>NC_058524.1:554069428-554696262 GCF_904849725.1 Hordeum vulgare subsp. vulgare | reverse complement strand
AATGAAGCTCCATCGTTATCCATTTTCCCAGCAAACCTTAATTTCTCGGTCCATCACTGGCCACACCCACTTTGTTTCTATACTTCCCATTTTGATCGATTGTATCCATATCTACGTCCACACTAGACATGCCCTATATTGATCTAACTTCACATAAAACCATCGTATGATCAACAGTTTTTTAAAATACGTAGATGATTGCATTAGAACATAATATGTACTAATTTTTTTTATAAAGCGTAATCTCCTTTGTTTTTGGAAAAGGAGGAACAAAGCCCCCGCCCTATGCATCAATCGATGCATGTAGCCATATTATTCTTACCTAATAATAAAGCAAATATAGTTTCTGCCGTCCGTCATCGAAATTACCCCTGAAGTTGGCATAAATTACCCACCATGCCACCCGTAAGTTAAAAAACGATTCAGTTTTCCTTAAGTCACCGCCCGACGCCTATTCCTTATACCGACCTATGCCATTGTATATCGACTGTCGAACACTAGCGGGATGGAGAGAGCCTTGCTCTTCTAACCTGAAGACCCAGGTTTCTATGCTTTTTTCCTTTTCTAATGAGTACATGTTTCACACAGTGTAATAATTCGGTTCGGATTCTCTGTTTAACTTCTCTACACTTTTTTGGCAGATTAAATACTTTTTAAAATATTCATATATTACAAAAATAGTTAATCATGTTAATCATTTCAAAGTGTTTAACTTCTCTACACTTTTTTGGCAGATTAAATACTTTTTAAAATATTCGTATATATATTACAAAAATAGTTAATCATGTTAATCATTTCAAAGTAGTTAATACTTTTTTTACGCAATAGACATTTTCAAGGGAATGGAAATGGCTCTGGCCGGTATATTATGGAGCATGTTGCCTATACATACTTTTTTTTACACAATAGACATTTTCAAGGGAAAAGAAAAGGCTCTGACCGACATATTATGAAGCATGCAACCTATACATACCCAATAGGCTCTGCGCCTTGATTGCTTTATTAATAAGCGATCCGTTAAATTGCAACGAACGTGGAAGTGGCGCACTAATTGGGGTACCAAACTTCTACATACACCTAAGACCTAGATTTGAGTCTTGCAGGTCTCACTTTTGTGTTTATTTTTTAAATCGGACAAGTACACACATATGACTTGGCGGAAGCACATAAAATGTAATTTCGTATTATATGTGAAGCAATTGTAATCTGAAGCATCAAAAGATCAGTCTATCTTAAGTATTTTCAATCACTGAATCTTTCAGACCAGGCCAAGGAAAACCATACCTTTCATGATTCTACATGAAAAACACATATGGGGATGTATATGGGGCACCGGATCCCCGTTGCACATTCTAAAATGTTCGGAATTTTTTTTAAAAAAAATAGTGCATTGACACAACATAAATGTATGTTGCCACAAAAAATCAAATCAAAATTCAAAACATTGCCTATAGTGTTGAAATTGAAGATGGATCACTATGTCTACTACAAACGACCTGGACGATTAGGATTGATCACGTTTGTAGTTAATAGGTGGATATTGTGGCCATACAAAAAAAATGCAATACAAATAGAGCATCATATGTGTAAGGATTTGTTTTACCCGTTGCAACGCACGAATATTTTTTGCTAGTAAAGAATAAAGCGTAATCTCCTGACCTCTTAACTTTCAGCTTACCACCTTTGACTCGAGATTTGAGAAAAATATGTAATTCCACAAGATATATTAGTGGTTTTAGGACATCATCAGTTGCGCCTCCCCAATTTCACTGTCTCCGTTGTAGAAGAAAAACACCACACACGATTTTCTTGCAGGCAATACACTACACGATACAGAGTGATCAACTCCACTTGATTGCTTCGATTACATCCTTGAACCCGACCGACTTCACTACCTCATCACCACTTTATTGAACCCGACAAAGCAAACCACCACAACACAGCCCCTATTCCTCGTGAGCCTTCTCCTCACATTTCGTGCCACCTTTGGTCGCCTCCTCGCCGGCCGCCTCTGCCGCCTCCTCAGGAACAACAGACGCTGGCCCTGGCGCCTGATCTGCCGGCGCGGCGGCCTCATCTTCGGTGTCGTCGTCGACGAGGACTACTGCCCATTTGGCCGCCGCTTTTTCGGTCTTCTTTGCCCCTTTCGCCGCTGCGGCCTCATCGTCAGTCTCATCGTCGATGGGGACGATCGCTCCCTTGGCGGCCGCTTTGTCAGTCTTCTTCGCCGCACGAGTTTTTCCTTCCTTGGTCTCCTTTGCTTCATCTTCTACAAGCTCGACGACGAGCTTGGCTTCAACTTCCTGTGCTAAGCCTTGCCCCTCATCGGTATCAGTGGCGATCGTGACTTTGTCATTGGGGTCATCATTGTCACGGACCTTTGCATCAGGTGCTTGTTCCTCCGCCTCTGTGCAGGGCATGTCTTGGAATGGATGATCTCACGGTTCTTGTTCTCCTTTGAACAATTTTTGTTATTTTCATGAACGGGTGCTGCCATGACCTGCTGAACATTGGATCGAAAAGTTAGACACAAAAGTGACTGACGTCCGACATCAAACCAACAATCTAACACGTACTAAGTCAATTAGCTCATGTATATGCATGGCATCATCAGTTGTATGTTCATTGGTTAGTACATATGCAAGACAACACCAGGAATTGATCAAGAAGATACACATAGCTGTAAAAACCTGAGCCGACGCCATCGTGCACGACAGCAGGAGGAAAGACGCCTGCCACCGTTTCGTGAGCGGGTGGTATATAACTCAGAAGAACAGCTTTAGCTGGATGGATTTCGTATGTGAGGGCCAGGGTGCTTATATAGGTGTGCATGGGCACTGGGCAGCGAATGTTACCTGTAGTACTCCTACTTTACTTGGGATTATATGTACGTAGCTAGCAGGCAGAAGATCGATCTCCACATGCATGAACGAAATAATCACGAGATCTTCTTGGATCGAGTACTTCACTTGGGATTATATATATATACGATGTCTCCAGCTGCCTCTCCGAGCCCTGTATCAATGGCAGCTCACTGAAGTGGAGCTCTGCATGGATACGGGGTGATGTCCTGCAGAGAGGCGACATGAGATCGACCGACTGGATGTGTACGCGCCGGGGGCCTCGTGCCGCGCGGTGTAGAGCCTATACGGGACAGGCGCCACCAGCCCCCCAGTTCTCCCGGATCGCTGGCTCATGTTTTTCTTTTTTTAGGATCGCTGGCTCATGTGATCGACCACGCTCACACATCGACACACGGGTACCCAGCCGTGCCATCCTCTTGGGCTGCCTGTAAAATAAAGCACGACGGGGCCGCGCGAGATGCCGCCTCAGCCGGGACGCACGCTTTGGGCCGTGAGCAAATCCGTCGAGCGAGAGGCGGGGCCTTGCCAGTTGCCGCGGTGCGCGAGGGGGACCTCCTATTGGACGCGCGCTGGGGGGAGCTGTGGTGCTAGCCAGTCAACCTGCCTTAGATTTTTTTTCTAAAACCGAAGCACTAAGGTTAAACTCCTGAGTTGAGCGACAGGTCCCTTATTTGGAAAAAAAACCGACATTTCTTGGAAAAAATGTAAAAAAAATCTTAATAATTTTTAATAATGTTTGAAAATCATGAACAAATTTGAAAATTTGGACAAACTTTTACAGCATGAAATATTTTTGAAAAAAGAGTTTTTTATCTGAACATGTATTAAAATTTCTTCTATATACATTTAACAAATTTTAAATATACATTGAACACTTTTGTAATATACGCTGAACAATTTTTGAATATACATTGAACATCATTGTGATATACCACCAAACAATTTTTAATACACATTGAACATTATTGTGATATATGTTAAAAAATACACATTGGACATTTTTTATATATGCTCTGAACAATTTATTAAACACCCAATGAACATGTGTTTAAAAATATGTTGAACATTTTCTCAATATGAAGTGAACAGTTATTATATATACGGTGAACTTTTTCTAAGACTTGATAAAACTCTTTGTATAAGTACAAAAAGGGCCCGTGCATTGCAATGGGAGAATTATTTTTTATAATCTCCAATCGCCATGATCAAATTTCATTGCATCATCCAGATATAGTATCACCCTCAATTTACTGAACATTTTTAAACTCGTACACATATTTGAAACCATGACCAGTTTTCAAATCCATCAATACTTTTACAAATTTTCCAACATTTTATAAACTCAAGATTTCTGAATTCATAAACAATTTATTCTATATGCAATATTTCTAAATTGATATATTTTAATACTTTTCTTGAATATGCGAACATTTCTACAATTGACGCACAATTTTTTTGGAACTTGGTGGACAATTTTTGAAATTCACATACATTTTGTTGATTTAGCGAATATAATTTGAAGTACTCCCTCTGTAAACTAATATAAGAGCATTTAGATTACTAAAGTAGTGTTCTAAATGCTCTTATGTTAGTTTACGGAGGGAGTACCTAATAATTTTTTCAATCAGCGGACATTTTACAAATGAATAAACTATTTCGTAAGTCACAAGCAGTTTCTGCACTTTTTTTTTTACATTTTTCAATTCATGAATATGTTTTGCATTGGCGAAATTTTGTTCAATTTTAATAAAACAAAATAATACATGCACTTTGAAATTAATCATGATCGTATTTTGATTTTGTCAAACATTTGTTTTTAAAATTCTAAACTCTTTTTGAGTAAGTAAACATTTCTTTTCAAAATCAAGAACATTTTGTGAATCCACAAATATTTTATAACTTATCAAACACGTTTTTTCTTCAAACAAATCACTTTATTTTTATTTTTCAGAACTTTTTTAAGCGCCAAATTATTTAAAGTAGAAAAAAAGGAAAACAGAAAAGAAAAAGAAAAAATAAAAAACGAAAATTTGAAAAACATGCGAAAGGGATGGGCTGGCCAAAGGGACGTGAGTCGTCTTCTCCGAGCACACATATCACAGTATAGAAAACCCCTACTGCACGGGACGTCCGAGGCGGGGGATTCCCCTATAAGAAATATTTTTTATCACTTATAAGTGACATCGATGGGTAATATTTTACAACTTCGAATATAATTTTCGTAACGTACTGTCACAAGCAATAACCCTTTAATTATTAATTAAGGTATAGATACAGAAAAAAAGAAGAAAACAATAAGGTAAAATTGAAAAAAAAAACTATAAGGAAAAAACAAATCGTAAAAAGAGAAAGGAAAAACTCGAAGCACGAAACTGAAAGAAAAAGGAAAAAACCTGAGGAGCAGACAATGACCTGGAAAAGAACAATGGGATTTGTCGGTGCGAGGCCGACCTATCAAAATATGTACCCCTAAAAAAACCTATCAAAATATGTGTTCCATGCATAATAAGGATACCAATATATCACTAGTACCCCTAAAATCTTAGGCTACTATTTTTCCTTCTTGTATTTTTAGTCATGAATTTAGAATCACGAATGGTGAGGTATAGAATCTTTAAAGCATTCTTTATCTTTAGAGTTTGGTCGTCATGCTTGGTTAGGTTAGCCGGTGATCTTCCTTTTGTCTCTTTAAACATTGTGATAATCTAACAAAGCTTTGTATGACACCCCAATTTTTGGCCTTTTTGAATTTCTTTGAATTTTTATTTTGATTTCTTTTTAAACCTGGGAAAATCATCTCTTCTTCCTCGAAAACCTTTGTGTGGCGCTGTGGTTTTAAAACCTGGGAAAATCATCTCTTCTTCCTCGAAAACCTTTGTGTGGCGCTGTGGTTTTAAAACCTGGGAAAATCATCTCTTCTTCCTCTACTAAGTGATTTGTCACTCTCAAATGCTTCCTAAAAATCATGTCATTTCCATCTTGGCCCAACCCCAGTATTTATTTCTTGGGAATATTCCTTTTTCTATTAAAGGAATAACCTTGTTTGCCCTACGTTGTGAAGGAACCTACATTTCTGTCTTGCCATTAATTCCCATAAAATCATCATAAATTCTTTGGATAATATATTTCTCAAATATGTCAAAATCCTTTGTTGCCTAGTTCAAAAATAATTCAGGAATATTCATTTTTCTATTCCACCTAGAGTGGCACTTTGTGAAGGAAGTGCTATTTTCCTTTTCTTGATTCCCTCAAACTTTTCGGGCACTCTCCCCTATCCATATCATTGCCACATGAAAAAAATCAACTAAATTTACCCAGTCAATCTTCCTGAGCAATTTTTCAAAGTTTTTGTTCAGATAGAAGCTTTGTGAGGGAAGTACCAGCTAGTTTATCGAAATGAGTTTTAGATTTTCAAGAACCTTCATATGTTCAAATCATCCCTTTACTCCAAATTTCATCTCCATACCACAAACGAGGTGAGCACACCTTCAAATCTTTGTTTCTGGTAATCTTTCCAGTTTGTGAAGAAACGACATTTTGTATTGCTTCATAATTGCTGAACATTTACCAGGACATGCTCCTAAATTTAGAACCTCGCTCACTACAGGAATCAGCTTCTTTGTCGTCCGTCATAAGAGACGGCAAAGAGGACCACACCAACGGCAAAGCACTATAAGAAATATGCTCATCTATGACAATTTTTTTGACCACGCTCAAGTTAGTCATAGATCCATGACTAAATTTTGCCAAATGGTCATGAAGGCTCATAGACGGTCCATAACCTTGAACTGTATGACCATTTACGTCCATTAGGTCATAATCTCATGGCCCTAAATGGTCATTAAAATATTTAACATTGGCTAAGGCATCATTGTGGCCTATTCTGACCAAATTGTATGGTCATAGTCTTGAATGCAGGTGACTGGGCAGACACCTCAGCGGTACTTTTTTCTACGTGTCAGGGCTACGTGTCAATTCTGCCCATTTGTCGAAGATAACTAGATATACATTCTAGCTGACTCGTAGGTCCCACATCAGATCAATATGACATGTGGGGCCCACTAACCAACCCATGCTCGCTAACCATACATGACATGTAGGACCGAGGACACTCGTGGCCGCTAATATGTAGATGGAACTTAGATACAAACAGAAATACAATAAAGAGGGGTCTAATATTTGGTTATGGGAAGACTTCATTTTATTTCTTGTTTTACGTGATGTATTATATCGTGAGAAAATATAATTTGAGAGTTTTTTCAAAAAACAAGTTTGAAATGAAAAAATAGTGTTGGTATGTAGGTTGTTCAAAAAATTATTCTCTACCAAAGATGCACACACGAGATACAAGTTCTATTTAAAAACATAAATGAATAAATTATGTTAATTCTAACACTAGTAACTTTAAAAAAATTGTTGGCATTAATGATTAGTGTAAATGGGCGAAATTCGGGCCTTTGTGGGCGGGAGTAAAATTTTGCACGCCCGCACTTTTTTTCGAGATTGAACGCCCGCACTTTTTACCTCCAATCTTGGCATAATATTTTCACTTCGCGTTCTGGAGGAAAAGCCCAATAAGCAAACCCATTATCCATTATCTTTTCGATCCCTAACCCTAGGCACATCCACATCCTCCTCCATCCCGCCGCCGCACTCTTCCTTTCTCTCCTCCATCGCGCCGCCGCCCCTACCACTCTTCCATCGCCCCAATCAACGACTCATTCATCCCCTTCCACATCCCTACCTCCTGCAGGAGCGAGCAACAAGTTTGTTGCCCTGCTGTCCTCTCCTGTTCTCCCGATTGGTGTAGCAAGAGCTAAGTATGCGGTTCATGGCTACGACGGTTGCGAACGCAGATCGAACGTGCACCTGCATCAGCGTCAAAGGTACCTCGCTCATGGTGCGTACTCATTGACCTCCTCTTGTCCAGCCCCTCTCGCTTGATCTCAAATATTCATGTCTCCCAGATCTAATCCACTGCATCGAGGACGTGCATGTTGATTGTCGCTGCCGGCAACCGCGCCTCAAGTGGACCTACCAGGCGTTCACGGGGCAGCCATGTCATCACGCGGCGGCGCCTAGGTCCTCCACCACATGTCGATGACGTTAAGTCTTTGCCCTACAGGTCGACGATAGGGCGCGTCTTGGGCAATTCGCAGCGCAGGACGTCGTCGCGGTCAGGTTCGAGTGGAGAACAGTGGTACAACGCGACGCACTACTATCTCCTTCCCGAACATGGCTCGGCCAGATCTGGTCGCTAATGGCCAAAGTTTTACCCCTCTCTCTTAGTATATTATAATATCCATTAATCTGATTTACCAATCTGGTTCCCCGTGTCCTCGTGTATGCATGCATGGCAGTTTGTCCCGAACTAGATGTGGTGGTGGGAGAACTAGTCCGATGCACGAAAACCATGATGTTGCACCGCTGCTAGCGAAGTCGCCACACTGACTTACCAAGACTACAGGGTCTCCACCACACAATCCAAATTCTGCTGATCCAACGTTCTCGGTTGAATTTGGCATGTGAGTACTTTTGACTCCCCTGCTCTCTTCTTACTTCCTTGTGGTGAGCGTTCTTACGGGTGTGGCATGGTGATGTGTTTGATGTGGTGGTGTATGATCATGCACTAGCGGATTCCTAGCAATATATACCTATATAAACCAAAGGAAAGTGACCAAACTAGTAATTATATGTCTACACGCCACCAGCATACTAGTTATGTACTTAATCTGTTTTGGATTGTATAAACAAAGGTTTGCTACTTTGACTCGTTGTACAACATTAATTCCCATTGCAGAATATACATCTATTTTGGATTTTTGATATAAATATTATTAAATGTGGTGTTATGCCCGTGAAATAAGGTCTTGATCATTCATTTTCGCCATCTCCAAATCTGTTGTGAATGACATAAATTTCTGATTGTTTTAACCATGAATTCAATACCAAAGATACTTATTTTATGTAACTCCCCCTAGGTAAATAAGATATGATACTTTAACATCGGACAACAACTTAGCAACTAGCCTAATTGTATCCATTAATGATGTGTTCATATATTAATTTTCCCCTCTTGTATGCTTAATTTTACTTTACTATGACCAATGTTTTTTGTTGATAGTAAATAAATTAGTGATCACCGGCAAAAAGAATTGGCTGAACAACTGAGCGTACATAGTATGCTCTTTTGAGTCATTTTCAGGTTATGTGTGTGCTTTCAAATTGTAATGCAGTTCTATGTTGTATGTTATTGTTGGGCTGCAGATTTGCAAATATGTCAATATTACAATCCTCTTCATATTTTAGATGACATTGCAGAGTATACTTCATTCAGATTTTTGCATTCATAGACTCCTCATGTCATGTAGATTAGACTTCAAAGAGTGTCATCGATTTCTCTATTTTCTTGAATAATAATGGTATTGTTGACCTTTTTCAGCAGCGTGCCACCAGTAGCACTTCAACATATTATTCGGGGATTGCAGGATTAGAAATGTTACTATTTTCCTGCAATCAATATTTTATGCAACTAAGTTACACCTGTGTAGGTGCTTTTACTGAAACAATGCTACTCAGGCACAACTATAAATCTGGTTCTTGCATTGATTGCAGGTTAGCCTTGATGGATTGACTCACTTCAGTTGTCTTTCTGAGAATCCACAGGTAAATCTCCAGAAACGACCATGCATGCAAACTTTGAATGTAATCACTTCCTAATTAGCAAAGCATGGAGCAGTTGTCACTCGCTTCTTTGAAATCCTATCTTGTCAACCACTACTAACACACCATCTATATCTTATACTGAGTTGCAAACACACATTTTTTAACAATTTTCTACACACTGATTCCGGTACAAGCTGGTTATTCTGTTCGATATGTAGGTTACCAGTGCTTAAAGTTAAGAAACAAGGCTTAGCTATTGATGGTTGCTAATATAAAAAAGGCATCCCTCGTTACTTATGGTGACTGAAACCCTCAACGTCCTTTACCCTACTACTGTTGCTCCCATCGATGACTTTTACTAGGAGATATATATTTGCCTATGTCGACTTCCCCCAACACTACCCTGGTTATAAATAAGCATGTACTATTTTGGTAAATGATACTTGTATGCTTTCATCATTAGTACCTGTTAAGTAGTGTTGGAGCTTAATGGCATGCCTTTGTTGAATGTCTTTTCTTTCTGAAATGTTATACATTCTGTAAACTGAGATATTTTCTGTAAAAAATGTGCTGGTGCTAACGTTCTTTATTCTTGCACCGACACCATTAAAAGGTTGACATGGTATGGTGTGGGATATCAATGTACAGTACATATTGTGTAATTATAGATTGATGTCGTAGTTGCATTAGTTTGAAGTGTTTCGAGAGTTTGTAGTGAGACTAGAGCATAGGCTTGTTTTATTGTAGATCTATAGTAGAGTATAACAGTTCAGTTGTGGACTATGTGTTATCTATATGCTTGTTGTATGTGATTTCACTCGAAGTTATTAGATCATATGCTTGTTGTGTATCAATGATCCATGGAATATAGTAATTTATATGGTTCACACATAAAACTTGAAATAGAAAATCATTACAAATGTTTATCCTTTGCAAACACCTACCAATTTTTTTTGCTAGGATAGAAAATAAAAGGGACATTGATAATCAGTAGTGCTTTCATGAAAAGTTCTACTATTCTAATTTTGTCAGAAAGGCTGACCCTATGCTTCCATAAAAATCCCATGGATAGTCATGGTGATATTATGCACTATAGCTATTACTGGGATAAATCTTACAAGGACATGCATTTCTTTTCCTGATTTTATGCTTTTACTGGATTTGTACTAGACAAATCCAAAAATTTCTTCAGTTCCTCCTGCAACTTCTCTATTAACATGTTAAATTATAAGTAATTGAAAACAAGTTACATGCATAATCTGATTTATAGATGTTTGTGTGATGCTTATATATGTACTGCCAATTCATGCGAGGTGAACATCTTGTTCCCAAAAGGTGAAGACTTCAATCTATCCACCAATCAAGTCTTTGATCTTTCCATCGAGTGAGTCTTTGATTTGTTCAACTCCTATACTATATGATTCTTAGGCCATGGTGTTTTGGGATGCTATTATTCATGGCTGCTGGTATTGTAGTTGTGGACTTGTGGTTAACTATTGTGTATATGTTCATATGATGTTTCTATGGATTTGGATTTTTGTGATATATGGTGGTATTATGTACATGATATAGGTCGTTTAATCTTCAGTTATTTCTTTTGCTCTATGTTTATTAATGCCTTTGGTACATTTACTTTGTTAGTGACCACCAAATTCTCGTTTTGACATCGTGTGTTGTGTTTCATGTGTTTGCCACTTTGTTTAGTACGTACCCTGCATCTTTGTTTTAGACTTTAGTCTCATCAGATGTTCAATTTTCATTCCTGCATGCTATCCATGTCATCTTCGTATTGATGCCACATGCTATCCCTGTCACCTTCGTATTAATGCCACATGATGTGCAATATTCGTGGCACATTGCATAGACGCCATGTTAAATGTTTATGTTCATACCAGTGTGCTTGCACAAAGTGTGGTTTATTTGGGAATAATCTTGGCAAAGTGTGTATTTATTTGGATTCTTACAAATGATTTACATGTTTTTATTTGATATATTAAAACAGAGGCACTTCATGCTCTGCCTTACATGTTTTTATTTTATGTATTAAAACGGAGCACATGATGGTATGTTGTTCAATCTTAAGACAAATGGTAGTATATGTGTTTCCACTTGCTAGTTATTACTTGTATTTTGTTGTTGCAGTTCTGAAGATAAAAGCCTTGGTGTAGAACACAACAAGTCCTAGGTTAATCATAAGCAGCTCGCGCATGAAATTTCAGTTAGGATCAAGTTATTCTAATTCGTACGTGGGGTAGGTGACATGTGGTGGTTTGATCGTGTTGTGATCAGCATGTATTGCATGTATCATTTGTAATCTAATGTTACATGTTCTAATGTTATGTGATGGTTGTAGGTGAATGAAATGCTGGAGCAATCAATTACTCTCATTTTTATGTTGTTACATTTTGCTCACAGTTAAAAGAAAAGAGGCAAGAGATTGCCTAGACGAGCGTACTATTTGTAGAAAACCTAAAAAAGGAAGAAAATGTCAATGGTCCAATAACAACTATGCTTAATTTGTTGTAAAAGGGCTAGATTCGAAATGCCGCATGCCAGAAATAATGGGCTGATATGAAGGGATCGGCCCACTAAAAATGTCAGATGCCACGTCAAAGCCTATGTGGCTCTCATGTCAATGGTTGTGCCATGCCATACCATTTGCCACATGGCGTGCCATGTCAGCTCAGCCACGTTGGATCCTACCTGGTTTCAGTATATGTGTAATGACTAAAATTTTGGTCAAAGGTCTGTTTGGTCCCTAGCAATGCCACGTCAGCTTGGCCACGTCAGATCCTACGTGGCTCACACAAATTGGTAATGACCAAACCAAAATTTTGGTCGATAGAGACTATTGACATTGTAAATTTGGTCAAAAAAAGTTAAGAAACGACAACAAGACGAATCAATGACCAATATAGAGAGTCATAATTGACCTTATTTCTTGTAGTGAAGTGATTTTCCGCCTGCCTCCTGTCGGCAAAGATTTTGCGTCAGCTTACGACGACATTGTAGCTTCTTTGCCGACAGCCTTCCCTAAAGCTCTTTGCCGTCAGTATCTGGCACCGAGCAGTCGGCAAAGAACTTGAGACGGCAAACGACAGGCGATGCCTCCGTTAGGGCTAACGGAGGCTTTGCCGTCTGTTTGCCCCTTCTCTTTGCCGTCTGCTTCCTCCGTATCCTTTGTCGTCTGCTTCCCACGTAGCCTCTGTCGTCTGCTTCCCCCGTAGTCTTTGCCGTCTACGTGTATGTGCCAACCCATAACAACCCAACCGTTTTTTCTTCTCTTTGCCGCCAGCCTCATCGGGCAGCAGACGACAAAGAAGCTATATGGCCAGCTGCTGCTGCCCCCGAGGGTGCATAGCTGGGTGCCATGTGGCACCTTTGCCGTCGGCCAGCTGATGGCAAAGCCCTTTGCCATCAGCTGGTAGACGACAAAGAGCCCATATAGCTTCTGTTTTTTGTTTTTTATTATTTCAGAGTATATATTTCACAGCACATATATGATATATATTTCATAACACATATATATAGTTCATGTAAAAGAGAACAAGCTCGTCTTCTCATGCCACATATATATAAAGGATACCAATATATCACTAGTACCCCCAAAATCTTAGGCTACTATTTTTCCTTCTTGTATTTTTAGTCATGAATTTAGAATCACGAATGGTGAGGTATAGAATCTTTAAAGCATTCTTTATCTTTAGAGTTTGGTCGTCATGCTTGGTTAGGTTAGCCGGTGATCTTCCTTTTGTCCCTTTAAACATTGTGATAATCTAACAAAGCTTTGTATGACACCCCAATTTTTGGCCCTTTTTTGGATTTCTTTGAATTTTTATTTTGATTTCTTTTTAAACGTGGGAAAATCATCTCTTCTTCCTCGAAAACCTTTGTGTGTCGATGTGGTTTTAAAACCTGGGAAAATCATCTCTTCTTCCTCTACTAAGTGATTTGTCACTCTCAAATGCTTCCTAAAAATCATGTCATTTCCATCTTGGCCCAACCCCAATATTTATTTCTTGGGAATATTCCTTTTTCTATTAAAGGAATAACCTTGTTTGCCCTACATTGTGAAGGAACCTATATTTCTGTCTTGCCATTAATTCCCATAAAATCATCATAAATTCTTTGGATAATATATTTCTCAAATATGTCAAAATCCTTTGTTAGCTAGTTCAAAAATAATTCAGGAATATTCATTTTTTCCATTCCACCTAGAGTGGCACTTTGTGAAGGAAGTGCTATTTTCCTTTTCTTGATTCCCTCAAACTTTTCGGGCACTCTCCCCTATCCATATCATTGCCACATGAAAAAAATCAACTAAATCCATGCAGGCGGTGGAGGAGGCATGGGCTTCGGCGTGCGGCGGCACAGGCAAGCAGACGATCGTCATCCCCAAGGGTGATTTCCTGACTGGAGCTCTAAATTTCACGGGGCCATGCAAGGGCGACGGCGTCACCATCAAGCTGGAAGGCAACTTGCTTGCTTCCAACGACCTGTCCAAGTTCCCGTCTAACTGGATCGAGATCATGCGCATCAAGAACCTCGTCATCACCGGCAAAGGATCGATCGACGGTCAAGGCAAGGCCGTCTGGACCAAGAACAGTTGCCAAAAGAACTACAACTGCAAGATCTTGCCAAACGTACGTACGCGTGCATATATAACATAACATAATAATCAATTTTACTTAGTACTCCGTATCAAGGAAATGCTGTTCTTACGTACATGGTGCATGCATGCAATGCAGTCCTTGGTGCTGGACTTCTGTGATGACGCGCTCATCGAAGGCATCTCTATCATCAATTCCAAGTTCTTCCACATGAACATCTACGAGTGCAAGGGCGTGACCGTCAAGGACGTGAAGGTGAGCGCGCCCGGGGACAGCCCCAACACCGACGGCATCCACATGGGCGACTCGTCCAATGTCAACATCATCGACACCACCATCGCCGTTGGCGACGATTGCATCTCCATCGGCCCCGGCTCCAAACAAGTCAACATCAGCGGCGTGACCTGCGGCCCAGGCCACGGCATCAGTATTGGCAGCCTTGGGAGGTACAAGGACAAGAAGGACGTGACCGACATCCACGTCAAGAACTGCGTGTTCAAGGGATCCACCAACGGCCTCCGCATCAAGTCGTACGAGGACTCCAAGTCCCCCTCGTCGCGTCCAAGATCAGCTACGAGAACATCAAGATGGACGACTCGGGCTACCCCATCATCATCGATCAGAAGTACTGCCCCAACAAACTCTGCACCGCCAAGGGCGACTCCTCCAGGGTCACCGTCAAGGACGTTACCTTCAAAAACATCACCGGCACCTCCTCCACCCCTGAGGCCGTCAGCCTGCTCTGCTCCGACAAAAAGCCCTGCGAAGGCGTCACAATGTCCGACGTCAAGATCGAGTACTCCGGCAAGAACAACAAGACCATGGCTGTCTGCACCAACGTCAAAGTCACCGCCACGGGGGTCGACAAGGCCAACGCATGCGCCGCCTGAGCGACCCATTACCTCCACGGTTGAAGAGATCCTGCGCGGCGTGATTTCTTTTCTCGGTATTTCGGATCCACCAAGTGTACTAATGTCTCTCCGTTACTTCTTCTCCTCCAATTTTGAGATCCTGGTCGTTTCTTTGTCAAGAGAAGACTCGGAGATCATCCTTTAGTTTTCTTCCTGAGTTGATCGCTTACCTCTAGTCTAGTGAACGAAAATACATGTATGTGCCGGCTTAGAGGGTGTTTGGATCACTAGAGACTAGAGACTAGAGACTAGTAGTAGTCACCTTTAGTCAGTAAACCTCCAAACACCCCTGACTAATGGGTGACTAAAACTAGTTTAGAAGGTGTTTGGATCACTAGAGACTAGAGACTAGAGACTAGTAGTAGTCACCTTTAGTCAGTAAACCTCCAAACACCCCTGACTAATGGGTGACTAAAACTAGTTTAGTCCCTAGTCACCCCACCCTCAACTTTTACTGACTAAAGTCTCTTCTCTAATTAATTGGCGGGCCCATCCTGTTGCGGGCTCATCCTCCCATGCGGGCACGCCAATGGAAGGGAGATAAATGATGAGATAAATGGAAGGAAGAGAGAATAATTTAATACTGAGACATTTAATGCTGACTAGTAGTAGTCACCTTCCAAACAGGGTCTGACTACAAACTTCTAGTCTGACTACTATTAGTCACATGACTAGAGAGTATCCAAACACCCTCTTAGTCCCTAGTCACCCCACCCCCAACTTTTATTGACTAAAGTCTCTTCTCTAATTAATTGGCGGGCCCATCCTGTTGCGGGCTCATCCTCCCATGCGGGGCTCATCCACATCCGCCAATGAAAGGAAGATAAATGAGGAGATAAATGGAAGGAAGAGAGAATAATTTAATACTGAGACATTTAATGCTGACTAGTAGTAGTCATCTTCCAAACAGAGTCTGACTAAAAACTTCTAGTGTGACTACTACTAGTCACATGACTAGAGAGTATCCAAACACCCTCTTAGAGCCATTTGATTGATCTAGTTGTGACGATTTTCTTTGTCTCGTTGATTCTTGTGCATGTATTGTAACCGGCCGGTACCAACAAAGTTCTTTTATGATCTTGAGATTTATTGCGTTTCCAGGTGTTGCCTCTATTTGGCCTTCCTTGAGAAGTCATTACTCTATTCCAAAAGTGTTCTACTTAAATTCAACAGTATCACCTCATTTCCTATCTCTCATTTACCTTTAAGATATTTAGAAATAGGCATGAATTGAGTGGAGGCGGTGGCATGAAAATTGGTACTACCTCCGATCTTTAGTACAACTTTGTGTCCTTATGAGATACTTGTTTATGTGGCAGATTTTGCATGACTTAGTGAGCTTGTTCTCAAGATATAGTGAGCTTGTTCTCCAGATCAAGACATAGTGAACAAGCTTACTCGTTTAATGGACATAGTGAACAAGCTTACTCGTTTCGATGCATATTCACGTTCATAAATGACATGAGCATCTCATAAGGACAAGATCAAGACATTTAAGCAAGACACTTAAATAAGGACAAGATCAAGACATTAGCATCTCATAAGGACAAGATCAAGATCAAGACTTAGTGGGAGAGAACACTAAACGAGTGGTAGTCAACGTTTGCAATACCCCTCCGTGCCGTTTCCGTCGGGTCAAGGGTGGGAGAGATCAAGACTTAGTGGGAGAGAACATTTCCTACCACATTTAAGCAGATTTTGCATTTAAACGACATGAGCATCTCATAAGGACAAGATCAAGACATTAAATGAAAGCTTACTCGTTTAGATCACTAGTAGAAAAAGGGGCTATAGCCCCGATTCGGTTGGACCATTAGCCCTGGTTCACGAACCGGGACTAACAAAGCGGGACTAATGCTAGCCCCGGTTCGGCCCCGAACCGGGGCTAATAGTCCTCCACGTGGCGGGGCTGGGGTGAGGGGGAGGGGTATTAGTCCCGGTTCTTATTACGAACCGGGTCTATTGCTCCGCTACCTTTTTTTGAGCACTTTTAAGGGTTTAGGGTTTTGCACTAAATTTGATGGGGCTATTTTTTTGCCTCCTATTTTCCCATTTATTTGTTTTGGGAACTTTTTAATTCTTGTTTTGCACTAAATTGGATGGTACATACACAACAATAAAGGAACAACTGTATTGCACATCATCGTCATGAATATATTACACCATCTCATTCGTCGTGCTTTGTCGAACATATTACAAAATGTAGACATGAGTTACATGCACATATGCATCTCTTTTACACTTTAACATTTCATCTGAATTGCATCGACGGGCAATAGTATTCTCCCTTCACATCTAGGATCTCTGCATCTAAGAATCCGACAATTTCCTCTTGAATTGCTCGTACACGTTCCCGTGGAAGAAGACCGTCCCGCGACCGTTCGATCTAATTTAAAGAAGGGGTCAATATATATCAATGAAACCAAACACAATTGACGGTAATAAAATAAAGTTGTGAGTATTGTTTATCATACTTCAATTTTTGTTTATGTCCCGACTTTTGCCTGTCTCATGGGTCCTCTCGCGAATGAACTCGCAAACATAGTATCCACATAAATTGTTCCCATGTTCCTATCTCAAGCACTTTACAAGAACAGAGTTCAATCAAAAATATAATCAAGAATAATAATGGTATTGAAACTAGAATAAAGAGATGCGTGGATCTAGCTAGTAGTTACTTACATCCATTTGTCTAAACGTAAGCTCTAGCTTCCAAACACCCCGACACTTGGCGGTGAACCGTTTTCAAGCCCTGCCAAGAAAAGAAAATGAATAAAGGAGTTCTATATTAATTACCTGCTATCAGGAAATGAACGAAAAGTTGTCGATGTAGTGCCATAATGATTGAAATTACCTCTCGAGGCATTCCTGCATGGTCGCCCAATCAGCGAGGGGTGTGCGTTTCGGATCCATGACTTTTACTAGTCCCTCGCGAGGTACAATGATTAATAGAATAAAGTGGAACCTGTGCACGCATAATGAGTCAATTATACACTTAATAACATCGAGTAAGCAAAAATAGAATGTGTGTAGTAACACTCACTTGAAGTTGCAAGGAAATAGTATTTCCTTTTTGGTAGCGGAAAACCTTAACCCTTGTACCAAGTTAGTCTCGCGGGGATCCAATGCAAGACTTTTGTCATGAATGAAATATGGGTCAATGAACCCAATGTCATTGATTCGTCCTCTTTTGCATTCGAGAATCTTCATTCTGCAAAATTAATATAGTGATGAGTAAGATTATACATGCAATGAACGAGCTGAGTAAGACTTAATGATATAAATTAATAACACTTACAAACAATAAGCACTGATGATAGATTTGTCGAGGGCGTCTTATTTGTATAACTGAAATAATTCGTCGAATTCCATCATTAGCACGCCATCTCCATGTCCGTAATGCTCGTTTTTATATGTATAGTTGATCCAACTTTGCTGTTCAGCACATGCTAGCATGTACTAGTCATGCAATCTTCGCTTTTTTGTTGGTATCTCGGGTTTGACGAGAGGAGACCCGTGCCGGTACACGTATGTTAGGTCAACGAATTCCTGTATATGGTTTCAGTACTCATCAATGGACATGCCATGAGCCTTGGCCGCTTCTCCATATAGTGCAACAAACTCCGGTTCGATACCAGCCGTTTCATAATTGCTCTGCTCGACCACAGCTCCGCTCGAGCACACATTTGTATCGGAATACACTTTCAGCGGGGGCACGATTGATTTTTCTGGTGTCCGAGCTGGGCAACTGATTTCTCGCTCGACGTACTACTCTTCAACCGCTTCTTTTTTGCCTTAGCCGACTTGAGAATAGAGCGTTCATAGTCTGTTGGCAACGGTGGCGGGGGATCTGCAAGGGTATTCATCATTTTCATGCACGCGGCATGATCTTCTGGGTGACCGGGAACTCTAGCGCTTTCGGCTTCTTCTTGTTAGCCTTGTCAGCCATCCACTGTTGATGCTGGGCGTCTACCCTCTTAATATTTTCCTCTCCACTATAGTCCGAAGGTCTCATCTCCATATCCTTATAAGGTACTTTTGGGAGGGGCGACAACTTATGTTTCGGTGATCGGAACCCCTTTCTGCCGCCACTATTAGCGGTGGTACGTTTCCACTTTTTGCTCTGATCCTCAGTGGACGGAGACGGCTGGCGGGGCGATGGAGACGGCTGCGCTGGAGACTGGTGAGGCGGCGAAGATGGCGGTTGCACAGGAGACTGGTGAGGCGGCGAAGACGATGGTTGTGCTGGAGACTCGTGAGGTGGAGGCGAAGAAGGATTGCTGCTTTGAGGAATCGGTGGCCTTGGTGGCCAATTTGGAAGCAAGATGTGCTCCTTTGGCCATATAACGGTTTGTTTCTTGACTTCTCCAAGTTTAGTCAAATCCCTATCTTCACCTGCAGGGTAGTCCAGCTTCAGCTCCTCATAATCTATCATCACTTCATCCACCGCGACGACAGCGTACCCTTTTGGAACCGGAGAGCAATGCCAAGTTGGGTTATGTCCAATTGGTACGACCATGTCGACCGCCACCGTCAACCTAAAGTTAGCAAGTTTCACATTTAGCTCACAAGGTGTGCTCTCTGTGATATCATCCACTGGGTAGCGATGAGGAGGAGCCGTCGTTAGTGCATCATCATCACCATCATCCTGGAGCTGCAGGGAAGCGATACTGCCTTTCCGATTTGATGCAGCTTTTATCATGAGCCGCTACCTTGTTGTGTGTCGATTTGATCCTGCTGCAGTCTCTTTACTGCTTCTTCTACATTACTCAGCCGGTCTGCAGCAGCCGCTTTCTCAGCTTTCTCCTTTTCCTTTCTCCTCTGATGGCTTCTATCGGGAAATCTCTTCCTTTCCTAAGCAAATGGAAGCATCCACGCCGGGGAGCTTGGTAAGCCTCATGCTCGTCCTTTGTGTTCATCATTCCCAAGGGCGCGTGAGAGCTCGTTGTTCTCTCTATTGGGAACGAACCGTCCCTCTTCAACATACTTTACTGCACTTCTAATGTTCTCGATGGGCAGTAGGGGATTATCTTTGTGTCTTTGGTTATATATTTCCTTCCCTTCTGCGTCCAACATGCCCCCATGTCCGTAAAACTAGTTTCTTGAACGTTCGATCCATGTTAAGGGCTCTGGATTGATATTGTTAGCCAGAAATGGCGCCTCAAGTGCTTCCCACTTAGCCATGTGACCGGCGTAGCCAGCAGGCCCCATAACATGGTGGTACTTCTTCATACGTGCATTCCTCTTATTTGTTGCAGACTTTTTCAAGGCGTCCTTCGATTTCTTGTACGCCACAAATTCGGCCCAGTAGTTTTTATCTTCTCATAGCCGTTATCGAAATCTGGAGTCTTATCATGCAAGATAAATGCTGGTGCATTCTTTTCTTCCAGCCCCTGAATAGATCGGCCATCTTCTTAAGACCCCACTCCTTGACTTTTTTCTCTAGGGCCTCTTTTCACCTCTTCATTTCCTCCTCATTTGGCTCCTCCTCATGTGGATCCACCTCTAGCACCGGCAGGGTGAAATGAATCATGAGACTTCTCCAAAGGTTTTCTTTGGCTACTATGCCGACATATGAGACTCCTTCCTCCCTTGGCTTAATCCATTCTCGAGTGGTGATAGGGATGTGGTCCCTAACAACAATTTTGCATGCCTTCACAAACTTCTGCTTTACATTTGGGGGAGCAATTGGTTGCCCGACATTTGAGACTCTTTCGATCATGTACCTCTCACCGTCATCCATCTTCTTTGGTGGGCCTCGTTTCATCCGTACTGAATTTTGCTCGATCCGGAGGGCTAAAAGAAAGAGCGTTAATATATGTATATAGACATCACAGGATTAATTTATTAATATATATGCACCTCTACGAAGTCGTCGGCTTTTCCCTCGTCGGCTTCTTCCTCATTGGAGCCGCCGAGTCCTCCCTCGCCCGAGGCGTGGGCGTCTACCTCACCGGAGCTTCTACCTCCTGTGTTGAGAGATTCATCTCCCTCGCCGGACTTGTTTAGAAACTGATTGGTGACATCGCCAACTATAAAATCATCCCCGCAGATGACACCATGTATCACGTCTTCGTGATATTCGTCTCTGCCGTGTATTGGATCCATAGTATCTGCAAATTAATTAAACATAAAAAACTAAATTAACTAACAACTAAAACTCCCGCTTATATATATATATAGAAAATGCACTTAATTAATGCATCATCGAATAATCCACTTAATATTATCGAATACATAGTCTGGAGTACATCAATAATACACATCTCTCGAATACAATAATACATCTCTCGAATAATATATAACTGATCAACCAACAAAGAGCCATCGCTGTACTCAAGCGCGGCTGTGGACACCCAAGGAGCAAGGACCATCACCGGATCATAGCTCGGGTGAGATCCCTGAAGAACCTGCCAGGTATTGGAGGACCTAGCATCCAACGCCTCCATGTAGCGACGGACGTGCTCATCCTCCTCCTTGACACGGTGACGTACGTCCTCCTCGGGGGCAGGCACCCTCGGCACCAAAATTGGCCCCCGCGACCGCCACCAAAGAAGCTCCGGGTCGACGACGGGAGCCCGGTTCCTCACCAAGCTGCGCGCCCCGGAAGGTAACTCCTCCGAGTGCGAGCCCGGTGGAGCCCAGTCCCACACATGCTGGCGCCTATCAAGCAGGTGGTCGCCACAGAGTCGACGACGAGGATGCGGGTCGGACATCTTATGTCCTACTATTTAAATTCCTACTATTTAATAAAATTTTCTAAACTTGTACTCCCTCCATCCAAAATATAAGACCTTTTAAAGATTTCATCGGTAAACTACATACTGAGCAAAATGAGTGAATCTATACTCTAAAATATGTCTAACGGATTCTCTTAACCATTAAGGGATTTAACAAAATGGCAACATTCTGGATGTGCAGAAAATGGTCCATATTTTTCCTGATCTCATCTACCCTTCTATATGTCACATTGTCTACTGTCAAAGGATTCAAGAAAACCATGACTTCATCATTACCCGGTAGTAATAGGCGCATGATTCTATGAAGCTCGACAAAGTTGTTTTGAAACGGAATCCCAAATAGGATAATTAGCTTTTTGGTACGCATTTAAAAAAGAGCCCTCCGAATATCGCTATTTGGAAGGACTTTGCTGAACTTCTTACCAAAAAACAAATTATCCTATCACGAACTCCGTTCCAAAACAACTTTCGAGAGATTCATAGCACCATGCGCCTATTTCTACCAGGTAATGATGAAGCCATGGATTTCTTCAATACTTTGACACACAATGACATGTAGAAGCTAGCTAGCTAGGTTACATAGATGAGATCAGAAAAAATTGGATCAACTTGTGCACATGCATAATGTGGCATTCTTAATAAATCCATTATTAAAGGACTAAGAGAATCTATTGTCTACATATATATACTAATTAATTAAAATACATAACAAACTTCTGCAAATGTCAAAATTCATCAAACTTCTGCAAATAGTTCTAAAATATTAACAGAGCCCTAAACTAACTTAATTAACCTATTTAACACTAACAGTGCCCTGAACTAACCTTAACCAAATTCTTCTTTTTGCACTAATAACCTACTTAACCTAAACTAACAATAACTTATTTAACACTAACAGAGCCCTAAACTAACCTATTTGACCTAAACTAACACTAATAGAGCCCTAAACTAAGTTAATTAACCTAATGGATATATGCAACAAAATGAAAAAAAGGCAACAACAAAAAAAGAACTCACGGTGGAGGAGGTAGGGGCCGGCGGTGGGGAAGGGGGGGGGGGTAGCGCCGTGGTGGGGAAGGTGGTGGCGCCGCGGTGGGGAAGGGGCCCGGGGTGGCGCCGCCAATGGGGAAGGAGTGGCGTCGCTGGTGTGGGGAGGGGGTGGCACCGCGGGGGTGCATCGGCGAGGGCGTTTGGGGGCACGTCGGCGAGGGCGTTGGGGGGCGTCGCGGTAGCTTAGCGGCGGCGTGTTCGGCATCGAGGGGCGTTGCGGCAGCCTGGCGGTGGCATGTTCGGTGTCGGGGCGTCCGCGCGTTCGTGCGTCGTACACCAGATCAAAAACGGAGAAGTTCGGGGGGAAGAAAGGCGCTTTATATACCCGAGGCCTTTAGTCCCGGTTTGGGGCTCCAACCGGGACTAAAGGGGGGGGGGTCTTTAGTCCATGTTGGAGCCACCAACCGGGACTAAATGTCCTTTTTCGGCAGGCCGAAAGGCGGGAATCACGAGCCTTTATTCCCGGTTGGTGGCTCCAACCGGGATTAAAGGGGGGGGGGTCTTTAGTCCCGGTTGGAGCCTCAAACCGGGACTAAAGGTCTAGGGCTCGCATCGACGCGGGGGAGGGCAAAGTTTAGTCCCACCTCGCCAAGCAAGGGGCGCTCGCTGTTGTTTATGAATCCCGCCATTACAGCTCTTTCGAGCTCCTCTCTAAAACAGGCCTATGGTCCTAACTTTCCTATCTGTGTTTGTTGGGCCTATTGGGCCCGCGGGCCTACATCGTGGCCGACCTTTCGTGTACGGTTTCTAGTCGTATGCATGCCGTGATGGCCCAATAGGCGGCACTTTTCTATTTTAATAATTTTTAGTCCCAGTTTATATTTTTTGCTATTAAAGATTTTTTTCTCTTTTATTTTAGTTTTCTATTAAATATTTTAACAAAGAAACTTTATGAAAATTCTTTTGAGTTGATATTTTTTGTTTCTTTTTAGTTAGTGTTTTATTTTGATTCTTTTTAACAAATAAACACTTTGATAATTTTAGTTCAATCTTTTTAGTTAATGTTTTAGTTGATTCTTTTTAGTTGACAACATAATTTTTCAACAATTTCTGACTTCATTTGGTATTTTTCATGCATTTACTTATGTTTCTGAGCTAATTGACCCTGAAACTGAAAAGCACTACAAATGAACTCTGAATAGGTTGAACTTGGCATGGTATCATCATTTCACCCACATAGCATGTGCTAAAAATTTGAGAGGGTTACGACAAAAAATGGATGCATTTCGTGTACAAAACGGACAATCTCTTTTGAAGTATCACGGTTTCGAACGAGAACTCATCTTTGAAAGTGCGTTATATCGACTAGAGGGGGGGGGTGAATAGGAGATTTTTAGAATTTCATCACTGAGGAAATTCCTTTTGAGGAAATTCCTCACTGATGACTAACTTACAACAGAAACAGTTAAGGATCAGTCGTGCAATCGTTCACAACAGCAGTATTACAGAGTGAAGATTATGAAAACAGATTGCACAGTAAGGAGGCACGTAGAATACAGATGATGATTATCTCAAGTGAAGAATTTGGGGTTGAGGAAATTCAGAGAAAGTCTTCAGCAAATTCTTCGAACAGTCAGAGTGAATGTCATCAACACATAATACAGAGAATGTAAAGAGTTGAGGAATTAGAACCCGATTCTTGGTGAAGACTGTTGTTGATGACCCAGTTCCAACTGCTGTGACAGTTGTACATCTGGTTTGGAGCGGCTTGGTATTTAAACCAAAGGACAACCAGTCCCAGGACACACAGTCCCTACCGTATTCTCCTTGAGCTAAGGACACACAGTCCTCGCCCAACACTCGTGGTAAGTCTTCAGGGCAGACTTCCAAACCCTCACAAACTCGGTCACCCGACGATCCACAATTGACTGCTGGATTGCTCTAGACCATGACGCCTAATTGTCTGGAGGATGCATAGTCCTCAAAGGTAAAAGGCTTCAGTCCCACACAGGAACAACTTCTTCAGTGATGCTCAATCACTAGGTTTGGTTTGTGGTTTCGGTGGGTGGTGTATTTCCTCACTGATGATTTACTCTTGTAGGCTCTGAGGAATTTGGGTTGCTCTTATGACAAGTGTCAGTTTCTAACGGAGCAGCCAACCAGCTAGTGGTTGTGGGGGGCGGCTATTTATAGCCTGGGAGCATCCCGACATGATTTGACATTAATGCCCTTAAATAATATGACCGTTGGAGTGGATAAGATCAGTGACTTGGCATGCCTATCGAAACGGTCGGGACCCTCAACTGTGAGAGTCCTCATGTCACTCATATTCCTCACTTGAGGCTTTTGGTAGGATTTGGCTTGGGATGAGCATCATGAGGAAATTCATTCCATAGCGTTACTTTGACCCCCTTTAACAGTACGGTGTTCCTATTCATCAAATGCGAGGAAAGTAAAACAGAAAACGTAAATCTTCACGCTTCACTTTCTTCAAAATGATTTTCTTCAGGAACCACCGATCTTCTCAATATCAATATCTTCATGAGGAATATCAATTTCATCGCAGATTCCTCGTGATTCATTTCTTCAGCTTCAGACCAATTTCTTCAACTGAAGACATATATTTTTAGGGGTCGATATTCTTCAAATATCTCAAACTCCTCAATGACTTATAGATCCTGTGTACACTTATAAACACATTAGATACTTAACCTATAAGTCTTCAAACCACCAAAATCACTAAGGGGCACTAGATGCACTTACAATCTCTTACACATTGATTTCATTTTTTGAACTTATTTGAACTCCATACTTTTGTGTGTTCAAAATGCACCATTCAAAGGCACATCATAAATTTTCAACAATTTCTGACTTCAATTGGTATTTTTCATGCATTTACTTATTTTTTTAGCTAATTGACCCTGAAATTGAAAAGCACTACAAATGAACCCTAAAAAGGTTGAAAGTTGGCATGGTATCATAATTTCACACACATAGCATGTGCTAAAAAGTTGAGAGGGTTACGACAAAAACTGGATGCACTTCATGTACAAAACAGACAATCTCATTCGAAGTATCAAGGTTTCGAACGAAAACTCATCTATTACAAAGGGATTTCATTTTTTAACTTATTTGAACTCCATGCATTTTGTGTGTCATGCATACATATAACTTAAATCATGCATACATATAACATATCATATGAAGAAAATGAAGATGCATGATGGCAAATGGTATCTGACTAATTCCAGCATGCGTGCATTAAAACTTGAGGAATAAGCATGCGAAGAAAAACGTTCAAAAAGCGTGAGAGTACCATCGGGCTTAAGTTACAACTCATTACATAAAAACTTCAGAAGAGCCAAGAGTTTGTAACTTAAATATAGTTCATAAGCCCCAAAAATGAATCCCGTTTGAAGACTAACTCTCAAGTTTCTCCCCCTTTGTCATCAAGTGACAAAAAGGGACAAACTGAGGACTAACGCCCATGAAGACTTCATTTCTTGGCGGTGGATGAAGATCCTTGGCGCTTCTTGGGTGTAGTCTTCTTCCTTGGGCTTGTTGCGGTGTCGAGCTGTTCCTCATCAGATTCGGCGGTGCGGAAGGACGAGAAGGAGCTGTCTTCAAGATCTGGCACTGGAATGGGCCTGAACTTCTTCTTGGGAGGCCACGACCAGTCAAAGTCCTGCTCAAAGTTCAATTCTTCAAGCTCAGTCTGGGTCTTCAGATGTGCAAGGGTAGCCCAGGTGCGATCAAAAACCTCATGCAGATAGTGATGATTAAGTTTCACAGAGTTCTGTGTCTCAGTGAGGGTTTTCACAATGGCACCAAACTGGCGTTTGACCCATTTGTGGTTGTGATCCACCTTCTGATGAAGACTGAGGAGAAGCTCTGTGGTGTTTAGCACGTGAGGAGGAACAAGGCTTGGTGGACGAGTCTCAGTATCGTCCCATGAGGAATATGCATCTGGCTCTTTAAATTGACCATCAAGAGGCCTGCTGCCTTCATCAATCACAGACTTTCCTTTTCCCTCAATGGGCTCGAAAGTCTTCTTGTTGACCCGGATAGGAGGCATATAACCAACATGGTTCTGGAAATCTGCGTGGAAGTTGATGCCTGTCCTTGTCCTGAGGAATCTCATGATCCATGGTGCATAAATTTTGTGATCATAGGGGCACATTGCATTGTCAGCCAAAGTCCTCAAGAAGAAATCATGGATATTCATCGGGATACCGTGAATGATGTTGAAGAGGATATTCTTCATGAGGCCGACTGTCGTGGTTTTGTCACGGCAGATGTCCTTGTGAAAGGACTTGATACTGGAGCCATCGCACCTCGGTGGCGACTCAAAGGGGTTAAGCGGGAGAGACACGGCGATTTACCCAAGTTCGGCCCCTCGAAAGGAGGTAATAGCCTACGTCCTGCTTTTGTGTGTATTGCTATGGATTTGATTACAAGGAAGGCGTAACTCGCCTAAACCTAGCACTCGATGATTTCTAACCTACCTCTCCCCCTCCAGACTCGCCTTTATATATAGGTCGAAGCCCTAGGGTTTACAAGAGTCCCTTCCCCTTTACAAATCATGACCACCGCGGTCTCTAAGTCGCCGTCCTGCAAAACCCGGAGACCTTCCACAAATCATAACCATCCTGCGACTTTGAACCGCCCAGGCTGAGGCCCAACTAGCCCTAAAGGGTGAATCGCCTTATAAGTAATCCGGCCCATATTCGGCGGGTCACTTAATAAGCAATATCCCCAACATTAGGCCCCAAATTGACTTGAATCTTCATGCCAATGCCTCCGTTTTAGTTGAAGGCGATTCACTCCTTTGTGTTCCTCCACACGCCAGAAATTTTAACTCGCCAACTGGTACTGGAAAAAGTTTTTGAGCCGCCAATGCATTTCCCGTCAGCACTTTCCTTAGCCCTCGATTTACGGGAACTCCAACATAATCCCAACGGATCTTTTAGTGCATCATTATCCCGAAATTTTCGGACGTCATCATAGCGAATCTTTTCTTCCTCGCCGGTTCCCGCTCACGGCGCCTCGATTCCAGCGCCTGTCCTGATAAATAGGTGGAAGGGACAGGGCTGACGCTGGCCGCCTACCAGTCTCATCAGTCCCCCCATTATCGCAACAGAGAACCGCACCGCTTCCCGAGGGTTTCGCCGCCGGCTGCAAACTCTGCCCCCGTTCGAAAAACTCCAGTGCTGCCCGCAAGCCGTCGCCGCCCGAGGAGCTCCGGCGCCGCCCGCAAGCCGTTGCCGTTCGAAGAGCTCCGGCGCCGTTCGAGGAGCTCCGGCGCCGCCCGCAAGTCGTCGCCGTCGCCAGGCTCTGCCGCCGCCGAGGGTCCCTTAATTCTCCAACAGCCTCCATCATCGCCGATCTTCTTCGACCAAGATCTTCAGGTCAGGCCACTGTTTCCCCTTCTTCAAGGGTAGATTTATTTCTTGTTCATGCTGCCGCCATTGCCATAGTTCCGAAGCCCTATGCTCGTCACCACCTTAACTGTTGAACTGATTAGTCCGAGCGCCATTAGGGCACCCAGTGCTTCGAATAATCCTATCCATCTGTGCCCTTGCGGATTTTCTAAATAGACTAGTCTTTTCAAACATGAGGCACCACCCTGATCACACATCGTTCATGTTTTAGCCACGTCCGTAAGCTTTTATATCTATTGAACAGATCCATTCTTCTTTCACTGTTTGTAAAAAGCTGTTTGGAAACCTCGTCCTTCCCTTAGTGTTTCGGAAAGAATAAATTTTACCACCCACAGTAGCGTCGCTTCTGAGAATAGCCCTGCTCCGATAGGTCGCCACATCAGCCCAACCCGGCCTCCCAGTCCGGCGGGTTAAGCAGGAGCTAGTCCCGACTAACATAGTGAATGTTCGAGACATGTAATACCATTTTCTTGCCTATTTGTAGCATGGGTGCCGTTTTCAAGAGCGATTGGCTTCCTACCAAAGTCGATGATGCTGTTTTGGCGAATTACGTGAAACAGGCTGCTTGGATCCTCAAGACGTCATTGGATGGCGCACCGGGTTAGGAGAAGACCTCCCCAACCCCAAGGAAGGGGAGATAGTAGTTTTTGTGGAACACTTAGAACGGGGTTTTAAGCCGCCCGGATCTAAATTCCTTAGAGATGCCCTGAATTTTATGAACGTCCGACTCCAGGACTTGGGACCCAATTCCATAAGCAATCTAAGTCAATTCCAAGTCCTTTGCGAAGCTTATTTGCGGATCGAGCCTTCCGTCCCTCTGTTTTGGTACTTTTTCCACTTGAATCGCCAAACGGAATTCCACAATGGCCCCAGTTTGGAACTCGGCGGGGTCAACGTCCAG
Organism: Hordeum vulgare subsp. vulgare; assembly: GCF_904849725.1. Lineage (NCBI taxonomy): Eukaryota > Viridiplantae > Streptophyta > Magnoliopsida > Poales > Poaceae > Hordeum > Hordeum vulgare. The sequence continues at coordinate 554,667,139 of NC_058524.1, read as the reverse complement.
CGTCGCAGGGACAGTCCGTTCCCTTCACTCACTATGCCTAGCCATCCCAAAGGCTGGGGTGAATCTTGGTTTTACTGCAAAGAAACATCCCCTGCCGGCGAGAACAAACTTCAGGGCTAGAGGCCAAGCCGCCTTCCGGTCAACTTCAAGCTCCCTGACAAGCTCACCGAGGAAGAAGAGTCGGAATTCGTCCCAATTCTGTCCGAACTGAGATCCTTGACTAACAACAGTCTCACCGGGGTTGACCTGATCCGCTGCTGGGTCGAATGGCGGATCCTTCCTCTGAGCCACCGAGAAGGCTTGATGTGCGAATTTGACGGTACTCTGGATCATCCCCAATGCTACTTTCACACAGCATTAACAGAAAAAGACATCGTTGCCATCATCAAGAAGCTGACCGGCGAGCCTACAGCAAAGTGCGGCCGAATCGGCCTTAAGCCCTTCTGCAAGATTAACCCGGCGCCCAAGGTAACCAAAGCTAACTCGCCCTCAATTTTTATTCCATCTGTTTTATTGCCATCATGACTTCATGCCATATATCTTTTCAGAAAGGCGACAAGTTCTGGTCTAGGAGACCTAAGAAACAAGCCATGAAGAGTGCTAAGCCGCCTTCCAAGAAAAACAAGGGCAAAAGTAAATCGGCTGCGGCCGAGCCATCTGAAGTCGACGAATCTCAAGCTGGCGACGCACTCTCAGAGGTACCAATCCGTCCTCATTTTTACTCGCCACCTATCACCTTTTGACTTTTATTTATCTCTCACTCCTCTTATAATAGAATGAAGATAACGAAAGCCAAGAAGACTCTGTCGAGGTAATTTCCGTCTCCTCCGATTCATCTCCTTCTCCACCTAAGCCGGCCCGGCGAATATGTGGGAAAGTTCCTCTCTCACATCCAAATGCCCATTTGGACCCAAATTTCTTACTGAAGAAAATGCAGCACGCCTCGAAACGGAAAACGCGAAGTCATTCTGGCGACCTAACACCTAGCTTGCCAACAACGAACAAAAGAAAACCAAGCGAGGTACCTCCCCTTTTTTATTTGAGCAACCATTGTTCGTGCTGCTTTGGATCACAGTCATAACCCGTCTGTATTATCGATGTACAAATTCTGCAGGATTCTCCCCCTACCTCTGGCGACTCAGTGATGTCGACCCTTCCACCAATGATCCGCGTCCCGGGGTAAGTTTCTTGCCCTGATCCTTGAGAATAACACTCTTTTTAATTTTTTAACACGCCTATCTCTTTCATTAGGGCGCAAGCCAAAAAGAGGAAAACCAGTGGATCAATCCCTGACGCCACTTCTGAACCTGCAAGGAAAGCTACTCCGACTCAAGAAAATCCGAGTCAAGACGAACCGACAATTCAAGCAAACCCTCCTGAGTCGCCCAAAGGATCAACGGATGTCCCTAGATCACCGGTCGTAATGGCGACAGCTGATGACCCAGATGCTATGGTCATTACTAGTTTTGGTTTCTCCAAGCCGGCAGAGACAAACCTCTCCAAACATATAGCATCCCCTTCTCCATCAATTCCCGAGTCTGTGCCTTCCAAGGCGAAACTTTCTGACTATGCAGGTCTGGAGTTTAAAGAACTCTGTTCTGGCTTCGCAAGTCGCCTGGAAGCGAGTTACGAGATGGAAAAGAATCTGCTAAAGATGTTAAATAACAAGCATGAGGTAAAATTCATACTCTATATTATTCCCAGTAACCCCCAAGGGCCGGGTCATCAGTAAAATGATGAGCCGGATCTTTTAAAAGCTTCGCGACCAGTAACCCCCAAGGGCCGGGTCATCAGTAAAATGATGAGCCGGATCTTTTAAAAGCTTCGCGACCAGTAACCCCCAAGGGCCGGGTCATCAGTAAAATGATGAGCCGGGTCTCGATTTCTGTATAATTTCCCTTGAGAAATTATACATTAGCCCCCAAGTGTCAGGGGTATTGCCTTGCAATAATTCTGAGACTTGTCTTTGTTTTAAATTTTGAACAGGAAAGCCTTGCCCAGACCGAACTGGCCCTGGGCGACTTAAGGAAAAACTTGGCTGACCAACAAGATGCCCGAACTCAGTCGGAAGACAAATATAAGCTGGCTCTGGTTGAACTGGAAAAGCTCAAAGCCGAGTTAGAAAGAACTTAGGCTGACCACAACGCGGTTTTGACGAGAGCCGAAAAAGCAGAAGCACAGCTGGCAACTGTGCAGCAGGAGCTATCCAGCTTAAAGCGCCATATCTCCAACATGACACAAGCCATCTTTGGTAAGCTTTACCTAACCCTCCAATCTTATCCTCTTCCTTGGGCAAATTCCTTAATGTTAACTTACCGCTTTATCCAATCCCAGGCTCGAGAGTCGCCAATCTGCAAGACGACTGCGTGTTGATGCTGAAGGCGATCTATACACTGACGGAACAACTGTACACAGGCAGTGTGCTGACCGTCAAAGCCGTGATAAGTGCAAAAGAGCCCATAACTTCCATCAAGAAGGTACTTGGATATCTATCCACACTTCCTCCCCAGATCGGCGAGTTAACACGATCAGCCGCCCGGAAGGGTGTCCTGACGGCTCTGAGTCGCTGCTTGGCGTATGCTCCAGAAATTAATTTGGAAGAAGTAGCTGCCGGCTTCCCTCAGCTTAAAGATGACGGCTCGGAGTTCGTGGAAGAAGACTACCAGAAGGTTGTCAAAGATTCTCGGCTGGCCGCCACTCAACTCGCCGCCAGCCTTGACTTGACAAAATATCAGGCGGCTTATGATGATAAGAATAAGAAAATCAGCCCGCCAACCTTCGTGGTGACCAACCTTATCCCTCAGCGACCCAAGAATCCCTTCGACTGGCAAACAGACCTGGCATCAATCTTGACCGATGAAGAGAATTTTGCCTCTTTGTCCAGATGCAATTGGGTCTTGGGCGATTTACAAATCGAAGCTGGTCAGAGCTCACGCCAGGACTTAGCGGAATAGATTTTCCTTGAATTTGGCCCAAGAGCCATGTAATAGTCAGTACTATCTTTTGATGACATCTTCTGCAAAAAACCCCTATACCGCTTCTGAGGCGGTTTAAAGTATTTTGTTAATCCTTATCAGAATCGCCTGAAATGCTCAATCCGCCAAGGATGAAAACCTTGAGCACATTATCCGTGAAAATAAAAGAACTACAAATAGTTTCAACTAATAAGCAGTGAGGATAAAAATCTCCAAGGCCAAATCATAACACAAGTAATTTTGTCGGCTCATACGGTCGCGACAGGAGGAGGCGAGTCAGAAAGCTCGTGCACCCACCCTTAATGCAGGTTTCGTCGGCTCATACGGTCGCGACAGGAGGAGGCGAGTCAGAAAGCTCGTGCACCCACCCTTAATGCAGGTTTTGTCGGCTCATACGGTCGCGACAGGAGGAGGCGAGTCAGAAAGCTCGTGCACCCACCCTTAATGCAGGTTTCGTCGGCTCATACGGTCGCGACAGGAGGAGGCGAGTCAGAAAGCTCATGCACCCACCCTTAATGCAGGTTTCGTCGGCTCATACGGTCGCGACAGGAGGAGGCGAGTCAGAAAGCTCGTGCACCCACCCTTAATGCAGGTTTCGTCGGCTCATACGGTCGCGACAGGAGGAGGCGAGTCAGAAAGCTCGTGCGCCCACCCTTAATGCAGGTTTCGTCGGCTCATACGGTCGCGACAGGAGGAGGCGAGTCAGAAAGCTCGTGCACCCACCCTTAATGCAGGTTTCGTCGGCTCATACGGTCGCGACAGGAGGAGGCGAGTCAGAAAGCTCGTGTACCCACCCTTAATGCAGGTTTTGTCGGCTCATACGGTCGCGACAGGAGGAGGCGAGTCAGAAAGCTCGTGCACCCACCCTTAATGCATGTTCTGTCGGCTCATAAGGTCGCAACAGGATGTCATGAAATTGCTCTCTCTTTTTCTTAAAGAAGAAGCCCCCAAGTCAGGGAAACATTATATTATTCCATAATGAAACTGAAAAACTTACAAAGCATGGAGTTTTAAGAACTCAAGTGTAGTAAGGCCGCAAATGGGCAATATTCCAAGGGCGAGTTGACTCAGCCCCCGCAGTCGGTCGATCAAGCCGAAGATCCATCAAGTAGTAAGAACCATTGCGGAGGTTCTTGCTGACAACGAAAGGTCCCTCCCAAGGGGGCGAAAGCTTGTGCATGCCTGCCCGATCTTGTATCAATCGAAGCACCAAATCGCCTTCCTGGAAAGTCCGACTCTTCACCCGGCGACTATGATAACGCCGCAGATCTTGCTGATAGATCGCCGAACGAGCCGCTGCTAAGTCACGTGCCTCTTCCAAGGCATCCAAAGAGTCCTGACGCGCCAGCTCGTTGTCTCGCTCCACATATGCGGCGACTCTAAGAGAATCATGCCTTATGTCGGTAGGGAGGACGGCTTCTGCTCCATAGACCAAAAAGAAAGGGGTGAACCCCGTGGACCGATTCGGGGTGGTCCGAATGCTCCATAATACCGAAGGTAACTCCTCCATCCAACATCCTGGAGTTCTTTCCAGGGGAATTATGAGCCGAGGTTTGATCCCTCGCAAGACTTCCTGATTCGCCCGCTCGGCCTGCCCGTTTGACTGCGGGTGAGCAACTGCAGAGATGTCAAGCCGGATATGTTCACGGCGACAAAAATCCAGCATCGCTCCTTGGGACAAGTTAGTACCATTGTCCGTGATGATACTGTGTGGATATCCAAAACGGAAAATTAGCTTCTTCAGAAATTTTACCGCAGTCTCTGCATCACAAGTCCCAACAGGCTCCGCCTCAATCCATTTAGTGAATTTATCAACCGCCACCAATAAGTGATTTTTCTTGTTGGAGGACATCTTAAAGGGACCGACCATGTCCAACCCCCAGACCGCGAAAGGCCAAGTAATGGGGATCATCCTCAATTCTTGAGCCGGCACATGAGCCTGTCTCCCATATCGTTGGCACCCCTCACACTGCCGTACGATATCTTCTGCATCTGCGTGAGCCGTCAACCAGAAGAAACCGTGTCGAAAGGCTTTTGATACCAAAGAACGTGACCCAGCGTGATGTCCGCAGTCTCCAGAATGGATGTCATTTAGGATTATGCATCCTTCCTCAGAGGAAACGCACCGCTGAAAGACCCCTGAAGCACTTCGTTTATATAGCTCGCCATTAATGATGACCATGGACTTGCTACGCCGAACAATCTGGCGAGCCAAAACTTCGTCAGTGGGTAACTCCCCATGAGCAAGATAAGCTAGATAAGGAAGAGCCCAATCCGGAGCGACGTGGAGAGCCGCCACAAGCTGAGACTCAGGATCTGGTATCGCCAATTCCTCCTCCGTGGGTACAGTTACGGACGGTTTATGCAGGACATCCAAGAAAACATTAGGGGGGACCGGTTTTCTCTGTGAGCCGAGTCGCGAGAGGGCATCAGCTGCTTCGTTGAGTCGCTGATCAACATGATCAACCTGGTACCCATGAAAATAACCCGCCACGTCAGATACAGCTCGCCTGTAAGCCGCCATCATAGGATCTCGAGAGTCCCAGGTGCCCGAGACCTGTTGCGCCACCAAATCTGAGTCCCCAAAGCATCTGACTCGGGTTAGGTTCATCTCTTTTGCTAGTCGCAAACCGTGAAGCAGAGCTTCATACTCTGCTGCATTATTTGTACAAGGGAACATGAGCCGGAGGACGTAGCAGAACTTATCTCCTTGAGGGGATATCAACACCACACCCGCCCCCGAGCCCTCCAACTGCCTGGATCCATCAAAATAAATAGTCCAATAGGTAAGGTCAGGACGATCTTCCGGAGCCTGAAGCTCCGTCCAATCATTGACGAAATCAACTAATGCCTGGGACTTGATGGCCGTGCGGGGGGTATACTGTATGTGATGTGACCCAAGTTCTATTACCCATTTGGCGATTCGCCCTGTTGCCTCGCGGTTTTGGATGACGTCACCGAGGGGCGCGGAACTGACCACGGTGATCGGGTGTTCCTGGAAATAATGTTTAAGCTTTCGACTCGCCATGAACACCCCATAGACCAGTTTCTGCCAATGTGGGTATCGCTGTTTGGAAAGAGTTAACACCTCACTGATAAAGTACACCGGGCGTTGTACCGGGTATTCCTTTGCTTCCTCCTTTCTTTCGACGACCACGGCCATGCTGACCGCTTTGGAATTCGCGGCGATATACAGGAGCATAGGCTCCTTTTCAGTCGGGGCCGCCAGGACCGGCGGGTTAACCAATTGATGTTTCAAGGCCTGAAATGCCTCGTCAGCCTCCTCTGTCCACATGAATCAGTCGGACTTTCTCAACAATTGGTAAAGAGGAATCGCCTTTTCTCCGAGGCGGCTCACAAAACGACTGAGAGCCGCAATACGACCTGCCAATCGCTGAACTTGGTTAACATTCGTCGGCTTGCTGAGGGAAGTAACCGCTTCAATTTTTTCCGGGTTAGCCTCGATGCCGCGCTCCGATACCAAGAAACCCAGTAGTTTTCCCGCAGGTACGCCGAAAACGCACTTGGTAGGATTTAGCTTCATCTGATATACCCGTAAATTATCAAAGGTTTCCTTAAGATCTTCCAGAAGTGTCTCCTCCCGGCGGGTCTTGATCACAATGTCGTCAACATAGGCATGGACGTTGCGGCCAATTTGGCTATGAAGACAATTCTGGATGCAGCGTTGGTAAGTCGCTCCTGCGCTCTTGAGCCCGAACGGCATGGACACATAGCAAAAGGCCCTGAAGGGGGTTATGAAAGCAGTCTTCTCCTGATCTTCCACAGCCATTTTGATCTGATGATAACCTGAATAAGCATCCAAAAAGCACAATCGTTCGCATCCCGCCACCGAGTCAATGATTTGGTTGATGCGGGGAAGAGCGAAAGGATCCTTGGGACAAGCTCTGTTGAGGTCCGTATAGTCAATACACATACGGAACGTGCCATTCTTCTTGAGTACTAACACCGGGTTAGCTAGCCATTTGGGGTGAAAGACTTCCACGATGAACCCGGCGGCTAAAAGACGGGCGACTTCCTCTCCAATCGCCTTCCGTCGCTCCTCGTTAAACCTGCGAAGGTATTGTTGGACAGGTTTGCATTTTGGGTCAATATTAAGATGGTGCTCAGCGAATTCTCTCGGTACACCCGGCATGTCAGAGGGCTTCCATGCGAAGATGTCCCGATTCTCACGGATGAATTCGATGAGCGCGCTTTCCTATTTGGGGTCCAGACCCGTTCCAATGGTAAACTGCTTGGATGAATCGCCAGGGACGAAGTCGACTGTCTTCGTGTCATCCGTTGGTTTGAACTTGAGGGGCGACTCGGAATCTGTAGTCGGTTTCTTGAGTGGTGACATGTCTGCCGGGTCAACATTGGCCCGGTGGTTTTTGAGCTCTTCCGCCGCGCAGGCGACTTCCGCATAGGCCGCGTCTCCTTCCTCACACTCCTTTGCAATTCTTCTATCTCCGTCGACCGTGATGGGCCCTTTAGGACCAGGCATTTTGAGCTTGAGGTAGACGTAGCACGGGCGGGCCATGAAGCGAGCGTAAGCCGGTCGCCCGAACAGCGCATGGTAAGGGCTTTTTAGTTTGACCACCTCGAAGACCAGAGACTCCGACCTGTAATTCTGCGCAGTTCCAAACGCTACTGAGAGCCTGACCCGGCCTATCGGATAAGCTGATTTGCCCGGGACGATGCCGTGGAAGACCGTGGTTGAAGGCATCAAGTCTTTCTCTAATAGATTCATCCTCCGGAAGGTGTCGAAGTATAGGATATTAATGCTGCTGCCGCCATCCATTAGTACTTTCGATAGAGTGTAACCCGCCACTTGGGGAGCCACGACCAATGCCAGGTCGCCCGGGTTATCTATTCTCGGCGGGTGATCCTCTCTACTCCATGTTATGATCTGTTCGGACCAATGGAGATATCTGGGAACTGCCGGCTCAATTACGCTGTACGCCCGGTGGTTTACCTTTTTATCACGTCTGCAAGCATTAGTGGTGAAAACATGATATTGCCCATTACTTAGCTGTTTAGGATTGTTGCGGAAGCCCCCATGGTCAGCCTGGTCCTGCGGAGCCCCTTGTGGGGGCGGTTGCTGGAAAACTCCCGGCGGGTTGTACCGCCGTTGGTGGTGCACCGGGTACTGGCCGCCGCCTGGCTGCGGGCCCCCCTGTGCCTCTTGTTCGGGAAAACCGCCGAAGGGGTTGTGCCTTTGGTTGGGCGCGGCGAGTTGGTCTTGGCGACGGCTCGGATCTTCGCTTTGGCTCTTCTTGATTGCCTCGGCCCGAAATTCTCGCATCACGAAGCAGTTCTCCCAGGAGTGGCCCGCCGGGCCGTCGGCCGTGGCGTGGTGCGGGCAAGGGCCTTTGAGCAGCTCTTCGTAGTTACGCGGTCTTTTTCCACTGAAGCCTCGATTCTTCTTTTTGCCGTCATTGGTGTTGGTGTTGGCAACCAGATCCGAGGGCTCCTCATGTGGCCTACGCTTGCCGTTGGTCCCCTGGTTATGACGGTTGCGGCCTTGGAGGCGGGTGTGCTTATTCGTTGAATCGCCCTTCTTGGGCGAGTTACCCTTACCATCCTCGCCGGGATCCTTGGTGTCATCGGCTTCGGCGTACCTAGTGAGGGTATCCATCAGCTCGCCCATATCCTGAACTTTCCGTTTGAGTCGCCCCAGTTTCTGGACCAGCGGTTCGTAGTGGTAGTTGTGCTCGAGGATAAGCACAGCTTGCGCTGCCGTGATGCCATCCGATGAATGGATAATTTCCGCGACTCGCCGTGACCAATGATGCGCCGACTCGCCCGGGCGTTGCACGCAGTGTTGCAAGTCGACGATTGTCATCGGCCGTTTACAGGTTCCCCGGAAGTTTTTGATGAAACGCTCCTTCAACTCGGCCCAGGACTGGATAGAATTGGGGGGTAAATTTTTCAACCAAGTGCGTGCCGATCCCTCGAGCATCATGGTGAAATATCTGGCGCAAACCGCCTCGTTTACGTCGAGCATGTCCATGGCGATCTCATAGCCCTCGATCCAAGATGTTGGTTCGAGATCTGGTGTGTAATTAGGCACCTTTCTTGGCCCTTTGAAATCCTTGGGCATTCTTTCGTTTCGAAGGGCCAGGGACAAGCAGGGCACCCCAACTCGTCCTCCGGTCCCCGCGGGAGGAGTCTGAGCCCCTTGAATGTTGGGTGGACCACTGCCCGGCGGGTTCCGCTCGGGCGGGTTGTCCTGCGAGAAGTGTCGCGGGGCACTGTTTACGGCTGGCTGATCCTCCGGCCAACCCCTGGTGTAGCTCGCCTGGGGGGTGGAGTGTAGTCGCTCGGGGCTGTGTGAGAACTGCGCGTTTTGGACCACCGCTGTTTTCAACATCTCGATGGCGTTCCTTGCTTCGATCTCAGCTGGGGTGTTGCCGTGGATCGGAAGAGACTCCAGATGGCGAGTTGCGGCAAGCACGTTATCCACCGGGTTAGAGAAGTGGCCTCGAGGGGTCCGGAAACGAGGAATTTGACCCTCAGTCGGCTGAATCGGCGGGTTAGGAGGGCGGCCCAGCCCTCCCGCTGGGGCGGCTCCCATCCCGGGTGTTTGGGGAGTGTCGAACAGGCGAGTCGGATTGAGATCATGGGGCAGGCGTCCCTGGTGTCTCCGCTGATGGACGGCGTCGGACGCGCGCTGCTGTCTTTCGAGCCGCCAGTTGTCGGTGTTCAATCGCGTCCTTTCAGCCGTAATCTGGGCTTGTCGAGTTTCTATCCTGGCGGACTCCGTCTCAGCATCCTGATGGGCCTTTGCCACCGCCTCCCTCAGCTTTGCTAACTCTGCGTTTATCTCTGCTTGGTTCTCTGGCGTGAGGGGGGTTGACATTAGTCTTGTGATTTCCGCCGCTAAGTCCACCAGGACTGCTGACGCACTTCTGGATGTCCCGCCGGTCCCATCGCCTCCGGCGGGGCTCTGTGCGGGTTGAGTCGCCCCGGCCATGTAGATGGCGATCTGGCGGCGGGTTCGATCGAGGAGTTCCGGATCCATGGCCAATGACAAGCCACCGAGACCGTCTCCGTGGAGGGACTGGATGGAATCTGAATCGCCCATGGATGATTCGTCGTCAGAGTTGATGGGGGTAACCTCCCGGGCCGTCGCGTGCTCTGGCTCCTCTGACCCCTACGTGAACCCCACAAAGACCGGGTGGGTCAGATTCCGCGTTGTGACTGGATGAACGTACCTGGCCGGCTCGACGATGTCGGAGGAGATGTCCGGCTCAGGAACAGATGACCCGATCATGCCGATGAAGACGTTGATCTTGCCGAAGGGGACCCTGTAGCCTGATTCGAGAGAATTTGCTTCAGGTCCCCATCGCCGGTTGTCGATGTAGGCTGTGCCGCGTCGGCTCCAAGTCATGAGCGCTGCCGCATAACTCCCAAACCCTGGTAGGGCTCCCTTTGAGAACTCAACTCCACCGTGCGTATGCCCCACGGTGGGCGCCAACTGTCGTGGTTTTGTCACGGCAGATGTCCTCGTGAAAGGACTTGATACTGGAGCCATCGCACCTCGGTGGCGACTCAAAGGGGTTAAGCGGGAGAGACACGGCGATTTACCCAGGTTCGGCCCCTCGAAAGGAGGTAATAGCCTACGTCCTGCTTTTGTGTGTATTGCTATGGATTTGATTACAAGGAAGGCGTAACTCGCCTAAACCTAGCACTCGATGATTTCTAACCTATCTCTCCCCCTCCAGACTCGCCTTTATATATAGGTCGAAGCCCTAGGGTTTACAAGAGTCCCTTCCCCTTTACAAATCATGACCACCGCAGTCTCTAAGTCGCCGTCCTGCAAAACGTGGAGACCTTCCACAAATCATAACCATCCTGCGACTTTGAACCGCCCAGGCTGAGGCCCAACTAGCCCTAAAGGGTGAATCGCCTTATAAGTAACCCGGCCCATATTCGGCGGGTCACTTAATAAGCAATATCCCCAACATCGATGACATCTTCTTCATCGTCATGGCCTTTGATGGGCGCGATCACACTACAGAGAATGCGGTAGACAGACCGGGGTGTGTTATTGAGCTCATGGACGAGGAATGTGGTTCTTGAGGGCTTTCCTGCAGCCAAAGGCTTCATGAGGACTTCCATCATTCCATTTGGTAGCTCACGCTCACCATAAAGCTTCACTGCCCCTTCTGAAGGAATTGGTACGGGCAGTTCTCTGAGGAGTTCAGACGCTGGAGCCTTGTAGTGAGTGTTTTGGGTCATCCAGTCGAATACCCAAGTCTTGATGTCATCAGCATTGCCCGAGATGTGCAGAGTTGCATAGAACTGAAGAATAAGCTCACTATTCCAATCTGATATGTCGGAGCACATAGGGAGCAAACCTGCATCATGGAGGACACTGAGGACTGGTTCCATGCAGGGAATTTCTTCAAGTTCATCATGAGGAATGTGCCTGTGCTGGAATATCTTGTTGCGTCCACAGAGCACAGAAGCATAGTAGTTCATCTGAGTCCTTGTCCAAAACTTCAGATGCCTCATTTGAGGCTTGTCATAAGGATTCTCTCCGATGAAATACATGCGTTCCTCAAAGAAATTTTCTTTCTGAAACTTGGGCCGCTTTGAGAATTGCTGGCGCTGAACTGGCTGGATAGTGTGCTGAGGAATGGGTGGGGAAACAACCATGGCAGTCTCTGGGTTGAGCACAGTGAATTCATTGTCAGGGGCGGGAACATTTTCTTCAGCAGTGTCCTCAGGTTGAGGAATTTCATCAGCTGGTGTTTCTTCCTCTGGCTGAGCTTCAGGCTGAGGAATTTCTTCTTCCTCCTCAGCTTGAGGAGTTTGGTCAGCCTGTTCAGTGGGAGGAGTCTGCTCAGACTAGACATATTCTTCAGCTTGTTTTTCATCTGCTGACTTTGTGGCAGAAGCAGATTCATCAGCTGCTGCAGCTGAAGCTTGAGTAGTCTCTTTCTGAGGAATATGAGGTTGAGGACTGTCATCAATCTGTATTTCCTCATCAGTATGCTCCTCAGATGCAGCATCCTTCATTTCCTCATCTGTCCTTGTAGTTTGGTCACCAATGACGACCATTTCATATGAAGGTGCAACATTTAGAGGCACCAGGTCCAGAGGGGCAGATTCTTCAGTTTCCTTGAGGCGTTTTGCCTCAATCTTTTCTTCTGCTGAGGAAGCTTTTCTCTTCTTCGCTTCCTTCTCAGCAGCTCTTGTCTTTTTCGCGTCTGATGCAGACGGGATTAACTTCTTCACCTTTGAAGCTTTTGGTGAAGGTGTTTTCTCGACAGATTCTTCAGCTGGCAGTGAGGAACCAGCTGGAACAGAGTCATCAGCCTGCTTTGGTGAAGCAGCTGGATCAGTAGCAGTTGCATCATGGGTTGCAGTCTCATCTGTGGTGGTCTTGGTGATGATTTCTTCAATGGCCGGCTCATCAGCTCGACGCTCTTGGTGTTGTTCCTCACTTTGAGGAATTTCCTCCTCATCAGGAGATGCATCTTCTGGCTGTTCAACCAGGGGCTGAGGAGTTGGTGCTGGTTGTGGGTGTCGCTTGTTGTAGTCATCAACAGCACTAGTGGCTAGCTTGATGAAATTGCGTTTGATGCTTGTGCGGTCTGACAGTTTCTCATACTTGTCAGCAAGACTTGCAGCTCTGCCTGGGTTGACACCAATGCTTCAGGCGTCAGTTTGAGGACATTTTGCCTGAGGAATTTCTCCTTTCTGGCGTTTGCAATCTTTGCGTGCTTGGCCTTCTGTTCCTTCCACTTGGCTTCGTTTATGAAGGTAGCCACCATGTGGCTGACGCCAGGAGGAAGTTTCAAATCATAAATGGGTGTGTTTGGGTCTTCATACCATACATTGATGAAGTCGAGGAGGACCTTGGGGTCCATGGCCAGAGGAATAGCACTGCCTGATGCTTGTGCTACCCATTCTTGCTTGTTTCTGATGATGGCTTGCAAAGTTTCATCATCATACTCATCACTTCCCTCTGATGCAGACGGGACTGCGATGATTTTGCTGGGGCTGGGCAGAGGTGCAGATTCAGTAGTTGTCAAAGTCTTCAAAAAGGGAGTTGAAGACTTTGTCTCCGAGCTAGTTGCAGCTGGGAGTGAGGAGCTGGAGCTGGCAGTCGTAGTCTTCACGACTTTCTTCTGTACTAGTTTTGGAGGTGGAGCTGAGGACTTTGGTGTAGATGAGATGGGTGCTGAGGGTTTTGGCGTTGATGGTTTTGGAGTTGACGGTTTTGGAACCGAGGGTTTTGGAGCTGAGGGTTTTAGAGCTGAGGGTTTTGTGACAGAACCGTGTCCAGAGTTCTCTTGAGGCTTTGGAGCCTTTGGTTTTGATGGCGCAGACTGCTTTTGAGGAATCTCTGAGCCTGAGGTTTCTGCTGCGGAGGAATGAGCAGCACCGGAGGCAGCAGCTGAGGATTCATGAAATTTCTTCACTGCTGTTTTGGCTTGCTTCTTGAGCTTGGCCAGATGCCGTTCTTTTTCATCTGGGTAGTCATCAAGTGTCATAAGACTTGAGGGATGAGCTACTTGATGATCCTTAAGTGGAGCCCTTCTGCCAGGAGGCTTCAAAGCGAATTTCTTCGCATATTTTGGGGTCACAAACCTGTACTCCTTCCACTCCTTTGCCCATCTACGTTCAATTTTCTGCAGCCTAATCTTTCTTTTAGGCATAGTCTCAGGTTCATCATCAGGTGTGCAATAGTCCATGTACATGTCATCAGGAATATCAACAGCTGTGTTCTGCTCCAGTTTCTTTCCTCCCTTCTGTTTCCTTTCTTCCTCCATTTTCTTTAGACGAGGAATTTGCTGATGTTTTTGAACTCTTGAAGATTCTGATGAGCCTTGAAGAGTTTCTTCCAGAAACGCTGCAAATGAGTTAATGTGATGAGAACCGAGAGATTCATCACCTGACATGTGTGTACCTGTGAACAGAGTATAGTTGCGAGGAATTTGGAGAGGTCATATGCGTTCTTAGATTTGAAGAAAATGAAAAAGTTTGACAGTTTGAGGAATATAACCAGTGGTTGAGGAATTTGCTTAAGCATACTATTCTTGGGTTCCAGAGTTGTACAGATCTGAAAATTCGCACAATTGAGGAATCTCGTGAAAATCTTAGATGCTTAGCTAGTTCATCAATGATTGTGGTGATGGATAGTGTTTGAGGAATCATGTGCGCATCGTATCTTGAGGAAAAACAGATTTCACATGGGAGAGGTAAAATTTCAGATCTAATCTGCTGTAAAAATGGGATATATTTACCCTGGAAGGTGCGAACGAAGAACACAAAAAGGTGGTGTTGGAGAGGCTCTTCGGTCAAGTGTCCAATGCACCCTAACTTGGCAGCAGAGGACGTCTACGGCGGCGGCAGACGTAGATGATCCGACTCCGGCGTGATCCTGGCGGCGAGAAGGTTGAGGCAGTGAAGCTCTTCCTTGCCGGCGACAAGACTACCAGCGGTGGCGCTAGGGTTCGACGGAGAGTGTGATGGCAGGAGAGCGATGAGGCGAAGAAGAAGATCCCGAAGGGGTTAAGGACATATTTATAGCCCGAAAGTTACTGTTTGGCGCGAAATTTTCGGACCGAATAGCCCTTGCCTCTACGTCTCCGCAGGACACGTGTAGCTCCCTTACGATGCGGTGGAGATAGTGGAGATCGTGGTTATCCGATCGTGGGAAGTGGGGATTCAGTTACTGTTCCTTTGAAGAAAACAATTTTTGAGGATTTGAGGATTTTTGTTACAAAATCATCAGCTGACAAGGATGCAGTGAGGATTTTGAACAAAGTTTCAAGTAGAACGCATATGAAGAATTGAATAGACTGGGTAAGTATAGCATAGAGAGAAAGTAGGGTCCGATCACATTCACTTAGCAGAAACATCAACTTGAAGAAATAGCAATAAGTGAATGCTGTTGAGGACTAGAAATCACAGTCTACCTAGGCAAGTGAAAGTCATCAAGTGTTTTTGAAGATTTTTGCAGTAGATCATCACAATGAAGAACAGCTGTTTTGAAGAAAAATGCATTGTGAGGAAATTGATCATTTGAAGAAAATCAACTTGAGGAATTTCACATTGGGCGGTGGCGTTACCCACCATATAAGAATGTTGATTACAAACGCCGCGTACAATTGTCGTAGGGCCCTGAGAATCAATTTCTTCGTTAATTTCTTCACATTCAGAGTGACTTTCTTCATTGGTTGAGGAAAATCGTTTCATCATGTGTTGCACATCTAAGTCATCAACTTTGCATAAGTGTTAGGATGTGTGCATGTTTTTACAAAACATTTGAAGACTCTAAGATATTTAGCTGACACCGCAACTTGCAAAACCTTTTCTCATCCAAGGGCTTAGTGAAGATATCAGCCAGTTGATTATCAGTCTTCACATGGTCGATGAGGATATTGCCCTTGAGGACATGGTCCCGAAGAAAATGATGACGAATCTGGATGTGCTTGGTCTTCGAGTGCTGTACTTGGTTATATGCAATCTTGATAGCACTCTCATTGTCACAGTAGAGAGGCACATTCTTCATGTTGATGCCGTAGTCCTTGAGGGTTTGCTTCATCCATAGTAACTGAGCACAGCAAGAACCAGCAGCAATGTACTCAGCTTCGGCAGTGGAGAGTGATACGCAGTTCTGCTTCTTTGAGGACCAACAAACTAGTGATCTTCCGAGGAAATGGCATGTGCCAGATGTTGACTTGCGATCCACACGGTCACCAGCATAGTCTGAATCAGAATACCCTACCAGATGAAGATTGGAGCCCTTGGGATACCATAATCCTAGTGTTGGTGTGTGAGCTAAGTATCGAAGAATATGTTTCACAACCTTATGGTGTGATTCCTTCGGTTTTGCTTGAAAACGTGCACACATGCAAACAATAAGCATTATGTCTGGCCTAGATGCACATAGATACAATAAAGAGCCAATCATAGAACGGTATACCTGCTGATCAAAATCTTTACCATTTTCATAAGTGCCGAGGTGACCGTTGGTAGGCATTGGAGTCTTGGCACCTTTGCATTCATGCATGTCGAATTTCCTCAGAACATCCTTGAGGTATTTCTCCTGTGATATGAAGATTCCATTGTTTTGTTGACGAATTTGAAGACCTAAGAAGAATTTCAGCTCCCCCATCATGGACATCTGATATTCTTCACTCATCATATAGGCAAATTCATCACTATATCTTTTGTCAGTACAACCAAATATGATGTCATCAACATATATTTGACATACAAACAGCTCATTATCATAAGATTTTGTGAAAAGAGTTGGATCAAGTGAACCAGGTTTGAAGCCTTTCTTCATGAGGAATTCCTTCAATGTATTATACCATGCCCGAGGGGCTTGCTTGAGGCCATACAGAGCCTTTTTGAGTCTGAAGACTTTGTCTGGATTCTTTGGATCCGCAAAACCTGGGGGCTGAGCAACATATACTTCTTCCTCAAGCTTACCATTGAGGAATGCACTTTGCACATCCATTTGATATAAGATGATGTTATGATGATTAGCATAAGCAAGTAGAATTCGAATAGCTTCAAGTCTAGCAACAGGTGCAAAAGTTTCATCGAAATCTATTACTTCAACCTGGGTGTAGCCTTGGGCTACAAGTCGTGCCTTGTTCCTCACCACTTGACCGTCCTCATCTTGCTTGTTTCGGAAAATCCACTTGGTGCCGATGATGTTATGCTTGCGAGGATCTGGTCGTTTGACGAGCTCCCATACGTCATTCAGCTTGAATTGAAGAAGTTCGTCTTGCATGGCTTGGATCCACTCCGGTTCCAGAAAAGCCTCAGCTACTTTTGAGGGTTCTGTGATGGATACAAAGGAAAAATGCCCACAAAAGTTAACTAAGTGTGAAGCTTTTGAGCGAGTGAGAGGACCTGGCACGTTAATGTCGTTGAGGATTTTGTCAAGTTCTACTTCATTTGCAATCCTCGGATGAGCTGGTTGAGGATTTTGTCTGGGCTGAGGAAGTGGTGCTGTTGCAATTTCCTCAGGAGCATCTTCTTGGTTTTCATCAGTGATGGGGATTGTTTCTTCACCAATTTCCTCAGTGGGGACAATGTCTTCAGTAGGCTTAAGCTTTATTGCTTCCTCAGGAGACAGCTTATCTGGATCAGAAGGCAATTGCTCTCTTTGCGAGCCATTAGTTTCATCGAACCGCACATCTACAGTCTCAACAACTTTGTTGTGATAGTTGTTGAAGACTCTGTAGGTGTGCGAGTCCTTTCCATAACCGAGCATAAAACCTTCATGTGCCTTAGGTGCAAATTTTGAGCTATGATGAGGATCTCTAATCCAGCATTTTGCACCGAAGACTTTGAAATAACTTACATTGGGTTTCTTGTCAGTGAGGAGTTCATATGAGGTTTTCTTGAGGAATTTGTGAAGATATACCCTGTTGATGATATGACATGCAGTGTTGATGGCTTCAGGCCAGAAGCGACGAGGAGTCTGATATTCTTCAAGCATAGTTCTTGCCATTTCAACCAGAGTCCTGTTCTTTCTTTCGACGACACCATTCTGCTGAGGAGTATAAGGAGCACACAATTCGTGAGTAATACCAAGTTCATCAAGATAATCATCCAGACCAGTGTTTTTGAACTCGGTTCCATTATCACTCCTGATATGTTTGATCTTGATGCCGAAGTTCGTCGAGGCCCTTGAAGAAAATCGTTTGAAGATTTCCTGCACTTCAGTTTTATACACTATAATATGCACCCAAGTGTATCTGGAATAATCATCAACTATGACAAAGCCATATAGAGATGCTGCATTGGTTAGTGTTGCATAGTGAGTAGGTCCAAATAAATCCATATGAAGCAATTCAAATGGACGTGTAGTGGTCATGATGGTTTTGGAGGGATGCTTGGATCTGGTCATTTTCCCAGATTCACAAGCACCGCAGAGATGATCCTTGAGGAATTTGACTGATTCAATGCCAATGACATGCTTCTTCTTTGCAAGTGTGTGCAAATTCCTCATGCCTGCATGACCTAGTCTTCGGTGCCACAACCATCCTTCTAAGGTTTTGCTAGTAAGCAAGTGGCTGGTTGAGGACCTGTAGAGAAGTCAACGATGTACAAATCCCCTCTTCTTACACCTTCGAAGACTTTGGATCTGTCACATTCCATGATGACTACACATCTATATCTACCAAAGATAACAATCATATCAAGATCACAAAGCATCGAGACTGACATGAGGTTAAAGCCAAGGGATTCAACAAGCATTACTTTGTCCATATGCCTACCCTTGGAAATAGCTACTTTGCCAAGTCCCAATACCTTGCTTTTACCTTTATCAGCATATGTGATTTGCTTCAGAGGTGATGGAGTTAGTGGCATATTCATCAGTAGGCTTTTATCACCAGTCATGTGATGTGTGCAGCCACTATCGAGAACCCATTCAGTATTTTTGGGTTTGTCATCCTGCAGATGAATTGGTACAGCTTACCATCTCATATGCTTCAGATTTGAAGAATATGATACTAATTTCATCAGTTCAATGATTTCATCATAACAGAAATGTAAGGACGTGTGAAATATTTCTATTTCATCAATCATTAGCTTGCGTCCTATCAAGCATTTCCTCAGGTCTCCAGCAAATCCTTCAGATGATGATTTTCATCTGGAGACCTGACCTGCAGAAGTGATTAGTTTGATTTCTTCACCACCCACATCTGAAGGGGTGGCAAAGCGTTCATCATCCTGCGAGCACCATATGAGAAAGGTTGCATTGAAGCTAATGCACTTCTCTTAACAGTAGGGGGGTTAAAGTACTCATATGAGTATGTAGAGAACTGATTTGAGGATTTATGAACATAATGACTTGAGGTATAGCACTCATAATCATATTCCTTGTAGTTTCCCTGCATGTTAGACGCATAAGCATGGGTACGAGCATAGTTTTGACCAGTTGAGGATTTTGATCCTCTTGAAGACTTTGGTCCTCCTGAGGAATTTGATCTGGGGTTCAGATTCTTCAGAGGTGATGTCATGAGGACATTCACTTGAAGATTTTCAAGACAACTTTTGGAAACCCAGGTTTTCCTCAGAGGAGGACCATTCCTGCAGTTAGTTCCAACATATCGAGCAAATACTTCACCAGATTGATTTTTGAACAGTTTATAGTTGGAATCAAATGACTCATTCGAGGAATAGGATAATTCACATGAGAAGCCAGTTAGATTAGATGGATCAAAAGGAGGCCCAGTAGCAGCAACCCATGAGGTTTTGGGATACTGCTCAGGTTTCCAATAAGATCCATCAGCATTCAATTTCCTCTCAAAGGCAATTCCTTCTTTCCTCGGGTTCCTGTTCAAGATCTGCTTTTTGAGCACATCACAAAGGATTTGATGTCCTTTGAGGCTTTTGTACATGCCTGTCACGTACAATTCCTCCAACCCTACATTTTCATCAGTGACATTTGTGTTTTCCTCAAGTGAGGAAATAGACACAATAGGTGCAGTTGAAGAATTTCTAGCAGTGGTAGCATTTGAAGATTCTGGTGAAGAATTAGCAGTTTCACGATCAATGCATTTAAGACATGGAGGAATAAATTCAACTTGACTAGCACTGATCTGTTGAGCTAGTAATGAATCATTTTCCATACGAAGATCATCATAAGACATCCTCAGCTTCTCAAGATCAAGCTTCCTTTGAAGAAATTCGTAGGAAAGCTTCTCATGATCAGTGAGGAGTGTATCATAATGATCCTGAAGAATATCAAATCTAGACTGAAGATTTTTCATGTCATCAGCGAGGATTTGATTAAGATTCATTTCATCATTCAATAGATCATCACTTTTGTCTAGCAGTTTTTGAAGCTTTTCCAGAGCAGTTTGTTGTTTAGTGGCAATGATGGCAAGTTTACTGTAACTGGGTTTTTTGTAATCATCATGTTCACAGTCACTTGAATCAGAAGAGGAGGCATTATGTGATACCTTTGAACCTTTTGCCATGAAGCAATAGGTTGGAGCGAAGTCATCAGCATAGTCATCAGTATGGATGGTGCACTCGTTTTCTTCAAGATTGAAGATTGACTTGCTGACGAAATTGGTTGCTAGTGCAAGACTAGCCTGTCCGGATTCTGAATCTTCTCCAGAGCCTTCTTCATCATCACATTCTTCTGATTCTGCCTCGGAATCCATTTCCTTGCCAATAAGTGCCCGAGCCTTTCTGAAGCTAGTCTTCTTGTGTGAGGAGGACTTTGAAGATGAGGATTTTGAAGATTTCTTCTTTTTCTTTGAGTCATCAGAACTGTCATCCTTGTATTTCTTCTTCTTTGATTCCTTTCCCCAGCGAGGACAATCAGCAATGTAATGACCTGATTTCTTGCACTTGTGACAGGTCCGTTTCTTGTAGTCCTCAGATGCAGATTCTGATTTCCTCATGTCTCTTCTTGATGATTTACTGAACTCGCCTCGTCGTGTAAATCGCTGGAATTTCCTCACAAGCATTGCAAGTCCCTGACCAAATTCTTCAAGGCACAACTGCTGTCATCTGTGTCTTCTTCTTCAGATGAGGAAATTGCTCTTGCCTTCAGTGCACGTGGTCTCGAATAGATTTGTCCATATAGATCTCTCTTTTCTTCTAGATGGAATTCATGAGTATTTAGCCTTTCGAGGATATCAGCAGGATCTAGCATCTTGTAGTCTGTTCTTTCTTGAATCATCAGAACTAAAGTGTCAAATGAAGAATCCAAAGATCTCAACAGTTTCTTAACAACTTCGTGATCAGTGATGTCTCGAGCTCCCAGTGCTTGCAGTTCATTTGATATGTCAGTGAGGCGATCAAAGGTGTCTTGGCAGCTTCCATTGTCATGTCTCTTGAAGCGATTGAAGAGATTGCGAAGAATATCAACACGAGAGTCATGTTGGGTTGATACTCCTTCATTTACCTTGCACAATCTCTCCCAGATCAGTGTTGCAGAGCCTAAGGCACTTACTCTTCCAAACTGGCCAGGGCTCAGATGACCACAGATGATGTTCTTCGCTTGAGAATCAAGTTGCTCGAATTTCTTCACATCAGCTGCAGTGACAGTAGCAGACATGATGGGGACACCATTTTCCACAATATACCAGAGATCATTGTCTATAGCTTGCAGATGCATTTGCATTTTGTTCTTCCAGAAGGGAAAGTTCTTTCCCTCGTAGGTAGGACATGCTGCAGTCACCTTAAACATGCCTGCAGTCGACATAACTAAAACTCCAGGTGGTTAAACCAAAATCACACAAAACAAGGGAGTACCTTGCTCTGATACCAATTGAAAGTGTGTTATATCGACTAGAGGGGGGGTGAATAGGAGATTTTTAGAATTTCATCACTGAGGAAATTCCTTTTGAGGAAATTCCTCACTGATGTCTAACTTACAGCGGAAACAGTTAAGGATCAGTCGTGCAATCGTTCACAACAGCAGTATTACAGAGTGAAGATTATGAAAACAGATTGCACAGTAATAGGCGCATGATTCTATGAAGCTCGACAAAGTTGTTTTGAAACGGAATCCCAAATAGGATAATTAGCTTTTTGGTACGCATTTAAAAAAGAGCCCTCCGAATATCGCTATTTGGAAGGACTTTGCTGAACTTCTTACCAAAAAACAAATTATCCTATCACGAACTCCGTTCCAAAACAACTTTCGAGAGATTCATAGCACCATGCGCCTATTTCTACCAGGTAATGATGAAGCCATGGATTTCTTCAATACTTTGACACACAATGACATGTAGAAGCTAGCTAGCTAGGTTACATAGATGAGATCAGAAAAAATTGGATCAACTTGTGCACATGCATAATGTGGCATTCTTAATAAATCCATTATTAAAGGACTAAGAGAATCTATTGTCTACATATATATACTAATTAATTAAAATACATAACAAACTTCTGCAAATGTCAAAATTCATCAAACTTCTGCAAATAGTTCTAAAATATTAACAGAGCCCTAAACTAACTTAATTAACCTATTTAACACTAACAGTGCCCTGAACTAACCTTAACCAAATTCTTCTTTTTGCACTAATAACCTACTTAACCTAAACTAACAATAACTTATTTAACACTAACAGAGCCCTAAACTAACCTATTTGACCTAAACTAACACTAATAGAGCCCTAAACTAAGTTAATTAACCTAATGGATATATGCAACAAAATGAAAAAAAGGCAACAACAAAAAAAGAACTCACGGTGGAGGAGGTAGGGGCCGGCGGTGGGGAAGGGGGGGGGGGGTAGCGCCGTGGTGGGGAAGGTGGTGGCGCCGCGGTGGGGAAGGGGCCCGGGGTGGCGCCGCCAATGGGGAAGGAGTGGCGTCGCTGGTGTGGGGAGGGGGTGGCACCGCGGGGGTGCATCGGCGAGGGCGTTTGGGGGCACGTCGGCGAGGGCGTTGGGGGGCGTCGCGGTAGCTTAGCGGCGGCGTGTTCGGCATCGAGGGGCGTTGCGGCAGCCTAGCGGTGGCATGTTCGGTGTCGGGGCGTCCGCGCGTTCGTGCGTCGTACACCAGATCAAAAACGGAGAAGTTCGGGGGGAAGAAGGGCGCTTTATATACCCGAGGCCTTTAGTCCCGGTTTGGGGCTCCAACCGGGACTAAAGGGGGGGGGGGTCTTTAGTCCATGTTGGAGCCACCAACCGGGACTAAATGTCCTTTTTCGGCAGGCCGAAAGGCGGGAATCACGAGCCTTTATTCCCGGTTGGTGGCTCCAACCGGGATTAAAGGGGGGGGGGTCTTTAGTCCCGGTTGGAGCCTCAAACCGGGACTAAAGGTCTAGGGCTCGCATCGACGCGGGGGAGGGCAAAGTTTAGTCCCACCTCGCCAAGCAAGGGGCGCTCGCTGTTGTTTATGAATCCCGCCATTACAGCTCTTTCGAGCTCCTCTCTAAAACAGGCCTATGGTCCTAACTTTCCTATCTGTGTTTGTTGGGCCTATTGGGCCCGCGGGCCTACATCGTGGCCGACCTTTCGTGTACGGTTTCTAGTCGTATGCATGCCGTGATGGCCCAATAGGCGGCACTTTTCTATTTTAATAATTTTTAGTCCCAGTTTATATTTTTTGCTATTAAAGATTTTTTTCTCTTTTATTTTAGTTTTCTATTAAATATTTTAACAAAGAAACTTTATGAAAATTCTTTTGAGTTGATATTTTTTGTTTCTTTTTAGTTAGTGTTTTATTTTGATTCTTTTTAACAAATAAACACTTTGATAATTTTAGTTCAATCTTTTTAGTTAATGTTTTAGTTGATTCTTTTTAGTTGACAACATAATTTTTCAACAATTTCTGACTTCATTTGGTATTTTTCATGCATTTACTTATGTTTCTGAGCTAATTGACCCTGAAACTGAAAAGCACTACAAATGAACTCTGAATAGGTTGAAACTTGGCATGGTATCATCATTTCACCCACATAGCATGTGCTAAAAATTTGAGAGGGTTACGACAAAAAATGGATGCATTTCGTGTACAAAACGGACAATCTCTTTTGAAGTATCACGGTTTCGAACGAGAACTCATCTTTGAAAGTGCGTTATATCGACTAGAGGGGGGGGGGTGAATAGGAGATTTTTAGAATTTCATCACTGAGGAAATTCCTTTTGAGGAAATTCCTCACTGATGACTAACTTACAGCAGAAACAGTTAAGGATCAGTCGTGCAATCGTTCACAACAGCAGTATTACAGAGTGAAGATTATGAAAACAGATTGCACAGTAAGGAGGCACGTAGAATACAGATGATGATTATCTCAAGTGAAGAATTTGGGGTTGAGGAAATTCAGAGAAAGTCTTCAGCAAATTCTTCGAACAGTCAGAGTGAATGTCATCAACACATAATACAGAGAATGTAAAGAGTTGAGGAATTAGAACCCGATTCTTGGTGAAGACTGTTGTTGATGACCCAGTTCCAACTGCTGTGACAGTTGTACATCTGGTTTGGAGCGGCTTGGTATTTAAACCAAAGGACAACCAGTCCCGGGACACACAGTCCCTACCGTATTCTCCTTGAGCTAAGGACACACAGTCCTCGCCCAACACTCGTGGTAAGTCTTCAGGGCAGACTTCCAAACCCTCACAAACTCGGTCACCCGACGATCCACAATTGACTGCTGGATTGCTCTAGACCATGACGCCTAATTGTCTGGAGGATGCATAGTCCTCAAAGGTAAAAGGCTTCAGTCCCACACAGGAACAACTTCTTCAGTGATGCTCAATCACTAGGTTTGGTTTGTGGTTTCGGTGGGTGGTGTATTTCCTCACTGATGATTTACTCTTGTAGGCTCTGAGGAATTTGGGTTGCTCTTATGACAAGTGTCAGTTTCTAACGGAGCAGCCAACCAGCTAGTGGTTGTGGGGGGCGGCTATTTATAGCCTGGGAGCATCCCGACATGATTTGACATTAATGCCCTTAAATAATATGACCGTTGGAGTGGATAAGATCAGTGACTTGGCATGCCTATCGAAACGGTCGGGACCCTCAACTGTGAGAGTCCTCATGTCACTCATATTCCTCACTTGAGGCTTTTGGTAGGATTTGGCTTGGGATGAGCATCATGAGGAAATTCATTCCATAGCGTTACTTTGACCCCCTTTAACAGTACGGTGTTCCTATTCATCAAATGCGAGGAAAGTAAAACAGAAAACGTAAATCTTCACGCTTCACTTTCTTCAAAATGATTTTCTTCAGGAACCACCGATCTTCTCAATATCAATATCTTCATGAGGAATATCAATTTCATCGCAGATTCCTCGTGATTCATTTCTTCAGCTTCAGACCAATTTCTTCAACTGAAGACATATATTTTTAGGGGTCGATATTCTTCAAATATCTCAAACTCCTCAATGACTTATAGATCCTGTGTACACTTATAAACACATTAGATACTTAACCTATAAGTCTTCAAACCACCAAAATCACTAAGGGGCACTAGATGCACTTACAATCTCTTACACATTGATTTCATTTTTTGAACTTATTTGAACTCCATACTTTTGTGTGTTCAAAATGCACCATTCAAAGGCACATCATAAATTTTCAACAATTTCTGACTTCAATTGGTATTTTTCATGCATTTACTTATTTTTTTAGCTAATTGACCCTGAAATTGAAAAGCACTACAAATGAACCCTAAAAAGGTTGAAAGTTGGCATGGTATCATAATTTCACACACATAGCATGTGCTAAAAAGTTGAGAGGGTTACGACAAAAACTGGATGCACTTCATGTACAAAACAGACAATCTCATTCGAAGTATCAAGGTTTCGAACGAAAACTCATCTATTACAAAGGGATTTCATTTTTTAACTTATTTGAACTCCATACATTTTGTGTGTCCAAAATGCACCATTCAAAGGCACATCATAAATTTTCAACAATTTCTGACTTCATTTGGTATTTTTCATGCATTTACTTATTTTTTTGAGCTAATTGACTTTGAAATTGAAAAGCACTACAAATGAACTGTGAAAAGGTTGAAAGTTGGCATGGTATCAACAATTTACCCACATAGCATGTGCTAAAAAGTTGACAGGGTTACGAGAAAAACTAGATGTACTTCGGGTACAAAACGGACAATCTTTTTCGAAGTATGAGGGTTTCGAACGATTACTCGTCTCTTACAAAAGGGATTTCATTTTTTGAAATTATTTGAACTCCATACTTTTTGTGTGTTCAAAATGCACCATTCAAAGGCACATCATAAATTTTCAACAATTTCTGACTTCATTTCGTATTTTTCATGCATTTACTTATTTTTTTGAGTTAATTGACCATAAAATTGAGAAGCACTAAAAATGCACTCTGAAAAGGTTGAAACCTGGCATTGTATCATCATTTCACCAACATAGCATGTGCTAAAATGTTGAGCGGGTTACGACAAAATTTGGACGCACTTCGTATACAAAACGGACAATCTCTTTCGAAGTATCAGGGTTTCGAACGAAAACTCATCTCTTACAAAGGGATTTCATTTTTTTGAACTTATTTGAACTCCATACTTTTTGTGTGTTCAAAATGCACCATGCAAAGGTACATCATAAATTTTCAAAAATTTCTAACTTAATTTGGTATTTTTCATGCATTTACTTTTTTGAGCTAATTGACCTTGAAATTGAAAAGCACTACAAATGTACTCTGAAAAGGTTGAAAGTTGGCATGGTATCAGCACTTCACCCACATAGCATGTGCTAAAAAGTTGAGAGGGTTACGACAAAAAGAAGATGCACTTCGTGTACAAAACGGACAATCTCTTTCGAAGTATCACGGTTTCGAACGAGAACTCATCTCTTACAAAAGCGATTTCATTTTCTTGAAATTATTTGAACTCCATTATTTTTGTTTGTTCAAAATGCACCATTCAAAGGAACATCATAAAGTTTCAACAATTTCTCACATCATTGGGTATTTTTCATGCATTTAGTTATTTTTTGAGCTAATTGACCCTGAAATTAAAAAGCACTACAAATGTACAGTAAAAAAAGATTGAACGTTGGCATGGTATCATCATTTCACCCACATAGCATGTGCTAAAAAGTTGAGAGGGTTACGACAAAATGTGGATGGACTTCGTGTACAAAACGGACAATCTTTTTCGAAGTATCAGGGTTTCGAACGAGAACTCATCTCTTACAAAAGGGATTTCATTTTTTTCAAATTATTTGAAGTCCGTACTTTTTGTGTGTTCAAAATGCACCATTCAAAGGTACATTATAATTTTTCAAGAATTCATGAATTCATTTGGTATTTTTCATGCATTTTCTTATTTTTTTGAGCTAATTGACCCTAATATTGAAAAACACTACAAATGAACTGTGAAAAGGTTGAAAGTTGGCATGGTATCTTCATTTCACACACATAGAATGTCCTAAAAAGTTGAGAGGGTTACGACAAAATTTGGATGCACTTCGTGTACAAAACAGAGAATCTCTTTCGAAGTATCAAGGTTTCGAATGAGAACTCATCTCTTACAAAGGGATTTCATTTTTTGAACTTATTTGAACTCCATACTTTTTGTGTGTTCAAAATGCACCATTCAAAGGCACATCATAAAAGTTCAACAATTTCTGACTTCATTTGGTATTTTTCATGCATTTACTTATTTTTTTGAGCTAATTGACCCTGAAATGGAAAAGCACTACAAACAAACTCTGAAAAGGTTGAAACTTGGCATGGTATCATCATTTCACCCACATAGCATGTGCTAAAAAGTTGAGAGGGTTACGACAAAAACTGGATGCACTTCATGTACAAAACGTACATTCTCTTTCAAAGTTTAATTCATTAGTACACATCACATAAAGTTTAATATATTACATAGATTTATATTTGGATCCCTTGCCTATGATCGCTTTGGCCATAACCTTGGAGCATCTTCATTATTTAACGGGATGCCTGGGTCAATTCTCACTATGAAGGGCGGAATTTCATCAAACTTATTATAATCTGATGACATGTCTATCGTGTCCTCGATTCCCACGATGTTTCTTTTCCCTAAAAGAACTATGTGAAGCTTTGGCTCATCATCCGATGTATTCATTTGCTTATTTTTTTTTCTTTTTTTCGGTCTGGAGGACATGTCTTTCACGTAGAAAACCTGAGCCACATGATTGGCTAGGACGAATGGCTCGTCTCTGTAACCAAGATTCTTGAGATCAACCGTTATTATTCCGTAGAACTGGTCTACCTTTACCCCTTCTCCATTCATGTTCACCCAACTACACCGAAACAAAGGGACCTTAAAAGTAGGTCCATAGTAAAGTTCCCATATCTCGTCTATGTAACGATAGTATGTGTCCTTTTTCCCATTCTCGTCTGTTGCATCATAGCGGACACCACTGTTTTGG
Organism: Hordeum vulgare subsp. vulgare; assembly: GCF_904849725.1. Classification (NCBI taxonomy): domain Eukaryota; kingdom Viridiplantae; phylum Streptophyta; class Magnoliopsida; order Poales; family Poaceae; genus Hordeum; species Hordeum vulgare. Next base: position 554,639,328 of record NC_058524.1, on the reverse strand, counting down.
TTGGTGCTCTTTATATCTTGGGCGGTCGAGTAAAATTTATTCCCGTTTATCTCGTACACTTGTAAATGTAATACAGTCAAAGAAGGTGACGCGGCCAACAAGTAGAGTTGATCACCAAGAGTGTTTTCATTCATGAGACATGCTCGCAACCAACTTCCGAAAGTATCCATGTGTTTTTCTTCAATCCAGGAGATAGCCTTCCCCGGGAACTCGGAGCGTACAAAATTCTTGTGTTCCTTGATATACGAAACCACGAAGGTGGAACTTTTTAGAACTGTGTAGTGTGTTTGAATGAAAGAATGCCCGTCCCTAAATATCACTGCTTTCTTTCCTAGCATGCCTTTTCCACTCAGTCTCCCCTCATGCCACGATTCAGGAACACCAATCAGCTTAAGGTAAGGAAGAAAGTCTACAAAGAACCCAATGACCTCCTCTGTTCCATAGCCCTTGGAGATGCTTCCTTCGGGCCTAGCACGGTTATGAACATATTTTTTTAAGATTCCCATGAACCTCTCGAAGGGGAACATATTGTGTAGAAATACAGGACCGAGAATGGAAATCTCGTCAACTAGGTGAACCAGGACATGCGTCAAAATACTGAAGAAGGACGGGGGGAACACCAACTTAAAACTGACAAGACATTGGACCACATCCTTCTGTAGATTTTCCAGACGTTCTCGATTGATTCTCTTCTAAGATATTGCATTGATGAATGCACATAGCTTCACAATGGGTAATCGAACATTTTTCGATAGAAGCCCCCTCAATGCAACCGGAAGCAACTGCGTCATAATCACGTGGCAATCATGAGACTTCAGGTTCCGGAATTTTTTCTATGCCATATTTATTATTACCTTTATATTAGATGAGAAGCCAGCGGGGACCTTGATACTGCTCACGCATTCAAAAAATATTTCCTTCTCTGCTTTGGTAAGAGCGTAGCTGCTTAAGTATTCACGCCCTTTATCAGTCTTCTTATCGTATGGGTCTTTCATATGTTGTTGCTCCTCCCGTGCTTCTGTTGTATCTTTTGTGTTCCCGTACACGCCTAGGAAGCCTAGCAGGTTCACACAAAGATTCTTCGTCACGTGCATCACGTTGATCGAAGACCGGACCTCTAGGTGTTTTGGTAACATCGTCTTTCTTTTTCCCAAATAAATATTTCTTTTTCCACGTGGGAACGTATCCGGTAACGTCGTTGTTCGGAACAGATTGACCGCCAGGAGCTTTTCCAAAGTTTACTATTTGATCCAAATCCTTGACCATAGCCAATAACTCATCACCAGTAGGGAGGTTAGGCTTCTTTCGGTGATCTTCCTCACCGTTGAAATGCTTGCCTTTCTTTCTTACGTGATGATTGGTCGGAAGAAATTGACGACACCCCAGGTAGACAACTATTGGGGATTACCTGTGGGTAACCCACACTTAGTGGGCCGGGTCACCATAGGGGCGACTTACCAGTTACCGCGCGTCCCGTGGCCCAGAAGCTGGATGGCGGTTCAAGAGGTCGTGCGGATGATGGATTACCAAGAAAGTTCCTGATCGTGGAGGACACGAAAACTTAGAGATAAGGAAAGCCACAAAGAGTAGCATGGCATGACTTTGTAAACCCTAGGGCCTCGACCTGTATGTAAAGGCGAGTCCCAGGGAGAGATCAGGCGAGTTAGAGAAAATCGAGAGCTAGGTCAGGCGAGTTACGCCCTCCTTGTAATCGAAACCACCATTAATCCACACAAAGCAGGATGTAGGATTTTACCTCTTCACGAGGGGCCGAACCTGGGTAAATCTGAGTCTCGCTTTCTCTCACCCCCTTCGAGTTGCCACCAAGGTGCGATGGCTCCATCTTTAAGTCCTTTCACGAGGACATCTGTCGTGACAAAACCACGACAGTTGGCGCGCACCGTGGGGCTAGCGCACGGTGGAGTTGAGTTCTCGAAGGGATCCCTACTAGGGTTAGAAAGCTATGCGGTCGGCATCATGACTAAGAGCCGCCGCGGGAAGTATTACATCGACAACTCGCTGTGGGAGCCAGAGGCCGATTCAGTCGAATCTGGCTACCGAGTCCCCTTCGGCAAAATCAACGTCTTCATCGGCATGATTGGGGCGCCCGTGCCTTAGCCGGACACGTCCACCGACATCGTCGAGCCGGCCAGGTACGTCCTCCCCGTCACACGGAGTGACAGAAGTCGCCACACTTTCGTCAGTTTTACTCAGGGAAACGACGTACAAGACGAAGTGACAGTCTAGGAGATCACCCCCGTCAATTCTGATGGCGAGTCGTCCATGGGTGAGACGGATTCGATGCACCCCATTCAGGAAGGGCAACTCGGGGGGCTGTCGTTGGCAATGGATCCCGAGGTCTTCGAGAGGTCCTGCCGGCGAATCGCCATCTACATGGCGGGGTCAGCACAGCCTCAGCAAAATCAAACCAGCAATAATGAGACCGGAGGAACGTACAAACCCCCAACCCAAACCATGGCGGAGCTAGCGACGGAGGTCGCCAGCCTCATGGCAACCACCGTCATGTCTGAGAATCAGGAGTCTGTTAATGCCGAGCTAGTGATGACCCACAAGCGTATCGGATCACAACAGTTTTCGAGGGTAGATTATCCAACCCAAATTTGTTGATTCGCCAAGAAGGGAAGCGAAAGAATATTCTCAAGTATTAGCAGGTGAATGTGTCATATTCAACCACACCTGAAAGATTAGTGTCTGAGTATCAGTAGCAAAGTAGTATGATAGCAACGGTGCCAGAAACGATCTTGCAACAAGTAACAACGAAGTAGCGAGGAACATCAGTAGGAGCAGCAGCAGAGTAACAACAGTAGCAACAGCTGCAACAAAGTGGCCCAATCCCTTTTGTAGCAAGGGACAAGCCTAGGCAAAGTAACATAGTGAGAACCAGTAGTAAAAGACTCATAGGCAGTGGATCGGTGATGGATGAGTGTGACGGATGTGATTCATCATGTAACAGCTATAACATGGAGACATAAGTAACTAGCTCCCGTTCGTCAATCTAATGTAGGCATGTATTCCGTATGTAGTCATACGTGCTTAGGGAAAAGAACTTGCATGACATCTATTGTCCACACTTCCCATGGCAGCGGGGTCCTAATGGAAACTACGGGATATTAAGGTTCTCCTTTTAATAAAGAACCGGACCAATGCATTAACATGCGGTGAATACATGAACTCCTCATACTATGGTCATCTCCGGGAGTGGTTCCGGCTATTGTCACTCCGGGGTTGCCCGGTCATAACACATAGTAAGTGACTACAACTTGCAAGATAGGATCTAAAACACACATATATTGGCGACAACATAATAGGTTCAGATCTGAAATCATGGCACTCGGGCCCTAGTGACAAGCATTAAGCATAGCCAAGTAGTAGCAACATCAATCTAGAACATAGTGGATACTAGGGATCAATCCCCGTCAAGAACTAACTCGATTACATGATAGATCTCATCCAACTCATCACCGTCCAGCAAGCCTACGATGAGATTACTCACGAACGATGAAGAGAATCATGTAATTGTCGATGGAGAAAGGTTGATGATGACGATGGCGACGATTTCCCCTCTCCGGAGCCCGAAACGGACTCCAGATCTGCCCTCTAGATGAAGAACAGGATGTGGCTGCGCCTCCGTATCGCAAAACGCGATGAAACCTTCGCTCTGATTTTTTTCCGGGCGAGACGAAAGATATAGAGCTGAGTTTGGGGGCGGTGGTGCCACGTGGGCCCCACAAGCCTGCACGACGCGACCTAGGGGGGTGGCCGCTGCCTCTGGGCTTGTGGCCCACTGGCACGCCACCGAATCTTTGTGCAGGTATTTTTGTTTTATTCCAGAAAAAATCTCCGTAAATTTTCAGGACATTCCGAGAACTTTCATTTCTGCACAAAAACAACACCATGGCAATTCTGCTGAAAACAGCGTCAGTCCGGGTTAGTTCCATTGAAATCATGCAAATTAGAGTCCAAAACAAGGGCAAAAGAGTTTGGAAAAGTAGATACGACGGAGACGTATCAGCTAGCAAAGCTGCAGGAGGCGATGGCTAAGGTGCAGCGGGACATGGAAGCACAAGCCGCCAGGGTGGAGACGCAGCAGGCTGCGATCGCAGCAGAGACGGAGCGGTTGAACACCGAGGGATGGCGGCTCGAGAGACGGAAGCACGCGTCCGATGCCGTTCACCAATGGAGGCACCACGGGGGCATCCCGGCCGACTTACATCCAACTCTCCTTTTCGACACCCCGCGCACCCCCGGGGCGGGTCCGGCTCGGCCTTTACAAACTATCCCGAGGGGAGGAGCGGTTCCACCACCCAATCCGCCGACGCCTCAGCCAATGGATGCCCATGCGACCCAGTTCCACACACCACGGGGTCACTTCTCGAATCCCGTAGACAATGTGATGGTGGCAACCCGCCACCTGGAGTCCCTTCCGATCGATAGAAACACCCCGGCCGAGATAGAAGCCAGAAACGCCATCGAGATGCTAAAGAAGGCCATGGTCCGGCATGCACAATATTCTCATAGCCTCGATCGGCTGCACTCCACGCCTCAGGCGAGTCACACCAGAAGTCGCCATGAGTACTTCCCCGCAGTAACCAGTGGGCCGCGACGATTCCCTCAACGTGACCCGCTCGGGATGCCCGACGCGCGAGCCCAAGATATCGTGGATGCAGTGCGAGCCGCGCGTAAAGTAGAGCCGACAGCCGCGGCGGGACAGGTTTACCCGGCTTACATGCCATCACCTCGCACGCCCCTGGAAACCGGGGGCAAGCACATCAGGGTATCGTGTCTTGCACCGGTTTTGCGCAACGAGCGAATGCCGAAGGACTTCAAAGGGCCTCGGAAGGTCCCCAATTACTCGTCGGATCTCGAACCAGGGTCATAGATCGAGAGCTACGAACTCGCGATGGACATGCTCGACGTAAGTGAGGTAGTTTGCGCTAAGTACTTCACTATGATGCTCGAGGGGACGACACATGCGTGGTTGAAAAACTTGCCGCCCAACTCCATCAACACTTGGGCGGAGCTGAAGGAGCGCTTTATCAAGAATTTCAGAGGGACTTGCAAACGCTCGATGACCATTGTCGACTTGCAGCACCGCGTTCAGCAACCGGATGAGTCGGCCCATCATTGGACCCGGCGGGTCGCGAAAGTTATTCACTCATCGGAAGGCATTTCGGCGGCTCAGGCGGTGTTGATACTGGAGAAGAACTGCCATTACGAACCTTTGGTACTAAAGCTAGGGCGACGTAAGCGAAAAGTACAGGCATGGGCGAGTTAATGGATACCCTTACCAGATATGCCGAGTCAGACGACACCAAGGATCCTCGGGAGGACGACGACAAGCTAGTACCGCCAGGAAGGGCGAGTTACACAAGGGCCATTCTCAGTTTCAAGGCCGGGGCAACCACCACCATGGCGGGCACGACAAGAAAAGACAACAGGAAGGTCCTACAGAATTCATTGCTAATACTAATACATTCAACGGAAACCCGCGTCAGAAGAAGCGGGGCTTTAGGGGGAAGAAACCACGCAATTATCACGAGATGCTCAAAGGCCCTTGGCCGCAGCATGCCACGGCGGAAGGACCGGCGACTCACTCGTGGGAGTATTGCTATGTGATGCAGGAATTTTGGGCCGAGGCGCTCAGGAGAGGTCAAGGTGGCGAACAGGGCCAGCGACAGGAACAACCCGGCGCATCCGGGTCATGCCAGGTCACGTTCGGTGGTTTCCCTAACCCAGGACCACAGGGCGGGTCACATCCCAACGCTGGCCAGTACCAAGTTCACAACTAGCAGTACCACCCGCCGGGAGTATTCCAGCAACCCCCCCCGCAAGGGGATCCCCAGCGACAGGAAGATCGAGGCGGTTTCCAGAATAACCCCAAACAATTGAACAGTAGGCAGTACCACACGTTCACCACCAGCACCTGTAAGCGGGATCATAAGGTGAAGCATAGAACCTTCAGCATAGCTGAGCTGGAGCTCCCCCGGTACCTTCACTGGTCTGAGCAACCCATAACCTGGAGCAGGGAAGACCATCCCCCAAGTAGACAACCCTAGCGACTTGGCTTTGGTCGTGGCTCCCCAAGTCGGAGGATACACCCTGTCCAAGGACCTCATGGACGGAGGCAGCTGCATCAACATCTTATATTTTGACAGTTTCCGGCGGATGAACCTCTTGGAGAAAGACCTGATGCCATCATCCACGGTCTTCCACGACATCGTCCCCGGTAAGCCGGCATATCCAATTGGGCGGATTAAGCTTAACGTGGCTTTTGGCACAGAGTTAAATTACAGGAGCGAGTCCCTCCTGTTCGAAGTGGTCAAAATCAAGAGCCCCTCTCATGCATTGTTTGGACGGCCGGCGTATGCCAGATTCATGGCCCGCCCATGCTATGTTTATCTCAAACTCAAGATGCCCAGACCTAAGGGTCCTATTACCATCAGCGGCGACAGGAAGATAGCTCAAGAATGTGAAGAAGGAGACGCGGCTTATGTCGAGTCAGCTTCCGCGGCTGAGGAGCTAAAGTTTCACCAATCTAATGTTGACCCGGCGGACATGACGCTACTCAAGAGGCCGCACATCGATTCTGAGCCGCCCCTCAAGTTTAAACCAACGGACGACACCAAGGTTATTGACTCTCCACCAAGCAGTTCACTATTGGGGTGGGTCTCGACCCCAAATAGGAAAGCGCGCTCATCGAGTTCATCCGTGAGAATTGGGACATCTTTGCATGGAAACCTTCTGACATGCCGGGTGTACCGAGAGAATTCGCTGAGCACCATCTTAATACTGACCCTAAAGTTAAGCCAGTTCGACAGTACCTTCACAGATTCAATGAAGAGCGTCCTAAGGCGATTGGAGAGGAAGTAGCCCGGCTTCTTGCCGCCGGGTTCATCATCGAGGTTTTCCATCCTGAATGGCTGGCTAACCCGATCCAGGTGCTTAAGAAAAACGACACTTTCTGCATGTGCATCGACTACACTGACCTCAACAGAGCCTGTCCTAAGGACCCCTTCGCCCTTCCCCGCATTGATCAAATTATTGACTCGACGGCAGGTTCTGAACGTGTGTGTTTCTTGGATGCTTATTCGGGATACCATCGGATCACGATGGCAGTGGCGGATTAGGAGAAGACATCCTTCATAACCCCATTCGGAGCTTTCTGTTACGTGTCCATGCCAGTTTGCGCTCAAGAGTGCGGGGGCGACTTACCAGTGTTGCATCCAAAACTGCTTGCACAACCAGATAGGCCGTAATGTCCACACTTATGTGCATGACATCGTGGTCAGGTTTCACCGGCAGAGTCACTCTTGGAGGATCTCAAGGAAACCTTTGACAACCTGCGTGTCTACCAGATGAGGCTTGTCACGCCCAAGATGCGACCCTATCCTCAATTTGGCACGAAGGCCTCGTCAGGGATAGAAGCGCATCTCGTCGTGTCGCAAGAATGGATATCGTTACAAGTAGATGTACTGAAAATATGAGATATATATAGAATTAGCTTACACTCGCCACATGCTACATCAGAGTCACAACAGTACAATACATTAACATCATGAAGAAGAGCAGGGTCCGTCTACGGACGAAAACAAACGAGAAAAGAAGAATGATGTCCATCCTTGCTATGCCAGGCTGCCGGCCTGGAACCCATCCTAGATCGATGATGAAGAAGAAGAAGAAGCAACTCCAAATGAACAATCAACGCGCTCGCGTCAAGTAACCTTTACCTATACCTACCACTTGTGTTGTAGTAATTTGTGAGCCACAGGGGACTCAGCAATCTCATTTCCAAAGGTATCAAGACTAGCAAAGCTTAATGGGTGAGGCATGGTTAAGTGGTGAGGTTGCAGCAGCGGCTAAGCATATATTTGGTGGCTAAACTTAGGAGTACAAGAATAAGAGGGGGAAGATCTACGCATAACGGACGTGAACTACTGACGATCAAATGAATGATCCTGAACACCTACCTACGTCAGACATAACCCCACCGTGTCCTTGATCGGAGAAACGAAAGAGACAGTCACGGTTACGCACACAGTTGGCAAGTATTAATTAAGTTAACTTCAAGTTAACTAGGACCAGTGTTAAACAAAGTTTCCACGTTGCCACATAACCGCGGGCACGGCTTTCCGAAAGATTTAACCCTGCAGGGGTGCTCCAACTAGTCCATCACAAATTACCACAAGCCGCATAGAAATCCTCGATCACGAAGCTCGTGATCTTGTCGGACTTCTTAGTGGAAAACCTCAACTCTGAGATTACCCAAAGCATCACCGGAATCCCCATGCACAAGATATCTCGTCAAAGGTAAAACTAATCCAGCAAGGCCGCCCGGCGTGTCGACGATCCCGATAGGAGCCGCGTATCTCGTTCTCAGGACACGACGGATAAGCGAAGCGTACGGGTGCCAAACCTCAAGTTTCCTCGCGGTGGCCCCGCACGATGCTCTATTTTGGACCAGCACCATCATCACTGGCCCTCCCTGTATTATGTAGAATTACTCCTCGGGCAGCGCTAACTCCCTATGCATTTTAGTATTATCAAAATTATTATGTTGGGCAAACAGTACCAATGTTGGGGCTTGCCAAACCAACTTTAATCTAAAACGAATTCTCAAGGGGGTCCCCATAACAACCCCGATCGTGTTAGGAGCGCTCAATTATGGAACATAACACCGGTAGCCGAAACTAAGGGGGCAAAGGTGGAACAAAACACCAGGCTAGAAAGGCCGAGCCTTCCACCTTTTACCAAGTATATAGGTGCATTAAATTAAATAGCATTTAATAGGGTGATATAACAAGGAACCCATGTTATCACATGGAAGCAACTGCACCTGCAACTAGCAACACTAACACAAGGTTAAGCAAGCGGTAACATAGCCAATCAGTGGTTTGCTAGGTTGAACAGGTTGAAGGTTTTCATGGCATTTTTGAGAGGCTGATATTTAACATGTGGTAGGCAAAGAGACATATTCGATAGAAGCGATAATACTAGCATTGCAATGATATTAATGGTATCTGGGGAAATGGTCATCTTGCCTGAGATCCCGCTTGGAAGAAGAATGTCTCCGTGAAGCAGACGAACCGACGTAGTCGAACGGGTCCTCACATTCCGGCACGCTGCGGAACTCTATCGAGACGAAGCAAATCGGAAACACAAATCAACACACGGAATTCACCACACGATGCACAACACATATGATGCATGAGAAGCTGAATACATGCAAGTCACGGCATGACAATCACACAATCAAACACTACACATTAAGTGAAGTTCAATATGCAACGAGTTGCATATTGACGAAACTCCACATTTTTTATTTAGTTCTATCTCGATTAGATACACGACAATATTAAATGTGGTTAAACATGGATAGAGGTGAAGCGTAATTAAACTACCTATCTAGGCATTTTAAATGAGGTCGGAAATGACATATAGCACCTCCGAGACGACCTCATATGTTAATTTACAATTCTGTCCAGATCTGAACTAACACATTTAATTAGTTGTTAAACATCTAAAAAATAGGTTCACGTGATTCTACGCATCATTACAAGCAATCTACACATAAAGAACATCTCCAACGGAGCTACGGATCAAAAGTTACAAGCACCGCAAGATATGATGGCATGAATGCAATATGTGTGCAACGGCGGTCACGAGCACCTCAAAACATACAACCAGCAAGAGAAAATGAAACTTAAAAAGATTCTAAGCAAGTTTCATATAGGACACGATCAAGTCGGAGCTACGGTTCAACAACTACGAGCAAAACAAGAAATCACTACAATCTGCCAAAATCAGCCACATTGCATTTTCTACGCCCCACAACTACGAGCTACACAACTCCGGTATAATCAACCAAGGCATGACACGAAAGAGGGAAAGAAGCACTACCAGAAACAACTAACAACAACTAGCATGGCAGCAAGGATCACTAGAGAAAGAAGTCACAAAATGGCACCCCACACACTATTTCAGACTTAGTGAAAATTACACCTCATGAAAGTGCAGTTTTTGATCTGAAGCAATATTTACAGCAGCAAAACCTATATCTACAGGACTCCAAATGGCATGAAAATTTACAGCATGCTAGAGAAACACAAGGGGTGCAACTAACTCCATTGGACCAACCTCAAAAGAGCTACAGATCAAAAGACACAAGCAAGACAAGACAACAACAAAATATAACAGATTCCAGACATAGAAATATTTCAGCTCCTCCAAATCAGCACTATTACTAGCAATTTGAGAGCAAGCAAACCACACCTAAATATGCATGTCTATTGCAACCAAAAATACCAGGGGCTAGACAAAACATCCAAGAACAACTCTCTAGTTGACAACTTAATCAAACGAAGCACGGAATAAATCCTACGAAATAAACAAGAGGGCAACATGGCAAAATATCGCGCGAACTAACTTGGTCTAATGCTAAAACTAATTGCACAGAAAAATCCCATGGATTTTTCTACCCCGAAAACATATAAAATATGTGGGGTTGCGCAACAAAAAATATTACCACACGTAAATGCAAGATAACGTCCTAAGGACGGAAAATAATCTAGCGGCAAATCACTACATGCAAAAATACCAATGACCGCTCTAAAAATACATGAAAAAATGGTTCCTAAAACATAGACATTTCTAATACGGCATTCGGGCTATACGGTCTTGCGCGAAAAAAGTAAATACGACGTCTATCCTATTCACGCTAAACTATGCATTCGACACGTCAAACAATGTCAAATAATTATGCAAGTTGTATAAACGGATTCTTCACGAAATTCTACACGAAAACCACATACAATATGTCGCGATCCGACTTACGGTTATTAAACTACAGACGAATTAATATCGACTATTTTCTGGAATTTTATGTTATTCCGAAAAATCACCTAAATAACTAAGGGCCTTTGAGGGGGCCCAAGATTATCAAAATGCACGCATGCGGGGGATTACCTTGGGCCGGTTGGATCTGGAGCTGGCCTGGAGGGAGGTGGAGAAGCCGGGCCGAAGGGGAGCCACCCTGGGCCGCGAGGAGGAGGCAGGCCCACGTGGGGCGCGGCCCAGGTGGAGTCCTCCCGTTGTTCTGCTCGTACACGAGCACGACAGGGGCGGCTGCACAGGAGTTGACGGCGAGGCGGGGATCTGCGGCCGGTTCGGCAGCCTTGTTGAGGCAGGGTCGGGCCGGCTCCTCCGGCAGGGGCGGCGCAGACCTCTGGCGGGGCGGCGACTGGAGGGGGCACAGGTGGCGGGCGGCGCGGATCTTGTCGGGGCGCAGGAGGAGACGCGGTAGCCTGCGGGGACCGCTGGAACTGGCGAGCTGGGCCTCGACGAGTGGTGTTGCTCCGGCAGCTTGCCTGCGACGCACGGGGAGGGCGGTGGCCTGAGGGGACCAGCAGCGAGGACGGGGACCTGCGCTGTGGAAGCAGCTCGGGAGGAGCAGGGGCGAGCACACGGCTCGGGCGGCAGGCGCGACGATGGGCTGCTCGGGGCCCAGATGGGCTCGGGCGGGCCCCGATCTGGGCTGGGAGGGCCGTGCGAGGAAGCAGACATGGAAGGAGGCGGCGGGGAGCTGGTTGTTTGGGCGCAGATCCCGAGGAGGCTAGGGTTAGGCCAGATTAGAAAGGGCTAGCCTTCCTTTTATAGCAAGAGGGGCTAGGTTTAGCGATAGAGACCGTTTTCACGCCGTTCGATCGAGATCGGACGGTCCCGGAAGTGTCCTAGGTTTAGGTTTGGCTAGATGGGTCGTGCAGCGTGGCTTAGGCAGAGATGAGAGGGAAGTAGTGCGGCGCGGCAACGAATTTTAAAACACCGACAAACGTCCGACGGTAGACCGATTACGGTGCCGCTACGGTCGACAATTCGGGTACCACACGGACTCCGATCGCGACGAAACTCGACAGGCGGCCTAGCTATATTAAAATAACACCACACGTCAAATCTCACCCCAATCAGAGAAAGTTTTACGCACACTTTAAAAACAGGGTTACGACGGTGCCGTGGGCGCGTGCGTGAGTGGTCGGGCTCAGAACGGACAACGACGCGAACCGGCAACTAACAACGGATGCAAGTTTGAAAACTGGCGGCACGGAGCTGCCGATGCAATGCAGATGATGCGCATGATGCGATGATGATGCGACAAAAGAAAAATAGACACACGACGAAAACGGAAAGAAGGGGAATCTTCTGGAACATCGGTCTCAGGCTGTCACAACTCTCCTACACTACAAGAGGATCTCGCCCCGAGATCCAAGAATGAAAGGGGGGAGAGGATGAGAAAGAACAAGAGGTAAAACTTAGTCGCTTCTTTACCAACAAGTGAAACCAACGATCCTTGAAAGTTGCAAAGAGATGAGGGATGATATGAGAAACAAGCAAGAATCACGGAAAATTTCGGCAGCACTTCGGTAGGGAAATGGGACAAAAAATTCGATAAGAAGAGAGAATTACACAATATACATAACAAACAACTAAATAGATCAAGGGAACACCATGATCTTGATAGAACAATATGATAGACCCAAAAGAGCAACATCACAATGCCTCCGGAACAAGAGAATATGAACTAGCTCAAACGGAAGAAGAGAATGAAGACAAAATGCCAACTATCATCACAATAGAATTGAAGAGCCTCCGGACAGAGAATTGACTTAGTAGTTGGGAAACCAACAACGAAGAACAAGACAGAAGTGGGCTTATGAAGATCATGTCAACCAATATGAGGTGACAACCAACCACTAAAAGAAACAAGGATAGATTCGGAGAAACAAGATATGAACAATTCTTACACCAAGAGGATACATTGAGAACTTGGATTAATGACAAGCACCATAATAGCAACAATCCATAGGAAAAGCTTTAGGTGAAATCCAAACCAAGATAGCTCAATGAAGGAATCATGGGTTGAAAATAACTCAACACCATAGAATCGGTGGGTTTAATTATCTCATTCTTGAAAGGAAAACTCTTCGAGGCTCCTACACTAACACGAATGCTATAATACCACCTCAAAGGATAAAGGAATAACAATGCACTGACAATGGAAGAGAAATAATACTTGAGGTATTCCAACAGGAATCTTGAAGAACACATGAGAATGGATTGAAACCTTGATGAACCACCATGACGGACCTCCATATACGAATGAACGATGCAAAGATATCAAGCTAGAAAGAATAAGATTATGACCTGACCAAAATTTAGATGAAGCTACACAAAGAGATACTTGATAAAACTTGGAACTCCGAAAAAGAAAAGATAAGAATACTTGAGAAAAACGAATTGATATCAAGAGCCACTCCGGAAGAAGAATTGAAATCATTTGATGAAACAAGAATAAGAATTATGTTATGCTAATCCTTCATCAAGTTTAATTGATGACAAGCAACGGATTTAGCATACAACTTATTCCTCTTGAAAGAATCTTGAAGAGATAGGGAGATAAGCACCACTTGAAGTATGATTGAAGAAAGCACCGGTAAGAATTCACAATTGAATGGGAATTCCAAGAATGCATGGAAACACATGAGAATGAAGAGATCATGATCCACCTAACAGAAAACTTGAATAAGGGACCGGTAGAAACGAGAGACGAACGAAGAGACAACAATTAAGAAGAATTGAGGATGAAGCTGAAAGGTGAGAACGAAGAATCTTCTAAAATGATGGCCTTCGGAGGAATGAGAAATAAAAACAACTCAGAGAAGCACCGGATAGCATGAAAGGGATTACTCATGATTGACAACAAATGAGAGGATACACGAAGCTGAGATGACATTCTTCACAAGAATGGAACAAGACTGAGAGAAACAGTCCTTTGAGTTTGCAAGCTGAGAATGATGACGAGAACAACACCACCAAGAATTAATGGGACACTCCGGGATAAGAATATGCAAGGTTGAGTGAAATGAGAATTAATTCCAAATAGATCTTGAAGAAGTAATAAGACTGATGAAATTCATACTTACGTCATAGTTGAAAAGATATAGAGATCTCCGAAAAAATTACACAGCTATATAAGATCCTGGGAAAAACCTGTGGGTTATGGGCCCAATGAAAGAAACCACCGTTGAAAAGATTGCTCAGAGCGAGAGAAATTGCACCGGTATAAGAGAAATAGATGAGGTTAGCACCTCGAAATAACTGAAGGATCGAGAATCAGGACTTCTGAAATATCTTCATCAATCCGGATAGAAAGAGAGAGGAATGAATAACAAGATAGGCTCATAAGAATTCCCAACATAGGAAAGAATTTAGTGTTTGAAAAGGATATGATGACCATGGATAACTGAATTAAATTCACCGGTAAGGAAGACAAGAATGAACAAATATGACACGAATCTCGTGAGAATCTTCACAATGAATCACTGGGCAAGAGAGAAAAGAACAGATAGCGGAAGCACGATGAAAAGAAAACTCTTGGATGAAAATACAATCACTGAAGAAAAAGGGCGAGAGGGCGGGGAAAAAAAAGATAACTTGGAACGGATGAGATGAACTCCGGAATAAAACGAGAGAATGATCTTGGAAAAATTGGAGAGGATTGAATCCACTTGGAGAGAAACACACCGGTTGGAAAAGAATTAACATGATGACTCCGGTTAACAAAATTGATAAGACAATTGATTGAGCAAAAGAATTAGCACTCTCATATGAATATGAGAACACTGCTTAGAAAAGATATGAAGTCACCGCTTGACATAGAAGCAACTTGAATTACCATATTCCAACAAAACAAAGGGTGAGGCTTATGAAACAAGCCAGAACAAACTCATGAGAAAGATTTCGTCCGATATTTTCGTGGACAGGAATCCACTAGATGTCGAACCCCAACCTAACATCATGCATTTGTTGGAAGATTGTCCTATAAGTAACTACTTGAATTCCCACCTATGAATTCCTGAAATTTCTGGTCATGCAATCTGGTACACGGATACAAGGAGTAAAAATCACACAACTCCTATACTAACCCGTCACCTGTATCACATCCGTCAACACACAACCAGAATCTCGGACCTTCATCTACTACAGACCCTCGTGATCACAACGATACAAAGTATGGCAGTACTCCCGAACAATCTGCACCAGTACTCGGGACATCGGGGTTATCTCGCCACTACTAGTATTGAAGCAATTACGAACATCCTTCGTTCTGAGATACTAATAAATATGACTGATAACGATGTGCTCAAGAATCCCCTGGAGCTCAACTCCCCTGAAACTCAAAGCAGATAGGAGGCACCAAGACATAACTCCGTCACATCGGCATCATATAGATTCCAAAAATATCCGCGTGATCCTAAATTTTTTTTTGAGTGAGAAGAGGAGTAGAATTAAATTATTACGTCAAGATTCCTCACTAGAGCATAGAAGAGGAGAAAAAAGAATCCTACTCTCCGATATATAACTAGACTCAAAGCAATTTTTTCACTAGACTCGACTCGGCCAAGTTCGATCAATCAAGGGGCCTCCTAGGTCAGTACTGCTCTGATACCAACTTGTCACGCCCAAGAAGCGACCCTATCCTTAATTTGGCACGAAGGCCTCGCCAGGGATAGAAGCGCATCTCGTCGTGTCGCAAGAATGTATATCGTTACAAGTACATGTACTGAAAAGATGAGATATATATAGAATTGGCTTACACTCGCCACATGCTACATCAGAGTCACAACAGTACAATACATTAACATCATGAAGAAGAGCAAGGTCCGTCTACGGACGAAAACAAACGAGAAAAGAAGAACGACGTCCATCCTTGCTATCCCAGGGTGCCGGCCTGGAACCCATCCTAGATCGATGAAGAAGAAGAAGAAGAAGCAACTCCAAATGAACAATCAACGCGCTCGCGTCAAGTAACCTTTACCTGTACCTACAACTAGTGTTGTAGTAATCTGTGAGCCACAGGGGACTCAGCAATCTCATTTCCAAAGGTATCAAGACTAGCAAAGCTTAATGGGTGAGGCATGGTTAAGTGGTGAGGTTGCAGCAGCGGCTAAGCATATATTTGGTGGCTAAACTTACGAGTACAAGAATAAGAGGGGGAATATCTACGCATAACGGACGTGAACTACTAACGATCAAATGAATGATCCTAAACACCTACCTACGTTAGACATAACCCCACCGTGTCCTTGATCGGAGAAGGAACTCACGAAAGAGACAGTCACGGTTATGCACATAGTTGGCAAGTTTTAATTAAGTTAACTTCAAGTTATCTAGAACCAGTGTTAAACAAAGTTTCCACGTTTCCACATAACCGCGGGCACGACTTTTCGAAAGATTTAACCCTGCTGGGGTGCTCCAACTAGTCCATCACAAATTACCACAAGCCGCATAGAAATCCTCGATCACGAAGCTCGCGATCTCGTCGGACTTCTTAGTGGAAAACCTCAACTCTGAGATTACCCAAAGCATCACCGGAATCCCGATGCACAAGATATCTCGTGAAAGGTAAAACTAATCCAGCAAGGCCGCCCGGCGTGTCGACGACCCCAATAGGAGCCGCGTATCTCGTTCTCAGGACACAACGGATAAGCGAAGCGTACGGGTTCCAAACCTCGAGTTTCCTCGCGGTGGCCCCGCACGGTGATCTGTTTTGGACCAGCACCATCAGCACTAGCCCTCCCTGTATTATGTAGAATTACTCCTCGGGTAGCGCTAACTCCCTATGCATTTTAGTATTATCAAAATTATTATGTTGGGCAAATAGTACCAATGTTGGGCCTTGCCAGACCAGCTTTAATCTTAAACGAATTATCAAGGGGGTCCCCATAACAACCCCGATCGTGTTAGGAGCGCTCAATTATGGAACATAACACCGGTAGCCGAAACTAAGGGGGCAAAGGTGGAACAAAACACCAGGCTAGAAAGGCCGAGCCTTCCACCTTTTACCAAGTATATAGGTGCATTAAATTAAATAGCATTTAATAGGGTGATATAACAAGGAACCCATGTTATCACATGGAAGCAACTGCACCTGCAACTAGCAACGCTAACACAAGGTTAAGCAAGCGGTAACATAGCCAATCAGTGGTTTGCTAGGTTGAACAGGTTGAAGGTTTTCATGGCATTTTTGAGAGGCTGATATTTAACATGTGGTAGGCAAAGAGACATATTCGATAGAAGCGATAATACTAGCATTGCAATGATATTAATGGTATCTGGGGAAATGGTCATCTTGCCTGAGATCCCGCTTGGAAGAAGAATGTCTCCGTGAAGCAGACGAACCGACGTAGTCGAACGGGTCCTCACATTCCGGCATGCTGCGGAACTCTGTCGATACAAAGCAAACCGGAAACACAAATCAACACACGAAATTCACCACACAATGCACAAGACATATGATGCATGAGCACCTTAATATATGCAAGTCACGGCATGACAATCACACAATCAAACACTACATATTAAGTGAAGTTCAATATGCAACGAGTTGCATATTGACGAAACTCCACGTTTATTTATTTAGTTCTATCCCGATTATATACACGGCAATATTAAATATGGTTAAACATGGCAAGAGGTGAAGCGTAATTAAACTACATATCTAGGCATTTTAAATGAGGTCGGAAATGACATATAGCACCTCCGAGACGACCTCATATGTTAATTTACAATTCTGTCCAGATCTGAACTAACACATTTAATTAGTTGTTAAACAGCAAACAAATAGGTTCACGTGATTCTACGCATCATTACAAGCAATCTACACATAAAGAACATCTCCAACGGAGCTACGGATCAAAAGTTACAAGCACCGCAAGATATGATGACATGAATGCAATATGTGTGCAACGGCGGTCACGAGCACCTCAAAACGTAGAACCAGAAAGAGAAAATGAAACTTCACAAGATTCTAAGCAAGTCTCATATGGGACACGATCAAGTCGGAGCTACGGTTCAACAACTACGAGCAAAACAAGAAATCACTACAATCTGCCAAAATCAGCCACATTGCATTTTCTAGGCCCCACAACTACGAGCTGCACAACTCCGATATAATCAAGCAAGGCATGACACGAAAGAGGGAAAGAAGCACTACAACAAACAACTAACAACAACTAGCATGGCAGCAAGGATCACTAGAGAAAGAAGTCACAAAATGGCACCCCACACACTATTTCAGACTTAGTGAAAATTACACCTCATGAAAGTGCAGTTTTTGATCTGAAGCAATATTTACAGCAGCAAAACCTATATCTACAGGACTCCAAATGGCATGAAAATTTACAGCATGCTAGAGAAACACAAGGGGTGCAACTAACTCCATTGGACCAACCTCAAAAGAGCTACAGATCAAAAGACACAAGCAAGACAAGACAGCAACAAAATATAACAGATTCCAGACATAGAAATATTTCAGCTCCTCCAAATCAGCACTATTACTAGCAATTTGAGAGCAAGCAAACCACACCTAAATATGCATGTCTATTGCAACCAAAAATACCAGGGGCTAGACAAAACATCCAAGAACAACTCTCTAGTTGACAACTTAATCAAACGAAGCACGGAATAAATCCTACGAAATAAACAAGAGGGCAACATGGCAAAATATCGCGCGAACTAACTTGGTCTAATGCTAAAACTAATTGCACAGAAAAATCCCATGGATTTTTCTACCCCGAAAACATATAAAATATGTGGGGTTGCGCAACAAAAAATATTACCACACGTAAATGCAAGATAACGTCCTAAGGACGGAAAATAATCTAGCGGCAAATCACTACATGCAAAAATACCAATGACCGCTCTAAAAATACATGAAAAAATGGTTCCTAAAACATAGACATTTCTAATACGGCATTCGGGCTATACGGTCTTGCGCGAAAAAAGTAAATACGACGTCTATCCTATTCACGTTAAACTATGCATTCGACACGTCAAACAACGTCAAATAATTATGCAAGTTGTATAAAAGGATTCTACACGAAATTCTACACGAAAACCACATACAATATGTCGCGATCCGACTTGCCGTTATTAAACTACGAACGAATTAATATCGACTATTTTCTGGAATTTTATGTTATTCCGAAATATCACCTAAATAACTAACAGGCCGGTCAGGGGGCGCAACATTATTAAAATGCACTCATGCGGGGGATTACCTTGGGCCGGTTGGATCTGGAGCTGACCTGGAGGGAGGTGGAGAAGCTGGGCCGAAGGGGAGCCACCCTGGGCCGCGAGGAGGAGGCAGGCCCACGCGGGGGCGCGGCCCAGGTGGAGTGCTCCTGTCGTTCTGCTCGCACACAAGCACGACAGGGGCGGCTGCGAAGGAGTTGACGACGAGGCGGGGATCTGCGGCGGGTTCGGCAGCCTTGCTGAGGCTGGGTCGGGCCGACTACTCCGGCAGGGGCGGCGACTGGAGGGGGCACAGTTGGCGGGCGGCGCGGATCTGGCGGGGGCGCAGGAGGAGATAAGGCGGCCTGCGGGGACCGCTGGAACTGGCGAGCTCGGCCTCAACGAGGGGTGTTGCTCCGGCAGCTTGCTAGCGACGCACGGGGAGGGCGGTGGCCTGAGGGGACCAGCGGCGAGGACGGTGACCTGCGCTGTGGAAGCAGCTTGGGAGGAGCAGGGGCGAGCGCACGGCTCGGGCGGTAGGCGCGACGATGGGCTGCTCCGGGCCCAGATGGGCTCGGGCGGGCCCCGATCTGGGCTGGGAGGGCCGCGCGAGGAAGGAGACAAGGAAGGAGGCAGTGAGGAGCTGGTTGGCTGGGCGCGGATCCCAAGGAGGCTAGGGTTAGGCCAGATTAGAAAGGGCTAGCCTTCCTTTTATAGCAAGAGGGGCTAGGTTTAGGGATAGAGACCGTTTTTGGGCCGTTCGATCAAGATCGGACGGTCCCGGAAGTGTCCTAGGTTTAGGTTTGGCTAGATGGGTTGTGCAGCATGGCTTAGGCAGAGAGGAGAGGGAAGTAGTGCGGCACGGCAACGAGTTTTGAAACACCGACAAACGTCCGATGGTAGACCGATTACGGTGCCGCTACGGTCGATCGTTCGGGTACCAGACGGACTCCGATCGCGACGAAACTCGACAGGCAGCCTAGCTATATTAAAATAACACCGCACATCAAATATCACCCCAATTAGAGAAAGTTTTACGCACACTTTAAAAACAGGGTTACGACGGTGCCGCGGGCGCGTGCATGAGCGGTCGGGCTCAGAACGGACAACGACGCGAACCGGCAACTAACAACGGATGCAAGTTTGAAAACTGGTGGCACGGAGATGCCGATGCAATGCAGATGATGCGCATGATGCGATGATGATGCGACAAAAGAAAAATAGACACACGACAAAAACGGAAAGAAGGGGAATCTTTTGGAACGTCTGTCTTGGGCTGTCACAAGGCTTAACCCCACCAAGTGCTTCTT
This sequence comes from Hordeum vulgare subsp. vulgare, assembly GCF_904849725.1. Classification (NCBI taxonomy): domain Eukaryota; kingdom Viridiplantae; phylum Streptophyta; class Magnoliopsida; order Poales; family Poaceae; genus Hordeum; species Hordeum vulgare. Next base: position 554,618,932 of record NC_058524.1, on the reverse strand, counting down.
TGGTGTCCCTGCTGGGAAGTTATTGGGTTTCTTAGTGTCGGACCATGGCATTGAGGCCAACCCGGACAAGATTGAGGCAATTACCTCACTAGGGAAACCAGCCAACGTTAACCAGTTCTAGCGTATGGTGGGTCGAATCGCAACTCTGAGCTGCTTTATAAGTCGCCTTGGGGAGAAGGCCATCCCTCTCTACCAGTTGCTAAAGAAAGCTGATTGTTTCGTATGGACGGACGAAGCCAATGAAGCATTTGAAGCCTTGAAGTGGCAATTAGCTAACCCGCTAGTGTTGGTGGCTCCGTCAGACAAGGAACATATGCTCCTGTATATTGCAACCAATTCCAAGGCAGTCAGCGTGGCAGTAGTTGTTGAGCGGAAGGAAGAAGGAAAGGAGTATCCGATCTAGCGACCGGTGTATTTCATCAACGAGGTCCTCACCCTCTCCAAGCAACGTTACCCACATTGGAAAAAGCTGTTTTCTCGGCTATTCATGGCGAGTCGAAAGCTGAAGCATTACTTCCAGGAACACCCGATCACGGTCGTCAGTTCCGCCCCCCTCGGCGACATCATACATAATCGAGAGGCTACTGGATGGATTGCTAAGTAGGCCATCGAGCTTGGATCCCATCATGTGCGATATACAACTCGGACGGCCATCAAATCTCAAGCACTCGTGGACTTCATCAATGATTGGACCGAGTTACAAATCCCGGAGGAGAGACCCGATCCTACTTATTGGGCCATCTATTTCGATGGTTCCAGACAGTTGGAAGGCTCGGAGTGGTGATAACTTCGCCTCAAGGTGATAAGTTTTGCTATGTCCTTCGGCTCATGTTCCCATGTACCAATAATGCAGCAGAATACGAAGCCTTGCTCCATGGTTTGCGACTCGCCGAAGAGATGAATCTCACACGAGTCAGGTGTCTGGGCGATACAGATCTAGTGGTCCAGCAGGTTTCTGGCACCTGGGTTTCACGAGACCCTTTGATGGCAGCTTATAGATGAGCTGTGTCAGATGTAGCGGGTCACTTCAACGGTTATCAAGTGGGTCACATCGACCGGCGGCTTAACGAAGCAGCGGACGCTCTTTCCCGTCTTGGTTCACAACATAAGCCAGTCCCTCCCAATGTCTTTTTGGATGTATTGCATAACCCCTCGGTAAAATTGCCTTCAGAGGAAGATTTAGCGGTACCGGACCCCGAGTCTCAACTCGTGGTGGCTCTTCACGCTAATCCAGATTGGGCGCTTCCTTACATGGCATACCTCACCAAAGGCGAGTTACCAGCTGACGAGTTATTAGCTCGCCAAATTGTTCGTCGGTGTAAATCCATGGTCATACACAATGGGGAGTTACACAAACGAAGCACCTCAGGGGTATTTCAAAGATGTGTCTCTTCTGAAGAAGTTTGTATGATCCTTAATGAGATTCATGCGGGCGACTGCGGTCATCATGCTGGGTCCCGATCCTTGGTTTCTACGGCCTTCAGACATGGTTTCTATTGGCTGACGGCTCACGCACATGCACATGAGATTGTTCGCCGATGTGATGGCTGTCAAAAATTTGGGCGCCAGATGCACGTGCCGGCTCAGGAATTGTGGATGATACCTATCACTTGGCCGTTCGCAGTCTCGGTGCTTGATATAGTTGTCCCCTTCAAGATGTCTTCCAACAAAAAGATTCACCTATTGGTGGCGGTTGACAAATTTACCAAGTGGGTGGAAGCGGAACCTGTTAGCAGTTGTGATGCAGATACAGCCGTCAAATTCTTGAAGAAGCTGATTTTCAGATTTGGATATCCTCATAGTATCATTACTCACAATGGTACCAATCTATCCAAAGGTGCAATGCAAGAGTTTTGTTCACGAGAGCATATCCGGCTTGATGTTTCCGCGGTTGCATATCCCCAGTCTAACGGACAGGCGAAGAGGGCGAATCGGGAAATATTGCGGGGGATTAAGCCTCGGCTCATGGTACCTTTGGAACGCAATCTAGGGTGTTGGGTGGAGGAGTTGCCGTCAGTACTATGGAGTATCAGAACAACTCCAAACCACTCCACGGGTTTACTCCTTTCTTTCTGGTCTACGGAGAAGAAGCAGTGTTACCAAGTGATATGGAACACGAGTCGCCGCCTACGTGGAACAGGACAACGAGCTGGCGCGACAAGATTCGCTGGACGCCTTGGAGGAGGAACGTGACTTGACCGCATCACGATCGGCGATTTACCAACAAGACTTGCGACATTACCACAGTCGCCGTGTCGAGACGGACTTTCCAAGAAGGTGACTTGGTGCTCTGTTTGATTCAAGATCATACTGGTATGCACAAGCTATGACCTCCGTGGGAAGGACCGTTTGTCATTGGTAAGAATCTTCGGAACGGCTCATACTACTTGGTAGATCTTCGCCCAGACCAGCCAACTACAGAGCTTGAGACAACTCGCCCCTGGAACATAGCCCATCTGCGGCCTTACTACACTTAGAGCCATGAGCTCCCCCTTTTTTCTTTACCAGTTTCCAGAAAATTGTAATCCATGAATTATGAAAGCAATAAAGCCGGCACCCACGAACTTCGGGGTCTCTTATCGTTTCAGCTTTTGAAATCATGAGTCTTTATTGTTCTATAAGTCGCCCAAACATGGACGCTATCACAATCAGAGAGCGTAAGTCATCATGCTGCACTTACTTCAAAACTGGGCTTTGATAAAGCCAAAGAGGACCAATGTTTCCACGTTGCACGGTTCAAACATAGGCGCCTTATATGGTTTTGAGAATTAAGCCGGCTTACTTGGGGGCTACTAGTCCCCAAGTCGTTTTGCTGTAAAAGCATATATGCTTCTGTGGTCCTATGTGTGGTTTCTTCCTGAATCATAGGTCACTTGGGGGCTTCCACTCATTGAGTTCAGCCTGAATACCCTCTTGGCTAGCGAAAAATTACCGCATTACAAATGGTTATACTGGACTATGTGTTGAACAAGTCGCTGCATGGACCTATGTACTCAGGGTGAGTCAATCCGTTATTTGGACCCTAAACTCGCCCTGGTTAAAACATAAAAGGTACTGGCCAGAGTCAGACATGGGAAATAGAGAAACCATTGGTTCATTGAACCTGCTTCACGAAAGCTTGACTCGTGCCTGATCAGCTGGTCTAAAACAAACAAGGCTTTTTTGCAAAAGCTTTCTAAGGGTAACACTAGAGTTTTGCAAACTCGTCTTATCCTATCAAAACTCACTGAGTCGATAAAATTTTACTTCTTGATGGCAATACCACAAGGTTTCTTAAATATATTTGAGTCAGATTTTGATTATAACTCGCCCCAACTCATTTTTTAACCATTATTTGCCATAACCCGGGGGCTGATCTATTTTTTGCCATAACCCGGGGGCTGATCTATTTTTTGCTATAATCCAGGGGGCTGGTCTATTCTTTGCCATGCACTCACCGAGTCGGCTTTTGTTTTTCCTAGCACATCAGGTAAAAACTTATTTGTCAAATTATGACACTCCCTGGCTTATCAAAATTTCAGACAAGTCATGCATAGATTCAAGGACTAGGAGTGGTTCCATCAAAAGGCGAGTCATGCATAGATTCAAGGAATAAAAGTGGTTCCATCAAAAGGTGCTACTACCTGATTGTTTTTCCACAAACACTAACAAAGCTATTATATGGCTCGCGTGGCCAAAATAGGTGTCATCCCTCCAGCGAAGAAAGGATCCACTGACAAGTCAAGCCTCCGCCGAGTCACCTTGCCTTGAGCTCTCCCCGCCTTCGATTCGTAAGTCGCCCAGTTTCCAATTATACTTGGATAGGGCAAGAAACTCGTCGTCATCATCAAGGAAGAGAGATAGGTCCATGTCAAGATCAAAAGGATTCTTGGGTCGACGAGGAACCAAGATAGCAGTTTCATATGAGGGAGGAGTCACCTTCTTTTTCTTCTCGTCATAGGCGGCTTGGTATTTACTCAAATCTAAGCTGGCTGCCAGTTGAGTCGCCGCATAGCAAGATACTATGATAACTCGGTGGTAGTCCACCTCGGTGAATTCTGACCCGTCATCTTTTAGCTCGGGGTAGCCGGCGGCTATTTCGTCGGGTTTGAGCTCCGGGGCATAAGCTAAGCATCGACTCACGGTGTTCAAAACTCCCTTCCGGGCGGCTGACATTTTCAGTTCATCTATCTGAGGAGGCAAGGTAGACAAAAAGCCGAGCATGTGCTTGATGGTCCTGACTGGCTCCTTGCTACCCATCACCGCCTTAATCGTCAGCATGCTCCCGGTGTATAGCTGCTCAGCGAAGGTATATATGGCTTGTAACTTCAGCATGCAGTCATCTGGAAGATTGGCGGATCGTGCACCTGCAAAGGACACATTGGTATTTGATAATCTTTGATACCAGATTGATTATTCACCATTCAAACGTTAACGCTTACCAAACATAGCGACGGTCATGTTGGAAATATGTTTCTTTAAGCCGGAAAGCTCCTGCTGGGCAGCTTCCAATTTTTCCTCAGCCTGTTCAGCACGCTTAAGAATGGTGGCTTGGTCAGATTTGGCTTTCTTCTCAAGTTTATGTTGGTGAGCCTTCGTTTTCTCCAGCTCAGCCTGCATTAAGCGGTATTTCTTCTCCAACTCGGAGTGTGCATCTGGTTGGTCAGCTAGATTTTTCTGGACTACAGCCGACTCAGTCTGGATTACAGATTCCTGCACATCAAATTTGGGGAAACAAGTTTCAGCATTACTGCAAGCAATACTCCTAATACTTCGGGGCTAACGTATGATTTTCTTCAAAATCATACCGAATTTAAGACCTGGCTCATCTTTCAAAAAAGACCCGGCCCTTGGGGGCTATAGGTTGAAGATTTTTATTTATTCAAGACCCGACTCATCTTTCAAAAGATGACCCGGCCCTTGGGGGCTACAGGTTGAAGATGTTTATTTATTCAAGACCCGGCTCATCTTTCAAAAGATGACCCGACCCTTGGGGGCTACAGGTTGAAGATTTTTATTTATTCAAGATCCGACTCATCTTTCAAAAGATGACCCGGCCCTTGGGGGCTACAGGTTGAAGATTTTTATTTCTTCAAGACCCGGCTCATCTTTCAAAAGATGACCCGTCCCTTGATGGCTACAGGTTGAAGATTTTTATTTACTCAAGACCCAGCTCATCTTTCAAAAGATGACCCGGCCCTTGGGGGCTACAGGTTGAAGATTTTTATTTATTCAAGACCCGGCTCATCTTTCAAAAGATGACCCGACCCTTGGGGGCTACAGGTTGAATATTTTTATTTATTCAAGACCCCGCTCATCTTTCAAGTGATGACCCGACCCTTGGAGGCTACAGGTTGAAGATTTTTATTTATTCAAGACCCGACTCATCTTTCAAAAGATGATCCGGCCCTTGGGGCTACAGGTTGAAGATTTTTATTTATTCAAGACCCGACTCATCTTGCAAAAGTTGAGCCGGCCCTTGGGGGCTATGATACGTCTCAAACATATCTATAATTTCTGATGGTTTCACGCTGTTATCTTGTCAACTTTGGATGTTTTGTTTACCTTTTATATCTTTTTTGGGACTAACTTATTAACTCAGTGCCAAGTGCCAGTTCCTGTTTTTTCTGTGTTTTTGACTCTTTTCAGATCCGATTTTGGAACGGAGTCCAAACGGAATAAAATCCCCAAAATGATTTTTTCTAGAACGGAATAAGATCGGGAGGCTTGAGGGCCAAGCAAGTGGGCCCACAGGGGGCACACAAGCCCTATTGCCGCGGCAACCAAGCTTGTGCCCCCCTGCCGCTCCCCTTCCCTTGGTCTTTGGCCTATAAATTCCCTAAAAATCCAGAAAAAATCAGGGCGTCCATGAAAACACTTTTCCGCCGCCGCAAGCTTCCGTTTCCGCGAGATCTCATTTGGAGACCCTTCTCGGTGCCCTGCCGGAGGGGACTTTGGAGTTGGAGAGATTCTTCATCAACATCATCGCCCCTCCAATGACTTGTGAGTAGTTCACTTCAGACCTACGGGTCCGTAGTTAGTAGCTAGATGGCTTCTTCTCTCTCTTGGATCTTCAATACAAAGTTCTCCATGATCTTCATGGAGATCTATCCAATGCAATCCTTTTTGGCGGTGTGTTTTTCAAGATCCGATGAATTGTGGATTTCTGATCATATTATCTATGATATATATTTGAGTCTTTGCTGATTTCTTATATGCATGATTTTATATCCTTGTAAGTCTCTCCGAGTCTTCGGTTTTGTTTGGCCAACTAGATCTATTATTCTTGTAATGGGAGAAGTGCTCGGTTTTGGGTTGATACCGTGTGGTGACCTTTCCCAGTGACAGAAAGGGCAGCAAGGCACACATTATGTTGTTGTCATAAAGGGTAACAAGATGGGCTTTGTCGTAGATATGAGATTGTCCATCTACATCATGTCATCTTGCTTAAGGCGTTACTCCGTTCTCATGAACTTAATACACTAGATGCATGCTGGATAGCGGTCGACGTGTGGAGTAATAGTAGTAGATGCAGAAAGTATCGGTCTACTTGTTTTGGACATGATGCCTATAGATATAATCATTGCCATAGATAACGTCACGACTTTGCGCGGTTCTATGAATTCAGTAATTCGTTCACCCACCGTCTACTTGCTTTCATGATAGAAGCCACTAGTGAACACTACGACCCCCGGGTCTATTCACACCTATCGTTTCCACTTTTGCTTTTACTTTGCTTTGTTACTTTGTTGCTTTCAGTTCTCACTTGGCAAACAATCTATAAGGGATTTACAACCCCTTCATAGCGTTGGGAGCAAGCTCTTTGTATTTGTGCAGGTACTTGTGATATTCCTTCACTCGATCGATACCTTGGTTCTCAAAACTGAGGGAAATACCTACCACCGCTGTGCTACATCACCCTTTCCACTTCGAGGGAACACCAACGCAAGGCTCCAAGGCCACGGGGGAATCCTTTGCATATTTGCCTAGGAAGTCCCTAAAGGCGTAGCCGTAGCAGAAGGATTCCTGGTGTCGTTGCTGAGGAGAATCAAGACAAGAATAGACTCCCGTCAGCATGCTTGTTTCTGGCGCCGTTGGAAGGTCTTTTGTTGCAGTAGCAGGCTACAGGTTGAAGATTTTTATTTATTCAAGACACGGCTCATCTATCAAAAGATGACCCGACCCTTGGGGGCTACAGGTTGAAGATTTTTATTTATTCTAGACCCGGCTCATCTTGCAAAAGCTGAGCCGGTCCTTGGGGGCTACAGGTTGAAGATTTTTATTACATTCAAAGACCCGGCTCATCTTTCAAGAGATGAGCCGGCCCTTGGAAGGCTAATGGGTGAAGGAAAATACATAAATAGGCGTACCTCATGCCTAATCCTCATAAGATGAATCAAGCTCTTGTTCATCTCATAATCCCTTTCCAGATGACTTGCGAAGGCAGAACAAAGTTGGTCGAATTCCAACTTCTCATACTGGGGGAGCTTGAATTTCCTTGTGTCTTGATCAGGAGAAGGGCAAGTTTCCTTGGAGGTATGCTTGGAAACACTACTAGAAAACAGTTTTTTGCCATCTGCCTAGTCTTTGCCGTTTGTTAGCTGATGGCAAAGAGTGTCTTTGCCGTCAGCTTCAACAAAGCAGACGGCAAAGCACTGGCTGATGGCATAGAGTGATTTTGCCATCAGTCACATCTTTGCCGTCGGCTAGCAGACGACAAAGAGTTGCACAACAAACGACAAAGATGTAGATGGGCCCACCTAACCGCGGGGTGGTTAGGTCAAACTGGAGTCCCTTCTTTGCCGTCTGCTAGCGGACGGCAAAGAGCCCGGAGGCAGACGGCAAAGCGCTAACTTCGTTAATGGCTCCTTCCCCCCCACCCCGCCCCTCTCTCTGTAACGGCTCACCCCGCGCGCCCCTCTCTCTCTCTCCCAATCCCCGACGCCCACCGGCCGCCGCCACCACCGTCGCGCCGCCGCCCCCATCGCACCGCCGCACCTGTCGCCCCCGCCGCCGCCCCTGTCGCCCCCACCGCCGCCCATGTCGCCCCCGCCACCACTGTCACACCACCACCACCATCCCGCCGCTGCCCCACCTCGCCCCCGCTGCCGCTGCCCCACCACCGTCGTGACACCTCCCCTGGCGCCCCCGGCGCCACCCCCCCGCCACCCCAACACCCTGGCCCCACCACAGCCGCCCCTCCCGGTGAGCCCCCCACCCCCCCCGCCGCACCCGCATTATCTTTTAGTTGTTTTGTAGTTTTAGTAGCTGTTATTGTTAGTAGTTTTAGTGGTAGATTTGGTTAGTTGATAGATTTAGTAGTTAGTTTACTGGTAGATTTTGTTTTGTTAATTAGTCGTAGCTTGTTAAATTAGTTAGGTTAGTTAGTTAGCTTGGTTAGTTAGGTGGAGGAGGAGAAGGGGAGGAGGAGGAGGACGAGAAGAGGAGTAGTAGGAGGAGGAGGAGAAGAAAAAGAAGAAGAAGAAGAGGAGAAGAAAAAAATAAGAAGGAGAAGAAGAAGAAGAAGAAGAAGAAGAAGAAGAAGAGAAGAAAAAAAGAAGGAGAAGAAGTAAAGAAGAAGAGAAGAAGAAGAGAAGAAGAGAATAATAAAAAAATAGGAAGGAGAAGTTAGTTAGCTTGGTTAGTTAGCTAGATTATTTTTTAGTTACTTAGTGGTAGATTCTGTTTTTGTTATTTTTTTGCTGTTTAGTGCTATCTAGGTTTAGCGATAGGTTTGGCTTGGTTAGTTAGTTAGTTAGCTTAATAGAAATAATAGGAAGAAGAAGAAGATGAGGAGGAGGAGAAGAGGAGAAGAGGAGGCGGAGGAGAAGAAGAAGAAGAAGAAGAAGAAGAAGAAGAAGAGGAGGAGGAGGAGAAGACAAAAATAAGAAGGAGAAGAATAGAAGAAGAAGAAAAGAAGAAGAGAAGAAGAAGAGAAGAAGAGAAGAAGAATACCTTCTCCTCCTTCTCCTTCTTCTCCTCCTCCTCCTTCTCCTTCTTCTTGATTTCTTCTTCTTCTTCTCCTCCTCCTCTTTCTTCTCCTCTATCTTATTCTCCTTACCTTATTCTCGCCAACAATGAGATAATTAGCCCATTTAGATACAAAATGGCATAAAAACCTTGGTTAGCTCATGAATATTGTATTCTTAACTTGTTTTCCTATAAAAAGACATAATTAGAATATTTGTGTTGATCGGGTGGATTTACATGTGATAGTTGTCTCGTCGCTGTGAGGTATGCTGTGCGAAGACCTCCCCGTGCGTTGTACGAGCTCCGCCCCTGCATCCGTGGGTCAGTAACAATTTCATCTCCTCCCCGCCCCTTCATTTACCGTGGCTCGGTTTCCGGATGAAACTTTCTAGATTTAGGTAATTAAATTAATTTATCAGTATGCGTGACCAGTACGCGTCTCCCGTTCGAAAGGGCGACATCTATAAATATGCATGTCTTTGCATATTTATAACCGCCATCCTTTTGAATTGTCCAACATTATCCATGGACAGCCCGAGTATGTGTAGATTGGTTTCGTTTTCCCGTATGCTGTGCTCTGGTTCCGATGCGGAATTTCGTCAGTGCCTCCCTGTTGTTCTCCGGATGCACATCCTCTCTGTTTATTGCGGAGACGTGTATCAGGAGAACAGCGGGGAGGTGCTGTCGAAATTTTGCGTTGGATCCGGAGCAGAGCATGGGAAAACGAACCCAATCTACACATACTCAGGTGGGATTAGGACCTATCTTTACCTATTAGCGTGTAGGTTGCCTGGACGTAATAAAAATGGCGAACCTGATTAATCGATGAATATAAATGCTAAATTATATATAAATATATTTCTTTTGTCTTTAGTAGCTATGCAAGATGAGTGATCGTGCATGGATGTATACCGGTCACCCTAGTCAGAAAGAGATGACGAAAGAATGGTTCGTAAAAACAAAGGAATTTGTGAAAGCCGCATTCGCAAATGGCCAGGAAAGAAACTATTGCCCCTGTCCTGGATGCGACAACTATAAAAAGACGACAGAGGCTGTAATGATTAAACACCTGCAGAGGAGGGGTTTTAAGCCTAATTATACGGTTTGGACATTTCATGGTGAGTCTATACAACGCACAAGAGCTGAGGTGGTCCGTCGTTGCACGGACAAGCATGGTACCGGGATCGAAGACATGGTGCAAGCATTTAATGATGCTTGGGATTCGGAAGATAAGATGGAGGAATCTGCAAAGGCCTTTTACGAAATGTTGGAGTCTTCAAAACGTCCTCTCCATGAGCTCTGTCAGCTCGATGCAATTGCAGAAGTAATGGCTCTGAAGGCTCAGTTCAACTTGGGAAGAGAATGCTACGACGCGATGATGACACTATTTGGACGCTTCCTACCCAAAGGCCATGTCATGCCTGCAAACCTGTACCAGTCGGACAAAATACTTCGTGTACTTAAGATGCCCTATGAGAAGATAGATGCATGTGAGAAAGGATGTGTCTTATTTAGGAAGGAGTATGCACACTTGGACTATTGTCCCAATTGCGAGTCTTGCAGGTATCTTGTGGTAGACAACGGTATGGGTGAGAAGAAGCAAATCAAAATCGTAGTTAGTGTTCTTCGGTATATGCCAATCGTACCTTGACTTCAACGTATTTTCATGGTCGAGAGACAGCCAGACAGATGACATGGCATAAATTGGGCAAAAGAACCGAACTAGATGCGGATGGGAATAAGATGGTGGTACACACATTGGATGGGGAAGCGTGGAAACATTTCGATGGATTACATCAGGATAAAGCGGCAGATCCAAGGAATCCTCGAGTCTGCATCGCCACAGATGGTTTTAATTCCTTCGGCATGACGGCAACCAAATATAGTTGTTGGCCTGTATTTTTCATTCCACTCAATCTCCCCCCCGGACAGATTATGTAAAGAAAGAACATATTTATGACGTTGATAATTCCAGGGCTCAATTATTCGGGGAAGAATATGAATGTGTACCTGCAGCCGCTTAAGGATGAATTGGAAGACACTTGGGATAATGGGGTCAGGACATACGATGCCGCTAGAAAACAAAACTGCAAAATGCATGTGTGGTACATGTTCTCTATGCATGACTTGCCGGCGTATGCACTATTCTCTGGATGGTGTGTGCATGGAAGGTTCCCGTGCCCCCAATGCAAGGCAGCTCTTTAGTTTCGTTGGTTGCAGGAGGGTCGGAAGTATTCTTGCTTTGACTTGCATAGACAGTTCCTCGATCCTGACCATCAGTTCAGAAAAGACAAGAAGAACTTTACCAAAGGTAAAGTTGTCAAAAACTTGGCACCACCTGCGTTGACAGGCCAACAGATCCTGGATCAGTTAAACGCCCTCGAGCCTGATCGAGAGCGTCCAGGGTATATCAAGGGGTATAATTCAAAACACGCCTGGACTAACAAGCCATGCTTCTAGGATCTGCCTTACTTCAAAGATCTCCTTCTTCCACACAATATCGACATGATGCACACCGAAAAGAATATCAGAGAGGCTATTTTTGGTACATTGTTCGACATAGATGGGAAGACAAAGTACAATACTAAGGCTAGAGTCGATCAAGAGACACTATGTCATAGACCGTTACAAAACATGCGAGAAGGCAAAGGAAAGAAGAAGTGGTCGAAGCCAAAGGCCTGGTTAAATCTTGGAAGGCCAGCTATGAGGGAAATTATCTTGTGGGTCAAAATGCACTTGATGTTCCCCGATGGGTATGCATCGAATCTAAAGAGGGGAGCGAGTGTTGAAAAATTAAAAATCTTTGGTTTCAAGAGTCATGATTGGCACATATGGCTAGAGCGGGTAATGCTGGTGATGTTACATGGCTTTATTCCTCAGGATGAATGGCTAGTACTGGCGGAGCTGAGCTATTTCTTCCATGTTCTTTGTGCGAAAGAATTGTCGTCTGGCGTGGTAGAAGACATGGAGGAGTTTGCACCGGAGTTGTTGTGCAAGTTAGAGAAGATATTTCCACCCGCCTTCTTTAATCCAATGCAGCATTTGATTTTACATCTACCGACCGAGGAAAGATTGGGTGGGCCCGTGCAAGATTTTTGGTGCCTAAGTAATACATGAAGGTAATTACCTATTCTTAAGTCCTTCTATGTAGTTTTCTTGATTTCATTCATAGGCGTAGAGCTCAAAATTCTTTCTAAGAACTTACAGGTGCCCCGAGATGGTGTGCAGATAAGATGGATTGTTGGGAGGCGTTGGTTGATGAGTGGTGCAAAGGCAGCTGGCGAGCTGTCCACAAGAATGCGAAGGATCGGCATAGCCAAATGGTTGGTGTGCCACACCATCAAGGCAACGCCAACTTACTTCTGTTCGGACGAAACTGGGAATGTGATTTGCTTCATGATTCATGCAATTCATTCTTCATGCTAATATTTTGTGCCTCTCTTTTAGGCGCATCACAATAAGACGGAGATGCCACACTTGTACGACCTTTATGGCATGTACCATACTGCCTCGTACAAGAAGGCGAAGGCATTCTCTGAGTCTGACCTGGATGATCCGAATAGCTTCACCAACATATCATCCCACCACAAGATCGTGGCATACAGGGACGCGGGGAAGGCTACGAAAGGGGATGACTTTAACCCTAGCCAGGAACCTTTGGATCCAGAGCTGGTGATGATATCTGGTGGTGGGAGGCCCCATGGCTCGATAGCCATTGGAGATGGGATAATACGTTGTCCAGTCACTCTCTCGGAGATCAAGGCGCGCCAGTCAAGAAGCGGTCCTAAGATAACGCGTCCTCCACGGCCAGTCGATCTTGCCATGGAGGTTAGTTGTACGGACTAAGAACACTTTCATCCATTTCATTATGTGTGTCACCATAGATCATTACTGTGGTAATGAAGAATGGTGTTTCAGGCTGCTCTTCAGAAAGATAGATTGGCAAACCAGGCTGCTCTTGATAAAGACAGATTGGCAAACCAGGCTGCTCTTGAGAAAGAGAGATTGGCAAGCCAGGCTGCTCTTGATGAGAGGGACCAGACCACGACACGATTGATTAAGGAGGAGAGGTCTCGGAATGAGGAGGCTCAACGGGCCCTGTACGAGCTTTTTGTGGTAAGTTTTTTTTTTTCACATTAGCCAAATCATGTGTGTAATGTCTGTTTCATTACTAACTAATACGACCCACTCTTCAGGGTCTGTGCGAGAAGAGCGGTCAAGTCCCTCTGCCGATGCCCGTCTTCTCTTCGATTGGCACGGTGAGTTTCATTATAAACTAGTATTAATAAGTTAGTGTCATCATGCTAACTGAGACATTGCAAAATATCTATTCTACAGAATAACTCCCGAGCGGCATCGCACGACCCTTCTCCAGACCACTACGGTAAGTTTCTCTTCTCCTCTTTCATATAATGACATAGTTAGCTAATTTAGCTCCAAGAAGAGGAGAAGAGGAGAAATGAAAAGGAAGAACAAAAAGAAGAAGAGAAAGAGAAGAGAAGGAGAAGGAGAAGAAGGAGGAGGAGAAGAAGGAGAAGGAGGAGGAGGAGGAGGAGGAGGAGGAGAAGGAGGAGAAGGCCAAGGACCTTCTAGTCCTTCTCCTCCTCCTCCTCCTTGACCTCCTTCTTCTTTATTTCTTCTTCTTCTCCTCCTCCTCATCTTTCTTCTCCTCTTTCATATTGTCCTTGCCTTAATTTCCCCAAGAATGACATAATTAGCCCATTTAGCTCCAAAATGCCATAATAACCTCAAAATGGAATAAGAACCTTGGTTAGCTCATTAATATTATATACTTAGCTTGTTTTCCTCTAAAATGGGATAATTAGCCCATTTAGCTCCAAAAAGACATAGTTAGCTAATTTAGCTCCAAGAAGAGGAGAAGAAGAGAAGAAATAGGAAAAATGAAAAGAAAGAAGAAGAAGAGAAGAAGGAGAAGGAGCAGGAGGAGGTGGAGAAGGAGGAGGTGGAGAAGGAGGAGAAGGCCAAGGACCTTCTAGTTCTTCTCCTCCTCCTTCTTCTTCTTTATTTCTTCTTCTTCTCCCCCTCCTCATATTTCTTGTCCTCTTTCATATTATCCTTGCCTTAATTTCCCCAACAATGACATAATTAGCCCATTTAGCTCCAAAATGCCATAATAACCTCAAAATGGCATAAGAACCTTGGTTAGCTCATTAATATTATATAATTAGCTTGTTTTCCTCTAAAATGGGATAATTAGCCCATTTAGCTCCAAAAATACATAGTTAGCTAATTTAGCTCCAAGAAGAGGATAAGAGGAGAAGAAATAGGAAAAATGAAACGAAAGAAGAAGAAGAAGAAGAGAAGAAGGAGAAGGAGGAGGAGGAGGAGGAGAAGGAGGAGAAAGCCAAGGACCTTCTAGTCCTTCTCCTCCTCCTCCTCCTTCTCCTCCTTATTATTTATTTCTTATTCTTCTTATCCTCATCCTATTTATTATCCTCTTTCATATTCTCCTTTCCTTAATTTCCCCAACAATGACATAGTTACCCAATTTAGCTCCAAAAAGACATTATAAGCTCAAAATGGCATAAGAACCTTGGTTAGCTCATTAATATTATATACTTAGCTTGTTTTCCTTTATAATGACATAGTTAGCTAATTTAGCTCCAAGAAGAGGAGAAGAGGAGAAATGAAAAGGAAGAAAAAAAAGAAGAAGAGAAAGAGAAGAGAAGGAGAAGGAGAAGAAGGAGGAGGAGAAGAAGGAGAAGGAGGAGGAGGAGGAGGAGAAGGAGGAGAAGGCCAAGGACCTTCTAGTCCTTCTCCTCCTCCTCCTTCTTCTCCTCCTTCTTCTTTATTTCTTCTTCTTCTCCTCCTCCTCTTTCTTCTCCTCTTTCATATTCTCCTTGCCTTAATTTCCCCAACAATGACATAATTAGCCCATTTAGCTCCAAAATGCCATAATACCTCAAAATGTCATAAGAACCTTGGTTAGATCATTAATATTATATACTTAGCTTGTTTTCCTCTAAAATGGGATAATTAGACCATTTAGCTCCAAAAAGACATAGTTAGCTAATTTAGCTCCAAGAAGAGGAGAGGAGGAGAAAAAAAAGGAAAAATGAAAAGCAAGAAGAAGAAGAAGAAGAGAAGAAGGAGAAGGAGGAGGAGGAGGCGGAGGAGGAGACGGAGGAGAAGGCCAAGGACCTTCTAGTCCTTCTCCTCCTCCTCCTCCTTATCCTCCTTCTTCTTTATTTCTTCTTATTCTTCTCCTCCTCCTCTTTCTTCTCCTCTTTCATATTCTCCTTGCCTTAATTTCCCCAACAATGACATAATTACCAATTTAGCTCCAAAAAGACATTATAAGCTCAAAATGGCATAAGAACCTTGGTTAGCTCATTAATATTATATACTTAGCTTGTTTTCCTCTATAATGACATAGTTAGCTAATTTAGCTCCAAGAAGAGGAGAAGAGGAGAAATAAAAAGGAAGAACAAAAATAAGAAGAGAAAGAGAAGAGAAGGAGAAGGAGAAGAAGGAGGAGGAGAAGGAGAAGAGAAGAAGGAGAAGGAGGAGAAGGAGCCCTCCTTATTCTCCTCCTTCTTCCCTCCTTCTTCTCCTCTTCTTCTCTTCCTTCTTCCCTCCTTAGCTTATTTTCCCCAACAAAGACATACTTAGCCAATTATTATCCAAAATGACATAATTAGCTTAGTTAGGTAAAAACATCATAAGAACCTTGGTTAGCTCAATAAAATAATTAATTAAGGTCCTAAAAGACATAATAAGCTCAAAATGGCATAAGAACCTTGGTTAGCTCATTAATATTATATACTTAGCTTGTTTTCCTCTAGAATGACATAATTAGCCCATTTAGCTGCAAAAAGACATAGTTAGATAATTTAGCTCCAAGAAGAGGAGAAATGAAAAGAAGGAAGAAGAAGAAGAAGAAGAGAAGAAGAAGAGAAGGAGAAGGAGAAGGAGAAGAAGAAGAAGGAGGAGGAGAAGAAGAGAAGAAGAAGGAGAAGGAGGAGAAGAAGGAGAAGGCCCTTCTTCTCCTTCTTCTTCTCTCCTCCTTCTTCTCCTCCTTCTTCTCCTTCTTCTTCTCTTCTTCTTTTTTCTTCTCCTCCTCCTCCTTCTCCTTTTCCTTCCCCTCCTCCTCCTCACCCTTCTTGTTTTTCTTCTCTCTTCTTGCATCTTCTCTTTCTTCTTAAATTTAGCTTATTTGTCATATATATGTTGTTGTTCTTCTTCTTCTGACTTTCTTATTCCCATTTTGCAGATTGGATGTACTACATGCATGGAAGCTGGCATTGGAGTGCTTTAGTACGCGTTTTTATTTGAGTTGATGAACAATGTGGAACTATATGTATATGTATATGTGGATGAACAATATATGTGCAACTATATCTATGTATATATGGATGAAACTTTGTATATGTTGGTTCTTTTGATATATGGGATGTACGTTGATGAACAAATGGCATTGATGAGCTTTATATGTATATCATATATGTGTTGTGACCTATTTATCTTATTTGTGCTATGAATTATATATATATATGCTGTGAAATAGAAAAAATAAACAAAAATGTGACAATATAGGCTCTTTGCCGTCTGCCAGCTGATGGCAAAGGCCTTTGCCATCAGCTGGCAGACGGCAAAGGTGCCACGTGGCACCCAGCTGTGCAACCTGGGCAGCAGCAGCTGGCCATATAGTATCTTTGTCGTCTGCTTGAAGGGGGGGGGGGGGCAGACGGCAATGAAGAGGGCACAAAGGAGGGGGGAGGAGGAGGTGGAGGCTGACGACAAAGAAGAGGGGGAGGCAGATAGCACAGAAGAGGGGGGAGGCAGACGGCAAAGAAGAGGGGGGAGGCAGACGGCACAGATGAGGGGGGGGAAGGAGGGGAGGTAGACGGCAAAGATGAGGGGGGGGGGGGGCAGACGGCACAGAAGAGGGGAGGCAGACGGCAAAGCCTCCGTTAGCCCCTAACGGAGGCAACGCCTGCCGGCTGCCGTCTCGACATATTTGCCGACTGCTCTCATGGAAAGGTGACGGCAAAGCTCTTTGCCGTCCGCTTCGGTGAGGCAGACGGCAAAGAAGCTACAATGCCGTCGTAGGCTGATGCAGAAATTTTGCCGATAGTGAGATTCTTTGCCGTCTGTGATATACTCTTTGCCGTCTGTGATATACTCTTTAATGTCTGTGATGGCAGACGACAAAGAAGCTAATTCCTGTAGTGAAAGTACTGCAACCGGAGGAGTGGAATAGCCAGTACCGGTGACCACGACGTCGTTTGGATCTTCAGTCGCCTTGAGAGGGTTTGGCTGATTACCATTATCAGAGGTTTCCTTCAAAATTATGGGCGAGTTATCCCGGGCATCGGGAGTATCGTCCACAGGAATATCATGAGCCGCCGCTTGCTCTTCATCAATCTTTGGGACAGGGGCGCTCGTGCCTAAGGCGTCCGTGGATTTGGGAGCAGATGATAGGTCTCCGGTTTTCCTTCGCTTCGCTTGTGCTCTGAGACAAAGACACCAAGATTAAAATCACATATCATTATTTAGAAGAAATTGGGATTAACAAAGAGACTCACCCTTGTATTCGTTCGGTAATTTGATATGTTGTATGTTGTTATGTGAACGTCGACTACAAAACACTTCACCATTATTTGGGCCTAGAGGATGGCATTGGGAAGTAGTAAGTAGATGATGGGTTGCTAGAGTGACAGAAGCTTAAATCCTGGTTTATGCGTTGCTTCGTAAGGGGCTGATTTGGATCCACTAGTTTAATGCCATGGTTAGACTTTGTCTCAATTCTTCTTTCGTAGTTGCGGATGCTTGCGAGAGAGGTTAATCATAAGTGGAATTCTTTCCCAAGTAAGGGCAGTACCCAAGCGCCGGTCCACCCACATATCAAACTATCAAAGTAACGAACGCGAATCATATGAACATGATGAAAACAAGGATGACAGAAATTCCCGTGTGTCCTCGGGAGCGTTTTACCTCCTATAAGACTTTGTCCAGGCTTGTCCCTTGCTACAAAAGGGATTGGGCCACTTTGCTGCACCGTTGTTACTTTTGCTACTTGTTGCTTGCTACGAATCGTCTCACCACACAACTACTTGTTACCGATAATTTCCGTGCTTGCAAATATTACCTTGCTGAAAACCACTTGTCAGATCCTTATGCTCCTCGTTGGGTTCGACACTCTTACTTATCGAAAGGACTAGATAGATCCCCTATACTTGTGGGTCATCAAGACTCTTTTCTGGCGCCGTTGCCGGGGAGTGAAGCGCCTTTGGTAAGTGGAAATTGGTAAGGAAACATTCATATAGTGTGCTGAAATTTATTGTCACTTGTCACTATGGAAACTAATCCTTTGAGGGGTTTGTTCAGGGTATCTTCACCTCTAACGGAAGAACAAAGACTTGCTCCTCAACCTGCTGCACCTACTGAAAATATTTGCTTCGAATTTCCTTCGGGTATGCTTGAGAAACTGTTGGCTAATCCTTTTATAGGAGATGGAACATCACATCCAAACTTGCATCTAATCTATGTAGATGAAGTTTGTGGTTTATTTAAGCTTGCAGGTGTGACGCCCTCGGTTTAATCATACGCTAATCATACACGCAAACGCGTACGATCAAACCCAAGGACTCACGGGAAGATATCACAACACAACTCTCGACACAAATAAAATAATACAAGCTTCATATTACAAGCCAGGGGCCTCGAGGGCTAGAATACAGAAGCTCGATAAGCACACGAGTCGGCAGAAGCAACAAATATATGAGTACAGACATAAAACATGGGGTGCCTTAGAGAAGGCTAGCACAAAAGATACAACGATCGAACGAGGCGAGGCCTCCTGCCTGGGAACCTCCTAACTACTCCTGATCATCAGCGGTCTCCACGAAGAAGACATCATCAGGACGGCAGGCGTCGGTAGGAAACTCCACTCCTGGGCTCCATCATCTGGTCGCAGCACGGATCAAGGGGGCAAAGGGGGAGCAAAGCAGCGGTGAGTACTCATCCAAAGTACTCGCAAGTCTTACATCAGAACTATTCTAAGTATGCATCAGTATCAAGAAGGGGGGGTTGTTATATGTGGACTGACTGCAGCAATGCGAGAATAGAGAGAAAAGGCCTAGTCCTATCGAAGACTAGAATCTTCAAGGTCTTGCAGCAATAGACGAGAGTAGAACAGGGGTAAAACAATAATAGTCATATTGTTGCAGCAATATTAAAGTCAGGTCACACCTAAAGATCCTCCCTCGACTCCCTGCGAGGAAGCAATCCCGAGGCAAACTAATTCCATTTAAGTAACAATTGTAGTTGTATAAGATCGGGGCACAACTCCAAGTCGTCCTGTAACCGTGGACACGGCT
The DNA here is from genome assembly GCF_904849725.1 of Hordeum vulgare subsp. vulgare. Taxonomy (NCBI): domain Eukaryota; kingdom Viridiplantae; phylum Streptophyta; class Magnoliopsida; order Poales; family Poaceae; genus Hordeum; species Hordeum vulgare. The sequence continues at coordinate 554,599,640 of NC_058524.1, read as the reverse complement.
ATCCGAATAGTTAATTTTCATCCCTGCAGGGGTGCACCACATGTCCCGTCACGCTCGATAACACTCTGGCCGGACATACTTTTCTGGCTCCTGCCCGGCCTCGGAATATCGACACGTCGCTGCCCCACCTAAGACTAATCAAGGAGGCCAGCCCGCCGGTCTAACTCCTAAGCACAAAGGGTTCGTGGGCCCAGTTCCCCTTCGCGCTCCTGCACGTGGCGTGGGCGGCCGACGTCAGTCCTAGCATCCCTTAATCACAAGAGTGATGCATCTCGGGACCACTCACGCGCGCGCCGCTACATTGCTGGCATCTGAAAAGCTTCGGCTGATACCGCGACGCCGAGTACCCATAATTCTTCCCGCGTAGCCGGTTAGTGCGAAAAGGTCTCCGACCAACCCAGATCAAATACCCAAATCCATTAACATTTTAATTAGGCCAACAACACAGTCTCACGGGAATCCACCCGTCTTACAACTAATCACCAATGATCCCAGTAACAAGGTCGAGTAACTGTGTGGTTGTAACATCGGGGGGGGGGGGATCCGAGGTATCAACCTCGTTGGATTCCGAACGATGTACCCATCAAGGTGGGCTTAGAGGAATCACCCTCGGGGGTCCCACACTTGAGGGGTTGCACGCTAGAGGCGACATCGGGAATGGTGAAAGAGGAATCACCCTCGATAACCACGATCGACTAGCTATACTACAGAGATATCATCAGGAGTACTTAGCGAGGTGTCACCCTCGGTACCCGATAGTATCTCTGTAGCGTCGTACAACGAAGGGGGTGTATGTGCTGTGTCGGGTCTGGCTCGTCGATCAGAGATCGAGATTTGAAAACAGGCGGGGCAACTGGACTATGGGGTCAGAGGGGATGACTGCTCTACCTATACTAAGCAGATTTAAAGTACATGACTGAAAGTAACAGTTCATCAAAAATAGGCTATGCATCAGATATAGGAGCTAACTACAACAGTAGCAAAATACTAATGCAAGCAGTAGGAAGAAAGACATAGGCGATATAGGAATGATCAAGGGGGGGGTTTGCTTGCCTTGCTCCTCTACGGCAAAGGACTGATCGGCAGGGTCGTAGATGTACCCGGCAGCAGCGTCAGTCTCGGGGTCTACCGGTAAGAAGAGGGGGAAGAAACAATAATGGGGGACATCAACAGTTGACTAGTCAACTGACCAACGGGTCCCGAACGTCATAGGAACAAGTTTTAATTTAGATTAAATATTGATTAATCAGATTAATTTAATGGGGGACCCACGTGTCATACTCTAATTATTCTAATTATCTAATTAATTAATTTAACTAATATATCTATTTATTTATTTAATAAAAACATTATTTTTATTTTTACATTTTTTTTTATTTTTTTAATTATCGCATGGGGCCTCCCTGTCATAGACAGCGGGTGCGTTGGCCCCACCGGTAAGTGACTTTTAAGCCAAATACTCATTTTTTCCACAGATACATAATCATGCAATTATCATATTCCTCCAAATACCTATATACGAAAATACATACATCGCATCTCATACATACATACGGATATACAACGTTTATTTTTATTTCTTTCTCACATATCACTTCTCTCTCACAACTCTCTCTGTTAACACAAAGAAGTCTCTCTGCTAACACAACATGGAAGAACCGCATGTTCAAACCTTCCCACAGGTCACTACCGTCGACGGATCTGAGTCCCGTTTGCCGGAACGGAACCAGGATGGTGAGGGGAACGCGATGGTGGGAGGAGCCCGAGGAGGGGCTCACCAACGTTGATGAGACGGCCCGGTGAAGCCAGAGTTCGCGGGAAGGCGGAGTGACGGCGAGGAGGAAGACGAGGCGGTGACGGTGGTGGCGTGGTGGTGACGCGGTTCCGGTGAAGATGGTCATGCCTGCGAGGAGGAGCCGGCCGGAGGTTCGCCGAGAGGGGCCCCGGTGAGGAGGGGCCCCCGGGGATGGAGCCGCCGGAGTGGGTGAGGTCGGCAAGAGGGACCTCGGGGAGGCCTCGGCTGGACCTGATAGGTGCTGCCGGCGGGGATGGGGAGTGGGGCGCTCGTGGGGCCGATCTGAGAGAGGCCGGCGGGAGGAGTAGGAGGTGCCCGACGGGAGGGTCTCGGCCAGGGAGCAGGAGACCCGTGGGGGGTGGCTGGCCGACGGGAGGATTGATGGGGGGCTCTGGGAGGCTCCTCTCGGTGGGATAGACCGAGAGAGGAGGGTGGGGGCATGGGGTTAGGTGGGGGATCGGGCTGGGGTTGTTGCCGATCTGGTGGAGGGAGGCCGTGGGGGGTTCGGTCGTGAGAGAGAGAGGAGGGCTCTCGTGCGGTGGGGTGAGGCTACCGGGATATGTGAGAGAGCGGCGAGCGTGGGGGTGTCGGTGGGGGTCTGCGTCGGTGGGGGCTGGGGCCCCGCCGAGTGGTGGGTGGGTTGCGGGATGGGGGCTGGAGCCCCTGGCGGCGGCAGCCAGGGAAGCGTGGGAATTGGGGATCCAGGGGGGCTCGACTAGGGTTTGGCGCGGTGGTGGGCTGTGGCCTGGCCGGCTGGGCCACTAGGCCTAGTTGGGCCAGGTGGGGGGGGGTTCGGTTGCTTCCCTTTTTTCTTTTTTTTTCTTTTTTTCTTTTTCTATTATTTCTTCTTTCTAATTTCCTTTTTTTTCTTTTTAATTTCTTTTCTTTTCTTTCTTTTATTATTATTATTTTTAATACTTTCTTTCTATACATATCTTCCTTTAATAGTTAATATGAATTTATAAATATACTTTTCTTTTGTTTTCAATTTCTGAATCCTGATAGAAATTCAATGCGGGTCAACAACGGTAATTCTGGATGATGTGGCATCATTAGCGAGTGATCACTGTAGCTTAATTACAATATTTACTGTAGCAAAAGTCGAGGATGTCACAATTCTCCCCTACTAACAAGAATTCTCGTCCCGAGAATTAAGAGGTAGAGGGAAAGAGCCCGGGGTATTCATCACGAAGATGATCCTCGCGTTCCCAAGTGGCTTCATCTTCAGAGTGATTTGACCACTACACCTTAAGGAACTTGGTGACCTAGCGACGAGTCTTACGTTCAGCTTGGTCGAGAATGCGGATCGGATGCTCTTTATAAGAGAGGTCTTGTTGTAGCTCAAGCATATCGTGATCCACTGCTCGAATAGGGTCCTTGAAGCAGTGACGGGGCTGAGAAACATGGAAGACATCGTGAACCTGAGAAAGGTTCGCCGACAGTTCCAATTGATAAGCCACTCTTCCACGCCTTTCGGGAATAGTGAAAGGACCAATATAACGAGGAGCTAACTTGCCCTTGATTCCGAAATGATGTGCACCTCTCATTGGTGTGATGTGAAGATAAGCATTTTCGCCAGGTTGATAGACCATATCTTGATGATGACAGTCATACTGACTCTTCTGACGAGACTGAGCAGCCTTCAGATTGTCGTAATTAATGCGAACTTGATCTTTAGTATGTTGGATAATACCCGGACCAAAGAGCGATTGCTCCATTAAACGGTGGCTCGAGAATTACATACGAGTCATGTGCAAAGGATACCTTGGAGTCAAATGATGTACAGGAGAGTCAGGTTTCAATCCTGTGGAACTTTGGGTTATGGGTCCACCATGTGGGCCGGGAGTAGGCAGAGGGGTGACAAATTATACGGTCTTGGTAGCAAGACCTGTCACGGGTTAACCTGTCTGCTATGTTGGCAACAACGTCGATACCAAGGGCGGGGAACGAATAGAACCATTTTCCTGCTCGTTGAAACGAGGCGGACCAATAGGCAAGGTTCTCGTCCACCGACGGCTACCGGAATGTTATCCACAATAGTAACACGGTCTTACTGACAGAGTTGTACACCGAGAATTTTACCTAAGCATGGAATTAATACTGCTTAGATAAGTTTCGCCACAATAAAAATCAAACAGACCAATGGGAAGGAAAAATGTGTTCACACACACAAGTATTAGAGTATACCATTCCCGAGGAAATCATAGAGTATGGTATACATGATAGGTCATCCAGTACATAACCATTTTGATAAAGAGTCAAGAAGAACCATGATGGTTACCCATACCACGCGGTCTGGATAATTGATCAGGAACAATCTAGCCTTGCGCTACCAATGTTCCTCTTGACAATTGAAGTACCACATTCGTGCTTCGAGGTAGCATCGACATGGTCATCAGACAAACGTTGGATTTGGATACACAAGGATTCATCAAAAACAACTTACAAACTAAGCCATTTAGTGTCCGCATGGTAGAACATCTAACCTTACGTATGGAAGAATTCATAACAATAGGTCCTTCGGCCCGGTGTGCCAAACAAGACATCACCGTACCAGTTTTCCTAAAGACCAAAGTTATAATTATTGGGATATGTGTCCGATATTCAAATATGATTGGTGCCGGGACACCTCAGACTCAATATGCCTGAGAAGAAAAATGAAGTTGCAAGATTCTCATGATATGAGCTACACAAGCAATTCTTGAACCATGAGTCCGTATGTAAGACACATGAACATCATGTCAAGACATTCGTGCCCATGTGGAATTCTTATGTCAAATGCAACTGAGTTCTCATTTAGGAACCATCATCGGGGATAACAAGGTCCCATGTGTAAGTCTGGATTATCTCTTATGAAGGAACTTCTTTTCCTTGATCAAATTAGTTAGTGGCTTGGTGTGCTAAGAGAAGTTATATGAAGTGAAGATAACAGATGTTCATAACATATAACACTTCGCACATGCATGAATGATTTGGTATTTCCCAAGAGGAAGCGAAACAAAACTTTCACATATTCACGGCGGAAAGAGTGCACGTGAACTTTGGGAAAACACACTTCTTCTGTCAAACATATTCTTCACAAGCTAGGCACAAAGATAAAGCTTTCAAGGGCTTCATCGTGAACCATAGAGAAGTTGAGGGTGTTGCTGATGGGCTCAACAACAATCCCTCAAAATTTTGACAGCCAAAATTATAATATCAAGGAGATAGCATTTGTCGAATCAAAAGATATAATGTTATATGCTCGAGGGAACCACAACATTTAAACATTGGTAAAAGGGTGCACTCGGAATTACTGAGTGAGTAGCACGACAAATGCTAAAATGATGAGTCAACACCCAACCCACTAAGAATGAAGCAATCAGTTGTTAACCTCAAGGTAAGAGGGTTGCCAGAAGTATTGGATTCACACATCAGAGTTCACTTGTTGGTATCCCGGTTTGAAACAACACGAGACCAAGAAATGAATGGTGATGTCGAGAAGTATCACTATATCAAGAATTCTTAAGACGTGTGCAAGTTTCACGACATCCTTTGCATAAAAGATAGTAATACTCCAAGGTAGAAGTTAACATAAGCTGAACTAGCAAGGAACTCAAGGGACAACACAAAACAAGAACACGTTTGTGTTGGAGGGAAAGCAAACAAGGATGTCGATGATAATACAAATCATCGAGGGGCAAGGATGGTATTTCTCATCGTGCATTCGGTCGATACCCCTAAAAGAGCTTAGAATGCTGATGGTGATCCGACACATTTGTCGAGAAGCTTCACGAAGATGTAATCGATCAGCGACGACATCAAGCAAGGGAATGAGGAAGCAAGAGGTTGTCAGAATCACAGTTAAGACTGCTAGCTTAGAATTGAGATTGCCTTTCAGGACAACCAACATGATGTGGAAATATTGACGTAAGCGTATTGCATGGCTGGATATGTGCTCCGAGGATGTGGGACAGAGATAGCATGGTCAAGCTCTAGCATGACGATGATGATGTAGCTTAACAACTTGGATTGTTATGATCGAGCACAAACTCGTAAGCAAGGAAGATTACTAAGAGTTGTTGAATTGCAATGTGTACTCGATTCAGTTATCGATGTATTTGCGTGTCCAACAACTCAAACACGAGGAAACTGGAATTAATGAAAATATCATAGTTGATGAGGAGCTCATAAGGAGTTCTATAGCTCCGTGATATCCTCGAGCTATAAGAAATAATATTCAGAGGTAGATCAACATTAAGGCTTGGACCGGTGTGTTGATCTGAAGAAGACAAGTACTTTAACTCGTCTAAGAATGAAATCAAGGTAGGAAAACATGGTCGGAACCATGACTGCAAAGGACAAGAACACAGATACCAGATTTAAACCACATAATGAATGATTATTGTTACGAGAAATTTCTATGATAGGATCAACGTCGTTTCCATGGGCATGAGCACAAGGTTCAAGGTTGACTCCCACTTCATCAATGCATCACCTGCCATTTACTCCTCGCTCTTGATCAAGTATAGCTTTGAAAGAACATTTGGCAAAACACTAGAAGAGCAAGACTAGTGAAAACTCTTCGGGTCATATTGATTTAGGAAGGCACAGGTTCAACCCATTGGGGCCTCTTAGGAACATATACCACACACTCTAAGAGAAATTAACACATGCTTGAAGGGCATGGTTGACAAAAGCGTAGGTTACAATTCTATCAGAGGGAGAAGACACAATTTACCAATGGCATCATGTGTCAGAGAAAGCAATCACAAGAATTTTCGAAAGCAAAAGATGTCGTTGGATAATAACCCAGGATGAGTCTGACAATCCACAAAGGATCTGATGTGAGTATCGGTACTCAATCAGAGGGAGATAGGACACAATGCATCGGGTTATAGAACATCTGAAAAATATCGATACTTAATCACCAAAGGAATTATGATTTCTAGGTTGGAGTATCATAATCAGACGCTCCGATCAAATACAAGTAGGTTGAATGGATTTAGATGGACAACCAACCAAAAATTGATTTGTCGAGAACCAGCTCGGTCTGGAAGGACGTCTAAGCCGGAAGATAATTCATAAGTATCAACAAATGATTGTGCGTATTCACACAAAAGTAGAATCGATAAGATCAGAGGAAATTCACAAAGGAAATTAATGAATGCGGCTAGACATATGGATTTAACCCTAACACAAGCAGGTGAAAAAGGTCAAAAGCAGTAGGCTACAGGGGATTCTGAATGATCAATTAGTAATTCGAAGAACTCTCGAAACCCAAGATAACTAATGATGGACGAATCCCCGATAAGATAATTCGTTGCATCTCGTAAAACAAGAGCAATTGGAGAAGAAAGTATGAACGACATTTGTATGTAGTCATCCGTAGTGGTTGACGAAGGAAGGGAAAATTGCAGAAGCAATGAACACAACAACTCAAGAGAACATCGAGGAGTAACCGTAGTTCTTCTAAGGGATAAAGCCATCGTCTGGAATACGGGGCTCTCCGGGAGGAAATATTTACGAGGACCTAATGTTAGAGTTAGCAAAATCTTTATCCCGAAAGGGAAGAGAGAGTAGAACCCAGTGTATAGGAAAGGAGTAAAAGATACTAATACCACCCAATTGAGATTTGGGCCCGTAAGCCACAACATCAGTGTTAGTAAAGTTTTTTCAAATACTAGACTCAACTTCGACCAAGGAGTTGGAAAGGGGGCTACCTACAGGCAGTCAGCTCTGATACCAACTTGTGACGCCCTCGGTTTAATCGTACGCTAAGCATACACGCAAACGCGTACGATCAAACCCAAGGACTCACGAGAAGATATCACAACACAACTCTAGACACAAATAAAATAATACAAGCTTCGTATTACAAGCCACGGGCCTCGAGGGCTAGAATACAGAAGCTCGATAAGCACACGAGTCAGCGGAAGCAAAAAATATCCGAGTACAAACGTAAAACATGGGGTGCCTTAGAGAAGGCTAGCACAAAAGATACAACGATCGAACGAGGCGAGGCCTCCTACGTGGGAACCTCCTAACTACTCCTGATCATCAGCGGTCTCCACGAAGAAGACACCATCAGGACGGTAGGCATCGGCAGGAAACTCCACTCCTGGGCTCCATCATCTGGTCGCAGCACGGATCAAGGGGGCAAAGGGGGAGCAAAGCAGTGGTGAGTACTCATCCAAAGTACTCGCAAGTCTTACATCAGAACTATTCTAAGTATGCATCAGTATCAAGAAGGGGGGTTGTTATATGTGGACTGACTGCAGCAATGCGAGAATAGAGAGAAAAGGCCTAGTCCTATCGAAGACTAGCATCTTCAAGGTCTTGCAGCAATAGACGAGAGTAGAACAGGGGTAAAACAATAATAGTCATATTGTTGCAGCAATATTAAAGTCAGGTCACACCTAAAGATCCTCCCTCGACTCCCTGCGAGGAAGCAATCCCGAGGCAAACTAATTCCATTTAAGTAACAATTGTAGTTGTATAAGATCGGGGCACAACTCCAAGTCGTCCTGTAACCGTGGACACGGCTATCCGAATAGTTAATTTTCATCCCTGCAGGGGTGCACCACATGTCCCGTCACGCTCGATAACACTCTGGCCGGACATACTTTTCTGGGTCCTGCCTGGCCTCAGAATATCGACACGTCGCAGCCCCACCTAAGACTAATCAGGGAGGCCAGCATGCCGGTCTAACTCCTAAGCACAAAGGGTTCGTGGGCCCAGTTCCCCTTTGCGCTCCTGCACGTGGCGTGGGCGGCCGACGTCAGTCCTAGCATCCCTTAATCACAAGAGTGATGCATCTCGGGACCACTCGGGTGCGCGCCGCTACCTTGCTGGCATCTGAAAAGCTTCGGCTGATACCGCGACGCCGAGTACCCATAATTCCTCCCGCATAGCCGGTTAGTGCGAAAAGGTCTCCGACCAACCCAGATCAAATACCCAAATCCATTAACATTTGAATTAGGCCAGCAACACAGTCTCACGGGAATCCACCCGTCTTATAACTAATCACCAATGATCCCAGTAACAAGGTCGAGTAACTGTGTGGTTGTAACATCGGGGGGGGGGGGAATCCGAGGTATCACCCCCGTTGGATTCCGAACGATGTACCCGTCAAGGTGGGCTTAGAGGAATCACCCTCGGGGGTCCCACACTTGAGGGGCTGCACGCCAGAGGCGACATCGGGAATGGTGAAAGAGGAATCACCCTCGATAACCACGACCGACTAGCTATACTACACAGATATCATCAGGAGTACTTAGCGAGGTGTCACCCTCGGTACCCTATAGTATCTCTGTAGCTCGTACAATGAAGGGGGTGTATGTGCTGTGTCGCGTCTGGCTCGTCGATCAGAGATCGAGATTTGAAAACAAGCGGGGCAACTGGACTACGGGGTCAGAGGGGATGACTGCTCCACCTATACTAAGCAGATTTAAAGTACAGGACTGAAAGTAACAGTTCATCAGAAATAGGCTATGCATCAGATATAGGAGCTAACTACAACAGTAGCAAAATACTAATGCAAGTAGTTGGAAGAAAGACATAGGCGATATAGGAATGATCAAGGGGGGGGGGGTTGCTTGCCTTGCTGCTCTGCGGCAAAGGACTGATCGGCAGGGTCATAGATGTACCCGGTAGCAGCGTCAGTCTCGGGGCCTACCGGTAAGAAGAGGGGGAAGAAACAATAAATAATAGCAACGGTGCAACACAAAGCATGACATGGCAAGATGCAGGCTAAACATGAGTTAACGCAGCAACATCCGTCATAGACGGGTCGGAAGAATATCTAACGATATTTTCCGGGTCTCGGGCTACTACCGGTCATACTGAAAACGATGGAAATGTTCCATGTTTACTATGCTAGGGACGCGTGACAGACGAATGGACCGTGTATCCGGGTTCGTCTCGTTCCGCTGATCAACTTTCATGTTGAAAATATTTTGATCTGACTTACGAATTATTTAATATTGATTTTTAAAGTTTTATTCAAAAATTTAGGAATTAAAAACATATTTAAATAACTTAATAAAAAGCTATTATGAGATCAGCATGATGTCATGCTGACATCAACATTTGACTAGTCAACTGACCAGCGGGTCCCGAACGTCATAGGCACAAGTTTTAATTTAGATTAAATATTGATTAATCAGATTAATTTAATGGGGGACCCACGTGTCATACTCTAATTATTCTAAATAATGAATTTAACTAATATATCTATTTAATTATTTAATAAAAAAATATTTTTATTTTTACATTTTAATTTTAATTTTTTTAATTATCGCGTGTGGCCTCCCTGTCATAGACAGCGGGTGCGTTGGCCCCACTGGTAAGTGACTTTTAAGCCAAATACTCATTTTTTCCACAGATACATAATCATGCAATTATCGTATTCCTCCAAATACCTATATACGCAAATACATACATCGCATCTCATACATACATACATACATACATACGGAAATACAACGTTTATTTTTATTTCTTTCTCACATCTCACATCTCTCTCACAGCTCTCTCTGTTAACAGAGAGAAGTCTCTCTGCTAACACAACATGGAAGAACCGCTTGTTCAAACCTTCCCACCGGTAACTACCGTCGACGGATCTGAGTCCCGTTTGCCGGAACGGAACCGGGACGGTGAGGGGAACGCGATGGTGGGAGGAGCCCGAGGAGGGGCTCACCAACGTTGATGAGATGGCCTGGTGAAGCCGGAGTTCGCGGGAAGGCGGAGGTGATGACGAGGAGGAAGACGAGGCGGTGACGGTGGTGGCGCGGTTCCGGTGAAGACGGTCGTGCCGGCGAGGAGGAGCCAGCCGGAGGTTCGCCGAGAGGGGCCCCGGTGAGGAGGGGCCCTCGGGGATGGAGCCGCCAGAGTGGTTGAGGCCGGCAAGAGGGACCTCGGGGAGGCCTCGGCCGGACCTGATAGGTGCTGCCGGCGGGGATGGGTAGTGGGCCGCTCCTGGGGCTGATCTGAGAGAGGCCAGCGGGAGGAGTAGGAGGTGCCCGACGGGAGGGTCTCGGACAGGGAGCAGGAGACCCGTTGGGGGTGGCTGGCCGACGGGAGGATCGATGGGGGGGCTCTGGGAGGCTCCTCTCGGTGGGATAGACCGAGAGAGGAGGGTGGGGGGCGTGGGGTTAGGTGGGGGATCGGGATGGGGTTGTTGCCGATCTGGTGGAGGGAGGCCGTGGGGGGTTCGATCGTGAGAGAGAGAGGAGGGCTCTTGTGCGGTGGGGTGAGGCTAGCGGGATAGGTGAGAGAGTGGCAGCCAGGGAAGCGTGGGAGTTGGGGATCTAGGGGGGCTCGACTGGGGTTTGGCGCGGTGGTGGGCTATGGCCTGGCCGGCTGGGCCACTAGGCCTAGTTGGGCGAGGTGGGGGGGGGGGGGGGTTCAGTTGCTTCCCTTTTTTCTTTTTTTCTTTTTTTTGTTTTGTTTTGTTTTTTTTTCTTTTTCTATTATTTCTTCTTTCTAATTTCCTTTTTTTCTTTTTAATTTCTTTTCTTTTCTTTCTTTTATTATTATTATTTTTAATACTTTCTTTCTATACATATCTTCCTTTAATAGTTAATATGAATTTATAAATATACTTTTCTTTTGTTTTCAATTTCTGAATCCAGATAGAAATTCAATGCGGGTCAACGACGGTAATTCTGGATGATGTGGCATCATTAGTGGGTGATCACTGTAGCTTAATGACAATTTTTACTATAGCAAAAGTCGAGGATGTCACAACAGGTTTGCCCGAGGATGAGGTCAATAGGAAGGTCTTTCCCATATCTTTGAGGGATAAGGCGTTGACATGGTATAGGCTATGTGATGATACTGGATCATGGGACTACAATCGGTTGAAATTGGAATTTCATCAAAAGTTTCATCCTATGCAGTTAGTACATCATGATCGGAATTATATTAATAATTTTTGGCCTCCTGACAGAGAAATCATCGCTCAAGCTTGGGGGAGGCTTAAATCAATGTTATATTCATGCCCCAACCATGAGCTCTTGAGAGAAATTATCATTCAGAACTTCTATGCTCAGCTTTATCATGATGATCGGACCATGCTTGACCCTTCTTGTACCGGTTCTTTTATGCAGAGAGATATTGTCTTCAAATGGAATATATAGGAGAGAATTAAACGCAAGTCTGAAGATTGGGATCTTGAAGAAGGTAAGGAGTCAGGTATGAATTTCAAGTTTGATTGCGTTAAATCCTTTGTTGAAACAAATACTTTTTGTGACTTTAGCGCTAAGTATGGACTTGACTCTGAGATAGTAGCTTCATTGTGTGAATCATTTGTTGCTCATATTGCCCCCCAAAGAGAAGTGGTTTAAATATCATCCTCCCTTTGAAGTCAATATAGTTAAACCCAATTCAGTTGAAGAGAAAGTCATTGCCTATAATGATCCTATTGTTCCTAGTGCTTACATTGAGAAACCACCTTTCCCTGTTAGGATAAAGGATCATTCTAAAGCTTCAACTGTGATACGTAGATACTACATCAGAAAACCTACACCCCCTGACAAAATTAGAGTTGAACCTAGCATTGCTATTATCAAAGATCTTCTGTCCGACAATGTTGAGGGCCATGATATTTACTTCTGTGAAGATGCTGCTAGAATTGCTAAACCTCACGCTCGAGACAAACATGGGCCTGTTGTTGGCACGCCTGTTGTTTCTGTTAAGATAGGAGATCATTGTTATCATGGTTTATGTGATGTGGGTGGTAGTGTTAGTGCAATACCTCAATCCTTATATGATGAAATCAAAGACGAGATTGCACCTATTGAGATAGAACCTATTGATGTCACTATTCAGCTTGCCAATAGAGATACTATCTCCCCTGTGGGAATTGTTAGGTATGTTGAAGTCTTGTGTGGTAAAACAAAGTATCCTGCTGATTTCCTCGTTCTTGCTACCACTCAAGATAGCTTTTGTCCCATCATATTTGGCAGACCTTTTCTCAATACCGTCAATGCTCATATTGACCGTGAGAAGCAAAGTGTCACCGTTGGCTTTGAAGGTGTGTCACATGAGTTCAATTTCTGCATGTTTGGTAGACAACCTCATGAAAAAGAGTTGCCTAGTAGGGATGAAATTATTGCCCTAGCTTCTATTGCCGTGCCTCCTACTGATCCCTTAGAGCAATACTTGCTTGAGCATGAAAATGATATGCATATGGATGAAAGGGATGAGATAGATAGAGTTGTCTTAGAACAATATCCTATTCTTAAGAATAACTTGCCTGTTGAAATGCTTGGGGATCCACCCTCACCAAAGGGTGATCCTATGTTCGAGCTTAAACAGTTGCCTGATACTCTTAAGTATGCTTATATTGATGAAAAAGAGATATATCCAATTATTATTAGTGCTAGCCTCTCAAAGCATGAAGAAAAGAAGTTACTAACAGCTTTGAGAAAGCACCGTGCTGCTATTGGGTATACTCTTGATGATTTTAAGGGCATTAGTCCCACTCTATGCTAGCACAAGATTAAAACTGATCCTGATTCCAAACCAGTTGCTGATCATCAATGGAGATTAAATCCTAAGATGAAAGAGGTAGTAAGAAAAGAAATACTAAAGCTCCTGGAAGCAGGTATTATCTATCCTGTTGATCATAGCGATTGGATGAGTCCGGTGCATTGCGTCCCTAAGAAGGGAGGCATTAACGTTGTCCCTAATGATAAGGATGAATTGATCCCACAGAGGATTATCACTGGCTATAGGATGGTGTTCGATTTTAGGAAATTGAATAAAGCCACTAGGAAAGATCATTACCCTTTGCCTTTTATCGACCAAATGCTAGAAAGACTGTCTAAACACACACACTTCTACTTTCTAGACGGTTATTCTGGTTTCTCCCAAATACAGTTGCACAATCTAACCAGAAAAAACCACTTTCACCTGTCCTTTCAGTACCTTTGCTTATAGACGTATGCCTTTTGGCTTATGTAATGCACCTGCCACCTTTCAAAGACGTATGATGGCTATATTATCTGACTATTGTGAAAAGATTGTTGAGGTTTTCATGGATAACTTCTTCGTTTACGGGTCTTCTTTTGATGATTGTCTCAGGAACCTTGATCTGGTCTTGCAGAGATGTAAAGATACCAATCTTGTATTGAATTGGGAGAAGTGCCACTTTATGGTTAATGAAGGCATCGTCTTAGGTCATAAAATTTCTGAAAGAGGTATTGAAGTCGATAAGGCTAAGGTTGATGCAATTGAGAAAATGCCATACCCCACAGGTACCAAAGGAATAAGAAGTTTCCTTGGTCATGCTGGTTTCTATAGAAGGTTCATTAAAGACTTCTCTAAGATTTCTAGGCCTCTTACCAATCTCTTGCAAAAGGATATTCCTTTTGTTTTTGATGATGATTGTGAGGAAGCCTTCGAAATACTTAAGAAGGCTTTGATAACTGCACCTATTGTTCAACCATCTGATTGGAACTTACCTTTTGAAATCATGTGTGATGCTAGTGATTATGCTGTTGGTGCTATCCTAGGGCAAAGAGTTGATAAGAAGTTGAATGTTATTCACTCTGCTAGTAAAACTCTAGACAGTGCCCAAAGAAACTATGCTACTACGGAAAAGGAATTTATAGCTGTCGTTGCATGTGAAAAGTTCAGGTCTTACATAGTTGATTCCAAAGTCACTATTGACACTTACATGCTGCTATTAAATACCTCATGGAGAAGAAAGACGCTAAACCTAGACTTATCAGATGGATTCTCTTGCTACAAGAATTTGATTTGCACGTTGTCGACAGGAAGGGTGTTGATAACCCTGTAGCAGATAACTTGTCTAGGTTGGAGAATGTTGTTGATGACCCACAACATATTGATGATAGCTTTCCTGATGAGCAATTGAATGTCATCAATACTTCACGTAGTGCACCGTGGTATGCAGATTATGCCAACTATATCGTTGCCAAATATATACCACCTACTTTCACATACCAACAAAAGAAGAAATTCTTCTTTGACTTGAGACATTACTTTTTTGTATGATCCTCACCTTTATAAGGAAGGAGTAGATGGTGTTATTAGGCGTTTTGTACCTTAGCATGAATAGGGACATATCCTATAGAAGTGTCACTCCGAGGCCTATGGAGGACACCATGCGGGAGATAGAACTGCACACCAGGTATTGCAATCAGGTTTCTATTGGTCCACTCTCTTCAAGGATGCCTGTAAGTTTGTCTTGTCTTGTGACGAATGTCAAAGAATAGGTAATATTAGTAAATGTCAGGAAATGCCTATGAACTATTCACTTGTCATTGAACCATTTGATGTCTAGGGCTTTGATTATATGGGACCTTTTCCAAAATCCAACGGGTATACTCATATCCTAGTTGCTGTTGATTACGTCACTAAGTGGGTAGAAGTTATTCCCACTAGTAGTGCTGATCACAACACCTCTATCAGGATGCTTAAAGAAGTTATTTTCCCTAGATTTGGAGTCCCTAGATATCTAATGACTGATGGTGGTTCACATTTCATTCATGGTGCTTTCCGTAAAACGCTTGCTAAGTATGATGTCAACCATAGAATTGCGTCCCCCTATCACCCTCAGTCCAGTGGTCAAGTAGAGCTAAGGAATAGAGAAATTAAACTAATTCTGCAAAAGACTGCCAACAGGTCTAGAAAGAATTGGTCTAAGAAGCTCGATGATGCACTGTGGGCTTATATAACTCCCTATAAGAATCCCATGGGCATATCTCCGTACAAAATGGTCTAGATAAAGCTTGTCATTTACCTCTTGAGCTAGAGCATAAAGCTTATTGGGCAATCATAGAGCTCAACTTTGATTTCAAACTTGCTGGTGAGAAGAGGTTATTTGATATTAGCTCACTTGATGAATGGAGAACTCACACATATGAGAATGCCAAGTTGTTCAAAGAAAAGGTTAAGAGGTGGCATGATAAGAGGATACAAAAGCGTGAGTTCAATGTAGGTGATTATGTCTTGCTATATAATTCTCGGTTAAGATTTTTTGCAAGCAAGCTTCTCTCTAAATGGGAAGGTCCCTATATTGTTGAGGAAGTATATCGTTCTGGTGCTATCAAGATCAACAACACAGAAGGTGATACGTCATTTTGCATCATGCTTTCATGTTGACATTTATTGCTTTATGGGCTGTTATATTACTTTGTGGTACCATATTTATGCCTTTTCTCTCTTATTTTGCAAGGTTTATTTGAAGAGGGAGAATTCAGGTTGCTGGAATTCTGGACTGGAAAAGGAGCAAATCTTAGTCCACTATTCTGCACATCTCCAAATGCCATGAAAATTTACGTGGAATTTTTTGGGATTATATAAAAAAATACCGGGATAAAGAAGTACCAGAGGGGAGCTACCAGGGCGCCACAAGCCCTGCTACCGCCACCCCCTGGTGGCGGCTAGCAAGCTTGTGGGCTCCCTGATGACCCACTGGCCCCCCTCTATTGCTATATGAAGTGTTCCATTCCAGAAAAAACCAATCGGGAGCTTTTTCGTGGTTTCGTCGCCGCCATGAGGCGGAACTTGAGCAGATCCAATTTAGAGCTCCGGCAGGACGATCCTGCCGGGGAAACTTCCCTCCTGGAGGGGGAAATCGTCGCCATCGTCATCACCAACACTCCTCTCGTCGGAGGGGAGGCATCTTCATCAACATCTTCATCAACACCATCTCCTCTCCAATCCCTAGTTCATCTCTTGTAACCAATCTCCGTCTCACGCCTCTGATTGGTACTTGTAAGGTTACTAGTAGTGTTGATTACTCTTTGTAGTTGATGCTAGTTGGATTACTTGGTGGAATAGTTTATGGTCAGATCCCTGATGCTATTCATTACACCTCTGATCATGATTAATATTATTCTTTGTGAGTAGTTTCTTTTGTTCCTGAGGACATGGGATAAGTCATGCTAATAATAGTCATGTGAATTTGATATTCGTTCGATATTTTGATATGATGTATGTTGTCTTTTCCTCTAGTGGTGTTATGTGAACGTCGACTACATAACACTTCACCATACTTGGGCCTAGAGGAAGGCATTGGGGAGTAGTAAGTAGATGATGGGTTGCTGGAGTGATAGAAGCTTAAACCCCAGCCTATGCGTTGCTTCGTAAGGGGCTGATTTGGATCCACTAGTGTAATGCTATGGTTAGACGTTGTCTTAATTCTTCTTTCATAGTTGCGGATGCTTGCGAGAGGGGTTAAATATAAGTGGGATGCTTGTCCAAGTAAGGGCAGTACCCAAGCGCTGGTCCACCAACATATCAAACTATCAAAGTAACGAACGCGAATCATATGAACATGATGAAAACTAGCATGACAGAAATTCCCGTGTGTCCTCGGGAGCGTTTTACCTCCTATAAGACTTTGTCCAGGCTTGTCCCTTGCTACAAAAGGGATTGGGCCAATTTGCTGCACCGTTTTTACTTTTGCTACTTGTTGCTTGCTACGAATCATCTCACCACACAACTACTTGTTACCGATAATTTCAGTGCTTGCAGATATTACCTTGCTGAAAACCACTTGTGAGATCCTTCTGCTCCTCGTTGGGTTTGACACTCTTACTTATCGAAAGGACTACGATAGATCCCCTATACTTGTGGGTCATCAGTCTTCTCAGGCAGTCCGATGAATAAGTCGCCAGAGCGACTACGGGTCTTGCGCTTGGGGGTATGTCTTGCTTTCTTCAAAAGGAAATTAGGGTCCATATGAGCATATGGGTGAGACATGGGCACATTTCCACAGATCTGCCTGGCTGGTCTAGGAGAAGGAGAAGGTGAGTCGGAAGAAATGGAAATTACCTCGACCGCATCATCTTGGCTCTCATTGTTCTCGCACTACACATAAGGACGCATGGTATAAACATAAGTCGGAATACATAGATAATGAGTGATGGGGAAGCTTTACCTCTGAGTGCGCTTCGTCAGCTTGTGACTCGCCAACAATAGATGAATCTATGGTGGCGGCTTTACTTTTGCTTGCCTTCTTCTTCTTTTTTGGTGGCGGCTTGGT
This sequence comes from Hordeum vulgare subsp. vulgare, assembly GCF_904849725.1. Classification (NCBI taxonomy): domain Eukaryota; kingdom Viridiplantae; phylum Streptophyta; class Magnoliopsida; order Poales; family Poaceae; genus Hordeum; species Hordeum vulgare. Next base: position 554,581,842 of record NC_058524.1, on the reverse strand, counting down.
GGTCTTTTGGGCAGTCACTTTAGGGCCCGGTCGCCAAAATAGATCAAGTTTCTGGTGAATAAAAGTGAATTTCAAACCAAGAGCATTGATAAGTATAGAGAAACAAAAGGCGACTTGGATTCTTACTGGAGGCACCGGGTTTGCCGGTTAGTTTCTTGATAATTCCGATAACTTCACTCTCCGAGAGTTTCTTGCGATTGAAGCGCTGTGGATGGTCTACCGTACCATCATAGTCATACATCAGCCCGTCTTGGCGACTCAAGGGAAGAATGTTCCACTCTATCCAGCAGTGGAACAGATCAATCCCGATGAGCTCGTTGTTGGTCAAAGACATTAACTTGGAGAAAACAAGGATAAACTCCGACTCTTCTTCTTCGGTGAGCTTCTCAGGCAGTTTAAAATCCATAGGCAGGCGATCTGCTCTGAAACCCGGGAGTGGGTTTTCGCCGGATGGAGAGGTGTCACGGCAATAAAACCATGATTCAGCAAAGCCCTTAGGATGACTAGGCAGAAGAACTGATGGAAATCCGCGATCGTGGCGCCTTTGAACGTTGAGTCCTCCGAGCTCGTGGTTGGGACCGTTGGGAAACTCGGTCTGGAGGTTCAAATGAAAGAAGTTCCAAAATAAAGGAACTATAGGCTCTCTCTGCAAATATACCTCACAAAAGACCTAGAACTGACACAGGTTGCTGATGGAGTTGGGTCCCAGATCTTGAGGATGAACATTAAGGAAATGCAGGACGTCTCGGAAAAACTTTGACCCGGGCAGTTTAAAACCTCGTTCGAGATAATCGGTAAAGATGACTACTTCTCCCGCAACAGGATTGGGAATCAACTTGCCCGGGGCGGTTCTCCAACCGATGGTTTCCTTATCGTCAAGAAGACCCGCCTTAACGAACTTCTCAAGAGTGGCATCATCGATTTTTGTTGCTAACCAATCGCACTTCATACTGGCCATGACTACAAACGAGAGGGGAACGAGGCGATTCAATAACAACTAGAAGGTATTCTAACTCACCGGTATGGGTCTACGGTATGTTCGAAAAGGAATTGATGACTCGCCAAATGGGTGACATACATCATGACCCGCTATTCGGGCGATTCATGGATATATCTTCAAAATATTGTAACTCGCCCTTCAAATTGGAAGGGAAGGTGGCATAGCTATGGTGATAAATTTAAGTCGTTATGGAAGCTGGAGCTAAACGGCGACTTTTAAAGGTTCTTTTTTTCTTAGGGATATTCTCGGGAGGCGAACAAACATATTTCTAAAAATAGGCAGTAAACTATGGATCTACGAGTGGATCAAAATAAAGGAATATTGCTCGAAACAATGGAGGTAAGCTATGAGCGTAAGGCAGTGATAGCGTTGGATCTACGGCATGAAGACTTAAGATATCAAAAAGACGCGATAAAGTGGTCGTACTTTGCTGCTACCTAAAGTCTATTGCAAAACTATGAACTGGATCTAAGGCAGGTAAGGGCGTTCGTCGCGTCACGGAAGCTAGCTCACGGGAAGCAATGGTCATGGTATTCTCGGCCTAACCCTAATAGGATAATGTTTGTACCTGGGAAAGGAGATCGATGCCGGGGACGAAGGCGCAGTACTTTGTGCTTCTTCGCGCCCGGAAAACCACGGTCGATGGAGGAGCTCCAGGAGTCGGTGATGACGCCAGGGCGCTGGTGCTCGAAGAGGAAGAGCGCGAGGAAGACGAGGAAGAGATGGAGGTAGGAGACGAGGTTTCCTCCCCCCCCATTTCTCCTCTTGTTATTTAAAGGAAGGAACGGAAATTGAGGCCGTCAAGGCGGAGATCGAGGTGACAAGTCAGAGACTGCGAAGATGGCGCCTAGATTTTCGGGATAAGTGAATATGAGCAAAAGATCCGTTGATGGTTGCAGTACCAAACATCCCCGGAACTAAGGGCATGAGGTGATGTCATCCAAGACTACACGGCGACTCAGGTCAAATTACAAAGGGTGGCGACTTATCGTCCATCGAAGGATAGAAATGTTATGAGTCGCCCCAGAGTGGCGAAGGTTTATTACGTGTGGGTAACCCGCCCTTAGTGGGCCAAGTCACCAAAGGGGCGACTTACCAGTTACCGCGCGTCCCGTGGCCCAGAAGTAGGATGGCGGTTCAAGAGGTCGTGCGGATGATGGATTACCAAGAAAGTTCCTGATCTTGGAGGACACGACGACTTAGAGATAAGGAAAGCTACGAAGAGAAGCATGGCAGGACTTTGTAAACCCTAGGGCCTCGACCTGTATATAAAGGCGAGTCCCAGGGAGAGATCACGCGAGTTACAGAAAATCGAGAGCTAGGTCAGGCGAGTTACGCCCTCCTTGTAATCGAAACCACCATCAATCCACACAAAGCAGGACGTAGGCTTTTACCTCCTCACGAGGGGTCGAACGTGGGTAAATCTGAGTCTCGCTTTCGCTCACCCCCTTCGAGTCGTCACCAAGGTGCGATGGCTCCATATTTAAGTCCTTTCACGAGGACATTTGTCGTGACAAAACCACGACAACAACCTTCTTAGATTTTTCCAAACATGTACCATTAGTCTTATCTAAACAGTACGTGCATGCATTGTATCCCTTGTTTGACTGTCCTGAAATGTTACTAAGAGCATGCCAATCATTGATGGTTACAAACAGCATTGCTCATAGGTCAAATTCCAGCTGTTTGTGCTCATCCCACACACGTATACATGGTTTGCCCACAACTGCAAAAGTTCATCAACTAATGGCCTTAGGTACACATCAATGTCGTTGTCGGGTTGCTTCAGTCCTTGAATGAGCACTGTCATCATAATGAACTTCTGCTTCATGCACAACCAAGGAGGAAGGTTGTAGATACATAGAGTCAGGGGCCACGTGTTGTGACTGCAGCTCTGCCCTCCAAAAGGATTCATGTCGTCTGTACTTAGACCAAGTCATAAGTTCCTTGTGCCATCTGCAAAGTCCGGCTACTCCCTCTCTATTTTCCTCCACTGTGACCCATCTGTGAGGTGTCTCAACTTCCCGTCTTTCTAACGCTTGTCCTTGTACCATCGCATCAAGTTGGCATGCTCATTGTTTCTGAACAGACATTTCAACCGTGGTATTATAGGAGAATACCACATAACCTTAGCAGGAACCTTCTTCCTGGGGGGCTCGTCATCGCCCTCAACATCAGCAGGGTCATCTTGTCTGATCTTGTACCGACATGCAGTGCATATCAGGCATTTGTCCATATTCTCATACTTCTCATCGCGGTACAGGATGCAGTCATTAATGCATGCATGTATCTTCTGCACATCTAATCCAAGAGGGCAGATAGCCTTCTTTGCGTCCTACGTAGTCTCGGGCAATTTTTTATCCTTTGGAAGCTCCAGCTTCAATATTTTCAGTAACTTCTCAAATCCCTTGTTAGATAAACTAGTTTCTGCCTTCCATTTCAACAATTCTAGTGTGGTACCAAGCTTTGTGATGCCATCTTCGCAATTTGGGTATAACAACTTTTTATGATCCTTTAGCATGGCCTCCAACTTCAGCTTCTCCTTGTCTGTATCGCATTGTCTCTTTGCATCAGAAATGACCTAACCAATACCATCAGCGGGCTCATCTAATGCCGGTTGTTCTTCAACTCCTTCTTCTTCATTGTCTTCCATTGTAGTATCACCGTATTCTTCAGTGAACATAGAATAGTTGTCATCATCATCTTCCTCTTCATTGTCTTCCATCCTAACCCCTTTTTCTCCGTGCATGTTCAAACAATAAGATGTGCGCATGAAACCTCTCCGAAGCACGTGGCCTTGAATGGTTTTTGAGCTAGAGTACTCCATCACGTTTCGACAGTCAACACATGGACAAGGAATAAAATTATCCACTTTGTTTTCCTCAGCCACATCGATAAATTTATGCAGGCCTGCAATAAATCCGGAACCGCATCATTCGCCGTACATCCATCGCTTCCGTGCATCGATCTGCATCATACATGAATAGTGAAATGACCACCGTACATGGACACATGCAATATTTTTGTATCAATTATAGATGAAAATAATAAGGTTGGTAACCTCGGTCGAGGATGCCATTTTGTGTGAACTTAAGTGTGACTCGGGCATAAGTCCCGGTTCGTAATGTACTCCGAAGTGCGTCGGTCACCGTACATCCATTGGCTGTTGATCTGTATTATGAAATTAAGTATAACCAAAAACTATTGCAGAACATCATGAATAGAGAAATGACCAAATTAATACAAGTTCATCATCACATTAAAACCAAAGTACAATAGTGACCAAATGTTATTATTGCAAAAATAAATATATAAAGTTCTCTCATAAAACAACATACAACTATGTAAAACATTTAAATGCAACAACAAATGCGATCAAAATCGCAACTAAGGTAACAATTGACCCAACAACATAAGGACACCAAGCCTCTTTATCAATGGTATATTTTCTAATATTCCTAATCTTCAAGCGCATTTCATACCTCTTCAAGCGCATTGCAACCATCTTCAACCGAATTGCATCCATCTTCATCTTGTGATCATCGACGACATCGGCAACATGCAACTCTAGTTCCATATTCTTCTCCTCAATTATTTTCATTTTTTCTTTAAGTAATTGTTTTCTTTTTCAACCAAATTTAACTTCTCGACAAGAATTTCCGGTTCATATACCTCCTAGATTAAAACAATCTATGTCACGTTGGTCGTCATAATTGTCATAAACACTAAGTAAAACAAATAGTTATAAAAGATAATATATACGACATCCGGATCATAGACAAGACGAGGGAAGACGGAGGCGGATACCAAAACCATCGCACTATATGATAACCAAAAAAATAAAAGTAAGTAATTGATACAAGTATCTATCTAAATCATACAAGTAAGATTTTTTTTCTTTTAAAAATAAGATAAGAACAAGAGGCTCACCACGGTGGTGCTCGCGACGAGATCGGCACGGGCGATCGACAACGGTAAGGACGGGCACGGGATGGCACCCTACACATGTGCAGACTCTAAGAAGTTAATTTGAGCTCAAATTTTGCATCTAAATCAAAAGAACTCCCACATACACTCCTACACTAAAACCCACAAACCAGTCTACTTCTAGAGCATTTGAAATGAGCTAAACTAGAAGTGAGAGATGAAAGGATGAAATAGCTAACCGTTAGAACACTTGTGTAGTTGGTGCACTGTCAAACCTAGACAAATCTTTAGCAAAATGGAGCTTGGAGATGTCGATATTGGAGAGGACAAAAAGTGTGGCTCGGGCATTTCATCGAACACTTCATGTGCATGCATAGAAGGGTGGCAGGAGCATGTCATGCACACCTCACACAACCACAAAATAGAGGAGAGGGTGGGCAGCGGCGAGGGTATATATAGGCATCTCTTTGCTCCCGGTTTTAGACAAAAACCGGGTCTAATAGCCTACCATTAGTCCCGGTTCCAGCCCCCAACCTGGACTTATGCTCCACGGCATGCCACGTGTTAGTCGCTGGATCTTTAGTCCCGGTTTTAGGCACGAACCGGAACTAATGGGTCCAACCGAACCGGGACTATTGCCCCGCGAGGCCGTGGTAGCTCGAACCGGGACCAATGCGTGGCATTGGTCTCGGTTTTATTCGACCCGGGGCTAATGTGATTTACTGCTCCGGTCGAAAGCCTCTTTTTTCTACTAGTGGATACATTTCCTATCTCATTTAAGTTTATGTGGCACATTTTGCATGACTTAGTGGGAGAGAACACTTAAATGCATTGCTTAGTGGGACTTTGAGGTGGACACTTTGCATGTTGAGAGCGCTTATGTGGACGACTTTGCATGGCTTTGTGGGAGAAAACATTTAAATTCATTGCTTAGTGGGATGTTGAGGTGCACATTTCGAATGTTGAGAAAATTACGGCCTACTTAAGAATGTGAGATTCGCGAAAGCTTATGACAAAATTTAGTGCAAAATTCAGTATAAATAATGTGCATGCAAGGCTTCTCAAAACGTGGACTTGGATTCAAAATATCAAACCGCTGAACATGTTAGTGTGAAACTGAAGAATGATGTTCGGAATTTCTTCCACATTCATACGTAGTTGAGACATGGTGGTTTGTTGTCCCATTGTTGTTTAACATTTTTCTGGATATGCTTGCAACTATTACCAAGTGAGGTAAGGAGTGCATGGCCACATTCATGGGGTCATACCCGATTTGATTGATCATCACTAGTAGAAAACAGCGCATTGAGCCAACCACATTGGACCCGGATTGGATATAAACCGGTTCTAAAGGGTCTGTCCGTTGGGCCCCCTCCCTGCAGCAAATGGCCGCAAGGCCTTTAGAACCGGTTTGTAACACAAACCGGTCCTAAAGGTTTTGGACCGTTTGCTACAGGGAGGGGGCCCCAGTGGACAGACCCTTTAGAACCGGTTTGTATCACAAACCGGTGCTAAAGGTTTTCTCATTTTTGCAGCAACTGCGGGGCCCCGCTGTGAGACCCTTTAGCACCGGTTTTTAACACAAACCGGTCCTAAAGCCCTCCTCTCCTTCCTCCCCGAGCACCCCTATATTCCACCCCGAGCTCAGCTCCATTTTTTCCAGCTCGAGCTCAACTCCATTTTTGCTCTCTCCTTCCTCTTGGGAGCTCTAATCCATCCCCATTTTTCTCCACCATTTGTCAAGATTGTTGGCACCCATCGGTCCTACGGTTAGCATCAACATTCCCTCTTCCAGCATTGCAAGTTTTGCTCGTTTTCTTGCTCATTCCATTTTTGTTGTGCTAGCTAGGTGTTTGATGAAATGCCTAAGCTAGAGAGAGTTCATCATTTGTTATGTATACATATGCAATTTGAGCTCAAATTTAATTATGATTTGTGGTTTTTTTAGTGTCGCGCGCCTTGTCCCCTTCCTCACCGCCGTCGATCGCCCCGTCACCGACACAACCTTGGTGAGCCTATTGTTTTTATTTACCAAAACAAATTTTGATTTGTATGATTTACATATTTACTTGTATATAATTTTCTTATTGTGTAAGATTTTTTTTATATGTATAGCGCCATGGTTTTGATATCCGTCCCCGTTGGCCCTCGTCCAGTCTATGATTCGGATGTGGTATATTATCTTTTATAACTACATATTTTCATTTCCTGATTATATATATGACAATTAATTACGCCGAACAACTTGACATAGATATTTTTATCTAGGAGGTAGTGGAACCGGAAATGCCAATCGACCCTATTGTTGAGACGTTACACTTAGTTGAACAAGAAAATGTTGGCCTGAAAGAAAGATTGAAAAAAACTGAAGAAAGGTTGGAAAAAACTGAAAGAGAGAAGATGACCTTGGAAAAGGTTCTTGCCGGTGTCGTCGATGGTCACAAGATCGAGATGGACGCAATGCGCCTGAAGATTAGAAAGATTAGAAAATATGCAATTAGTAAAGAGGCTTGGTATCATTATGCCGTCGGGTCAATTGTTACCTTTGTTGCGATTTTGATCGCATTTGTTGTTGTTTTTAAATGCATTAATTAGAGAGAGTTTTTATGGTTGGTTTCAGTGTGTATTTTTATGAGAACTATATATGTATGGTCACTACGCTACTTTGGTTTTAACGTGTGATGAACTTTTTGTATTAATTAATTAATTTAGTCATGATGATTTAGCATAATGGTTTTTGATAAATTTATATAATGCAGATGAACCGGCAATGGATGTACAGTGATCGACGTCGTCCCGAATTCCTTAATGGCATGCATAGTTTTCTCAATGTGGCTGAGAAAAACAGGCAGAATGGATTTATTTTTTGTCCATGTAAAAAATGCCAGAATAAGAGGAATTTCCCTAACTCAAGAACCATACACACCCACCTGTTGCAAGAAGGCTTCATGCCCAGTTATTTTTGTTGGACCAAGCACGGAGAAAGAGGGGTTGTAATGGAAGACAATGAAGAAGAAGAGGATAATGATAACTATCCTATGTTCGGTGAACACGGTGATACTGAAATGGGGGAAGACGAGCCTGAACTTGAGGACATTGTTGATGAGTCTGATGATGATCTTCGTCAGGTCATTCGTGAAGAACAGATAAACTGCGCAAGTGAAAACGAGAGGTTGAAGTTGGAGCGCATGTTAGAAGATCACAAAAAATTGTTGTACCCAAATTGCGAAGATGGCCAGAAAAAGCTGGGCACCACCCTGGAATTGCTGCAATGGAAGGCAGAGAATGGAATATCTGACAAGGGATTTGAAAAGCTGCTGAAAATAATGAAGAAGATGCTTCCAAGAGATAACGTGCTGCCCTGCAGTACGTACGAAGCAAAGAAGGTTGTCTGCCCTCTAGGATTGGAAGTGCATAAGATACATGCATGCATCAATGACTGCATCCTCTACCGCGGTCAGCACGAGAATTTAAATGCCTGCCCGGTATGCGGTGCATTTCGGTATAAGATCAGGCGAGATGACCCTGGTGATGTTGAGGGCGACGATCGCCCCAGGAAGAGGGTTCCTGCCAAGGTGATGTGGCATGCTCCTATAATACCACGGTTGAAATGTTTGTTCCGAAACAAAGAGCATGCCAAGTTTTTGCGATGGCACAAAGAAGACCGTAAGGAAGACGATATGCTGAGACAACTCGTTGATGGGTCGCAGTGGAGAAACATCGACGATAAGTACGAGGACTTTGCACGTGACCCAAGAAACTTAAGGTTTGGTCTAAGTACAGATGGTCTGAATCCGTTTGGGGAGCAGAGTAGCAGTCATAGCACCTGGCCCGTGACTCTATGTATCTATAACCTTCCTCCTTGGTTATGCATGAAGCGTAAGTTCATTATGATGCCATTGCTTATCCCAGGCCCATCGCAACCCGGCAACAACATTGATGTGTACCTGAGGCCACTCGTTGATGAACTTTTAGAGTTGTGGGCTGACGAAGGTGTACGTGTGTGGGACGAGTACAAACAGGAGGAATTTGACCTACGAGGGTTGCTGTTTGTAACCATCAATGATTGGCCCGCTCTTAGTAACATCTCAGGACAGTCAAACAAGGGATACAGCGCATGCACACACTGTTTAGGTGAGACTGAAAGTATACATATAGGCAAGAATGTGTACCCGGGGCATCGTCGATTTCTTCCAGACAGGCATCCCGTAAGAAAGAAAGGAAAGCATTTCAAAGGCGAGGCAGATACACGGAGGAAGCCAACCCTCCGTAAAGGTACTGATATATATGACATGGTCAAAGATATAAAAGTAATCTTTGGTAAGGGTCCTGGCGCACAATCTGTTCCGAATGACGCCGACAACCACGTAGCCATGTGGAAGAAGAAATCTATATTCTGGGAACTACCCTATTGGAAATTCCTAGAGGTTCCCTCTGCGATCGACGTGATGCACGTGACGAAGAATATTTGCATGAACCTGCTAAACCTATTGGGCGTGCATAGGAAGAAGTCGAGAGATACACCAAAAGCACGGCTGCACCACCAACGTATGCACGAACGAGACGACCTGATGAATCCAGAGAATTTCAAAGGTCTTGCCAGCTACGCTCTTACCAAGGAAGAGAAGGAGACCTTTTTCCAAGTCCTAAGCAGTATCAAGGTCCCGTCTGGATACTCGTCGAACATAAAAGGAATACTAAACCTGGAAGAGAAAAAGTTCCAAAACCTAAAGTCTCATGACTGCCACGTGATCATGACCCAGTTACTTCTGATTGCATTGAGGGGGCTTCTGCCAGAAAACGTGCGAGTACCCATTGTGAAGCTATGTGCATTCCTCAACGCAATTTCTCATAAGGCAATCGATCCAGCAACTCTACCAAGTTTACAGAAGGACGTGGTCCAATGTCTTGTCAGCTTCGAGTTGGTGTTCCCACCAACCTTCTTCAATATTATGACGCACCTCATAGTTCACCTAGTCCAAGAGATTTCCGTTCTCGGTCCTATATTCTTACACAATATGTTCCCCTTTGAGAGGTTCACGGGAGTCTTGAAGAATTATGTTAAAAACCGTGCTAGGCCAGAAGGAAGCATGGTCAAGGGCTATGGAACAGAGGAGGTCATTGAGTTTTGTGTTGACTTTATTCCTGAACTGAACCCGATCGGTGTTCCTCAGTCGCGCCATGAGGGGAGACTACGTGGAAAAGGCACGCTAGGAAAGAAATAAACAACATGTATGGACGAGCAATCTTTCACTCAAGCACACTACACAGTTCTAGTTAATTCCAGCTTGGCGGCTCCATATATCCAGGAACAAAAGGATATTTTACGCTCGGAATACCCGGAGCAACCTGAAGATTTCATTGCTAAAGAACACGCGAAGACTTTCGGCGGTTGGTTGCAAAGACGTCTCATTAATGACAACATTGTTGAAGATGAGCTATACTTGTTGGTCAAGCAACCATCTTCGACTGTATTGACCTTTAAAGGGTACGAGATAAATGGTAACACATTTTACATGGCAGACCAAGATAAAAAGAGCACCAACCAAAACAGTGGCGTCCGGTTTGATGCAAAAGACGACAATGGGCAAAGGGTCACATACTATGGTTACATAGCGCAGATATGGGAACTTGACTATGGACCTTCCTTTAAGGTCCCTTTGTTCTGGTGCAAATGATTCAACCTGTCAGGCGTGAAGGTAGACCCGAAGTACGGAATGACAACAGTGGATCAGAAGAATCTTGGGTACGGCAATGATCAATTCGTCCTACCCAATGATGTGGCTCAGGTTTTCTATGTGAAGGACATGTCTAGCAGACCGAGAAAAAGAAAAGATAAGGAAGCGAATACATCAGACGATGAGCCAAGGCGCCACATAGTTCTTTCAGGGAAAAGAAACATCGTGGGAGTCAGGACAAGACAGACATGTCAGAAGATTACAATAAATTTGATGAAATTCCTCCCTTCAAAGTCAAAGATGATCCAAGCATCCCGTTAAATGATGAAGATACTCCATGGTTACGGCGCAATCAGAAGAAAGGCAAGAAGAAAAATAGATAGGGGGTGTTGTTGGTGATGTGTAATAATGTATTAAACCTTTTATGTAATTGTGTTGACCATTTTGATAAATATCAAAAATTTGACCAGTTTCCACTAAATTTGACCATTTTGATAAATATGATTTTTATTTTTTAAGTGTTAAAATGACATTTAGACAATTTGTAAACAAAATATCAGAAAATATAAATATGTTGTTATAATATTTGATTTTACAAAAGCTTTTTGAGTCTACTTTGATTTTATAAATAAATGTAAAAGAAAACAGAAAAGGGAAACAAAAAAGAAAAATAAAAGAAGAAACAGGAAAAAGAAAAAGGAAACAAAAAGAAAAAGAAAACAGGAAACACAAAAAAGGAAAAAAACCTTTAGGACCGGTTTTTAACAACAACCGGTCCTAAAGGTGGGTTCGCTCGCGCGCCCAATTTTTGGACCTTTAGTAACGGTTTGTGTTAACAACCGGTGCTAAAGGGTCTTTAGGACCGGTTGTCAACACCAACCGGTGCTAAAGGCTTGTACTTTTCTTTTTTGTTTCCCGGTGCCGCCGTCTTCTCTCCTTCCCGCGCGTCTTCTCTCCTTCTCTCCTCGCCGAGTCGACCCACGCCGCGCGCCGCCTCCTCGCCGCCCCACGCCGTCGCCTCCTCGCCGCCGTCGCCGTCCCACGCCTTCCGCCGCCCCACGCCTCCTTGCCGCCCCACGCCGTCGCCGCCCCACGCCGTCGCCGCCCCATGCCGTCCGCCGCCCCGACGCCGTCTGCCTCCGCCGCCCCCACGCCGTCGTCCGCCGCCCCGACGCCTCCCACGCCTCCGTCGCCTCCACGCCGCCGTTGCTAAGTTAATCATCGAAAAGTTAGAAATTTTTTGCTAAGTTAATCGGAAAATTATTAGTTAGAAATTTTTTGCTAAGTTAATCGAAAAATTAGAAATTTCTTGCTAAGTTAATCGGAAAGTTTTACGGAATCGTCGGAGTCGGAATCGTCGGAAAGTTTTGCCAAGTTAATCGGAAAATTATTAGTTAGAATTTTTTTGCTAAGTTAATCGGAAAGTTTTACGGAATCGTCGGAGTCGGAATCGTCGGAAAGTTTTACGGAATCGTCGGAAAGTGAATCGTCGGAATCGTCGGAAAGTTTTACGGAATCGTCGGAAAGTGAATCGTCGGAATCGTCGGAAAGTTTTACGGAATCGTCGGAAACTTTCCGACGATTCCGTAAAACTTTCCGACGATTCCGACTCCGACGATTTCGTAAAACTTTTCCGTAAACTTTCCGACGATTACGACTCCGACGATTCCGTAAAACTTTTCCGTAAACTTTCCGGTTCCGTAAAACTTTTTCGTAAATAATTTTGCTAAGTTAAATTCTTGTTACTAGCAGTGTGTTGAGATATGGATCCCCAAGAACCACATGATCCGCACGCCGATCAGCTCGCGGAAATGGGTGAGGCGGAGAAGGAAAGATACATGTGCCAGATGATTTTTGAAGATGCAACGGCCATATATCATGATGACGACGGTGGACATGCGTTTAGCAATCAATTTTTGAATGACTCCGGTGACGGAGATGAGAATATAGAAGATGTAGTAGATGCAGAAGTGCCCTCCGGAACAAACTCTGCCAATGTATATCTCAAGTCACTGTTGACGCAACAATTAATTTGTATTGCACTTACTAACGAATCATTATTTTCCCGTTTAGGCGCCCTCCGGAACACCTAGCGCAAGTACTGAGACAAAGTCGAAACGAGGCCCGGCCGCAAGGTTGAAAGATACTGCAAGGTACTCGATCGATAAAGTTGCTGCTGATGGCAAACCACTGGAACCCCCAGAAACTTATCGCAAATTTGTAAATCAGCGCGGAGTTGTTGTAAGAGACCTGGTCCCGATCAACTTAATAGAATGGAATAAGCCGAAGACCGGCGCCAACGTTGGAGCTACTTATGTCGATGACAGATTAAAAAGAGTGCTTTGCGACACGGTCTGGCTAAATTTCAGCGTAGCGGAAGATAAGAAGAAGAAAGTCGAGGTGTGGGCTTTGAAGAAGATGGCCACACAATTCCAGAGGTGGAAGAAAGACTTGTGGAAGAAATATAAGGACGAAGATCCAGTTTTCACTGGGCACCTAGTGAAGATAAGAGACGCTTGGCCTGATTTTAAGGCGTACAAGAAATCGGGTGTCTTTACATCCCGATCAGCCACAAATACGGAGAATGCGAAGAAGAAGAAATATCACCATATTTTGGGGTCAGGTGGCTACATGACTGCCCTGCCTAGGTGGCGACGCTATGAAGATGCGCTTCTGAAAAGAAATATCATTCCACACACACATGACTGGCCCGATAGGTCCAAGTTCTGGTTGTTCGCGCATGGGGCAACGTTAGACGCTGAGACTGGGATGATTGTTGCGGAGGGACCATGGTCGGAAAAAATAACACAAGTCGTATCAGATCTAGAGAAGGCAATAGAAGCTGTTCGAAAAGGAACTTTTGTTCCCGATAGAGAGAACGACGAGCTGACGAAGGCACTCGGGAACCCCGAAAAGTGGGGACGAACACGAGGCTTTGGAGCCACTACCCCGTGGAACCAAGGGTTTCCGGCGGACCTTGGCACTTACAGAAGCCGTGGTAGAAGCAAGAGGAAGGCGCTGGAACGGATATCGACATTAGAAGAAAAGGTGGCGTTTCTCTTGAAGAAAGGGGGACACCCTGTACCTGACACTAAAGAGGAGGAAGAAGATCCTGCACCTGACGCTGATCAGCAGCAATTAGAAGACGATCCTGTAGCAGATGCCGTCCCATCTCAGCATAGAAGCAGCGTGGGTTCCACGCAGCTGCAGCTAGAAGACGGTCCTGCAGTCGAACCGTCGGCGCCTCACTACCCCGTGGATGATATCACGGAGAATAAAAACTATGAGATACATATGCCAATGGGGAACATATCCTTCATGGTGGCGTCAGGCTATGCTTTACCGAATCAACCTGGAGCAACCTACCATGGTGGTCAGATTCCAGCATCCCATGCTAGTGTCGGGTTGTCAACAATTACGCCGGGATGCTAGTCAATTGAGCTTGATATTCCTGGAGGTGAAGGCGAGAAGACACTGGGAGAAATGGAGCTTGGTATCATCTTGTGGAAGAAGAAACACGTCGTGTTTCCTAACGCGGCGCCAAGGCCACCGACTCCTCCAGGTACAAATGCACCACCTCCAACAATTACTGAATGTTGCACCACATGTAAGCCTATTTTTAATAGTTTTTTCACTTTCGTACAGAGAATGCACGACCTCCAAGTCCACCCCCAACGCACCTCCAAGTCCACCCCACAACGAAGATTGGGAGCCCGAGGCCGAGAGTCCATCGCCCGTGCACTCTAGTGAGCCGACGGATGCGCCCACTACGGGTACGGCAAAGCGAAAGCTGCAGTTCAGAAGAAACGGGACTCCTCCCAAGAAGAGAGAAAGGAAACCCAAGAAAGTCAAGACTCCCCCGAAGTTACCAGGCCTGATGACTCCGGAGGAACTAGACGAGGCCGTGAAAGCCAAAAACAAAGCATGGTTCCAACGGTTTCCCCTGAAGCCCCCTCCAGACATCTGGAAGGAAACTCTGAAGAACATACCAAAGTGGAAAATTGAGCGTACCATCGACAACTTATATTATCCTGAACCGCCGCCACCGCCGCCCCTTTCAGACTATGAACGGTACATTGAAAAGATGCACATCGCACAGATGAAGTAGGCGGAGCAGATGAAGCAGGCGGATCAGACGAAATGCGGGAAACAAGTTCCCCAGCTTGGACAACAAGAAGCACAGTCAATTGCCCCGCTCAAGGTGTTATCTGACCAGGCTTCAGTGTCCGGTCCACGCATGGGGGACGTAGGTGACGCTATTGCTGATGTGGTATATAAATATAAGCCCGAGCACCCTCTAGTCGAAAATCCTAGTGCTCTAACAACCCATCTATGGAATTTACATGTTTGGTACTTGGAGGCCGCAAGGCAAAAGAGAGACTGTATCATGGCGGCAGTTCAGGATCAACACTACTTCGGAGAGTACGGTGTGGAGGTTGGGTTCGATGATTTTTCCAGATGTACAATCAACGTGCCCTCGACAAAGCTATCGTCAGCTGCTACTGTTTGTAAGTGATTTATTTGTCTAATTTAATTATTTAGTTAAGCTCGCGTTCATTGCCCGTATAATTATCACTCACGAGACATTCTTTTTGTACGCTACTATGCAGAATGAAGATTCGTGAATGCAGGCTGGCAGGAATCTGGGACTTTGGGTTCATTGACCCGTATTCGTTTCATCAAGAGACAATAGAAAAGTTCAACAAGGATACACCGGATGATTTGCTAAGGTTTTTGAAGCGACAAAGTACCAAAAAAGAAATACTTTGGCCCTACGGATTCAAGTGAGTGTTACTGTCTTGTACACATTCCATTTTGCTTACCTGATGTTAATTGTAATTAATGAGTATGCATGACTGCGTGTGTACACGTGCGCAGGTCCCACTTCATATTGTTCATCATTAGAATCGATCAAGGACAAGTTGAAGTCTGGGACCCGTTAACCTGGGACGCTGACACATGGAAGAGCGCGCGTCAGATGCTTCAAAGGTATATATATATCGGCCTCTTTCGTTCATCGGCCTCTTTTTCGTTCATTTCCTGATATCAAGTAAGTAATAATTAACTCTTGTATTCATTTTTCTTTGTCGGCCAGGGTTTGGCAAATGTTCACCAAGGAAGAACCCGGTACATGGGTAGACAAGCTCCACTTTCAGAATAACAAAGTAAGTAGTACTACGTACCCTGGTTTCAATACCATTACCATTCTTTTGATTATTATTAATTCGACTTAATTATGTTCTCGTATATAGGGCGTCCCGCAACAACCACCGGGCACTGATTATTTTGGATACTACGTTTGCGAGTACATTCACAGGATTATCAATGAGAAATCCCGTACTTCCAGAAATCTAGAGGTACGTAACCGGATCTTCACAACTTTATTTATGTTGCCATCAATTATGTTTAGTTTTGTTCATAACTTAATTGTTTTCGTCTACTTCTTTTAAAGCTGCAACGAAAGCGGGCGATGCTCAGACCAATCCAACGTTGCAAGGCAGTTGCAGAGGAATTGGCAGGATTTCTCCTCACGCAAGTCATAGATGAAGGCGGAGAATTTTTCCATCCTATGAACCAATAGCCAGCTCCCTTCTCTATGCAAGTATACAGCTATAGGAAACGAACTTCAAATTATGTAATGATAATCGGTCGAGTACTTCATGTTACATGTATATATGTACTTTTATTTGGTGCATCAACATTTAACCGCAAACACGGAATCGGAAACACTTAACCGCAAACACGGAATCGGTGTTTCCGGATACGTGTTTCCGATTACGTGTTTCCGATTCCGTGTTCGTAAAAAACGGAACACGGACACACGGAATCGGAAACACGGAATCGGAAATACGGAATCGGAAAGACGTAAACGGAAATACGGAACCGGAAACACGTAAACGGAAACCCTGAAAATACGGAACACGGAAATACCGAAATACGGAATCGGAAACCCTGAAAACAAAAGGAAAAAAAGAAAAAAAAAGCATTAGGACCGGTTGGTGTTACCAACTGGTTCTAAAGGTGCTCCGCCTGCGCGCACTCTTCGGCGCCCACGTGGAGGCCTTTAGCACCGGTTTGTAAGAGACCGGTGCTAAGGGGGGGGGGCTTTAGTCCCGGATACGTAGCACCGTATGTGTATCCGGGTCCAAAGGCCCTTACCAACCGGTTCTAATACCCCTTTCTCCACTAGTGCATGGCCATTTAGTTCCTTGATATGTAGATGATATTGTGATCATCACAATACAAAAACAGTGATAAATAAATAGTAGAGACTGTACGGTTTTATAGAGAGCTAGTTAGACTTAGAGTATACAGAGGGTTAGGCGTTGAGTCAAATCCAGGCCTATTATATATTGGCACCATGGGGTAGCCAAAAGTGACTAGGTCTATTATATAAGGTACAATTTCATTTTCCCCCTAACTTGAGCCACCACCTGGCATTTGCCCCTAATATTTGGATATGCTCAAAAATACCCCTCTCCCATCTGTTGACCTTATAGAAATCCCCCTCCGTGTCATTTCCATCGGGTCAAGGGTTTTGACCGGTAACTGGGCGTTAGTTGGACATATTAGCCCTTGCTTCTTACATGTGGGCCCGTCTCAAACGCTATCCACCCTCCCACTCTGTTTCTTCTACCTCGCGACGGTTACCACTCTGTAGCTTGGCGATTCACCGACCCGTCTCAAACGCTATCCATCTTCTTTCGTGAAAGAGGGTTGTCACCTCTCTCTGCATGTCTTTTGTAGTTTTTCTCTGGGCTGAAAAGTAACAACACAAGCTTTATTAGTTAGGAATTAAATAATTAGACAGATAAATCAATTAGTTACAGTTCAAATAGCAGGTTACATCACAACACCTATTGCAGCACTTTCTACAGTTGGTGCATCACTTATAGGAGCTATATCATCTGTTTGTGGTGCAAGATCTGCACTTGCTGGTTGTGTCTCGGCTGCTGCATATGCATCTGTCTCTGCTGCTATAGGTTCTTCTGTCTCTGCTGCTGTAGGTTGTTCTGTCTCAGTTTTTGTAGGTTCAATTGTCTCAGGTTCTGTAGGTTCATTTGTCTCAAGTGCTTCAGATGCATTGTTAGCACCCGAATGCTCATCTTCTTCTCCAAATGCTGGGTAATCACCTCCACTCCCACAACATCTCGACGCCCACACTCCTACAGATCCGCCACCGATGAAGAGATTTGGGGCGAGCTAGGTTTAGGGTTTCGGTCGCCAAGAGGGGAACGAGAGGATAGATGCGTTGCGAGGGAGAAGAAATAGAGTGAGAGGGTCGCTAGCGTTTGAAACAGACCCACCTCTAAGAAGCAGGGGTTAATATGTCCAACTGAAGCCCAGTTATCAGTCAAACACCCTTGACCCGATGACTCCATAACAGTAGACCTTCCCTTGCAACGGCACCAGAAGAATGCTGCTAGCACTCTCCGGCAATCGAAACTAGAAGAATGTTGTTGACGGCCCACGAGCGCGTGGGATCATAGCAGTTTTCGAGGGTAGAGTATTCGACCCAAATTTGTTGATCGCCAAACAAGAGGTGAGAGAATACTCTCGAGTATTAGCAGCTGAATGCATCAGATTCAACCACACCTGAAAGATTAGTATCTGCAAGCAAAGTAGTAACATCAAAGTAGTATGATAACAACGGTGTCAGAAACGATTTGTTGACGATAGACTATTCCTAACGATTGTATCAATGGCGCCAAGTTGCCTCGTTGATGGAATTTGTTAGTTCCCGTCAACGACCAACGAACCAAAATTGTAGCAGGTAGCAGGAGTGTAGCGAGTAATAGCAGCGGCAAGGAACAACAGTAGTTACAACAGTAGTAGGACAAACTCGTAGGCAATGGGTCGGTGATTTGTTTGGATGATATTCATCATGCAACAGTTATAACACAGAGAGATATGTGGCTACCTCCCGTTCGTCAATGTGATGTAGGCATGCATTCCGTGTGTCATCATACGTGCTTAGGGAAAAGAACTTGCATGACATCTATTGTCCATCCCTCCCGTGGCAGCGGGGTCCAAAAGGAAACTACGGGATATTAAGGTTCTCCTTTTAATAAAGAACCAGACCAACGCATTAGCACTTGGTGAACACATGAACTCCTCAAACTATGGTCATCACCGGGAGTGGTTCCGGTTATTGTCACTCCAGAGTTGTCGGATCATAACACATAGTAGGTAACTACAACTTGCAAGATCGGATCTAAAACACACATATATTGGTCACAACATAATAATTTCAGATCTAAAATCATGGCACTCGGGCCCTAGTGACAAGCATTAAGCATGGCAAAGTAGTAGCAACATCAATCTCAGAACATAGTGGATACTAGGGATCAATCCCCATCAAAACTAACTCAATTACATGATAGATCTCATCCTACTCAGCACCGTCCAGCGAGCCTACAAATAGATTAGTCATGAACGACGAAGAGCTTCATGGAATTGGAGAGGGAAGAAGGTTGATGATGATGATGGCGACGATTTCCCCTATCCGGAACCCAAGACGGACTCCAGATCTGCCTTCCAGATGAAGAACAGGTTGTGGCGGCGCCTCCGTATCGCAAACGCGACGAAATCTTCTCTTTTTATTTTTTCTGGGACAAAAGTGAACTTATAGACCTGAGATTGGGAGCCGCAGAGCCGTGTGGGCCCCACAAGCTTGCCCACCGCCACTAGGGGGTGGCGGAGCCAGGGCTTGTGGCCCACTAGCCCACCCCCTCAGGTGGATCTTCGCGCAGATATTTTTCATATTTTCCAAAAATGATCTCCATAAATTTTCAGGATGTTTGGGGAACTTTGATTTCTGCACAAAAATAACACCAAGGCAATTCTGCTGAAAACAGCGTCAGTCCAGGTTAGTTCCATTCAAATCATGCAAATTAGAGTCCAAAACAAGGGCAAAAGAGTTTGGAAAAGTAGATACGATGGAGACGTATCAACTCCCCCATGCTTAAAACCTTGCTTGTCCTCAAGCAACTCAGTTGACAAACTGAGAGAGAAAGAAAATCTTTGACAAACTCTGTTTGATCTTGTTGTTGCAACTATGTCTAACTCATAACCAGAATTTCAGCAAGATCACAAGTTAACCATATAAGCAAGTGACACAAAGGTCTCACGGTAAACTAATATCAATGGCATAATCAGTTAACGAGCAAATAATAATGAGTTCCAAATACCAACACTTCAATCAAAACAAGCATGAAGGAATATGAATAGGTGGTATCTCGCTAGCTCTTTCTGAGACCGCAAAACATAAATGCAGAGCACTTTCAAAGATCAAGGGTTGACTAAACATTGTAATTCATAGCAACGAAGATCCAGTCATAGTCATACTCAATATCAATCAAAAGCAAAGCATAAAAATGACAGAGGTGCTCTCTAATTGGTGCTTATATAAGAGGAGGATGATTCAACAGGAAAATAAATAGACACGCCCTTCGCAGAGGGAAGCATTGATTTGAAGAGGTGCCAGAGCTCAAGCTTTGTAAACAGAGATAATAATTTTGGGTGGCATGCTTTCATTGTCAATGCAATGACCAAGAGTTCTCAATATCCTCCATGCTATTCATGCTATAGGCGTTCCCAAATAGAAAAGTAAAGTTTTAACTCCCCCACCACCAATCAATCACACTCCACGGCTAGCCGAATCCTCAGGTACCGTCCATACTAAGATCAATCCGGGGGGAGTCTTGTTTTACAGTTATGTTTTCGATTTAAGCATAGAACTGGGCATTCCAATTACCGGCCCCTTTCTCGTGAATGACAGTGAATAAATACATGTCGAGGATAACACTCCTAGCATGGAAGATACCAATAGTCCCCTGTCACCACATGAGCGGTTCGGGCATGCAAAAAAGATTATTTCTTGAAGGTTTAGAGAGTGGCACATGCAAATTTACTTGGAACGACAGGTAGATACCGCAAATAGGTAGGTATGGTGGACTCTCATGGAAAAACTTTTGGGTTTATGGAAGGGGATGCACAAGCAGTATTCCGCTTAGTACAAGTGAAGGCTAGCAAAAGACTGGGAAGCGACCAACTAGAGAGCGACAACAGACATCAAGATGCAATGACTTTGACTAACATTGAATGCAAGCATGAGCAGGATATAAATCAACATGAACACGAACTTCATAGAGGCTATGTTCATTTTGTTTCAACTACATGCATGAACATGCACTAAGTCAAGCCACTTGAAACATTTAAAGAAGAATACCATCCTATCATACCACATCAAAGTCATCTCAAAATCTATGTTGGCATTCAAGGCAAACCATTATAAGCTCTCAGCTAGTTAAGCATGGCATCAGAAACTATGATCTCTAAGTTGTCATTGCAAACATGGTTCTCTCACAACAAAGCTGAATCTAGGTCGACAAGCTAGTCATATTTACAAAAATAAAATAGATAGAGTTCATACCAGCTTTTGCAGTCTCAGTCACTTCATCATATATCATCATTATTGCCTTTCATTTGCACGATCGAACGATGTGAACAATAATAAGAGTGCTCGTGCATTGGACTAAGCTGAATCTGCAGGCAAACACAAAGGAGAAGACAAAATAATATGGCTCTTTGAAAGCTAAACAGGTAAGCATGCAAGAACAACTAAACATTGAAACCAATATCTTCTACGTTGACCCAAGGAAAAAGAAAACTATTTACACAGGAAAGCTCCCAACAAGTAAAAGAAGAAAGAAAAATCTTTTTGGGTTTTCTCAAAAGGACACAAAACAAGAAAACAAGAAAACGAAAGTAAACTAGCATGGATAATACAGTGGAAAAGTGTAAACACCGGCTAACAAAGTGAAAGCATAAGCATGAATGTAAAGTCGGTGAGAACACGTACTCCCCCAAGCTTAGGCTTTTGGCCTAGCTTGGTCTACTCCCAAGGTGGAAAATAACTAGCTCCTGGATACTCCGGAGCAGACTGTGGTGCCACTGCCGTGTGAGCTCCTCTGGCTCCCACTCATAAACACGCGTCTGGTACTCGACTAGCGGCTCGGGCACGGGTGCCTGTGGTTGGGCCAAGCCCCAATATGCGTAGATATTCAAGGGCATAATAGTGTACCTGCCTGCATGAAGATCGAACAAAGAAGGAGCACGCAAACTAATAGTCTCTCGAGTACCCTGACTAAATACCAGGTTATAAATCATCTGTCTACTAGCATCACTATCCAGAAAATCATGGCGAACCATGCTGTCATAATCCAGATATTTCTCGAGGAGAAGCATCTCTCCTTCCTCTCCCAGTCTAATGGGTATCTCAAAGTGTCTGGCAAGACGGGTAGCGTAGATACCTCCATAGAGAACACCCTTGGAACGGTTGATGTTCAACTGCTGGGCCACTATAGCACCGAGGATGTAAGTCTAATCGTTATAAAGGCCCTCGTGCAAAACTGCAAGGCCTGGAGAACTAAGTGATCCAGCCTCCCCATGGACAATCAACAATTTTCCAAAAAATAATGAGAAGTACCGAAGCACAGGAAAATGTATGCTAGCTATTCTAGCACGAGACACTCCTCTCTCCTCTCCAACAACAATAGAACCAATGAAATCCTCCAAGTCCCGTGGACGAGGGGCACGGATATCCCCAACATAGGGTAATTTGCATACATTGCAAAAATCCTGTAGTGTCATGCACAGGGGAACATCGGATATCATGAACTCAACCATGGGAGGATTCTTCCTCGGATAAAAGTTGAAGCTTTGAACGAAAATATTGGTGAGGAGGAGGTATTGTGAGCACTTATCTGCAACGAACGCAGTAAGACCTGCGTTCTCCACCAAGTAATAAAAGTCTTCATAAAGTCCGGCGGCGCGCAAGAATTCATCACTTGGCCACTCGCACGCTCGAACTTCTGTGACTCGAGGAACTACATACTTGGGGTGGTTCTTCTCATCCTCCTTGGGGTTACGGCTTGAAGAGCCTCTCAAGAACCTCCTCATCTTTTTCCTTTTCTAGCTCTGAAAAATTCTGAAATTTTTAGAGACTTCGAAAGAAAAGTGAATAAAGATTAACCCAACTCGTAGCAACTACTCCTCCTAGTGCCTAGAGACCGTATCATGTGCTAAAACTACTTGGGACCAGCTAAAATCAACATTTCAAGCTCAAGAACAGGGTCACCAAGGTAGTAAGAATACGCGAAGGATAAAGCACTAGAGCAAAAACTAATTGGACCAATGGAGGAGTAACTTACCAAGGAGTAATTTCCCCAAAACGGTTCGGAGAATGGTGCTTTGAGCAAGGAGATCGAAAATCACAACCAAATGAGCAAGAACACGGGTTTGAGCAGCGAAACAATTTTTTCTAGGGGTGGAAGAAGAGGCTGGGAGCTGGAATGAGTGGAGGGGGTCCCTGTGGGCCCCACAAACTTGCCCTCCGCCACGAGGGGGGTGGCGGTGGCAGGGCTTGTGGCCCACTGGTCTGGCCCCCAGGCCAGCTCTCAGGCCCAGTAATTTTCAAAAATTCCAGAAAAAATCATACTATATTTTCAGGATCATCGGAGAACTTTTATTTTCGAGGTATTTTTCTCCGAGACGCTAAAACAGAAAACAGGAAAAACTAAACTAATTCTATCATTTTTCTTCTAAGCAACAGAAAATGAAATCTCAAAACAGAAGTATGTGACTCTTTGATTCATCCATTTCATGGTCATCGAAAGAAATCCGTCAATGAGGTTGATCAAGTCCTCATGACAAAACCTTCTCAAATCGCCAGAGAGAACGGAGAATTTTCAAATAGCCACTAAGTCACCGCAATGGGGATATGTATCTCGCCGACAAGAAAATCATACTTCATCTTGACACGAGGAATAGGGCATTCAGAGCTCCCAATAAGAATCGATGAAGTCTTTTCGATAGCATTGATGCAATGTACTTGATATCGTTTCTTCGGAAAGTGCACTGTGTGCTCATTACCGTTGACATGGAAAGTGACATTGCCTTTGTTGCAATCTATAACAGACCCTGCAGTGTTTAAAAAGGGTCATCCGAGGATGACAGCCATGGCATCGTCCTCGGGAGTATCCAAGATAACAAAGTCTGTTAAGATAGTGGTGTTAGCAACCACAACAGGCATATCCTCGCAAATGCCGATAGGGAAAGCAGTTGATTTGTCGACTATTTCCAGAGAAATTTCAGTGGGTGTCAACTTATCCAATTCAAGTCTACGTTAAAGAGAGAGCAGCATAACACTAACTCCAGCTCCAAGGTCACATAAGGCAGTTCTTACGTAGTTGCCTTTAATAGAGCAAGGTATAGTGGGCACTTCGGGATCGCCAAGTTTCTTAGGAGTTCCAACTTTGAAAGTGTAACTGGCAAGCATGGTGGAGATCTCAAGATCTGGTATCTTCCGTTTATTAGTCACGATATCTTTCATGTACTTGGCATACAGAGACATCTTGAGCATATCAGTTAATCGCATCTGCAGAAATATGGGTCTTATCTTCTGAACGAAGCGCTCAAAATCCTCATCATCCTTTTTCTTGGATGGCTTAGGAGGAAAGGGCATAGATCTCTGAACCCATTTCTCCCTTTCTTTACCATGCTTCCTAGCAGTGAAGTCATTCTTATTGTATTTCTTAGGTTGTGGGTTATCAGGATTAACCGAAGGTTCAATCTCCACATCCTCATCATTGCTGGGTTGAGCATCATTATGAACATCACTGTCCATATTGTCACCAGGTTCATGTTCATCACCAGATTGTGTTTCTCCATCAGACGCAAAAATATCATTAGGTTCTTCAGGTGTGACAGTATTTGGTGAACTGGCATGTAGGTTTCCATCATCCTTCTTCTTCTCCTTAGGATGACTGGGTGTATCAGCATTGATTCCTTGAGAATCTTGATCAATTCTCTTAGGATGACCTTCAGGATACAAAGGTTCCTGAGTCATTTTGCCTCCTCTTGTAATGACTCTGACAGAGTTGTCATTTAATTCATTGAGCAGGTCATTCTGAGCTTTAAATACTTGTTCTACCTGAGTAGTAATCATAGAGGCATGTTTACTCAGAAGCTTTAGATCATTGTCATTCCTATCTACACAAGCAATTAAATGGCTAAGCATACGAGTACTTTGTTCCAAATGTCTGCTAAGATAATCATTGAAACTCTGTTGTTTGGCAACAAAGTTGTCAAATTCATCAAAGCATAGGCTAGCCGGTTTGTCAAAAGGAATATCACTCTCATCAAACCTACAGATAGAATTCACTTCTACTACCTGCATCGGGTTACCGAGACCATGGATCTCTTCGATAGGTGGTAGATTTTTGACATCTTCAGATATAATGCCTTTCTCTTGCTTAATTTCTTGGCTTCTTGCATATCTTCAGGACCGAGGAATAGAATACCTCTTTTCTTAGGAGTTAGCTTAGGAGGTGGTTCGGGAATAGTCCAAGCATTATCGTTGATCAAGATGTTATTCAGTAGAGTCTCAGCTTGTTCTATAGTTCGTTCCCTAAAAACACAACCGGCACAACTATCTAGGTGGTCTCTAGAAGCATCGGTAAGTCCGTTATAGAGGATATTAAGTATCTCGTTCTTCTTAAGAGGTTGATCAGGCAAAGCATTCTGTAGCTGGACGAGCCTCCCCCAAGCTTGTGGAAGACTCTCTTCTTGGAGTTGAGCAAAGTTGTATATTTCCTACAAGGCAACTTGCTTCTTATGGGCACATAAATATTTCTCACAGAAGTAATAGACCATATCCTGGGGACTACTCACACATCCAGGAGTAAGCGAGGTGAACCAGGCTTTAGCGTCATCCTTTAGAGAGAAAGGAAACATCTTAAGGATATAGTAGTGGCGGATCTTCTCCTCATTAGTGAAAAGGGTGGCTATATCGTGTAGTTTGGCAAGATGGGCTACGACCGTCTCAGACTCATAACCGTGAAAAGGATCAGATTCGACTAGAGAGATTATCTCAGGATCGACAGAGAATTCATAATCCTTATCGGTGATAAAGATAGGTGAAGTGGCAAACTTCGGGTCGTATTTCATCCTAGCTTTCAGAGATTTTTCCTTCCACTTGAGAAGTAATTTCTCAGCGTCATAGGCATCCTTACACGCAAGAAAATCCTCAGTTATCTCTCCCTCCATAACGTAACCCTCACGTATATCAGGCAATTCATATCTAGGAGAGCTAGATCTAACAGGAACAAAAGCAGGTTCTAACTCAATATTATCGGCAGTTTCAGAAGCATCACGAGCATTGGCAGTAACTCTAGCAATATGAGCATCAAGGAATACCCCTAGTGGAACATCAGGAAAAGTAGTATCTCTAGAAGTATAAAGCATAGTATCATCAGGCAAAATAGCATCTCTAGCAGTATCAGGCATAGTATCAAGCATAGCATCTCTAGCAGTAGCATCATAAGCATCATCAAGCACACGCGACATATCAAGATTTCTAGAAGGAGGTAATGTTGCAAACTTACTCATAACTGAAGGTGAATCAAGTGTAGAGCTAGATGGCAATTCCTTACCTCCCCTCGTAGTTGAGGGCAAGACTTTGGTTTTTGGATCCTTCAAATTCTTCATAGTGATCAGCAGATATAAATCCTAAGTGACTCAGAGAATATAGCAATACCTCCCCGGCAACGGCGCCAGAAAAATGCTGACTCCGTAACAGCAGACCTTCCCTTGCAACGGCACTAGAAGAATTCTCCTAGCACTCTCCGGCAATCGAAACTAGAAGAATGTTGTTGATGGCCCACCAGCGCGTGGGATCGTAGCAGTTTTCGAGAGTAGATTATTCGACCCAAATTTGTTGATCGCAAAACAGGAGATGAGAGAATACTCTCGAGTATTAGCAGCTGAATGCGTCAGATTCAACCACACCTGAAAGATTAGTATCTGCAAGCAAAGTAGTAACAGCAAAGTAGTATGATAACAACGGTGTCAGAAACGATCTGTTGACGGCAGTCTATTCCTAACGATTATTTCAATGGCGCCAAGTTGCCTCGTTGACGGAATTTGTCAGTTCCCGTCAACGACCGGCGAACCAAAATTGTAGCAGGTAGCAGCAGTGTAACGAGTAATAGCAGCGGCAAGGAACGGAAGTAGTGACAGCAGCAGTAGGACAAACTCGTAGGCAATGGGTCGGTGATTTGTTTGGATGATATTCATCATGCAACAGTTATAACACGGAAAGATATGTGGCTAGCTCCTATTCGTCAATGTGATGTAGGCATGCATTCCGTGTGTCGTCATACGTGCTTAGGGAAAAGAACTTGCATGACATCTATTGTCCATCCCTCCCGTGGCAGCGGGGTCCAAAAGGAAACTCCGGGATATTAAGGTTCTCCTTCTAATAAAGAACCGGACCAACACATTAGCACTTGGTGAACACATGAACTCCTCAAACTATGGTCATCACGAGGAGTGGTTCCGGTTATTGTCAATCCGGAGTTGCCGGATCATAACACATAGTAGGTAACTACAACTTGCAAGATCGGATCTAAAACACACATATATTGGTGACAACATAATAATTTAAGATCTGAAATCATGGCACCCGGGCCCTAGTGACAAGCATTAAGCATGGAAAAGTAGTAGCAACATCAATCTCAGAACATAGTGGATACTAGGGATCAATCCCCATCAAAACTAACTCGATTACATGATAGATCTCATCCTACTCATCACCGCCCAGTGAGCCTACGAATAGATTACTCACGAACGACGAAGAGCTTGATGGAATTGGAGAGGGAAGAAGGTTGATGATGACGATGGTGGCGATTTCCCCTCTCTGGAGCCCAAGACGGACTCCAGATCTGCCTTCCAGATGAGGAACAGGTTGTGGCGGTGCCTCCATATCGCAAACGCGATGAAATCTTCTCTTTTTATTTTTTCTGGGACGAAAGTGAACTTATAGACCTGAGATTGGGGGCAGCAGAGCCATGTGGGGCCCACAAGCTTGCCCACCGCCACCAGGGGGTGGCGGAGCCAGGTCTTGTGGCCCACTGGCCCACCCCATCAGGTGGATCTTGGCGCAGATATTTCTCATATTTTCCAAAAATGATCTCCGTAAATTTTCAGGACGTTTGGAGAACTTTGATTTCTGCACAAAAATAACACCAAGGCAATTCTGCTGAAAACAACGTCAGTCCAGGTTAGTTCCATTCAAATCATGCAAATTAAAGTCCAAAAGAAGGGCAAAAGAGTTTGAAAAAGTAGATACGATGGAGACGTATCACCCGACGGAAACAACACGGAGGCGGATTTCTGTACGGGAAACAGATGGGAGAGGGGTATTTTTGAGCATACCTAAAAAGTAGGGGCGAATTCCATGTGGTTGCTCAAGTTAAGGGGGAAATGTAATTGTCCCTTTATATAATCACAAAGGGCATGATTTGGCTAAAAGTGACTAGACGAACCTGGTAGGCTAGACATGAAATCACAAAGGGCATGGTTTGGCCGCCTTTGGCAGATGTGTCTGTACTGACCGCGGCTTGACGATCCAGATGTGTGTGTTGGCCTCAATGAACTTGTATTCGATTTGTACCATGTCAATTTAGTCCATGGGTAGGAGCACGCATAGTTATACCCGGGCGATGTGACTAGTGTTTAGTGAACCTTGTCAGCAAATATCGTACATATCATCTACTATTCACAATAGTCTATTTGCATATTTTCTACAAAGTGTTATCATGAGGTATGATTGTGAGGATTGGATCATGGTGCTGATGATCTACACGGAGGCGATGGAGGAAATATTCACTGGTGGAAAATGATTAGCCACAACTTTTGTTGGTCATGTACAATTCACAATCAATGACAACATTATTTCTTTCAAATAATGGTGGTGGCGACATAATTGGAACGCAAAGTATATATGGATAGTATTGGCGTAAATATTTTGTTAAACGTCACCAATGTGTGCGCCCAGCTGTGCTGGTGAGTTGGAAGTTACTGCTCGGATTTGATTTCTGTACGTCATAGATAAATACTCTAGTGTTGTCGTCCTTATATGGGAATGCAATCACTAAGTTTTGCTTATATATAGAGTGCTGGCTACCCTTTGTTTCTCAATCACATTCACTCCCATTCTGCACTAAGCTATTCTCCCTAACTAGCTAGCTCCTATTACTTTTGTTGTTCCGTATTAGCTAGCTACGTGGGTGGTAATGGACCCACCGGAGCTTGTCGAATAGGCACGAGCCCCGGGTGCGAGCCCATGTTGGCGGAGCCTGTTGAAAGTTTAGAACACCGCTGCCTTGGACGAGCTCCCCGCTACCTAGGTGATGATTGATACGTCTCCAATATATCTACAATTTTAAATTATTTAATGCTATTATATTATTAATCGTGTATGCTTTATATACCATTTTATATCAGTTTTGGGAACTAACATATTAATATTGTGCCAAGTGTTAGTTTTTGTTTTTGCCTATTTTCTTGTTTCGCGGGAAACCAATACTAAACGAAGTCCAAACCCAACGAAACTTTATGATGATTTTTGTGGACCAGAACAGACCCTAGAAGCTTCCGGATGAGACCAGACGATGTATGAGAGGGTCTCAAGCTCATCGCGCGCCCTGTGGGGGCTCCACCTGAGCTTGTTGAGCCCTCATAAATCCGATTGACTAATTATACTTCTATAAATTCCCATAAATCCCAAAAACATCAGAAGGATCCCCAAAGAATTTTCTGTCGCTTCAAGTCTATGTTCGTCCATGATCCCATATGGAGGCCTCCGTGGGTGCTTTGCCGGAGAGGGAATCGATCAAGGAGAACACCTTCATCAACCTTACTATCTCCATGATGATGTGTGAGTAGTTCACCACATACCTACATGTACAACTCTCTCTTTCTCTCTCTATGTGTGTGTGTGTGTGATGTTCAATACAATGTTCTCTTTGGATATCCATATGATGTAATCCTCTTTTGCGGTGTGTTTGTTGGGATCTAATGAATTGTGGGTTTATTATAAGATTATTCATTGAAATTAATTTATTCTTTTCTGAACTTTAGTAAGTATGATTGTTAAACCTATGTATGCTTTTCGATATATGAGTTTGCTTTGACCAAGTAGATGAGTATATCACCCGAGGGAGTGCTGCATAACAGTAGGTTCAATCTTCACAACTACAGGATGGTCCAAAGTCGATCCATCAATCAGAGACCCTTCGACAAAACTATGTATGATGCATGAACTGCAAATGGTATAATTCAAGCTCGGTCACCAATAATGTGAACTCTGTGCGATGATGGATTCATCAAATACGATTAAAAAAAGACTTACGTGTGCGATTTGTGGCATACACGTCTTCCATATGAACTATTTTGTGATTAGCTAAAAGAACACAAACGGTTACACAGGTCGAGATGTGTGCAATAGATGGCACTCCGTTCAATACTATAAATTTTGTGCGATGATACAACACAAGACAAACTATTCGGCATAACAAGATGTATGCGATATACAACAAACAAGCAAGCAATCATAATCGTGTGCGAACATCAGAAATAACACATACGGTTGTTGCTAATAACATGTGTGTGTTGTGGGGAAACGCTTGTTGCTATCCAATTGTTAGCGATTGATGAAATCATTGGTGTCGGTTTTTTAGTTTAGTCCGTTTGTATTGTGATTTGCTCTGTTTGTACATTTATGCTGGATACATGCCATTTTGTGAAATATTTGCGATGAGCCAAAATAACACAAACATTTCCATAGATGAAGATATGTGCGAGAGACGACATAGCATGTGCTCGGATGAACTGTGGACAATGAGACAAAATAACACAAGCAATTCTGCGTAACAAGATGTGTGTGATGCCCAGCAAAAACATGCCAATAATATAAATTGTGTGGAAACTGAAAATAACACAAACGATTCCTGGTAATAAGCACCTGATTCAGAAAATGATTAGACAAATTATCATTCGTACTCCTACATAATTGATACATCTCCAATGTATCGATAATTTATGAAGTATTCATGCCATATTAGCCTATGTTTACAATAATATTATATAGTATAGATGCACTTTATATGACTTATTTAGAACTAAGTCGGACTTACATTGTTTTCAGCAGAATTATTGTCCTCTTGTTTTTCTGCAGAATATAAAAATTCTTGGAATCGCCCAAAACGTTTTTCTGATTTTTTTCTAGGAAAAATAAGAGATATTGGAGGGAAGAACCACTGGAGGGGAGCCACCTATGGTCCACAAGCTAGCAGGATACACCCAGCTTAGGTGTTGGAAATATGCCCTAACGCAATAATAAAATGGTTATTAATATATTTCCTTGTTAACGATAATCATTTATTGTCCATGCTAGAATTGTATTGATTGGAAATTCAAATACATGCATGGATACATAGACAACACACTGGCCCTAGTAAGCTTCTAATAGACTAGCTTATTAATCAAAGATGGTCAAGGTTTCCTGGCCATAGACAAGAATTGTCATTTGATAACAAGATCACATCATTAAGAGAATGATGTGATGGACAAGACCCAAACTATGAACGTAGTATGTGATCGTGTTAGTTTATTGCTACGGTTTTCTGCATGTCAAGTATATTTTCCTATGACCATGAGATCATGTAACTCACTGACACCGGAGGAGTATCTCGTGTTTATCAAACGTTCCAACGTAACTTGGTGACTATAAAGGTGCTCTATAGGTATCTCCGAGTGTGTCTCACTAGTATAAAACTGGTCTTATGTTTGGCCCTTTGGTCCCGGTTTGGTTTTGGCCCGGGACAAATGTCACCATTACTCCCGGGTCAAGAAGCATGGATTTTGTCCAGGTTCATTAAGGGCCTTTAGTCCCGGATTGAGCCACGAACCGGGACTAAATGTTTGGTGGCAAGCGTTCACCTGATGTGAGACCCTTTAGTCCCGGTTAGTGTCTCAAACCGGGACTTAAGGGGTCGTGGCGACCGTCCTGCTGGTGCGAGCCCCTTAAGTCCCGGTTGGTGTCTTATCCCGGGACTCAAGGTCCAAACCGTTCGCATCCCGCATCATTTCATGCGATGAAAAACAGAACCGTACCGCGAGGGCAGAGTATTCTCTCTTCTCTTTTCGTCTCCTCTCTCGCTCTCTCTTCTTCCCCTATCTTCTTCCACCATGAATGATCCAATCACTCGGTACGGAGAGGTTCTCACACATGGAACGGCTAAACTCAATGTCGTCTACACAGACGACAGCGCCATGGTGCCGCATTTTCTTTCCTATTTCGAGGAACGGCTTGAAGAGGCGGAGGAGAAAGACAAGTTCATGGGGCTTGATCTCGAGTAAACGGCCAATGAAGAAGCTTTTTCCATCATCCAACTTTATTTCAAGAGAAATATCATGGTCTTCAAATGGTCGAGGTAAGTTTTGAGGCTTTTCTTTGACCAAAGATTACGAAAATTGCATATAGGATAGCAATATGTTCCATCGGAATCCTAAAGATCAATTTCTCTTTAGTTGTAGTGAAACAGTTTTCCTTGTTTCATATTGGCAAAACCGTGAGAGAATATATATATATATATATATATGTATATATATATATATATATATATATATATATATATATATGTCATAGTTAATTTAGGGTTTCTTGATCAATTCATAGGATATGAAAATTGCATAGGATAGCAATATATGTTCCATTTGAATCCTAAAGATCAATTTCTCTTTAGTTGTAGTGAAACAATTTTCCTTGTTGCATACTCGCAAAACCGTGGGAGAACATACATATATGTCATAATTAATTTAGGGTTATAGGATATGAAAATTGCATAGGGTAGCAATATGTTCCATGTTTGAATCCTATAAAGATCAATTTCTGTTTACTTGTAGTGAAACAATTTTCCCTGTTGCATATCGGCAAAACCATGGGAGAACACACACACACACACACACACACACACACACACATATATATATATATATATGTAATAGTTAATTTAAGGTTTATTTGTCAATTCATAAGATATGAAAATTGCATAGGATAGCAATATGTACCATTTGAATCCTAAAGATCAATTTCTCTTTAGTTGTAGTGAAAATCATTTCGTTGTTGCAACAATATGTAACATGTGTTCCATTTTAATTTGTTGTTGTTGAAGAAGTGACAAGCATTGTCCAGTACCCATAGACCTCCTTCATAGTGGAATATGTTTTGCTAGCATTGATATAAGGAACGACAAGCTCAAGATGAGGCACAACTTTGGTATTGAGATACCAGTTGACTACCACATTGATATCCAAGACATATTCAGGCTTGAACATACGAGGACATTGATGGCTCATATGGTACTCGCCCTGATCGACGAGGAGTATGCTGATATGAATACCAAATTACCCTCGTATCAACACAAAAAGTGGGAGATGAGCCCACGTGACAGTATCAACATTGAGTATGCAGCAAAAGATGCATACGTTGCATATGAGTTGTACCACATGATTCGAATCATGAACTATGGACAGCATCACCTTGTACATCAAGAAAGTTTTCATGTACCACTCATGCAATTTGTGCATCATCGCTGTTAGAGGAGGATGATCAGGGGGGCAAGATGCTTCCCGTGCACGTATTTATATTATTCTGTTACCTCAGCCGTTTGAAAAATTACATCATCCCCCAAGTAATCATAAGGACTGGTACCGGGCACCATCCTCGGAGGATTAGCAACGATATCGTTAGACACCTTGAGTGGGGTGCACGATTGCTTATCCTGTTTGCCGAGCTAGGGAATTGTTTTCCCACTTCTTCGTTTTGCTAACCTTGCTTCAGTGGAAGTACTTCCCAACCGCCGCGCTGCTGCATATGCCTTTTTAATAATGTGGGCATAGTTGGAATCCAGCGGAGGCGGTGGTGGTCTCTTGAGGGCATTGATAGTGCGCTCCACTTTCATCGGATCTAGCTTCTCCTTCAGAGGTGGAGTTTTCTTTGCAAAATGGTCCCTCAATTGGGCACGACATATGTCCTTGTTTTCCTACGCGATCCTCTAATATGGTAACTTTTCCAGAGGCTTGAGAGATGGACCATATTTCCCGCCTCTGCTTGTACTTCTAGCTACCGGAGTGGCGACGTCTCTCTTTTGTCATTGCTGACGAGGCGGAGGAGGAGGCGCACTACACTGATGCACCGGAGGAGCCAGAGCGGCGGCGTCTGTCTTCCGCCGTTGTCGATGAGGCGAGGGAGGAAGCGGACTGCTCTGACTCGCGAGAGTAGGTGAAGGAGGAGGCGGAGTTCCCTCACGTGTCGGAGGAGACGGAGAAGGAGGTGGAGTGCCCTAATCACTCACTAGAGGAGGAGGAGGCGGAGTGCCCTGACTCATCATAGGAGGAGGAGGAGGAGGAGGCAGAGGCGTCCAATTTGGAAGCTTGATGTACTCCTTCTCCCATAGACATGTACTCCTCATAGCACGAACCAGCTGCCATGGCAACAAAAGACCTTCCCTGGCAACAGCGTCAGAGGTCCTTCTGTTGCTGGCTACGGCTATAGGGATTTCCTTGGCAAATATGCAAAGGATTCCCCCGCGGCCTTGCAGCGTTGCGTTGGTGTTCCCTTGAAGAGGAAAGGGTGATGCAGCACAGAAGCAGTAAGTGTTTCCCTCAGTTTGAGAACCAAGGTATCGATCCAGTACGAGGATCACGTCAAGTCACAAGTACCTGCACAAACACAAAGAGCTTGCACCCAACGCTATGAAGGGGTTGTCAACCCCTTATAGATTGTTTGCAAAGTGAGAACTGAAAGCAAAAGGTAAACAAAGCAAAGTAAAAGTAAAAGTGGAGAAGATAGTTGTGAATAGACCCAGGGGCCATAGTGTTCACTAGTGGCTTCTCTCATGAAAGCAAGTAGACGGTGGGTGAACGAATTACTGTCGAGCAATTGATAGAACCACGCAAAGTCATGCCATTATCTATGGGAATGATCATATCTATAGGCATCACGTCCAAAACAAGTAGACCGATACTTTGTGCATCTACTACTATTACTCCACACGTCGACCGCTATCCAGCATGCATCTATTGTATTGAGTTTATAAGAACAGAGTAATGCCTTAAGCAAGATGACATGATGTAGATGGACAATCTCAAATCTATGATGAAAGCCCATCTTGCTAACCTTGATGGCAACAACACGATGCGTGCCTTGTTGCCCCTTCTATCACTGGGAAAGGTCACCGCATGGTATGAACCCAAAACCAAGCACTTCTCCCATTGCAAGAATCATGGATCTAGTTGGCCAAAAAAACCCAAGACTCGGAGAGACTTACAAGGATATCAAATCATGCATATAAGAAATCAACAAAGACTCAAATATAATTCATAGATAATCTGATCACAAATCCACAATTCATCGGATCTCGACAAACACACCGCCAAAGAGAATTACATCGGATAGATCTCCATGAAGATCATGGAGAACTTTGTATTGAAGATCCAAGAGAGAGAAGAAGCCATCTAGCTACTAACTATGGACCCGTAGGTCTGAAGTGGACTACTCACGAGACATTGGAGGGGCGATGATGTTGATATAGAAGCCGTCCAGCTCCAAAGTCCCCTCCGGGAGGGCACCAGGAAGGGTCTCCATATGAGATCTCGCGGAAACGGAGGCTTGCGGCGGCGGAAAAGTGTTTTCATGGATGCCCTGATTTTTCCTGCGATTTTAGGGAATTTATAGGCCAAAGAGCTAGGGCAGGGGAGCGCTAGGGAGGCCACAAGCCTGTTCGTCGCGGGCGCCCCTGGTCACGGCGTTAGGGCTTGTGGGCTCCATGTGGGCCTCCTACGTTGGCCCTCAAGTCCCCCGATCTTCTTCTGTTCTCGAAAAAATTATTTCGGGCATTTTATACCGTTTGGACTCCGTTCCAAAATCAGATCTGAAAAGAGTCAAAAACACAGAAAAAACAGGAACTGGCACTTGGCACTGAATTAATAAGTTAGTCCCAAAAAAGATATAAAAGGTATATAAAACATCCAAAGTTGACAAGATAACAACATGAAACCATAAAAAATTATAGATACGTTTGAGACGTATCAAGCATCCCTAAGCTTAACTCCTGCTCGTCCTCGAGTAGGGCAGTGATAAATAATGAATTTTTGATGCTTTCCTGCTACCTAGCATAGATGTCCTTTGTAACTCCTCTTATGTGACGTGAATGTTCAGATCCATTAGATTCAAAACAATAGTTTGCTATTGGCGTGAAGACAATAATACTTCAAGCAGACTAGCAAGGTAATCATGAACTTTCAAAATAACAAGGCCAAAAGAAAGTTATCCCAACAAAATCATATAGTCTAGCTATGCTCTATCATCCTTGCACAACAACTTTAAATCATGCACAACCACGGTATTGGCCAAGTAATTGTTTTCACACCTTTACTTTCTCAAACCTTTTCAACTCTCACGCAATACATGAGCGTGAGCCATGGTTTTAGCAATATAAGTGGAATGGAGTGTGGTGGAGGTTGCAAGGCAAACAAGGAGAAGATGGTCACATTGACTAGGCATATCAATGAGCTGTGGAGATGCTCATCAATAGATATCAACGTGAATGAGTAGGGATTGCCATACAAATTATGCACTAGAGCTAAGAGTATGTGAAATCTCTTAAACAAAACTAGTGGGTGTGCATCCAACTTGCTTGCTCACGAAGACCTAAGGCAATATTGAGGAAGCCTATCATTGGAATATACAAGCCAAGTTATATAATGAAAATTTCCCACTAGCTATATGGTGGTGACAAAATGAGAGACTCTCTCAATCATGAAGATCATGGTGCTTAATAAGCACAAGTGTGGAAAGATAGTAGCATTCACTACTGGAAAATAGTAATTTGCCATCAGCCAGGGCTTTGCCGTCTGCTGGCTGATGGCAAAGACCCTCTTTGCCGTCTGCTGACCTAAAGCGGATGGTAAAGGTCTCACTGATGGTAAAAAGAATATTTGCCATCGGCCAGGGCTTTGCCGTCTGCCTGCGGACGGCAAAGAGACCTAGGGCAGACGACAAAGAGGGTAGATGGGTCCCACTAGACCTTGGGCCTGGCCAGGTCCAACGGACGGGCTCTTTGCCGTCAACCTGGCCTTTGCCATCCGCCGTTGGGCCCTTTGCCGTACGGGGGCAGACGGCAAAGCTGACGGCCATTATCCTCCAGCCCCTCGCTCCACTACCCCAGTCCCCACTCTGTCTCTCTCTCAAACCGTCTTGCGCGCCTGCCTCCTGCACCACCGGCGGCCGGCCACCCCTGCGCCGCCCCGTATGCCGACCCCTGCGCCACCCCCTCTGCCGCCCCCTCACCTGCCCCCCACCGCCACCACCAATGCCCCTGCCGCCACACAGCACCCCACCGCCGCCACCACTGCCCCCCGCCGCCCCAGTGCCCCCGGTGACGCCCCACTGCCCCGTCGCACCCGTCCTGCTCGCCGCCCCGACGCCCCAGCCGCCCCCGCCGGTGAGTCCCCCCATTTTTTTTGTTTTTTCCTTATTTTTATTTATGTTAAATTAGTTAGGTTAGTTTTTTAGTTTATTAGGTTAGGTAGGCTAGTTAGTTAGGTTGTTAAATTAGTTTAGTTTAGGTTTAGTTTTAGTTTAGGTTTAGTTAGGTTAGTTTCCTGTTTAGTAAAGGAGAAAAGGAGAAGAAGAAGGAGAAAGGAGAAGAAGAAGAAGGAGAAAGGAGAAGCAGAAGAAGGAGAAAGGAGAAGAAGAAGAAGGAGAAAGGAGAAGAAGAAGAAGGAGAAAGGAGAAGAAAAAAAATAAGAAGAAGAAGGAAAAGAAGAAGAAGGAAAAGGAAGGGAAGGAGAAGAAAGAAGAAGAAGAAGAAGAAGAAGAAGGAAAAGGAAGGGAAGGAGAAGAAGAAGAAGGAAAAGGAAGGGAAGGAGAAGAAAGAAGAAGGAGAAGAAGGAGAAGGAGAAAGAAGAAGAAGAAGAAGGAGAAAGTAGAAGAAAAAAAATGAGAAGAAGGAAAAGAAGAAGAAGGAAAAGGAAGGGAAGGAGAAGAAAGAAGAAGAAGAAGAAGAAGAAGAAGAAAAATAGGAGAGGAAGAGAAGAATAAGAGGAAAAACGAAAACAATAATAATAATAATAATAATAATAATAATAATAATAATAATAATAATAATAATAAGAAGAAGAATAGAAGAAGAAAACAAGAAGAAGGAGAAGAAGAATTAGAGGAAAAAGGAATAAAAGAAAATAAGAATAAGAAGAAGAATAAGAAGAAGAAGAACAAGAAGAAGAAGAAGAAGAAGAAGAAGAAGAAGAAGAAGACAAGAAGAAAAGAAGAAGAAGGATAAGAAGAATAAGAGGAAAAAAGAAAAAAGAAAATAATAATAATAATAATAATAATAATAATAATAATAAGAAGAAGAAGAATAAGAAGAGAAGAAAAGAAGAAGAAGGAGAAGAAGAATAAGAGGAAAAAATAAAAATGAAAATAAGAATAAGAAGAAGAAGAAGAAGAATAAGAGGAAAAAAGAAAAAAGAAAATAAGAGTTAGGTCACATATTTTTTGATTATCTTATAAAAACATCATATTTGTGTTGATCGGGTGAATTTGAATGTGCGGTTATTCGACGACCTCCACGTGCGTTGGACGAGCTCCGCCCCTACGTTTGTTGGTGAGCACAAATGACTTCTCCTCCTACCCCCTTAATTTGCTCTGTCCCGGTCTTCGTGCCGATGAAACTTGCTATCTATATATAGGTTTCTTCAATCATGAGTATGCGTGACCAGTATGCGTCTCCCGTTCGAAAGGGCGACATCCATAAATATGCATGTCTTTGCATATTTATAACCGCCATCCTTTCGAATTGTCCAACATTATCCATGGACAGCCCGAGTATGTGTAGATTGGGTTCGTTTTCCCGTATGCTGTGCTCTGGATCCGATGCAGAATTTCGTCTGTGCCTCCCCCGTTGTTCTTCGGATGCACATCCTCTCTGTTTATTGCAGAGACGTGTATCAGGAGAACATCGGGGAGGTGCTGCCGAAATTTTGCGTTTGATCTGGAGCAGAGCATGGGAAAACGAACCCAATCTACACATACTCGGGTGGGATTAGGACCTATCTTTACCTATTAGCGTGTAGGTTGCCTGAACGTAATAAAAATGGCGAACCTGATTAACCGATGAATATAAATGCTAAATTATATATAAATATATTTATTTTGTCTTTAGTAGCTACGCAAGATGAGTGATCGTGCGTGGATGTATACCGGTCACCCTAGTCAGAAAGAGATGACGAAAGAATGGTTTGTAAAAACAAAGGAATTTGTGAAAGCCACATTCGCAAATGGCCAGGAAAGAAACTATTGCCCCTGTCCTGGATGTGACAACTATAAAAAGACGACAGAGGCTGTAATGATTAAACACCTGCAGAGGAGGGGTTTTAAGCCTAATTATACGGTGTGGACACTTCATGGTGAGTCTATATAACGCACAAGAGTTGAGGTGGTCCGTCGTCGCACGGACGAGCATGGTACCGGGATCGAAGACATGGTGGAAGACTTTGATGATGCTCGGGATTCGGAAGATGAGATGGTGGAATCTGCAAAGGCCTTTTATGAAATGTTGGAGTCTTCAAAACATCCTCTCCATGAGCACACTGAGCTCTGTCAGCTGGATGCAATTGCACAAGTAATGTCTCTGAAGGCTCAGTTCAACTTGGGAAGAGAATGCTACGACGCGATGATGACACTATTTGGACGTTTCCTACCCAAAGGCCATGTCATGCCTGCAAACCTGTACCAGTCGGACAAAAATACTTGGTGTACTTAAGATGCCCTATGAGAAGATAGATGCATGTGAGAAAGGATGTGTCTTATTGAGGAAGGCGTATGCACACTTGGACTATTGTCCCAATTGCGAGTCTTGCAGGTATCTTGTGATAGACAACCGGATGAGAAGAGGCAGACCAAAATCGCAATTAGTGTTCTTCGGTATATGCCAATCGTACCAAGACTTCAACGTCTTTTCATGGTCGAAGACAAAACCACACAGATGACATGGCACAAATTGGGGAAAAGAACCGAACTAGATGAGGATGGGAATAAGATGATGGTACACACATCGGATGGGGAAGCGTGGAAACATTTCGATGGATTGCATCAGGATAAAGCGGCAGATCCAAGGAATCCTCGAGTCTGCGCCGCCATGGATGGTTTTAATCCCTTCGGCATGACGGCAACCCAATACAGTTGTTGGCCTGTATTTGTCATTCCACTCAATCTCCCCCCCCCCCAGGCAGATTATGCAAAAAAAGAACATATTTCTGACGTTGATAATTCCAGGGCCCAATTATCTGGGGAAGAATATGAATGTGTACCTGCAACCGCTTAAGGATGAATTGGAAGAAGCTTGGGATAATGGGGTCAAGACATACAATGCCGCTAGAAAAGAAAACTTCAAAATGCATGTGTGGTACATGTACTCTATGCATGACTTGCCAGCGTATGCGCTATTCTCTGGATGGTGTGTGCATGGAAGGTTCCCATGCCCCCAATGCAAGGCAGCTCTTCAGTTTCATTGGTTGCAGGAGGGTCGGAAGTATTCTTGATTTGACTTGCATAGACAGTTCCTGGATCGTGACCATCAGTTCAGAAAAGACCAGAACTTTACCAAAGGTAAAGTTGTCAAAAACTTGGCACCACCTGCGTTCACAGGCCAACAGATCCTGGATCAGTTAAACGCCCTCGAGCCTGATCCAGAGCGTCCAGGGTATTTCAAGGGGTATAATTCAAAACACGACTGGACTCACAAGCCATGCTTCTGGGATCTGCCTTACTTCAAAGACCTCCTTCTTCCACACAATATCGACATGATGCACACTGAAAAGAATATCAGAGAGGCTATTTTTGGTACATTGTTCGACATAGATGGGAAGACAAAGGATAATATTAAGCCTAGAGTCGATCAAGAGACACTATGTCATAGACCGTTACAAAACATGCGAGAAGGCAAAGGAAAGCAGAAGTGGTCGAAGCCAAAGGCCTGGTTCAATCTTGGAAGGCCAGCTATGAGGGAAATTATCTTGTGGGTCAAAATGCACTTGATGTTCCCCAATGGGTATGCAGCGAATCTAAAGAGGGGAGTGAGTCTTGAAAAATTAAAAATCTTTGGTCTCAAGAGTCATGATTGGCACATATGGCTAGAGCGGGTAATGCCGGTGATGTTACGTGGCTTTATTCTTGAGGATGAATGGCTAGTACTGGCGGAGCTGAGCTATTTCTTCTGTGTTCTTTGTGTGAAAGAATTGTCGCCTGGCGTGGTAGAAGACATGGAGGAGTTTGCACCGGAGTTATTGTGCAAGTTAGAGAAGATCTTTCCACCGGGCTTCTTTAATCCAATGCAGCATTTGATTTTACATCTACCGACCGAGGCAAGATTGGGTGGGCCCGTGCAAGATCGTTGGTGCTATGCAACTGAGAGGATGCAGAAGACCCTTCGAGATTAATATAAAAATAAGCGTAGAATTGAAGCATCGATGGCTGAGGCATTCATTACTAAGGAGGTGGCAAACTTTGTGACAACACACTACGAAGCCAAAAATCATCATTTGCATAATCCGAAGCCTCGGCACAATGATGCAGACCCTAAAAAAGGTGGGTCCAACCTCAACCTATTCAAAGGGAAGCTCGCACCAACCGGTGCTTCGAAACCAATAACGTTGGATGTCGAAGAATGGCGGAACATTTCGTTGTATATCTTCAATAACCTAACAGAAGTGTTGTCGTACATCGAGTGAGTTCTCGGCACATTTTCCCGTAACTTCTAATTCATTTGTACTACTCTTATTCCCGGATATTTCAAACAGCCGTTACGTCGTCAAATTCTCGGATGGAGCGGTGATCGAAAATGATTCCGTCGAAGAGTATGAGCTTCTGTCAAAGACAGGAGGCGGCTATCCCGGTTTCATCTCTTGGTTCAAACAAACAGTAATTATCAATAATGGACCATTTCATTCTTGGTCTAACTTGCGGCTAATGCAACAACCGTTTCGTATTAAACTTATAGGCTAATTCAGAGTCTATGGATGCCGAATTGAGACAAGTCGCTAATGGTTTTGACTATAAGGTCCGTTCCTTTGAGAAATACAACATCAACGGGTATCTCTTTCGTACCTTTGGCAAAGAGCTATCTATGCCCGACCAGAAATCTACAAATTGTGGTGTCTCTGCTATCGGTGAAGGTGTTATCGAGTATTATGGAAGAGTTGAAGCAATTTATGAACTTCAATTCTATGGTGAAAACCCACCGAACGTCGTAGTCTTCAAATGTTATTGGTTCCAGCCAAAAAAGACTAGAAGGACTCATGAACATATAGGACTAGTCGAAATCAATCCAAACACCCATTTAGATGTTCCCGATGTCTATATTACGGCTCAACAGGCGACCCAAGGTTTCTATCTACCGTGGGCATGCCAAACGGATAAGAATCTGGAAGGTTGGTATGTTGTTTATGAAGTGCCGCCACATGTCAGACCACCTCTCCCAAATGAACAGGATTATGAACCTCACATTAACCCAGACACATATGATGGAGAATTCTTCCAAGAAACACGTCTTTCAAAGAAACGTTTCAAGAACCGCCGTGCTTCACCCAAGAACATGGAAGTAGACAGCGACAATGAATCCGAGTCCAGCCCTGAGCCGGAACCAGAAGACCTGGAACTCGTAGAGGTTACTGATGCGGATGACCTGTTAATGCTACAACGATTAAAGGAAGGCCTTTCACAACTTCACGCAGTTGAACCCGACGATCACGTCATTCATGAAGACATGCGTGATAGTGATGATGATGATGCATTTATTGATGATGATGATTATAAGTTTGTAAGATTCACAACTTAAATTATATATTTTTTAATCTTTATTATTCATGTACATATTATTATTCATGTCAGTTATTCAATTTTTTTTATGTTGTACTAATTTCTTTTAATCTTTATCATGGCAGGTCACCAGGTGTGGAAAGATGGTGGGCGCTGGTCCAAATCGCTCGACGGGTTCTTCCCACGCACCCCGCACGAGGGGTGGTACTTCCCTTCCACCCCTATCTCTCCGTAGAGCCTTGGCAGACAGTCTGTCGACACCACCCGTGGGTTCTTCTTCGTCGGCGGCATTGCCCACTCGGAGAGGTGCTGGTAGGGTAGGGAAGAAGGGGAAGGGTACAGGGAGAGGTGGTGGCCGCGGAAGATCCAGGAGGACTGTTGAGCCGTCCTCGCCACCACCACCAGCTCATTCACCTGAGCATAGGACTAGTATGGTCGACCCGTTTGCGGAGGAGGCTACGGGGACTCCGTTCCAGGAGCCTGTTGTTGACGGGCATTCGTCCCATGAGACTCCGGTCCAGGAGCAGCCTCGGGTCGAGGTGCATTCGGCCCAGGAGCAGCCGGAGGAGACTACGGTTCCGGAGGCTTAACCCGACGTGGAGAGGCCTGGATGGGAGACCTGGCCGGATCGTACCGAGTTGCCGGATTGGACCGATGGTCCGGGTGGCTCAGGGGGCGGTGATGGCGGGGATGAGCTTACGGATAGTGAGGGCGATGTGTAGGTGGACGGGGCCACCGTGTACAAGCGTGGTTGTACACGTCTCCCGGTCGCCCCGGCTACCCGCGAGCAGAGGCCGCTGATTAAACCTGAAGGAGATAGGTAAGTACATTTACCCTTTTTTTAGCTTTTGGCTTAAAGTTTGTTCAAATATCTAATGCGTTGACCTTATCATACTACAGGGGATGGGTACACCCTCTTGGAGTCCGCAGGCCGAACTCCGTCCTTGGTGTGCTTTGCCGGACTAATTTCCCGGGGTTTCTCACGTTGCCTCGTGAGGGTCAGGTTCCTACACTAGGATTTTCCTGGGAGCACTACCAGGCTGCGCAGGCCCTACCAGAGGAGATTATATATGGTGTCTTGTGCCACACGAGGGCCGAGATGGTGATCAAGAGCTTTTGGGTAAAATATCCTTTTACAGAATCTAAAATTAATAATATAGCTAATTATTGTACTAATCGAAGTTTTCACGTTTGATTGCAGACCTTCTATAGGTGTGAGGATGGATGTGAGGA
Organism: Hordeum vulgare subsp. vulgare; assembly: GCF_904849725.1. Classification (NCBI taxonomy): domain Eukaryota; kingdom Viridiplantae; phylum Streptophyta; class Magnoliopsida; order Poales; family Poaceae; genus Hordeum; species Hordeum vulgare. Next base: position 554,538,215 of record NC_058524.1, on the reverse strand, counting down.
GGAGGCGGCCAGGGTTCTCGAGGCCGAGTGTAGGCGGTTACTACAGAACTTGCGCCACGTGGCTCGACCGCAGGCTATTCGAGATTACTACGCCACGCGTGGTATTGAGAAGCAGAAGAAGGATTGCCGTGGAAAGTTTCTGAAGAAGGAGCAATACATGAAGGTAATTACCTATTTTGAAGTCCTTCTACGTAGTTTTCTTGATTTCATTCATAGGCGTAGCACTGAAAATTCTTTCTAATAACTTACACGTGCCCCCGAGATGGTGTGCGTATAAGATGGATTATTGGGAGGCGTTGGTTGATGAGTGGTGCACAGGCAGCTGGCGAGCCGTCCACGAGAATGCGAAGGATCGGCGTAGCCAAATGGTTGGTGTGACACACCATCAAGGCAGCGCCAACTTACTTCAGTTTGGACGAAACTGGGTATGTGATTTGCTTCATGATTCATGCAATTCATTCTTGATGCTAATATTTTGTTCCTCTCTTTTAGGCGCATCACAATAAGACTGAGATTCCACACTTCTACGACCTTTATGGCATGGCCCATACTGCCTCGTACAAGAAGGAGAAGGCATTCTCCGAGTCTGACCTGGATGATCCCAATAACTTCACCAACATATCATCCCACCAGAAGCTCGTGGCATACAGGGACGCGGGGAAGGCTACGAAAGGGGATGACTTTAACCCTAGCTAGGAACCTTTGGATCCAGAGATGGTGATGATATCTGGTGGCGGGAGGCCCCATCGCTCGATAGCCATTGGAGATGGGATAATTCGTTGTCCACTCAGTCTTCCGGAGATCAAGGCGTGCTAGTCGAGCAGTTGTCCTGAGATAACGCGTCGTCCACGGCCAGTCGAACTTGCCATCGAGGTTAGTTGTACAGACTAAGAACACTTTCATCCATTTCATTATATGTGTCACCATAGATCATTACTATGGTAAAAAGGAATGGTGATTCAGGCTGCTCTTCAGAAAGAGAGAGCGGCAAACCAGGCTGCTCTTGAGAAAGAGAGATTGGCAAGGCAGGCTGCTCTTCAGGCTGCTCTTGATGAGAGGGACCAGACCACGGCACGATTGATTGAGGAGGAGAGGGCCCGGAATGAGGCGGGTCAATGGGCCCTGTACGAGCTTTTTGTGGTATGTTTTTTCACATTACCAAATCATGTGTGTAATGTCTGTTTCATTACTAACTAATACGACCCACTCTTCAGGGTCTGTGCGAGAAGAGCGGTCAAGTCCCTTCATCGATGCCCGTCTTCTCTTCGATTGGCACGGTGAGTTTCATTATAAACTAGTATTAATAATTGAGTGTCATCAATGCTAACTGAGACATTGCAAAATATATTTTCTGCAGAATAACTCCCGAGCGGCATCGCACGACCCAACTCCAGGGCAACCGTCTCCAAACGAAGCCGGCGCGAGCAACCGTGGTGTTTCTCCTCCTTGATGACCACTAAGGTAAGTTTCTCTTCTCCTCTTTCATATTATCCTTGCTTTAATTTCCCCCAAAAGACATAATTAGCCCATTTAGCTCCAAAATGCCATAATAACCTCAAAATGGCATAAGAACCTTGGTTAGCTCATGAATATTTATATAGTTAGCTTGTTTTCCTCTAAAATGAGATAATTAGCCCATTTAGCTCCAAAAAGACATAATTAGGTAATTTATCTCCAAGAAGAGGAGAAGAGGAGAAGAGGAGAAGAAATAGGAAAAATAAAAAGAAAGAACAAGAAGAAGAAGAGAAGAAGGAGAAGGAGGAGGAGGAGGAGGAGGAGAAGGAGGAGAAGGCCAAGGACCTTCTAGTCCTTCTCCTCCTCCTCCTCCTCCTCCTTCTCCTACTTCTTCTTGATCTCTTCTTATTCTCCTCTTCCTCCTCTTTCTTCTCCTCTTTCATATTATCCTTGCTTTAATTTCCCCCAAAAGACATAATTAGCCCATTTAGCTCTAAAATGCCATAATAACCTCAAAATGGCATAAGATCCTTGGTTAGCTCATGAATATTATATACTTAGCTTGTTTTCCTTAAAAATGAGATAATTAGCCCATTTAGCTCCAAAAAGACATAATTAGGTAATTTAGCTCCAAGAAGAGGAGAAGAGGAGAAGAAATAGGAAAAATTAAAAGAAAAAAGAAGAAGAATAAGAGAAGAAGAACAAGGAGGAGGAGAAGGAGGAGAAGGCCAATGACCTTCTAGTCCTTCTCCTCCTCCTCCTCCTCCTCCTTCTTCTTGATTTCTTCTTCTTCTCATCCTCCTCCTCTTTCTTCTCCTCTTTCATATTATCCTTGCTTTAATTTCCCCAAAAAGACTTAATTAGCCAATTTTGCTCCAAAATGCCATAATAAGCTCAAAATGGCATCAGAACGTTGGTTAGCTCATGAATATTATATACTTAGCTTGTTTTCATCTAAAATGAGATAATTAGCCCATTTAGCTCCAAAAATACATAATTAGGTAATTTAGATCCAAGAAGAGGAGAAGAGGAGAAGAGGAGAAGAAATAGGAAAAATGAAAAGAAAGAAGAAGAAGAAGAAGAGAAGAAGGAGAAGGAGGAGGAGGAGGAGGAGAAGGAGGAGAAGGCCAAGGACCTTCTAGTCCTTCTCCTCCTCCTCCTCCTCCTCCTCCTTCTCCTCCTTCTTCTTGATTTCTTCTTCTTCTAATCCTCCTCCTCTTTCTTATCCTCTTTCATATTATCCTTGCTTTAATTTCCCCAAAAAGACATAATTAGCCCATTTAGCTCCAAAATGCCATAATAAGCTCAAAATGGCATAACAACCTTGGTTAGCTCATGAATATTATATACTTAGCTTGTTTTCCTCTAAAATGAGATAATTAGCCCATTTAGCTCTAAAAAGATGTAATTAGGTAATTTAGCTCCAAGAAGAGGAGAAGAGGAGAAGAAATAGGAAAAATGAAAAGAAAGAAGAAGAAGAAGAAGAGAAGAAGGAGAAGGAGGAGGAGGAGGAGAAGGAGGAGAAGGCCAAGGACCTTCTAGTCCTTCTCCTTCTCCTCCTTCTCCTCCTTCTTCTTGATTTGTTCTCCTTCTCCTCCTCCTCCTATTTATTCTCCTCTTTCATATTATCCTTGCTTTAGTTTCCCTAACAATGACATAATTAGCCCATTTAGCTCCAAAATGCCATAATAAGCTCAAAATGGCATACGAACCTTGGTTAGCTCATGAATATTATATACTTAGCTTGTTTTCCTCTAAAATGAGATAATTAGCCCATTTAGCTCCAAAAAGGCATAATTAGGTCATTTAGCTCCAAGAAGAGGAGAAGAGGAGAAGAAATAGGAAAAATGAATAGAAATAAGAAGAAGAAGAAGAGAAGAAGGAAAAGGAGGAGGAGGAGGAGAAGGAGGAGAAGGCCAAGGACCTTCTAGTCCTTGTGCTCCTCCTCCTCCTTCTTGATTTCTTATCGTTATCCTCCTCATCCTCTTTCTTCTCCTCTTTCATATTATCCTTGCTTTAGTTTCCCCAACAATGACATAATTAGCCCATTTAGCTCCAAAATGCCATAATAAGCTCAAAATGGCATACGAACCTTGGTTAGCTCATGAATATTATATACTTAGCTTGTTTTACTCTAAAATGGGATAATTAGCCCATTTAGCTCCAAAAAGACATAGTTAGGTAATTTAGCTCCAACAAGAGGAGAAGAGGAGAAGAAATAGGAAAAATGAAAAGAAAGAAAGAAGATGAAGAAGAAGAAGAAGAAGAAGAGAAGAAGGAGGAGGAGGAAGAGAAGGCCAAGGACCTTCTAGTCCTTCTCCTCCTCCTCCTGCTCCTCCTTCTCCTCCTTGATTTCTTCTTCTTCTCCTCCTCCTCCTCTTTCTTCTCCTCTTTCATATTATCCTTGCTTTAATTTCCCCAACAATGACATAATTATCCCATTTAGCTCCAAAATACCACAATAAGCTCAAAATGGCATAAGAACCTTGGTTAGCTCATGAATATTGTATACTTAAATTGTTCCCTCTAAAATGGGATAATTAGCCCATTTAGCTCCAAAAAGACATAATTAGGTAATTTAGCTCCAACAAGAGGAGAAGAGGAGAAGAAATAGGAAAAATGAAAATAAATAAGAAGAAGAAGAAGAGAAGAAGGAGAAGGAGGAGGAGGAGGAGGAGAAGGCCAAGGACCTTCTAGTCCTTCTCCTCCTTCTCCTCCTTCTCCTCATCCTTCTTGATTTCTTCTTCTTCTCCTCATCGTCCTCTTTCTTCTCCTCTTTCATATTATCCTTGCTTTTATTTCCCCAACAATGACATAATTAGCCCATTTAGCTCCAAAATACCATAATAAGCTCAAAATGGCATAAGAACCTTGGTTAGCTCATGAATATTATATACTTAGCTTGTTTTCCTCTAAAATGGGTTATTTAGCCCATTTAGCTCCAAAAAGACATAATTAGGTAATCTAGCTCCAACAAGGGGAGAAGAGGAGAGGAAATAGGAAAAATGAAAAGAAAGAAGAAGAAGAAGAAGAAGAAGAAGAAGAGAAGAAGGAGAAGGAGGAGGAGGAGGAGGAGAAGGAGAAGGCCAAGGACCTTCTAGTCGTTCTCCTCCTCCTCCTCCTTCTCCTCCTTCTCCTCCTGCTTCTTGATTTCTTCTTCTTCTCCTCCTCCTCCTCTTTCTTCTCCTCTTTCATATTATCCTTGCTTTAATTTCCGCAACAATGACATAATTAGCCCATTTAGCTCCAAAATACCATAATAAGCTCAAAATGGCATAAGAACCTTTGTTAGCTCATGAATATTATATACTTAGCTTGTTTTCCTCTAAAATGGGATAATTAGCCCATTTAGCTCCAAAAAGACATAATTAGGTAATTTAGCTCCAACAAGAGGAGAAGAGGAGAAGAAATAGGAAAAATGAAAAGAAAGAGGAAGAAGAAGAAGAAGAAGAAGAAGAAGAGAAGGAGAAGGAGGAGGAGGAGGAGGAGAAGGAGAAGGCCAAGGACCTTCTAGTCCTTCTCATCCTCCTCCTCCTCCTCCTTCTCCTCCTTCTTGATTTCTTCTTCTTCTCCTCCTCCTCCTCTTTCTTCTCCTCTTTCATATTATCCTTGCTTTAATTTCCCCAACAATGACATAATTAGCCCATTTAGCTCCAAAATACCATAATAAGCTCAAAATGGCATAAGAACCTTGGTTAGCTCATGAATATTATATACTTAGCTTGTTTTCCTCTTAAATGGGATAATTAACCCATTTAGCTCCAAAAAGACATAATTAGGTAATTTAGCTCCAAAAAGAGGAGAAGAGGAGAAGAAATAGGCAAAATGAAAAGAAAGAAGAAGAAGAAGAAGAAGAAGAGAAGAAGAAGAGAAGAAGGAGAAGGAGGAGAACGAGGAGGAGGAGGAGAAGGCGAAGGACCTTCTAGTCCTTCGCCTCCTTCTTCTTGATTTCTTCTTCTTCTCCTCCTCCTCCTCTTTGTGCTCCTCTTTCATATTATTCTTGCTTTAATTAACCCATTTAGCTCCAAAATGCCACAATAAGCTAAAAATGGCATAAGAACCTTGGTTAGCTCATGAATATTATATTCTTAGCTTGTTTTCCGCTAAAAATGACATAATTAGCAGAAAAACATCATATTTTATTCTTCTTTTGACTTTCTTATTCACATTTTTGCAGATTGGATATACTGTATGCATGGAAGCTAGCATTCATGGAGTTGAACAATGTCGATGGATGAAATTTATATGTATATCATCTGATTTTCGTTTGAGTTGATGAACAATGTCGAACTATATGTATATGTATATATGGATAAACAGTGCAATACTTTGTATGTTGGTTCTTTTGATATATGGGGATGTACATTGATTTATATGTATATCATATATGTGTGGTGAATTATATATATGTGTTGGCAAGTATATGTGTGGTGAACTTTATATCATATATGTGTGGTGAATTATATAAATGTGCTGTCAAATATATATATATATATATATATATATATATATATATATGTGCTGTGAAATAATATAAAACAAAAAAACAGGTACTATATGGGCTCTTTGTCGTCTGCCAGCTGATGGCAATGACCTGTGCCATCAGCTGGAAGATGGCAAAGGTGCCACATGGCACCCAGCTGTGCATCCTGGGGTGTCTATATAGGCTCTTTGCCGTCTGCCTCCATGGTGGGCAGACGGCAAAGAAGAGGGCACAAAGGAGGGGGGAGGAGGAGGGAGACGGCAAAGAGTGGAGGGGGGAGGAGGAGGAGGCAGACGGCAAAGAACAAGGGGGCGGCACACGGCAAAGAGTGGAGGGGGGAGGACGAGGCAGACGGCAAAGAGTAAGGGGGAGGCAGACGGCAAAGCCTACGTTAACCCCTAACGGAGGCAACGCCTGTCGGCTGCCATCTCGAGAACTTTGCCAACTGCTCCTGAGGAAAGCTGGCGGCAAAGAGCTTTGCCATCCGCTTTGGGGGGATAGACGGCAAAGAAGGTCCTATGCCGTCATAGGCTGACGCAGAAATTTTGCCGGCCGTGAGATTCTTTGCCGTCTGTTGTTTTGTCTTTGCCATCCGGGATTTAGCCTTTGCCGTGTGTGATGGCAGACGGCAAAGAAGGTGATTCCTGTAGTGATTGTCCCTTCTCTCTTTTTCTCTCTTTTTTTGGTGGGCTCTTTGGCCTATTATTTTGGTGGGCATCTTTGGCCTCTTTTTGTAAATGGGCTTCGCTGGCCTCTTTTATTTCCTCACATGGGACAATGCTCCATCAATGATGATCATCACACTTACAACTCAAAACTTAGAGCAATGATGACTCTATATGGAATGCCTTCGGTAGTGTACCGTGACAATGATCTAGCATGGCATAGACATCAATGGAACCATCATGCTAGCTATCTTATGATCATGCAATGGCAATGTAGAAGTGGTGGCACATGTCATGGTAGTAGTTGCATGGCAATATATCTCGGAATGGCTTTGAAAAAGCTAGAGTAGGTAGGTATGGTCGTTGTTTTGAGGGAGGCTATATGGTGGGTTTTGTGCACCAGCGAAAGTTGCACGACACTAAAAAAGATAGTGATGGTGGAAGGTGAAAGTGCATCTAAACCATGGGCTCAACATTAGTCATGAAGAACTCATATACTTGTTGCAAAAGTTTTAGTAGTAATCGAAACAAAGCATTCAACTCATACTCCTAGGGGAAGGGTTGGTAGGTATAAACCATCGCGTGATCCCGACCGCCACACAAAGGATGACAATCAATAGACTAATCATGCTCAGACTTCATCACATAGCGGTTCACCATACGTGCATGCTACGGGAATCACCAACTTCAACACAAGTATTTCTAGATCCACAACACCTTGCTAATATAATTTCAATATTACCACAACCACAACTCAAAACTAATTGAGATGAATCAAACTTCTCTAACTATTCAATGCACATGAAGGTGGAAGTTTTCATATCCCTTTGGATAACTACCCCTTTTGAGACTACTTTCATAGCATAGATCAACTACCAAGCCACACGCCGCTGTGCTCTAAAAGATATAAGTGAAGCACACAGAGCAAAATCAACTAGCTCAAAAGATATAAGTGAAGCACATGTGAGCTGAATTGTCTAACCAAAGGATATAAGTGAAGCTCGACAAAATCATGGTGAGTGCATGTCTCTCTCTCTAGGTGTGAAGCAACACTAGTGGAAAACGGGCCTTTGGCCGGGACCCTTTAGTCCCGGCCTGCCTCTGGGCCGGGACTAAAGGCCCGGCCACGTCGCCCCAATTCTCAATGCCTCCCTCGAGGCTTTAGTCCCGGCCCGTAAGGAGCCTTTTGTCCCTGTTTGGGACACGAACCGGGACTAAAGTGCTACGCGGTGGGCAGTGGTGGTGGCAACCGTTCGTATCCCCCTTTAGTCCCGGTTGGTGGCTCAACCCGGGACTAAAGGCCTAACACGTGGCCTGCCGTAGTGGTGGCAACCATTGGTATACCTCTTTAGTCCCGGTTGGTGGCTCAACCCGGGACTAAAGGCCCTAAACGGTTTGTATCCCGCGTCGTTTCGGGCGACGAAAAGCACGAACCGAAGCAGAGTCGCCATTGCTCTGTTTCTTCTTCTCTCTCGCTCTCACTCTCTGTTCTTCTCCTCTCTTCTTCCCTTCTCTTCTTCCACCATGCCAACTCGCTTTGGAGAGGTGCTCGCACATGGCATGACCATGCTCGATGTCGTGTACACGAACGAGAGCAGGGAGATGTTGTATTATCTTGAATAGTTGAAGGAACGATGGCTTGATGCCGCAATGGATCATGAGAAGTTCTTGGGGCTTGATCTAGAGTACACAGTCGATCAACGCGGTGTTGCCGTCATCCAACTATTCTTCGCACACCATGTCTTGATCTTCCAATGGGCAAGGTAAGTTTTGAGGCTTTCTTTGATCCAAGGTAATAACATTGTAAGTTTATTTGTTTCAATCATAGTTGGTTCCCTTCAAATAGTTGTAGTGAAACAATTTTGATTAGTTGAGGGGGAACACAATCTGATTGGAATAGTGTTCCATAATCTGAAAAATCGTATTAGAATCAACTAGTGTTTAATATGTTCCATTGGAATCATAGTTGGTTCGCTTCAAATAGTTGTAGTGAAACAATTTTGATTAGTTGAAGGGAACACAATCTGATTGGAATAGTGTTCCACAATCTGAAAAATCTGATTGGTTCAATATGTTCCATTGAAATCATAGTTGTAGTGATACAATTTTATGCGGTGTTCTTTGATCCAAGGTTATGAAAATTGCATATGGCTAGTGATATCTCTCTAGGTTCCATTGGATACCAATATGATATGTCATAGTCATGAAAATTGCATATAGCTAGTGATCTCTCTACGTTCCATTGAATAGCTATAGTGATCTCCCTAGGTTCCATTGCATATGTTCTATTTGAATCCTAAAGATAATTTTCTCTTTAGTTGTAGTGAAACATGTTTCCTTATTGCAGCAGTATGTAACATTTGTTCCATTTTAATTTGTTTTTGTTGCAGTAGTGACAAGCATTGTCCAGAACTCATGGACTTCCTTTGCAGCGGCATCACTTTTGCTACCGTTGACATAACGAACGACAAGCTGAAGATGAGGTACAGCTTCGGTATTGAGATACCAACTGGTTACCTCACTGATCTCCAAACGGTATTCAGGCTTCGACATGTCAGGACTTCGATGGCTCATATGGCAGTTGCCTTGATCGACGAGGAATATGGTGATATGAAGACCAATTTCCCAAAGTCTCAGCACACATTTTGGGAGAAGGCCCCACTTGATTGTATCAACATTGAGTATGCAGCAAAAGATGCATACGTTTCATACGAGTTGTACCGCAAGATTCGAGTCGTCAACTATGGCCAGCGTCACCTCGAATAAGGTGGACATTCTGATTGGACTAGTATCAACTATGGCCAGCTATATATCTATGATAGCTGTTATTATGTACTGTTTGGACTAGTATCATGTACTGCTTGGATCAATTTATATATGTCTAGTTTCTGTTTGTGCCATTATAGTTTCCAAATTTGAATGGTTTAGCCCTTTCTAACTTCATTTGCTACTTTTGAATGGTTTAGCCCTTTCAAACTTCATGGTATCATGCATTTCGAGCACATATATATACAAAAAGTCTTCAGTTCAAATAAGTTCAAAAAATGAAATCCCTTTTGTAACAGATCTGTTTTTGATTAAAACAGTCATTTAAAAATGAAAGACCATTAGTCCCACGTGGCGTGCAGCGGAACCACGTGGCGTGCAGCGGAACCACGTGGCGTGCCGCAGAACCACTTTTGTTGTAGGGGTCGCTTTTCCTTCTTCTCCTTGTGCTAGATATTTGTTACGCATTAGGGAAAGAAGGAATAGCGACCATCATCGACGGTCAAAAAATCAGGTGAGGGAGTGTCCACCATACATGAGAGAAGAAGAATGCCGACTGTTGTTGTGGGGGTTGCTTCTCCTTATTCTCTTTGTGCTAGATATTTGTTATGCACTAGGGGAAGAAGGAGTAGCGACCATCATCGACGGTCGAAAAATCAGGTGAGGGAGTGTCCACCATACATGAGAGAAGAAGAATGTCGACTGTTGCTGTGGGGGGTCGTTTCTCCTTCTTCTCCTTGTGCTAGATATTGGTTATGCACTAGGGGAAGTAGGAGTACCGACCATCATCGACGGTTGAAAAATCAGGTGAGCTAGTGTCCACCATATATGAGAGAAGAAGAATGTCGTCTCTTATTGTGGGGGTCGCTTCTACGTCCAAAGAGATTGTCCATTTTGTACACGAAGTGCATCCAGTTTTTAACGTAACCCTCTCAACTTTCTCGCACATGCTACGTGGGTGAAATGATGATAGCATGCCAACTTTCAACATTTTCAGAGTTCATTTGTAGTGCTTTTCAATTTCAGGGTCAACTAGCTCAAAAAAATAATAAGTAAATGCACGAAGAATTCCAAATGAAGTCAGAAATTGTTGAAATTTTGTGATGTGCCTTTGAATGGTGCATTTTGAACACACGAAAAGTATGGAGTTCAGAAAAGTTCAAAAAAATGAAATCCCTTTGTAGGAGATGAGTTCTCGTTCGAAACCCTGATACTTCGAGAGAGATTGTCCGTTTTGTACACGAAGTGCATCCAGTTTTTGTCGTAGACCTCTCAACTTTCTCGCACATGCTATGTGGGTGAAATGATGATAGCATGCCAACTTTCAACATTTTCAGAGTTCATTTGTAGTGCTTTTCAATTTCAGGGTCAACTAGCTCAAAAAAAAAGTAAATGCACGAAGAATACCAAATGAATTCAGAAATTGTTGAAATTTTGTGTTATGCCTTTGAATGGTGCATTTTGAACACACAAAAAGTATGGAGTTCAAATAAGTTCAAAAAAATGAAATCCCTTTGTAAGAGAAGAGTTCTCGTTCGAAACCCTGATACTTCGAGAGATATTGTCCGTTTTGTACACGAAGTGCATCCAGTTTTTGTCGTAGCCCTCTCAACCTTTTAACACATGCTATGTGGGTTAAATGATGATAGCATGCCAACTTTCAACATTTTCAGAGTTCATTTGTAGTGCTGTTCAATTTCAGGGTCAACTAGCTCAAAAAAAATAAGTAAATGCACGAAGAATACCTATTGAAGTCAGAAATTGTTGAAATTTTGTGATGTGCCTTTGAATGGTGCATTTTGAACACACAAAAAGTATGGAGTTTAAATAAGTTCAAAAAAATGAAATCCCTTTGTAAGAGATGAGTTCTCGTTCGAAACCCTGATACTTCGAGAGAGATTCTCCGTTTTGTACACGAAGTGCATCCAGTTTTTGTCGTAGCCCTCTCAACTTTTTAACACATGCTATGTGGGTGAAATGATGATAGCATGCCAACTTTCAACATTTTCAGAGTTCATTTGTACTGCTTTTCAATTTCAGGGTCAACTAGCTCAAAAAAAATAAGTTAATAGTTTGGATAGTGAAAATAATTACTTTTGAAAATTGAAAATAGTTTTGCATTATTTATTCAATTTCAAACACTTTTCATTATCATAGTTTTGTCAAATTCTCAAATATGCAAAAAGAATTTTAATAAACATAGTTTTTAATTGAAAATAGCAAAATAGTTAATAGTTTGGATAGTCAAAATAATTACTTTTGAAAATAGAAAATAGTTTTGCATTATTTATTCAATTTCAAGCACTTTTCATTATCATAGTTTTGTCAAATTCTCAAATATGCAAAAAGAATTTTAATAAACATAGTTTTTAATTGAAAATAACAAAATAGTTAATAGTTTGGATAGTCAAAATAATTACTTTTGAAAATAGAAAGTAGTTTTGAATTATTTATTCAGTTTCAAACACTTTTCATTATCATAGTTTTGTCAAATTCTCAAATATGCAAAAAGAATTTTAATAAACATAGTTTTTAATTGAAAATAACAAAATAGTTAATAGTTTGGATAGTAAAAATAATTACTTTTGAAAATAGAAAATAGTTTTGAATTATTTATTCAATTTCAAACACTTTTCATTATCATAATTTTGTCAAATTCTCAAATATGCAAAAAGAATTTTTAATAAACATAGTTTTTAATTGAAAATAACAAAATAGATAATAGTTTGGATAGTCAAACTAATTAATTTTGAAAATAGAAAAAAATTGAAACTATATGACAATTTATAGAGAAAATTCAACCTAAATTCAAAGTTAACTCACTTTGAATTCCGGTTGAATTTTCTCCATAATTTCGAATATAGTTTCAATTTTCAGTGAGTTTAGCCCCGTAAGCCTGCTTTAGAGAGGATCTCGATGGAGAAGCTACGACAGGGCTTATAAACAAGTGTTAGTCCCCCTCGCTGGGCGAGGTGGGACTAAACTTATCGTGCAACCGAGGAGAGGCTTTAGTCCCGGGTGGAGCCACGCCCCGGGACTAAAGACCCCGTTTAGTCCCGGGTGGAGCCACGCACCAGGACTAAAGGCCCCTGCTTCCCGCCTTCTGGTCTGCCCGAAAAAGGGCCTTTAGTCCCGGGTCGTGGCTCCACCCGGGACTAAAGGGGGTCTTTAGTCCCGGTTCGAGGCACGCACCGGGACTAAAGATCCACCTATATAAGCGGGACTTCGAAAAATTCCAACCCAAATCGTCCATTTCTCTTCTTCTTCCTCTCGTTCTCCTGCCCGGCGCGGCACATCGACGAACTCGATGACACCGTCAGGCTGCCCGCCGTCCTGCTCGCCGCCGCCTGCCGTCCTCCTCGCCATCGCCGTCGTCCTCCTCGCCGCCGCCGTCCTCCTCGCCGCGCGCCGCCCTCCTCGCCGCGCGCCGCCCTCCTCGCCGCGCACCGCCGTCCTCCTCGCCCCCGCCCCCTCCTCCCCAACACTCCGGCCAGTAGAAGAAAAGAAGAAAAAGGAGAAGAAAAGAAGAAAAAGGAGAAGAAAAGAAGAAAAAGGAGAAGAAAGGAAGAAAAAGGGAAGAAAAGAAGAAAAAGATTTTTTTGTCATTTAATTCCTATTGTTATTAGGTTTGTGCTAGATTATTAGGGTTAGTAATATTTAGACTTAGGAAACAGGTAAATAAGAAGAGGAGGAGAAGAAAAGAAGAAAAAGGAGAATAAGAAGAGGAGGAGAAGAAGAGGAAAAATAGAAGAAGAGGAGAAGTAGAAGAAGAGAAAAAATTAGAAGAGGAGGAGAGGAGAAGTAGAAGAAGAGAAGAGGAGAAGTAGTAGAAGAAGAGGAGAAGTAGAAGTAGAAGAAGAAGTAGAAGAAGAGGAGAAATAGAAGAAGAGGAAAAATTAGTTTAGGGTTACAAGAAGAAGAAATATTGTATAGTGTATATGCTTAAGCGTTAATAGTGTTTCTTAGATTATTGCTTAATTTTGCTATTGTATATGCTTAAGTGTTAATAGTTTAATTTTGCTATTGTATATGCTTAAGTGTTAATAGTTTATTTTTAGCAAGAAAATTAATAGAACTAGTTTATTTTTTTAGTTCATTTTACGATGCCTATCCCGCATCCTTGTCGTCGACTCGGCGGAGGACACCTCCTTGATCAAAGGGGCCCTGTCCAGGACTGGGCTCCGCCCGGCTGGTATTGGGAGGTGCTACCTTCTGGGGGGCGTAGGTTGGTGAGGAGCCAGCCCGTCGTTGACCCGATCCTTGTTTGGTGGCGGTCACGTGGGCCAGTGAGGGTGCCGAGGCTTCCGGACACCGCGGAGGTGGTACGTCACCGTGTCAGCGAGGAGGATGAGCATGTCCGTCGCTACATGGTTGCGTTGGAGGGCAGGTTCGAGCATACCTGGCAGGTTCTTCGGGGATCTCACTGGAGCTATGATCATGTGATGGTTCCTTCTCTTTGGGTGTCCATCGCCCGCGTCGATACCCGTCGGGCGCTACGGTTCTAGATGTATCAGTGATGCTATATGTATGATAGTATTCGAGGAGTATTAGTGATAATATTCGATGATGTACGGACAAAAGAGATGATGTATTTTCTTATAATTGAATGCATGCTAATTTGAATACTACTTTATTTTACGATTTGGTTTTGCTTATTGAATACTCAAATTGGAAAAGTACTCCTACTTTGAATACTATGCAGAAATCTAGGAGTCCCGGGTGGAGCCACGACCCGGGACTAAAGTTGTTTTGGAACTGAGTTCCTAATAGAATAATTCTTTTTTGGTACAAAGGTTAAGAGAATCCGTTTTTTGCATAACTATGGATCCACATATCAGGAACCTCGAAGAGGAAGAACTTCTCGAAGATATAATCAAAGACGGCCCCGACGTTTAACCAGCTGAATCTCCGTCGTCATATCTAAACCCCGACGTTGGAATGGAGGTCGAGCGACACGAAGATGAAGCCGATGGGGCAGGAGATAGGTCCAATGACGGAGAAGGTGATAGCTCCACTGATGGTGAAGCCGATGGAGAAGCCGGTGAAGAAATAATAAAGTCCGGCGAGGTATACATATGAAGTTCGACAATCACTTGTAATATGTGAAAAATATTGGAGATATCTCTATATTGTATACATATACATTCATTTGACGAATGTTTGTCCCTCTTAGGCCTCCACATCGAGCAAAACTACGAAACAAGGCCCGACTAGAAAGTTGGATGCACGGACGCATTACACCTTTGAGGTGATATTGCCTACGAGCAAACCCAAGCTTCCTAAGAATGCTGCTGACACATTCAAGAAGCAATGCGGAGTTATCGTTAGGGATCACGTCCCGATCAGCGTTCGAGAGTGGAACAAGCGCAAAGGGGCAGCCGATAGTGATTATGTCGCCGAAAGGTACAAAGATAATCTTTGGAATGATCTCATGTCACATTTCAACCTGCCAGAATGTGATAATGAAGACGCCGCAGACAAACTGAGGGCCAAAGTCAAGCAGTGGACTCTAAAGAAGATGGCCAAACTGTTCCGTAGCTGGAAGAAGAAGCTATGGAAAAACTATCTGAAGACAAAGAAAGTGCCAGTATTCGAGGGGTATCTAGCCAAGCAGGCGAATCACTGGAAGGCATTTCAAGAGTACAAGGAGTCAGAAGATGCCCAGGCATTATCAGAAAAGAACAAGATAGATGCCGACAAGAAGAAATATCACCACAAGCTGGGGCTAGGGGGCTATGAGACTGCCATCCCAAAGTGGGATAAGAAAGAGCAAGATCTGCTAGATAAAGGCATCGTACCTGAACCACTCCGTGATGAGTGGGAATTGAGAGCAAGAAATTGGTTCCTTGCGCATGGTGGGTCGTACGACGAAAAAACAGGGGACCTCATGTGAGTGACGGTCTTAGGATACCCAGGGAGAATTGGAAAATGATAGTGAAAGAAATTAAGGAGGGAAAAACAAAGTTCACTGCAGATAGAGAGAAAGATTTGCTCACACTTGTCCTCGGTAATGACGAACATGGAGGATGAATGCGAGGCTTCGGTCCTTCTTACCTGTGGTGGCTTGGGTTTGCCAGAGACCAAGACACTTACAGAAGCCGAGAGAGAGCAAATAAGCGGCAGCAGGATGAGGAGAATGACAAGTTCAACCAGTTGCTTGCCAGGATTAACGAGCAACAGAAGCAGATTGATGAGCTTAGAGGAGTAGCGCGCACTTGATATTACCGGCGCCCCATCTAAGCGGAAAAGCAGCGTGGCTGAATCTGAGGCCCCGCCCGACGATGCATGAAGAATGATAGAGGACGATCCCGGCTACCCCGTGGATGGAATCAAGGAGTCAACATCATGTGAACTCCATCAGAAATTCAAGAACATATCCATGAAGGTGGCCGTCGGAGAAGCTTTACCTTCAGGCCCTAATGCACGCTGGCATGGCCGTGAGATTCCAGCTGGCTTTGCTAAAGTCGGGGTGGATGAAATCCTGGCAGGGTTTCATGATATGGAGCTCGACATAGCTGGACCCGAAGATGAGAGGACACTCGGAGAAGTACTGGGTGGAGTCATCCTATGGGACAAGAACTACATCAAGCTTCCAGGCTCGGCCCCAAGGACAACACCGCCTCTGAGTCGTCGCAGGTCACCTACACCTCCATTACCTCCAAGCCCTCCACATGACGTAGGCAAGCACAACACGAGTCCATCTCGATCACCGCCGCCGGACTTGGGTCGTCCGTCTCCGCCGCCGCCCGCACAGGATACTAAGCGGAAGCGTGCCACCAAGAACGCTCCGCCGACGATTTCTAAGCAACGGAGCCCCCCAAAGTGCAAACGGTCGCCCCTCCCAAAGGTACCTCATGCTAATCTTCCTATCAGACCTTATGATCATACCCCCGAGGAAAACGCCAGGATAGCAAAGGAACATCATGATGCGCAGATGAAAAAGAAGGAACCCGACCCCCGCCCGGAATACACCGAGAAGCAAATAGCATGGGCAAAATACTTCACGACCCTTCCATCACAGTATGACTTACACCATAAGCCTGATGACTATACACGCACATCGCAGAAGGAATTGAAAAAGAGCAGATCACGTGCAAGTGCAAGTGGGAGCAAATCAAGTTCAACTACAAGCAAGAAAAAATCAGACATTCCTCAACTTGGACAACAGGCCAAACAGTCGATCCCACCCCTCAAGGTGTTAACCAAGAATGTTCCCCCTCCGGTGCAGGGGCAAGATTTTGAAATAGCAAAGGACTGGGCGGCTCAATGGGGTGTCTCGGTTGAAGATGTTCTGGCTTCCCAAGACGACAGGTACCCAAGGCTGTGGTAGCCCCTAAGCCACAGTTTGTCATGGGAGAGCCTTTGGTCAGCAAAGATGATCTCCCAACAAATATGCGTTACTTGCATACATGGTACTTAAGTGAATCAAAGAATGGGAGCATGATGATCGTGCTGAGTGTCCCACGGGAGTACTACGGCTGCCCTGAAGAAATCCATATTGACTTTGATGAACTCTTCCAGATGTACAATGGCGACGCCCTCGACAAATCGCTTATGAGTTGTTATTGTCTGTAAGTTTTTCAATTCGTTGTCTACATATAACTTGTTTAGTTATTTCAATTCATTGTCTATATATAACTTGTACTCTATTATGCAGAATGAAGATTCTGGATTGTAAAAGTAAGAGCATCCTAAATATTGGGTTTATTGACCCAGATAAAATACATATAGTGACGCTAACTGATAAACCCAAGGAGACGGAGGAAAAGCTTCTAAGGTTTCTAACAGATCAAAATTTCTGTGACCACATACTGTTTCCATACAACTTCAGGTGAGGGTCTTTACTCTGTTGTGTCCATTCACTTGTAAGTGTAATTGATAAGTTACTGACACAAACATATATATATATATATATATATATATACATGTGCAGCTTCCATTGGATTCTGTTGGACATTCAAATTGATAAGGGAAGAGTTGATGCCTTCGACCCATTATCGAGACCCTTGGAACAGTTCCAAAGCCTGCAGGACATGCTCGAAGGGTAATTTAAATCATTCTTGCACTCTAACGGTATCTTTCGATGATTTTATGATATATCAACTAATGAAAAACTTAGCAAATCATTATCCTTGTCGGGCAGGGTTTGAAAGCAGTTCAAGTGCGTGACTCCCGGTAACTTTCCTGAGAAGCTGACCTTTAGAGCGGCTCAGGTAAGTAGTATGATATACTTCTATTTTCAATACATTTATGATGCTAGATTATTATTTTGATTATATATATTCTATTCTCGTAAAGTGCGACCAGCAGCCATGGGGAACGGATCTATGCGTATACTATGTTTGCGAGACCATTCGCACGTTTACCTCTGAGCACAAGGATCACAGATTCGACGTAAGCAATGAACATTCACACCTCTATTTTTACCCGTCATTCTTTGTTATCATGATTGATATTCATATTCATCTCCTCTTCTTATATAGTACACGGCCATGAGGACGAAGGTCCTACCAGAGCAACGCGCGATTGCTGTTGCAGAGGAGCTTGCGACCTTTCTGAGGACGGAAGCTATAGATGACAAAGGACGATTTAGTGTAGCTAGGGGCCATTACTGATGTTCGTCCATGTAATCGAATAGACGGGCTCTAGTCCCGATAATTCAGATCTCCATATAATTGTATATATATGCTCGCTTGTAAGATAAGTTAATCTTATATATATATGCATAATTATTTCTATTAAAATTATATGAAAACTAATTCCCGAACACCAAACGAGGCATCACGTTAATCTCCCGAACACCTAAACCCTAAAACCCTAAAACCCAAAAATAATTTCATTAAAAAAACCGAAAAATAAGCAAAATCTGAAACTCTTTAGTCCCGGCCCGTGTAACGAACCGGGACTAAAGGTCCTGCCCCTGGGGCGCTACGAGCCGCCCATGTGGAGCACCTTTAGTCCCGGCTTGTAACAGGGCTGGGACTAAAGGTTAGGCCTTTAGTCCCGCCCCTTTAGTCCCGGTTGGTGAACCGGGACTAAAGCCCCTTACGGGCTGGAGCTAAAGGCCCCGTCCCCACTAGTGCAAGGAAGATTGTGACACAACAAAAATAAAAGACTCCTACGATGCAAGACGCTCCAAGCAAAACACATAACATGCGGTGAATAAAAATATAGCCCCAAGTAACGTTACCGATGGATTGAAGACGAAAGAGGGGATGCCTTCCCGGGGCATCCCCAAGCTTAGGATTTTTCGGCATCCTTGAATCAACTTGGGGTGCCTTGGGAATCCCCAAGATTGAGCTCTTGCCACTCTTTATCTCTTTGTCCATAAGAACTTCACCCAAAACTTGAAAACTTCACAACACGAAACTTAAACAGAAAGTCATGATAACATTAGTATAAGAAAGCAAACCACCACTTCCTTAGGTACTGTAGCAAACTTAAATTCTACTTATGTTGATGTTGGGTTACTGTATTTTCAATCTTCCACGGCTAATACCCCCCGATACTATCCATAGTTTCATCAAAATAAGCAACCAACTCACCAAAAACAGAATCTGTTAACAGCAGACCAGTCTGTAGAAATATATATACTTTGTATACTTCTGCTACTTCACAAATTCTAAAAAATTAGGAAAGTCTGTAGAATTTGCGTAGCAATCAGCAGCAAAAAAATAAACTCAAAAGCTCTTACAGACAGAAAATGAAAAAAAAATTCATGAGCAGAAAGTTTCTGTCTTTTCCAGAATGACCAAACGATCATCTCCAAGACTAATCATAACGGTTTTACTTGGCACAAACGCAAAAGAAACACAAAAAACACAATCATAACAGAATTATGAAAGTGTGGAAAACACAAAACAGAAAGAAAAAGGATAGATTCGTTGGGTTGCCTCCCAACAAGCGCTATTGTTTAACGCCCTTAGCTAGGCATAAGGTGATGGAATCACGTATAGTCATCTTTGGTGCTCAACCCATAAGTAGTGTGATCATTTATCATCTTAAGATCTTCATCTTTATTGGATGACTCACCACTAGCTTTAGGAACAAAAACAGACTTGACGGTCTTTTTGAGAGTTAGATTTGGAGTATTTTGCACAGCGGCAAAAGCGGAACCCAAGTTGTTTATGACATCTTCTAGTTTGCCAATTCTAGAGGAATCATTAACTATAGGTTCCTTCTCCCTTAAATTTTTCAAAACCATTCCCGCTTTGGATCCGTACTGAGTAATTTGATTGTGGGTCTTTCTATCCAAACCCTCAATAAGTTCAATTGTGGCAATTTTGTTTTCAATGGCGTCAAGCCTTTGCACCACGTGTTCCAAGGTCAAGGTAGTTCCATTAACCATGAGCGGTGATGAGCCTACCAAATTCATGATAGCTCCATAGGAGTCAACAGTATGGCTCCCCAAAAAAATCCGGCCTACGATGGTATCAAGAATATACCTATTCCAAGGAGAGATTCCAACATAAAAACTGCGAAGAACGGTAGTCGATTGCTTACGAGTAGATCTACTTTGAGCATTGCAAATCCTGTACCAAGCGTCCTATAAATTTTCTTCCTCATTCTGCTTGAAATTGAGAACTTCATTCTAAGGGGAATCGTTTGGAGTGCTGGGTCTAGACATTGATGGACTATCCCACACACAAACGAGCAGGAAGTAAGCGAGTGAAACGGGCAAAAGAGAACGGAAAAAAGGAAAATGAAAACGGCAAAGGAGAAAGGCAAATGAAAACGGCAAAGGAGAAAGGCAAATGAAAACGGCAAAAGTGAAGTGGGGGAGAGGAAAACGAGAGGCAACTGGCAAAAAAGGTAAATGCAAGAGATGAGTTTGTGACACTTACTTGGATAGATCTTGACTTGATCTCTCCTCCCCGGCAACGGCGCCAGAAATCCATCTGCTACGGCAACAAAAGACCTTTCCCGGCAACGGCGTCAGAGGTCCTTCTGCTGCTGGCTACGCCTACAGGGATTTCCTTGGAAAATATGCAAAGGATTCCCCCGCGGCCTTGGAGCCTTGCGTCGGTGTTCTCTTGAAGAGGAAAGGGTGATGCAGCACAGAAGCAGTAAGTATTTCCCTCAGTTTGAGAACCAAGGTACCGATCTAGTAGGAGGATCGCGTCAAGTCACAAGTACGTGTACAAACACAAAGAGCTTGCACCCAACGCTATGAAGGGGTTGTCAATCCCTTACAGATTGTTTGCATAGTGAGAACTGAAAGCAAAATGTAAACAAAGCAAAGTAAAAGTAAAAGTGGAGACGATAGTTGTGAATAGACCCGGGGGCCGTAGTGTTCACTAGTGGCTTCTCTCATGAAAGCAAGTAGACGGTGGGTGAACGAATTACTGTCGAGCAATTGATAGAACCGCACAAAGTCATGACGTTATCTATGGCAATGATCATATCTATAGGCATCACTTCCAAAACAAGTAGAGCGATACTTTCTGCATCTACTACTATTACTCCACACGTCGACCGCTATCCAGCATGCATCTAGTGTATTGAGTTCATAAGAACAGAGTAACGCCTTAAGCAAGATGACATGATGTAGATGGACAATCTCAAATCTATGATGAAAGCCCATCTTGTTACCCTTGATGGCAACAACACGATGCGCGCCTTTCTGCCCCTTCTGTCACTGGGAAAGGTCACAACACGGTATGAACCCAAAACCAAGCACTTCTCGCATTGCAAGAATCATAGATCTAGTTGGCCAAACAAAACCCAAGACTCGGAGAGACTTACAAGGATATCAAATCATGCATATAAGAAATCAGCAAAGACTCAAATATAATTCATAGATAATCTAATCACAAATCCACAATTCATCGGATCTCGACAAACACACCGTCAAAGAGGATTACATCGGATAGATCTGCATGAAGATCATGGAGAACTTTGTATTGAAGATCCAATAGAGAGAAGAAGCCATCTAGCTACTAACTTCGGACCCGTAGGTCTGAAGTGGACTACTCACGAGACATTGGAGGGGCGAGGATGTTGATGTAGAAGCCCTCTAGCTCCAAAGTTCCTTCCGACAGGGCACCGGGAAGGGTCTCCAGATGAGATCTCGCGGAAACGGTAGCTTGCGGTGGCGGAAAAGTGTTTTTGTGGATGCCCTGATTTTTTATGCGAATTTAGGGAATTTATAGTCCAAAGAGCTAGGGCAGGGGAGCGCCAGGGAGGCCACAAGCCTGGTCGCCGCGGGCCCCCTGGCCGCGGCGTCAGGGCTTGTGGGCTCCCTGTGGGCCTCCTGCCTTAGCCCTCAAGTCCCTCGATCTTCTTCTGTTCTGGAAAAAATTATTTCGGGCATTTTATTCCGTTTAGACTCCATTCCAAAATCAGATCTGAAAAGAGTCAAAAACACAGAAAAACAGGAATTGGCACTTGGCACTGAATTAATAAGTTAGTCCCAAAAAAGATATAAAAGGTATATAAAACATCCAAAGTTGACAAGATAACAACATGAAACCATAAAAAATTATAGATACGTTTGAGACCTATCACCAGCTCATTCTCCCCTTCACCTGTAGGGTGGTCAAGCTCGAGCTCCTCAAATCCCTCCGTTACTTCATCCACCATCACAACACATTGCCATGTGGAATCAGAAGGCAGTGAAAAGTTCCGTTGGGTTGAGGAGTTCCAACAGAGCCGACAACCGCCTTGAAACTGAGGTTCCGGTATTTCGTCATAAGCTCGCAATGTTGAGCATCCGTGATAGTATCCACGGGGTAGCTAGGTGCCGTGAAATCAGGCTGAATGGGCTCCATGGAAGCTGAGATGGCGGGGTACCTTCTGGAGTAGCTTCGTGCCGCTGAGGGATGAACTTCGTGTACAAAACGGACAATCTCTTTCGAAGTATTAGGGTTTCATACGAAAACTCGTCTGTTACAAAAGGGATTTCCTTTTTTTGAACTTATTTGACCTCCAGACTTTTTGTGTGTTCAAAATGCACCATTAAAAGCCACATCATCAATTTTCAACACATTCTGACTTCATTTGTTATTTTTCATGCATTTACTAAATAAAATTGAGCTAAATGATCCAGAAATTTAAAAGCACTACAAATGAACTATGAAAAGGTTGAAAGTTGGCATGGTATCATCATTTTATCACATGCTATGTGAGTGAAATGATGATACCATACGAAGTTTCAGCCTTTTGAGAGTTCATTTTTAACGCTTTACATTTTCAGGTTCATTAGTTTGTACACGAAGTTAAGAGGGTTACAACAAATGAAGCATGCTATATATGTGGTCGAAATGCATGACACCATGAAATGTAGCAAATGAAGTTAGAAAGGGTTAAACCGTTCAAATTTCGAAACTAATGGCACAAACAGAAACTAGACATAAATTGGTCCAAGTAGTACATAATAATAATTGTCCAAGTAGTACATAATAATAGCTAGAACAAATATATATATGTGTTGACCATTGTGAACGCTACTCATCTGAATCAGGAAGTCCCCAAACTGGTGGTGGTGATGCTGGTGCGAGGTGACGCTCGCCATAGTTGATGATTCGAATCTTGCAGTACACCTCGTATGCACCGTATGCATGTTTTGATCCATACTCAATGTTGACACCGTCAAGTGGGGTCCTCTCCCACTTTTCGTGCTGATACGTTGGGAATTTTGTCTTCATATCAGCGTACTCCTCGCCGATCAAGGCGACTGCCAAATGAGCCATCAAATTCCTCTCATGTTCAAGCCTGAATTTGTCTTGGATATCAATATGGCAGTGTGCTGGTATCTCAATACCGAAGTTGTCACTACTAGGGAGAACCCTAGTAGTAGCGCTTGAAAGATGCATAACAGTACCGTTGGGCCAAGCGCTACTGCTATCGCTCTACAGCTAAACCCTAGTAGTAGTGCTAGTATGGACAGCGCTACTCGTAAGTAGTGTTAGTAGTAGCGCTTCCCTGTCCAGCGCTACTGATAACTATCTATAGCGCTTGTTCATATGGCATAGTGCTGCTAAGCCGTGCTACTGGTAAGTATTTTCAAGCGCTACTGCTAATATTTCTGCTTTCAATGATTTGCACCCTCTACGTATTTGTGATTTATTTATACAGGCTCTATACAATAGTTTCATCACATCATATTAAACATACACTATTCTCACATATCATAGACATACATTAGTCTCGTCATACCATCATCATCATCGTCATTCGACACACATATCATCACATCATCTCGAAAATAGCGATACATAAGTGCGATCATGTCATGTCTCGAATAAGTGCAACTGCATGGTCATGGCACACCCACAAGTTTCATCATCTCTATCTACAACATGATGTAAAAGAGAAGAGCGATCAACATGAGGAAGAGCGCGACTATATGTAGTATCGGTGGTCCCGCCCCTGCTCATGCTGGAGTGTCCACCTCAAGTAACTACTTTCCGCTTCGGCTCTGGTGTCGAACCCTCTATGGCTAGCACCCGGGTACCTGTGCACCTGGGCCTGAGCGGCTAGCCAGTGGTCGTAGACTCCTGGAACCCTCCAAACGTACACGGCGTAGTAGTCCTTCACCATCTGTGATCTAGGTACCTGCATCGTGAGTTCTTGATTTGAACGATAATATGCAACATAATGTACTTAAGAAAACAAAGAGGCATGATGAGAAAAATAAAAGCAACCAATAGTAAACATAAATGACGAAGTTCCTCATACCACGGTTTAGTTACATCACATTGTCATTGACAATCAGTCCTCCATGTCGGCGTTCCAATCTTCATAGTCAGGGAGGAAGCACTCGAGCTTCTTGAAAGGCTTCAGGTCCAGACGCTCAGTGACTAGCAGTGCTCGGACATCAACCCGCGTGATTGGCCCATGGTAGAACATCCCCGTTGGTTCGAGGACTTGCTTTATGATCACTTGGGCTAGTTCACACTATACGTGATAAAACTCAGCTCAAATTCGATGATCCGGTGTCTTTCCTATGCTTGTGGCCCAGCTGACAATCTCGACATCTTTGGTAGTAGCTGACATGCGAAGGCGTTGATTATCCCTTCTGTACCCCATCAGGTGATGCATGAGGTAGAATCCAGCAGTCGTACTGTTGTGCAGTTGCTAGATGTAGCAGAAGCCGGTCTTATGGCGGAAAACTGGCCCGGTCTTCGTCCTGTGTCTTTTCACCTTTATATATCCACGAGTGAGGCTGAAGGTTAACATGGCACGGTTGAGCACACTCTTTACGTGCGTGTAATCCTTTTTATTTAGGTTCTTCGACGAGTCCAAGTACATAGCATGGTAGTATTCCGGGTACAGAACGATGAGGACGACGCTGCCCCTGCTGTGCAAATTAAGTAAACCTCAAATTAGCCTCCATGCTTGCAAAGGAATGATTAACATGTACAAAATGATATGCGCGGATGACTTACGAGGGATGATAAGGCAGGAGAATCGTTTCCTTTTCCTTATCAGCGATCATGAATTAGCTGAGGTACTTGCTCGCATAGTCATGATGCTCATTGCAAACTTCCAAGAAGCTCTCGTGTAGATAGTATGGGTCCGCGACACAGATATATTTGATGCTCTCCATCCCGATAAGAGAGACTTTTTGCATTCCGCCTGAGGAAGTTTTGGCTCCGGCAAATCATGCAACATCAAGTCATCATCTTCACGCTCATAGCCTGGGTCTTTGGCGTCCTGAGCCATCAATCCATAATAGTCGGTATTGAAATACTTGTTAGGGTCCTCATCATCATCCTCCATGTCATCATCAACATTTGCTTCTTCAACAGCGGGGGCCACATGATCTGTCACTAATGGAGGCTCTCCCTCGCATCGTATGCTACCATCATTCGCCACGACAGGTGCGGGTAATTTGGTAGGTGGGGTGGTGTTCATACCTGCTTGAGCAGGTGGCATTGGCGTGATGTTGGGCTCCTCGAGACGAAGAAGAGACTTCGGCCAAGGCAAGAACCAGTTCTTGAATGAGCCAATCATCATAGGGGTCTCGTCGTCATTGACTGGTATCAGAGGAGGCAAATCCTTGAAGACCGCTAAGACACTGGCCACGTTAACCTTGAAGATGCCATCGAGCATCTCTCAGTTGTGGAACATGCGGTCCTTCGGCTTCACGATGGTTCCCTTTCCCACAGCCACCTTCTGGCCCTTGATGTCGTAGAGTAGGGTGCACGGGGTGTCGTCGGCCTACGAAGGAGACATGTCTGCGACATCAAACATCTGAAAGGAACTGAAACGGAAGACTATAGACATGCTGGTGAAAAGGGTATGATGCGTAATTACCGTGAGGGCGTCGAAATCAGCCAGTGACGAAGGCCCGCCGAGCATGCCAGAGACGGAGGTCGGGCTGCTACGAACAGGAACGGGACATTTTTTGGTTGCTTGGGCAGGTGTTGGTGATATGGTGTTCGCCGAGTTGCTCCTCACAAAGCAGGGAAGGGGAAAGTCCTCCGGCCGTGCATTTGTATTGCTCTTCGACCAATCGAAAATTGCCGGAATCAAGCTGGCCAACGCGTCACTGACCAACCCACTGACTACCCCGACCAACTCTTCTTTGGTCTCAGCTTTTGTCTTATTGACCGCAATCACGATCTTCTCGTCGATGCTCTCTTGAGTGACGACCAACCGTCTCTTCCTTCTTTCGTCTGGCTCCTCGGGGTAGCTTCTTCCATGGGGTGCCATCTCCGATGCCGTGCACATGTCCATAGGACGGCGGCTTGTCCACCGGGACCTTTTTCAGTATGTTTAGGGCCCGGTTGAATGGGGTGTCCCACTTGGGCCTTGCCGACGACTGTGACGACTCGTCGCTCTCGGTTGCCTTTTGGTGCTGCTCTTTTTGCAAAAGGAACGTGGATTGTTTATAATGTGACAAAACATGCAGTCAAATTGATTGGAAGCTAATATGATAATGTGGTAATATAACAATTACCAGAAGTCTCATGAACTCCCTCGTGTTCAGGTCCGTCTAAAAAATCTTTCTCACTTTGTCCCACTTGTACCGGGGCCTGATCCAGTCATGCTCCAGCAGGTCGGTGTACTCCGCCAAGGGGTCTGGGATCCCGATACTTTCACTTTCGGCGTCCTCCTTGGCCCATATGTGCCTCTTCCCCTCGTAAGCACGGCTTCCGAGGCGGTGGGGAGGCATGTTCTTGTCCTGGAGCGCCTTCATTTTCTCTGACTTTGCCTTGACATCTTCTTTATCGCAATTCTCTTGGAACTTTGCAAAGTCCTGTGTCGTTATTGTCGGATTATCAGCATGAATCTTGGACCACAGTTCATTCTTCACAATTGCTTTTTTCACCCGAAATTTCCAAGAGGACAAGTCGTTGGTGCACATCACCATCGCCATGTTGTTTATCTTTGTCATGGCAATTTTGTCCCACAGCGCTTTGTATTTGCCTTCATCCCGGCTAGGGAACACGAACCTATTATGCAACTTCTTTAGGAACATGTGTTCCATATGTGGTATCTTCTTGAACTTCTCGTCGTTGATGTTCGCGGTTTCCCCAAGGATGCATCCAAGTTGATTGCCCCAGCACTTGCGTGCTTCCTCTGGTGCCGTTGGCTCTAACTTCTTGGGGTGCATCTCCGTGACCACAATTTGTCCGATGCCAAGCTCGTTTGGTCTTCGTGTACTCTTCTTCTTCGGTGCTTTACCGGCTACGACATCATCATTGCCGGTCTCGGGGGTGGTGTCGGTGCCGGTGCCAGTGCTAGTGCGGGTGTCGGCCCCGGGGTCGGGGTTGGGACCACTGCCGCCACCGTGAAACCCCATCTGGTGTTCGTCCACGTAATTGAAATAGTGATTTGCTGCCTCGATGGGGTCTGCGGGGCCACCCACGACTTCGGCATTGGTAGACATGTTTCCTATGCAACAACTGTAAATAAAAGATATAATGAAGAGAAAAAGGGGCCTATATTTGGTTGGAATGTTGATTCATTCCCCTTCCGGCAAATCCCGGGAACTCCATATGTCCTAGTTTCTAGCACAAGTCATGCCAAAAATTTCAGCATGAGCATTGCTAAAAAGTGGACATACGGAGCGCCTGAAATTTGCCGGAATGGAAATGAATCAACATTCTGGCAAAACATAGGCCACTCGGATATGATATGGCAACATCATATGACAAATTAACCAAATTTGACATAGGCTATCTCAAGAGAACATGGCAACATCATATGAAAAATTAACCAAGTTCATATAACATATGACTGTTTTTTATAGCTAATTTATATAGCCACTAGTAGAGAAGAGGGCGTTGGTCCACTCGATGAAATCCCATTAGTCCTGGTTCACTCACGAACCGGGACCCATGTGGGCATAGGTCCCGGTTCGTGAGGCCAGGGCACCGGCCAGGCATCATGGGCCATTTGTCCCGGTTCATTTCTCACCTTCGGTCCCGGTTCCAGAAATGAACCTAGACCAATGTGCCTCGCTCCTGGCCCACAACAATTGGTCCCGTTTTTTGGCTGGAACCGGGACCAAATGTTTTCCTTCACTCCCGGTTCCGTCCACAAACCAGGACCAATGCTTGGCCTATATATACCACCCGACTGCGAGCAGAGCACTGCACTGCTCTGTTTTTTGGCCGGCCGTGGGAGAGCTTTGTGTTGCTCTAGCTCACCACATATGCACATGAGGTTCTCGAAGAAAGGCCCAAGCCACACTTAAGCATTCTCCTCTCGAAGCTCCTTGTCCAAGCTCCATTTTCCTCTAGTTTTGTGTAGCTTTGGCGGTCCGTCCGTGTCCCGTCCCCGTCCTCACCGCCGTCGATCGCCTGCGCCCATCTCGGCATCGGCACCACTGTTGTTAGTCTCCTCTTCTTATATTCTTTCTAATAGAAAAAATTTCTTACTTGTATGATTTGGATAGATACTTGTGTAATTTTCTTACTTCTATTATTGTTTGTTATTATATAGTGCGATGGTTTTGGTATCCGCCTCCGTCGGCCCTCGTCCTGACTATGATTCGGATGTGGTATACATTATATTTTATAACTATTTATTTTATTTAGTGTTTATGACAATTATCACGACCAACGTGACATATATTTTTTAATCTAGGAGCTATGTGAACCAGAAATTCCAACCCAAATAAAAATTCTTGTCGAGAAGTTAAATTTGGTTGAAAAAGAAAACAATTACTTGAAAGAAAAATTACAAAGAGTTGAAGATGAGAAGATGATATTGGGGTTGGATGTTGCCAAGGTGCGTGACGATCACAAGATCAAGATGAATGCAATGCGCTTGAAGATTGGAAATATTAGAAAATATGCCATTCATACTAAGACTTGGTATCATTATGCCGTTGGATCAATTTGTACCTTAGTTATGGTTATGATCGCATTTGTTGTTGCCTTTAAATTTAGTAGTTTCAATATATGTTCTAATTATATGCTCTAGAGAGTTATATGTTGTTCAATAATGAGAACTATCTAAGAACGTTATGTATTTATTTTGATCACTACTATACTTTGGCTTTAATGTGATGACAACTTTCTATTAATTTGGTCACTTCTCTATTCATGATATGTTGTAATGGTTTTCAATACAAGCACCCATGTGGAAAAATAAAATAAGTTCGAAAAAACGAAATGCATTTTGTAACAGATGAGTTTTCGTATGAAACCCTCATACTTCGAAAGACATTGTCCGATTTGTACACGAAGTGCATCCAGTTTTTGCGGCAACCCTCTCAACTTTTTAGCACATGCTTTGTGGGTGAAATTATGATACCATGCCAACTTTCAACCTATTAAGAGTTCATTTGTAGTGCTTTTCATTTTCTGGGTCATTTAGCTCCAAAAAATCAGTAAAGTGCTTTTCATTTTCATTTTCTGGGTCATTTTTTGTAGTGCTTTTCATTTTCTGGGTCATTTAGGGTTTAGGGTCACTTCTCTATTCATGATTAATTTGGTCACTTCTCTATTCATGATATGTTGTAATGGTTTTCAATACAAGCACCCATGTGGAAAAATAAAATAAGTTCGAAAAAACGAAATGCATTTTGTAACAGATGAGTTTTCGTATGAAACCCTCATACTTCGAAAGACATTGTCCGATTTGTACACGAAGTGCATCCAGTTTTTGCGGCAACCCTCTCAACTTTTTAGCACATGCTTTGTGGGTGAAATTATGATACCATGCCAACTTTCAACCTATTAAGAGTTCATTTGTAGTGCTTTTCATTTTCTGGGTCATTTAGCTCCAAAAAATCAGTAAAAGCATGAAAAATACCAAATGAAGTCAGAAAGTGTTGAAAATTGATGTTGTGGCCTTGAATGGTTCATTTTGAACACACAAAAAGTCTTGAGTTCAAATAAGTTCGAAAAAATGAAATGCCTTTTGTAACACATGAGTTTTCGTATGAAACCCTCGTACTTCGAAAGAGATTGTCCGATT
Organism: Hordeum vulgare subsp. vulgare; assembly: GCF_904849725.1. Classification (NCBI taxonomy): domain Eukaryota; kingdom Viridiplantae; phylum Streptophyta; class Magnoliopsida; order Poales; family Poaceae; genus Hordeum; species Hordeum vulgare. The sequence continues at coordinate 554,508,467 of NC_058524.1, read as the reverse complement.
TGTACACAAAGTGCATCCAGTTTTTGTGGCAACCCTCTCAACTTTTTAGCACATGCTATGTGGGTGAAATGATGATACCATGCCAACTTTCAACCTATTAAGAGTTCATTTGTAGTGCTTTTCATTTTTTGGGTCATTTAGCTCCAAAAAATCACTAAAAGCATGAAAAATACCGAATGAACTCAGAAAGTGTTGAAAATTGATGAGGTGGCCTTGGATGGTTCATTTTCAACAAACAAAAAGTCTGGAGTTCAAATAAGTTTGTAAAAATGAAATGCCTTTTGTAACAGATGAGTTTTCGTATGAAACCATCATATACTTCGAAAGAGATTGTCCGATTTGAACACGAAGTGCATCCAGTTTTTGCGGCAACCCTTTCAACTTTTTAGCACATGCTATGTGGGTTAAATGATGATACCATGCCAACTTTCAACCTATTAAGAGTTAATTTGTAGTGCTTTTCATTTTTGGGTGATTTAGCTCCAAAAAATCAGTAAAAGCATGAAAAATACCAAATGAAGTCAGAAAGTTTTGAAAATTGATGATGTGGCCTTGAATGGTTCATTTTGAACAAACAAAAAGTCTAGAGTTCAAATAAGTTCGAAGAAATGAAATGCCTTTTTAATAGACGAGTTTTCGTATGAAACCCTCATACTTCGAAAGAGTTTTTACGATTTGTACACGAAGTGCATCCAGTTTTTGCGGCAAGCCTCTCAAGTTTTTAACACATGCTATGTTGGTGAAATGATGATACCATGCCAGCTTTCAACCTATTAAGAGTTCATTTGTAGTGCATTTCAATTTCTGGGTCATTTAGCTCCAAAAAATCAGTAAGATCATGAAAAATACCAAATGAAGTCAGAAAGTGTTATAAATTGATGATGTGGCCTTGAATAGTTCATTTAGAACACACAAAAAGTCTGGAGTTCAAATAAGTTTGAAGAAATGAAATGCCTTTTGTAATAGATCTGTTTTCGTATGAAACCATCATACTTCGAAAGAGATTGTCCGATTTGTACATGAAGTGCATCGAGTTTTTGCGGCAACCCTCTCGATTTTTTAGCACATGCTATGTGGGTGAAATGATGATATCATGCCAACTTTCAACCTATTAATAGTTCATTTGTAGTGCATTTCAATTTCTGGGTCATTTAGCTCCAAAAAATCATGTGGAATCATGTCAAATCATGTGAAGAATAGATCTTGTTGGCATTTCTTGAATCATGTTGAATCATGTGAAGAATAGATCTCTTTTGAATTTCTTGAATCATGTCGAATGATGTCGAATCATGTGAGCAATAGATCTTGTTGGAATTTCTTGAATCATGTGGAATCATGTTGAATCATGTGACGAATAGATCTTGTTGGCATTTCTTGAATCATGTCGAATCATGTGAAGAATAGATCTTGTTGGTTTTTCTTGAATCATATCGAATCATGTGAAGAATAGTTCTTGTTGGAATTTCTTCAATCATGTCGAATCATGTCGAATCATGTGAAGAATAGATCTTGTTGGAATTTCTTGAATGATGTCGAATCATGTTGAATCATGTCGAATCATGTGAAGAATAATAGATCTTGTTGGCATTTATTGAATCATGTCGAATCATGTGAAGAATAGATCTTATTGGGATTTCTTGAATTATATCGAATCATGCGGAGCTTGGTGAAGAACCACCTATTCTTGCCAGTCTTGAACCTATCCTCGAGCTTGAAGAAGACCTTGACGTGGGACTTCTTGGCCGTCTTCTTGGCCGAGTCCTTGCGGATCACCTTCTTCAGGTATTTGGCCAAGCCGGCGACCAGTAGTGCCCGTAGGGCAGTCGAGGGAGCCCTCCTCGAACACACGCACGATCACTGCCTTCTTCCCAGTGTACTCTCCCTGCAGCAGGATCACCGCCTTGCCCGGCTTCAGGAACTTCACCATCTTCCTTCTCCTTTCCTCGGTCTGCGCCGCCGCCGATGGGTTTTGGGTTGGGGGACGGGTTGGAGGCTGTGGGCGGGGGAAATCTGGCGGCGTGGTTGGGGAGGAGATTATATAGGGTTGGCGGCGCTAGGGTTTCGCCGAATCATGTGAAGAATAGATCTTGTTTTTGGTGGTACTTCACCAAGCACTTTGGACGTGGCACGCACAGGACATTCGGGTCGGTTTGTGGCACCAACCGGGACCAAAGACTTCCGTTAGTGTCGGTTGGTGGTACAAACCGGGACCTAAGACCAACTTTCGTCTCGGCTTGCGGCACAAACCGGGACTAAAGGTCTCTTCTTTCCGCCTGTTAGGCTGCTGAAAGTTGACCTTTAGTACCGGTTTGTTCCTCGAACCGGGACAAGAGGTTTTCGCATATAAGGTGGGAGTTGTCAAATTTCCCCAACCTCTCCCATTTGCCCCATGTCGCCGCCGCCGATCCATTCCTTCTCATTGTTGCCGTCATCCGCGAGCCCGTCGTCGTCGCCGCCCTTGAGCCCGTCGCCGTCGCTGTCCCCACCCCAAGCCCGTCGCCGTTGCCGCCCCCGTGCCCGTCGCTGTCGCCGCCCACGAGCCCCTCGCCGTCGCCGCCCCCGCCCCGAGCCCTTCGTCGTCGCCGCCCCCGAGCCCGTCACCGTCTCTGCCCCCACCCCGAGCCCTTCGTCGTCGCCGCCCCCGAGCCCGTCGTTGTAGCCGCCCCCGCCCCGAGCACGTCGCCGCCCTGAGCCCGTCGCCGACCTCGACCCCGACCTCGACCCAAACCTCTGGTTAGACATACCTATATCCCCATGCCTAGTGTTCTTGCTAGGATATGATTCTTGTATATTTGGAAAATATTTGCTCAAGCCCCGAATGTTGTTGCGTAAATATTTGCAAAATATATATATCGTGTTTTATTATTGTATATTTGGTGTCATACTTGCATGTTGAGAAAAATAGGTAGTGGGCGCTAGCTAAATTAAAATCAAATGATTATTGTATAAATGATAACTAGAAAGTAAAACATTAAACAATAAGAAAATTTTCTCAGAGGAATTTGTCTCGACGTCGACGATGGCCGGCCCGCATTCTCGTCGTCGAGTGGTCAGCGAGAGCCTGCTTGATAGGCGCCAGCATGTCCGGGGCTGGGCTCCACCGGGCTGGCACTGGGAGGTGCTACCTTCTGGGGGCGCACCTTGGTGAGGAATCAGGGTCTCATCGTTGACCCGGAGCTTCTTTGGTGGCGGTCGCGTGGGCCATTATCGGTGCCGAGGGAGCTGCCCCCTACGGAGGTGGTACGTCATCGTGTTAGGTAGGAGAACGAGCACGTCGGTCGCTAATGGCTGCGTTGGATGCCAGGTTCTCCAATACCTGGCAGGTTCTCCAGGACATCACCCGAGCTATGAGCCGGTGATGGTTCCTTATCTTTGGGTTGCCACCGCCTGCACCGTGAGACGTCAAGTAGGATTTTATCAGTGATATTGTATGGTAATATTCAAGATATATTAGTGATAATATCGGTTAATTTTCGGTTTGTCGTTGCTCCTTGTATGACTTTCATGAGTTGTTAAATGAGTAAGGATGATGATGAGTTATATGTCATTTATTTTATGTATGGAATGCTTTGACTTTAGGTGTCGTGGGGGTCACTTCTCCATCTTTTCCTTGTGTGCTAGATAGAGGAAGAACCCCGACTGTTGTCGTGGGGGTCGCTTCTTATTTTCCTTGTGCTAGATATTTGTAATGCACTAGGGAAAGAAGGAGTAGCGACCATCACCGATGGTCAAAATATCACAGGGAATGTCCACCATATACGTGAGATGAGAGTTTAGGAAGGAAATTAAAGACTCGACAGACCTAAATTCAACCCGTTGCATATTGAGTAATAGTGATCTGTGTGTTGATCAATTTTATGAAGGAAATGTCTGAAGACGAAAGGGAATTCGCTATGTGCGAATACTGCCAAGACGAGGGCGGCCTGTGCGACACGCCTCACCTAGTTGATGATAGGCGCTTCAGCATCATGCTGGATGAGGACTTCGAAGTGGATACAGTAAGTCACAATGATAAGTCTTTTTTCGTAATTAAGCATGACTTATTTTGCTTCGACTTATAATTTTTATTTTTTACAATTCTACTAGCGTATCCCCTGCCATGCAAGGATTTATGTGTTGGATAAGATTGGTTTCACTACTGAAAAACTATGGAGGTAAAGAGAGTTCACTTGAGGATTGAGCATGGTTATGCTTTTGCCGTAAAGTTGTACAATTCAGACACCTACTCCTATTTTGAATGCACAGATTGGCAAGCACTATGCAATGCTTATGCATTTGATCCTAATATGCTTATCACCTTTGATATTCGTCTGGAAGATGAAATTGAAGGTAATATCGACATCTGGGTCGATGTGCACACGCCTCCAGTTCTACCATTGTGTGAGTTTCTCAACCATATTTATTAAATAATTTATATTGTTTATTTAAAAATATTTGACAACTTATTTCCATTGACAGCTTATTTTCATTCTTCAAAAAATGTACGGAAGATGGTAGACAGAACATATTACTACAATGATAAAGCGGAGTTAACTTGTAAGGGGAAACATCATCTTGTCGCATTTATCAATGATCTTGTGAATTACAATACCTATCAGCAAACTCCCCCACATTATGGTCATTAGGTGCCACTAGTGCACATGGTGAACTACGGTAACATGCATGGACATTGCATGCTAATATTTTTCTACTATTACGACATCTGTGCATCTTTTGCATAAATTCTTGTAAAACTAAACTACATTGCTAGCTACAAAGTTAATACTATGTTTTTCAACAGAAAATCCCGCAAGATTGTGTGCCTCATCTGATGTTTCCAAGAGGTCACGTTGATGTTATGAGCATACGACCAGCACGGCCAAGTCAGCCTAGGTATCTGCATCACTCTTGTCCATACCAGATTTCTAAAACCGATGAAATGACAATCAAAGACTGGAAAAAATGTTTGGTCAATCGTACAGAGCTACTTGGAAACAACATTGTGCGTAGGACAAGAATGGGAGACAAGATGATTTCCATTCTCCATGATGGAGAGTCAGGGCCTATCTTGTTTTATGATATTCTACCTAAGAGAGGGTAGAGTAGGTCCTATGAGAGAGGAGAAGGTCCTAGGTACAATATGTTATATATTATGTGCTACAATGTGTTATAGTTGATGATGAGGAGGAGGAGTTGTGATTATGACTAGTGACCAACTTTTGTTATATATATGACGTCTCATTGACGAAAATGATGATTAAATAGTGTTGGTGGTAATGACTTACGATGATTCTTAGCTATAGTGATGCAAGAGTTTTTATATTAATATGATGATGATGTTGATCATGATTATCATGATGATTTGTTATAAGGATCATGATTGGTTATTATATCAATGGAGGATGGAAAGCGGATTAGATTCATGTGTGGATGAATCTTCGACGTTGGGTTCATTAGCCTAGATGTTGTAAATTAATGGTCGGTATGCCACAATACATAAGAGATCGAGGATAAGTTGCTAAAGTCATTAATACTATATCATGGAGAAAGACAGGACACTTCTCTCTATTAGCTAGCTAACACAATATGAAACCCAGAAATTAACTATCCAAAACCCCCAACACACCCCCATTCAAAAAAAACCCACCTCGTGGTCGAGGTTAGTATTACCAACCGGGACTATAGGCCCTCCTGCCTGGGCTCCGCGTAGAGGCCACGTGGAGGCCCTTATGTCCCGCTTGGTAAAGGAACCGAGGCTAAAGGTTTTGGGCTTTAGTCCCGACCATTCAGTCCCGGTTAAAGAAATGGGGCTAATGGGCCTTTCGAACCGGGACAATTGGGCCATTTTCTACTAGTGACTTACAAAAACTAATTAGTTCATATAACATATAACAATTAGTCTATCAGGCCTGGTGGGCCAGGAGAGTAGTCCTTTTATTTTCATCGCAACCTTTCTCTTTATTAATAGATTTAGCCTCTTGCAAAAAAAAGATCGAGGCAAAGTTTTTTCATCCACTATCCAGGGCGGAGCCAGCTCATTAGCATTGGGTTCCAGTGAACCCAATGAAATTTGACATGTCACTAGCTTAAGACTAAGCAAAGAACCTAAACCACTCTTTAATAGAGCTTAACCCAATGGTTGATAATCGTAGCTACGCCCCTGCCACTATCTACAAGAAAAGAAATGGTTTTGGTCTGGGAGACTGTCACTTGGCCTGCTGAAATTGGTTTCCATATTTGAAGCGCAGTTGTCCTAATTAGGCCATGGCATTCTTAAGCAATAAATTAGCAGTATTTCCTCCTCGAGCTTCTACTAAAAGCTAAACTCAGCCTCCCAAAAGCAAAAGAAATTCTTGTTCTGAATTCAACAGCCAGATCAACAAACATTTTCCTTACTGAGAATACTTGGTGTAGGCAAACCACCTACTGTTTTCTCAAAGGCAATGGGCAGAATTCTAGTCAACTTTTTTTATCTGGCTACTACTAATTGAGAGACAGACTGAAGAAAAAGCGCCATGGTACAAAGGAAGAACTTATTTCTGCCATATTACTCATAATTTCCTACTATGCCTTCTTCTACAACAGAGCATATTCAGAATGATGGGATGGTCAACCTTATACAATAACAGCATGCCAATCCGATTTTAAATTTAAATGGCTGGACATGGTACTTTTTATTAGCAGGGGAAAGTCCAATTCATTCAAAAAAGTGAAGGCCCGTACTAATATTTGTGCAGCTAAATTGAAACGAGTAAAACTTCATGTACTAGCAAAGGGATGCAATGACCTAGCTACGCCGAATCTGAGAAAGGCAAAAACCTAGCACCGTGGCAGCACCCACATTTGCCAAGTCAATATGCCTAAGTTCCACATGGAAAGTAATAGGCTAGAAATAACTGTGAGGCAAAATAGGCAAGTAATATCTGTGAGGTGTAGGATGATATAAAGATTGCAAGGTGCAAGATGTTATAAATATGCCAAATGTTGCTGTGAGGTGTTGCACGCGTCTCAGATAGGGGAATTAGAGATGTATACCTGCTAGCGGCGAGAAGATGGTGCGGCGGCGGTGGCCCGGCGGGACCTACTGTGGGAGGGAGGCAGCACGGGGGGAAGGGGCAGTGGGGGCGTCGGTGGAGGGCGTGGTGGGGGCGTCGGTGGGGGCACCGGTGGAGGGGATGGTGGGGGCGCCGGTGGAGAGCGCCGGTGGAGGGGACGGTGGGGGCTTCCGGTGGAGGGCGCCGGTGGATGGGACGGCGGGGGCGTTCGTTGACGGCGCCGATGGAGGGGGCGGTGGGGGCGCCGGTGGAGGAGAGCTGCGGGCGAGATCTGCCGCGAGATTGGGTCAAGGGCGCCGGTGGAGGGCGCCGGTGGCAGGGGGATTTGGTGAAAAAAAGTTAGCGCGCGCGGCGGGGGGTTAACTCAAAATAGCGGTCACGCTGGTTTTGAACCAGCGTTGCGCGTGATTACAAACCAACGCTACTCCTATCATTTTGAATTGTTATTTTTTAATTGTAAAATACAAGTAGCACTACCGCTCGTTTAGGAACGAGCGCTTTTTTCATTATTTTCCTTTTCTTTTGTGTTTACTTTTCTTTTTATTTTGTACTACTTTCTCCCTTTTGTTTTTGTTTTTTTGTTTTTCTCCCGACGACGGCGTCTCTCCCTCTCCCCCAATGCGGGAATATCACCGGAACCGTGCATGTGGTGGGAACATATCAGTTGACCGATAAGGGTTACTTAAGTGGGTACACAAAATAGATACATATATATAAATGTACGTTGGTTGTCGAGTAATTGAGCACCTCCTTGTGACTTTTCCGGAGCCATGGAGTACGACCTTTCTTACGTAATGTAGTCTTGATTCTTCTTTTCACGTATGCTTCATCATCATCGTCATCTTCCCTCATCGGGTTGCCGTATTGGTCGTAGTCTTCCTTGATGGCGACTCCATCCATTCTGACAATGCTCCTTTTAGATCTCCTCACGACAACACCGCTGGGATTGGCCGGGTCGGTTATGAAGAAGCATTGTGTCACGTGCTTAGCGTGTACCCATGGCTCATTTTTGGCAATGATGTTAACGTTCACGGGAGTGCTCTTTGCGTGGGTATAGACATGGTGGTGAAATACTTGTTTTCTCATTACGACGTCCTTGGCCCATCTGACACGGAACATTGTCGCATCGTGCATTCCAGCATAGTCAAGCTCCCAGATCTCTTCGACCCCTTCGTAGAATCTTTCAGTTGTGCCGTTGGCGTCGGTCAAGCATTGAATTGTCACCCCGAAGTTCTGGTAATCACTGTCCATGTCTTTGGCCATCGTGTAGGACGTGTACCCATTGATATCATAGGACTAATAGGTCGCGAGCTTGCACGCATGGCCATGTGCTAAGGCGTGTATGAGCAATCCGTCCGAACTGCCCTCTTCCGGAGGATTTTCAAGAACTTGCTCTCTGAACCAACGCAAGAAAGTAGCGTTGTGCTCTACAGTAACTTTGTCGTCCGTCTTGAGCATCCCCTTATCACGACACTTCTTTCTGATGCTTTCTTTGTGTCGTGCCACATAATCATCTACCACATCTAGGTGTTGTAGCACTAATAAGTTAGCCCTGTCAAAGTCGTTCCGTCGATCCGAGTAGTCCACGTGCAATTCCCTCCTACCATTGTTGTGACCATCTCCTTCGAGCTTCCCATCGTGCTTCTTGACGGGAAAACCAACAAGAGGGTCTCCAACGCTTATATAATTCTCACAAAAGGAGATGCACTCATGCATCAGATACCCCTGGAGGATGCTCCCTTCGGGACGGGACTTGTTACGAATGAATCCTTTGATGACCCCATTCATCCTCTCGAACGGCATCATGCTGTGAAGGAATGTCGGCCCGAGGTCGATGATGTCGTCCATGATGTGGACAAACAGATGCACCATGACGTCAAATAACGCGGGCAGGAAGAACATCTCAAGCTCACATAGTATGACAACAATCTCTTCATGTAGCCTTCGGAGCTATTTCACACTTATGGACTTTCGAGAGATAACATCAAAGAAGTTGCAGAGACCAGTAAGTGTGTCACGGACGTGCTTGTCCATTATCCCTCTAATGGCAACCGGGAGTATCTGCGTCATCATCACGTGATAGTCATGAGACTTCATCCTGCTGCACCTTTTCTTCTTGGGGTCTAGAAATCTGCTTATCTTCCCACAGTAGCCGGAACTGACTTTGATTCCCATAAGGCACTTGATGAATTGATCTATCACCTTCGCACATAAGGTGAAGCAAGAAGGGGGGCAAGAATTCTCCTCCTTCTTCTTGACTTTTCCGCCCCTTTTCCTCTCCTCTGTCTCGGTCTCCAATGTTTATGGTTTGTCTAGCATACTAATAGATCTCACGAGTTTGTTTCCGAGTTTTGTGTGTTGAAGTTTTCAAGTTTTGCGTGTTATCACGACGGATGAAAGAATAAGGAATGGTAAAGAGCCTAAGCTTGGGGATGCCCGAGGCACCCCAAGTAAAATTCTAGTAAGACTCAAGTGTCTAAGCTTGGGGATGCCCTCGAAGGCATCCCCTCTTTCATCTCAATCCACCGGTATTTCACTTGGAGCTACATTTCAATTCATGAAATGATATGAGTTTTGCTTGGAGCTTTGTGTATCATAGTTCGATTTTTCTTTAGTTTTCCACAATAATTGTTTGTCGGACACACCCACTTGAGAGAGACACATGTTCACCATGATCTCTTAGAATAATATATGTTCTTCACTTATATGTTTTGATCTAAGCAGTTGCTCTAGTACTTGACTTATATATTTTAGGGCATGGTGGTGTATAGATTTTATAGAAATAATTGCACTCTCGTTCTTCACTTAAATTTCATTGACAGTTAATAAATAGTGATTGTAATTTGCATGGATTATAATACTAGACCAAAAATAATAGGTATTCATAGAGTGCATAATCAAAACTTTCATGTAGCACATAAAAGAGAAATTGTGCGTTAATCATATTGATGTGGAAATATGAAAAAGTTCGATTGCATGGTTGTTGGTTAGTAAAAATATCGAGAGTTAAATGGTGTTAATTTTCTATTCATCTAAATACTGGTTATGGCATGGTGATGATGTCTGACCATTCTTATTCCTTGTTGAAATCCTACTGTTGTTTAGGACGGAGGCACTACAGAAATCACCTTCTTTGCCGTCTGCCATCACACACGGCAAAGACAATATCCCGGACGGCAAAGACAATACCACAGAAGGCAAATATTGTCACGGCCGGCAAATTTTCTGCGTCAGCCTACGACGGCATAGGACCTTCTTTGCCATCTGCCCGCGCAAGGCGGACGGCAAAGCTCTTTTTGCCGTCAGCTTTCCTCAGGAGCTATCGGCAAAGCTCTTGAGACGGCAGCAGACACGCGTTGCCTCCGTTAGGGGTTAACGGAGCCTTTGCCGTCTGCCTCTCCGTCCATCTTTGCCGTCTACCTCCCCGTCCATCTTTGTCGTCTGCCTTCTCCTCCCCTCCCCCCTCCATCTTTGCGGCCTGCCTACACGTTCATCTTTGCCGTCTGCCGGGTCCTCCCCTCCCCCCTCTCTCCACTCTTTGCCGTCTGCCTCCTCCTCCCCCCTCCTCTATTCCCTCTTCTTTGCCGTCTGCCCCCTGGAGGCTGACGGCAAAGAGACTATATGGCCAGCTGCTACTGCCCAGGTTGCACAGCTAGGCGCCACGTGGCACCTTTGTCGTCGGCCAGCTGACGGCAAAGGCCTTTTCCATTAGCTGGCAGACGGCAAAGAGCCTATATTGTCACATTTTTGTTTATTTTTTCTATTTCATAGCACATATACATATAATTCATAGCACATATATGATAAATAGGTCTCAACATATATATGATATACATATAAAGCTCATCAATGCCATTTGTTCATCAACGTAGATCCCATATATCAAAAGAACCAACACATACAAAGTTTCATCCATATATACATACATATAGTTGCACATATATTGTTCATCCATATATAGATATACATATAGTTCCACATTGTTCATCAACTCAAATAAAAACGGAAACTAAAGCACTCCAACGCCAGCTTCCATGCATGTAGTACATCCAATCTGCAAAGTGGGAATAAGAAAGTCAGAAGAAGAAGAACAACAACATATATATGACAAATAAGCTAAATTGAAGAAGAAAGAGAAGAAGCAAGAAGAGAACAAGGAGAAGAAAAACAAGAAGGAGGAGGCGGAGGAGGAGGAGGGGAAGGAGAAGGAGAAGGAGGAGGAGAAGAAGAAAAAAGAAGAGAAGAAGAAGGAGAAGAAGGAGGAGAAGAAGGAGAGAAGAAGAAGGAGAAGAAGGAGGGCTCCTTCTCCTTCTTCTCCTCCTTCTCCTTCTTCTTCTCTTCTTCTCCTCCTCCTTCTTCTTCTTCTCCTTCTCCTTCTCTTCTTCTTCTCTTCTTCTTCTTCTTCTTGCTTCTCCTTCTTTTTGAGCTAAATGGGCTAATTATGTCATTTTAGAGGAAAACAAGCTAAGTATATAATATTCATGAGCTAACCAAGGTTCTTATGCCATTTTGATCTTATTATGGTATTTTGGAGCTAAATGGGCTAATTATGTCATTGTTGGGTTAATTAAAGCAAGGATAATATGAAAGAGGAGAAGAAAGAGGAGGAGGAGGAGAAGAATAAGAAATCAAGAAGAAGGAGGAGGAGGAGGAGAAGGAGGAGGAGGAGGAGGAGAAGGACTAGAAGGTCCTTGGCCTTCTCCTCCTCCTCCTCCTCCTCCTCCTTCTCCTTCTTCTCTTCTTCTTCTTCTCTTCTTCTTCTTCTATCTTTTCATTTTGCCTATTTCTTCTCCTCTTCTCCTCTTGTTGGAGCTAAATTACCTAATTATGTCTTTGTTGAGCTAAATGTTCCAATTATGTCATTTTAGAGGAAAACAAGCTAAGTATATAATATTCATGAGCTAACCAAGGTTCTTGTGCCATTTTGAGCTTATTATGGTATTTTGGAGCTAAATGGGCTAATTATGTCATTGTTGGGTTAATTAAAGCAAGGATAATATGAAAGAGGAGAAGAAAGAGGAGGAGGAGGAGGAGAAGAAGAAATCAAGAAGAAGGAGGAGGAGGAGGAGGAGAAGGATAGAAGGTCCTTGGCCTTCTCCTCCTCCTCCTCCTCCTCCTCCTTCTCCTTCTTCTCTTCTTATTCTTCTTCTTCTTCTTTCTTTTCATTTTACCTATTTCTTCTCCTCTTCTCCTCTTGTTGGAGCTAAATTACCTAATTATGTCTTTTTTGAGCTAAATGGGCTAATTATCCCATTTTAGAGGAAAAGAAGCTAAGTATATAATATTAATGAGCTAACCAAGGTTCTTATGCCATTTTGAGCTTATTATGGTATTTTGGAGCTAAATGGACTAATTATGTCATTGTTGGGGAAATTAAAGCAAGGATAATATGAAAGAGGAGAAGAAAGAGGAGGAGGAGGAGGAGAAGAAGAAGAAATCAAGGAGGAGAAGGAGGAGAAGGAGGAGGAGGAGAAGGACTAGAAGGTGCTTGGCTTCTCCTCCTTCTCCTCCTCCTCCTCCTCCTCCTCCTCCTTCTCCTTCTTCTCTTCTTCTTCTTCTTCTTCTTTATTTTCATTTCTCCTATTTCTTCTCCTCTTGTTGGAGCTAAATTACCTAATTATGTCTTCTTGGAGCTAAATGGGATAATTATCTCATTTTAGAGGAAAACAAGCTAAGTTTGGAGGAGAAACTTACCGTAGTGGTCATCAAGGAGGAGAAACACCGCGGTTGCTCGCGCCGGCTTCGTTTGGAGACGGTTGCCCTCGAGAAGGGTCGTGCGATGCCGCTCGGGAGTTATTCTGCAGAAAAGATATTTTTCAATGTCTCAGTTAGCATGATGACACTCAATTATTAATACTAGTTTATAATGAAACTCACCGTGCCAATCGAAGAGAAGACGGGCATCGGCGGAGGGACTTGACCGCTCTTCTCGCACACACCCTGAAGAGTGGGTCGTATTAGTTAGTATTGAAACAGACATTACACACATGATTTGGCTAATGTGAATAAAAACATACCACAAAAAGCTCGTACAAGGCCCGTTGACCCGCCTCATTCCGGGCCCTCTCCTCCTCAAGCAATCGTGCCATGGTCTGGCCCCTCTCATCAAGAGCAGCTTGAAGAGCAGCCTGGCTTGCCAATCCCTCTTTCTCAAGAGCAGCCTGGTTTGCCGCTCTCTCTTTTTGAAGAGCAGCCTGAAAAACCATTCCTCGTTACCACAGTAATGATCTATGGTGACACACATAATGAAATGGATGAAAGTGTTCTTAGTCCGTACAACTAACCTCGATGGCAAGTTCGACTGGCCGTGGACGAGGCGTTATCTCAGGACATCTGCTCGACTGGCGCGCCTTGATCTCCGGAAGAGTGAGTGGACAACGTATTATCCCATCTCCAATGGCTATCGAGCCACCAGATATCATCACCAGCTCTGGATCCAAAGGTTCCTGGCTAGGGTTAAAGTCATCCCCTTTCGTAGCCTTCCCCGCGTCCCTGTATGCCACGAGCTTCTGGTGGGATGATATGTTGGTGAAGTTACTGGGATCATCCAGGTCAGACTCAGAGAATGCCTTCGCCTTCTTGTACGAGGAAGTATGGGCCATGCCATAAAGGTCATACAAGTGTGGCATCTCAGTCTTATTGTGATGCGCCTAAAAGAGAGGAACAAAATATTAGCATCAAGAATGAATTGCATGAATCATGAAGCAAATCACATACCCAGTTTCGTCCAAACTGAAGTAAGTTGGTGTTGCCTTGATGGTGTGGCACACCAACCATTTGGCTACGCAGATCCTTCGCATTCTCGTCGACGGCTCGCCAGCTGCCTGTGCACCACTCATCAACCAATGCCTCCCAACAATCCATCTTATCCGCACACCATCTCGGGGGCACCTGTAAGTTATTAGAAAGAATTTTAAGCGCTACGCCTATGAATGAAATCAAGAAAACTACGTAGAAGGACTTAAGAATAGGTAATTACCTTCATGTATTGCTCCTTCTTCAGAATCTTTCCGTGGCAATCCTTCTTCTCCTTCTTAATACCACGCGTGGCGTAGTAATCTTGAATAGCCTGCGGCCGAGCCTCGTGGCGCAAGTTCTGTAGTAACCGCCTACACTCGACCTCGAGAACCATGGCCGCCTCCTCCTCATATCCATCCTCACACCTATAGAAGGTCTGCAATCAAACGTGAAAACACAGATTAGTACAATAATTAGGTATATTGTTAATTTTAGATTCTGCAAAAGGATAATTTACCCAAAAGCTCTTGATCACCATCTCGGCCCTCGTGTGGCACAAGACACCATCTATAATCTCCTCCGGCGGGGCCTGCGCAGCCTGGTAGTGCTCCCAGGTAAATCCTAGTGTAGGAACCTGACCCTCACCAGGCAACGTAACAAACCCTGGGAAATTTGTCCGGCAAAGCACACCAAGGACGGAGTTCGGCCTGCGGACTCCAAGAGGGTGTACCCATCCCCTGCAGTATGATAAGGTCAGTGCATTAGATATTTGAACAAACTTGAAGGCAAAAGCTAAAAAAAGGTAAATGTACTTACCTATCTCCTTCAGGTTTAATCACCGGCCTCTGCTCGCGGGTAGCCGGGGCGACCGGGAGACGTGTACTACCACGCTTGTACACGGTGGCCCCGTCCACCTGCACATCGCCCTCACTATCCGTAAGCTCATCCCCGCCATCCCCGCCCCCTGAGCCACCCGGACCCTCGGTCCAATCCGGCAACTCGGTACGATCCGGCCAAGGCTCCCATCCGGGCCTCTCCACGTCGGGTGAAGCCTCCGGAACCGTAGTCTCCTCCGGCTGCTCCTGGGCCGAATGCACCTCGACCCGAGGCTGCTCCTGGACTGGAGTCTCATGGGACGAATGCCCGTGAACACTAGGCTCCTGGACCTGAGTCCCCGTAGCCTCCTCCGCAAACGAGTCGACCATACTAGTCCTATGCTCGGGTGAATGAGCTGGTGGTGGTGGCGAGGACGGCTCAACAGTCCTCCTGGACCTTCCGCGGCCACCACCTCTCCCTGTACCCTTCCCCTTCCTCCCTACCCGACCAGCACCCCTCCCAGTGGGCAATGCCGCCGACGAAGAAGAACCCCCGGCTGGTGTCGAAAGACTATCTGCCAAGGCTCTACGGAGAGATAGGGGTGGAAGGGAAGTACCATCCCTCGTGCGGGGCGCCTGGGAAGAACCCGTCGAGTGCTCTGGACCCGCGCCCACCATCTTTCAACACCTGCCATGATAAAGATTAAAATAAATTAGTACAACATAAAAAAATTGAATGACTGACATGAATAATAATATGTAGATGAATAATAAAGATTAAAATATATATATTTAAGTTGTGAATATTACAAACTAATAATCATCATCAATAAATGCATCATCATCATCACTATCACGCATGTCTTCATGAATGACGTGCTCATGGGTTCAACGGTGTGAAGTTGTGAAAGGCCTTCCTTTAATCGTTGAAGCATTGACAGGTCATCCGCATCAGTAACCTCTACGAGTTCCAGGTCTTCTGGTTTCGGCTCAGGGCTGGAGTCGGATTCATTGTCGCTGTCTACTTCCATGTTCTTGGATGAAGCACGATGGTTCTTGAAACGTTTCTTGGAAAGGCGTGCTTCTTGGAAGAATTCTCCATCTTATGTGTCTGGGTTAATGTGAGGTTCATAATCTTGTTCACTTGGGAGAGGTGGTCTGACATGTGGCGGCACTTCATAAACAACATACCAACCTTCCAGATTCTTATCCGTTTGGCATGACCACGGTAGATAGAAAACTTGGGTCGCCTGTTGAGCCGTAATATAGACATCGGGAACATCTAAATGGGTGTTTGGATTGATTTCGACTAGTCCTATATGTTCATGAGTCCTTCTAGTATTTTTCGGCTGGAACCAATAACATTTGAAGACTACGACGTTCGGTGGGTTTTCACCATAGAATTGAAGTTCATAAATTGCTTCAACTCTTCCATAATACTAGATAACACCTTCGCCGATAGCAGAGACACCACAATTTCTAGATTTCCGGTCGGGCATAGATAGCTCTTTGCCAAAGGTACGAAAGAGAAACCCGTTGATATTGTATTTCTCAAATGAACGGACCTTATAGTCAAAACCATTAGCGACTTGTCTCAATTCGGCGTCCATAGACTCTGAATTAGCCTACAAGTTTAATATGAAACGGTTGTTTCATTAGCCGCAAGTTAGACCAAGAATGAAATGGTCCATTATTGATAATTACCATTTGTTTGAACCAAGAGATGAAACCGGGATAGCCGCCTCCTGTCTTTGACAGAAGCTCATACTCTTCGACGGAATCATTTTCGATCACCGCTCCATCCGAGAATTTGATGACGTAACGGCTGTTTGAAATATCTGGGAATAAGAGCAGTTCAAATGAATTAGAAGTTACGGGAAAATGTGCCGAGAACTCACTCGATGTACGGCCGCACTTCTGTTAGGTTGTTGAAGATATACAACGAAATGTTCCACCATTCTTCGATATCCAACGTTATTGGTTTCGAAGCACCGGCTGGTGCGAGTTTCCCTTTGAATAGGCTGAGGTTGGACCCACCTTTTTTAGGGTCTCCATCATTGTGCCGAGGCTTCGGATTATGCAAATGATGATTTTTGGCTTCGTAGTGTGCTGTCACAAAGTTTGCCACCTCCTCAATAATGAATGCCTCAGCCATTGATGCTTCAATTCTACGCTTATTTTTACATTTAGCTCGAAGGGTCTTCTGCATCCTCTCAGTTGCATAGCACCAACGATCTTGCACGGGCCCACCCAATCTTGCCTCGGTCGGTAGATGTAAAATCAAATGCTGCATTGGATTAAAGAAGCCCGGTGGAAAGATCTTCTCTAACTTGCACAACAACTCCGGTGCAAACTCCTCCATGTCTTCTACCACGCCAAGCGACAATTCTTTCGCACAAAGAACACGGAAGAAATAGCTCAGCTCCGCCAGTACTAGCCATTCATCCTCAGGAATAAAGCCACGTAACATCACCGACATTACCCGCTCTAGCCATATGTGCCAATCATGACTCTTGAGACCAAAGATTTTTAATTTTTCAATACTCGCTCCCCTCTTTAGATTCGCTGCATACCCATCGGGGAACATCAAGTGCATTTTGACCTACAAGATAAGTTCCCTCATAGCTGGTCTTCCAAGATTGAACCAGGCCTTTGGCTTCGACCACTTCTGCTTTCCTTTGCCTTCTCGCATGTTTTGTAACGGTCTATGACATAGTGTCTCTTGATTGACTCTAGCCTTAATATTATCCTTTGTCTTCCCATCTATGTCGAACAATGTACCAAAAATAGCCTCTCCGATATTCTTTTTAGTGTGCATCATGTCGATATTGTGTGGAAGAAGGAGGTCTTTGAAGTAAGGTAGATCCCAGAAGCATGGCTTGTGAGTCCAGGCATGTTTTGAATTATACCCCTTGAAATACCCTGGACGCTCTGGATCAGGCTCGAGGGTGTTTAACTGATCCAGGATCTGTTGGCCTGTGAACGCAGGTGGTGCCAAGTTTTTGACAACTTTACCTTTGGTAAAGTTCTTGTTGTCTTTTCTGAACTGATGGTCAGGATCCAGGAACTGTCTATGCAAGTCAAAGCAAGAATACTACCGACCCTCCTACAACCAAAGAAACTGAAGAGGTGCCTTGCATTGGAGGCATGGGAACCTTCCATGCACACACCATCCAGAGAATAGCGCATACGCTGGCAAGTCATGCATAGAGTACATGTACCACACATGCATTTTGAAGTTTTCTTTTCTAGCGGCATCCTATGTCTTGACCCCATTTTCCCAAGCTTCTTCCAATTCATCCTTAAGCGGTTGCAGGTACACATTCATATTCTTCCCCGGATAATTGGGCCCTGGAATTATTAACGTCAGAAATATGTTCTTTCTTTGCATAATCTGCCCGGGGGGGGAGATTGAGTGGAATGACAAATACAAGCCAACAACTGTATTGGGTTGCCTTCATGGCGAAGGGATTAAAACCATCCGTGGCGGCGCAGACTCGAGGATTCCTTGGATCTGCCGCTTTATCCTGATGCAATCCATCGAAATGTTTCCACGCTTCCCCATTCGATGTGTGTACCATCATCTTATTCCCATCCGCATCTAGTTCGGTTCTTTTGCCCAATTTGTGCCATGTCATCTGTCTGGCTGTCTCTTCGACCATGAAAAGAAGTTGAAGTCTTGGTACGATTGGCATATACCGAAGAACACTAACTGCGATTTTGGTCTGCCTCTTCTCACCCATACCGTTGTCTACCACAAAATACTTGCAAGACTCGCAATTGGGACAATAGTCCAAGTGTGCATACTCCTTCCTAAATAAGACACATCCTTTCTCACATGCATCTATCTTCTCATAGGGCATCTTAAGTATACGAAGTATTTTGTCCGAGTGGTACAGGTTTGCAGGCATGACATGGCCTTTGGGTAGGAAACGTCTAAATAGTGTCATCATCGCGTCATAGCATTCTCTTCCCAAGCTGAACTGAGCTTTCAGAGCCATTACTTGTGCAATTGCATCCAGCTGACAGAGCTCAGTGTGCTCATGGAGAGGACGTTTTGAAGACTCCAACATTTCATAAAAGGCCTTTGTAGATTCATCCATCTCATCTTCCGAATCCCGAGCATCATCAAAGTCTTGCACCATGTCTTCGATCCCAGTACCATGCTTGTCCGTGCGACGACGGACCACCTCAGCTCTTGTGCGTTGTATAGACTCACCATGAAATGTCCACACCGTATAATTAGGCTTAAAACCCCTCCTTTGCAGGTGTTTAATCATTACGGCCTCTGTCGTCTTTTTATAGTTGTCGCATCCAGGACAGGGGCAATAGTTTCTTTCCTGGCCATTTGCGAATGCGGCTTTCACAAATTCCTTTGTTTTTAAAAACCATTCTTTCGTCATCTCTTTCTGACTAGGGTGACCGGTATACATCCACACACGATCACTCATCTTGCGTAGCTACTAAAGACAGAAGAAATATATTTATATATAATTTAGCATTTATATTCATCGGTTAATCAGGTTCGCCATTTTTATTACGTCCAGGCAACCTACACGCTAATAGGTAAAGATAGGTCCTAACCCCACCCGAGTATGTGTAGATTCGGTTCGTTTTCCCATGCTCTGCTCCGGATCCAATGCAAAATTTCGGCAGCACCTCCCCGCTGTTCTCCTGATACACGTCTCCGCAATAAACAGAGAGGATGTGCATCCGGAGAACAACAGGGAGGCACTGACGAAATTCCGCATCGGATCCAGAGCACAGCATACGGGAAACGAACCCAATCTACACATACTCGGGCTGTCCATGGATAATGTTAGACAATTCGAAAGGATGGCGGTTATAAATATGCAAAGACATGCATATTTATAGATGTCGCCCTTTCGAACGGGAGACGCATACTGGTCACGCATACTGATAAATTAATTGAATTACCTAAATCTAGAAAGTTTCATCCGGAAACCGAGCCACAGTAAATGAAGGGGCGGGGAGGAGATGAAATTTGTACTCACCCACGAATGCAGGGGCGGAGCTCGTACAATGCACGGGCAGGTCTTCGCACAGCAGACCTCACAGCGACGAGACAACTATCACATGTAAATCCACCCGATCAACACAAATATTCCAATTATGTCATTTTAGAGGAAAACAAGCTAAGTATATAATATTCATGAGTTAACCAATGTTCTTGTGCCATTTTGAGCTTATTATGGTATTTTGGAGCTAAATGGGCTAATTATGTCATTGTTAGGTTAATTAAAGCAAGGATAATATGAAAGAGCAGAAGAAAGAGGAGGAGGAGGAGGAGAAGAAGAAATCAAGAAGAAGGAGGAGGAGGAGGAGAAGGAGGAGGAGGAGAAGGATAGAAGGTCCTTGGGCTGCTCCTCCTCCTCCTCCTTCTCCTTCTTCTCTTCTTCTTCTTCTTCTTCTTTCTTTTCATTTTGCCTATTTCTTCTCCTCTTCTCCTCTTGTTGGAGCTAAATTACCTAATTATGTCTTTTTTGAGCTAAATGGGCTAATTATCCCATTTTAGAGGAAAACAAGCTAAGTATATAATATTAATGATCTAACCAAGGTTCTTATGCCATTTTGAGCTTATTATGGTATTTTGGAGCTAAATGGACTAATTATGTCATTGTTGGGGAAATTACCCTGCTGCATGGACATGCACCTACCACGCAAAGTTCGCAGGTCCAGAAGTTGCCCTTTTGGTCCAGAGGACTTTCCAGGTTACCTATACCAGTTTTTAGTTTATATAAAACTTTTCGATATTTTCTACATTTGAGGATGGCAATATTATTTAAGTTGTCTTCTTTTGCTCCGGTACCAATAAATATAGACGATACATTATTTTGACAGACTTGATTTCAACAAAAGAACATGTGATCTTCTTTGAAGTAGTCTTGAACCTAAGCAATAATGATGGGCGAATAAACTAACAGAATCTACCACTAAATCTACTAATTAACTAACAGAATCTACCACTAAAACTACTAATTAATTCCAAAAAACTAAATACGAAACATGTGATCTTCTTTTTGTCTTCTCCTCCTCCTATTCTTCTTCTTCTTCTTCTTCTCCTCCTCCTCCTCTTCTCCTCTTCTCCTCCTCCTCTTCTTCTTCTTCCTATTCTTTCTAGTAAGCTAACTAACTAACTAACCTAACTAACCAAGCTAACTAAACCTATCGCTAAACCTAGATAGCACTAAACAGCAAAAAAATAACAAAAACAGAATCTACCACTATAACAAAAACAGAATCTACCACTAAGTAACTAAAAAAGAATCTAGCTACCACTAAATACCAAACAATAAAAAATCAACTCCTTCTTATTTTTTCTTATTCTCTTCTTCTCTTCTTCTTCTCTTCTTCTTTACGTCTTCTCCTTCTTATTTTTTTCTTCTCTTCTTCTTCTTTTTCTTCTTCTTCTTCTTCTTATTTCTTCTTCTCCTCTTCTTCTTCTTCTTCTTTTTCTTCTCCTCCTCCTCCTCCTCCAACTCCTCTTCTTCTTCTCTTCTTCTTGTCCTCCTCCTCCTCCTCTTCTCCTCTTCTCCTCCTAACTAAATCTACTAACCTAACTAAAACTACTAACCTAACTAAATCTACTAACCTAACTAAATCTACCACTAAAACTACTAACAATAACAACTACTAAAACTACTAAAAAATAATAAAACTAGTAAAAAATAATGCGGGTGGGGGGTGGGGGTGGGGGTGTGGGGATCACCGAGGGGCGGCTGTGGAGGGGCCGGGGTGGTGGGGGTGGCGGGGCGGCGCCAGGTGCGGCGGCGCGATGGTGGTGGGGCAGCGGGAGCGGCAGCGGGGGCGAGGTGGGGAGAGAGAGAGAGAGGGGCGACGGCGGGGGCGACAGGGCCGACAGGGGCGGCAGTGGGGCGCGACGGGGGCGGCGGCAGGGGCGACGACGCGATGGGGGCGGCGGCGCGACGATGGTCCTGGCGGCCGTTACAGAGAGAGAAGCGCGCGGGGTGGGGAGAGATAGCGAGGGGCGCGCGGGGATGAGCCGTTACAGAGAGAGACAGGGGCGGGGTAGGGGGAAGGAGCCGTTAACGGAGTTAGCGCTTTGCCGTCTGTCGGCGGACGGCAAAGAGACTAGACTCTTTGTCGTCTGCCTCCGAACTCTTTGCCGTCCGCTAGCACACGGCAAAGGTCCGACTCCTGTTTGACCTAGCCACCCCGCGGTCAGGTGGGCCTATCTACATCTTTGTCGTCTGCCTCTGGACTATTTGCCGTCCGCTAGCAGACGACAAAGAGGTGACAGATAGCAAAAAGACTGTATGCCATCAGCCAGTACTGTGCCGTCTATTTTGCTAAAGCTGACGGCAAAGACAATCTTTGCCATCAGCTAGCTGACGGCAAAGACTAGGCAGATGGCAAAATACTGATTTCCAGTAGTGAGGCACGCGATGGTTAACTCCTACCGACAACAGGATCTCCGACGCTTATATAATTCTTGCAAAAAGAGACGCACTCATGTGTCAGATACCCCTGGGCAATGCTCCCTTTGGGACGGGACTTGTTACGAAGGAATCCTTTGATGACCCCATTCATCATCTCGAACGACATCATGCTGTGAAGGAATGTCGGCCCGAGGTCGATGATGTCGTCCACGACGTGGACACACAGATGCACCATGATGTCAAAGAACGCGGGCGGGAAGTACATCTCAAGCTCACATAGTATGACAACGATCTCTTCCTATAGCCTTCAGAGCTGCTTCACACTTATGGACTTTCGAGACATAACGTCAAAGAAGTTGCAGAGACCAATAAGCGTGTCACGGACATGCATGTCCATTATCCCTCTAATGGCAACCGGGAGTATCTTCGTCATCATCACGTGACAGTCATGAGACTTCATCCCGCTGAACCTTTTCTTCTTGGGGTCTAGAAATCTGCTTATCTTCCCACAGTAACTGGAACTTACTTTGATTCCCTTAAGGTACTTGATGAATTGATCGATCTCCTTCGGACTAAAGGTGAAGCAAGAAGGGGGGCAATAATTATCCTCATTCTTGTTGACTTTTCTGCCCCTTTCCCCCTCCTCTGTCTCGGTCTCCGTCTCCTCCATCAACTTTTTACGGTGGATATCTTTCCTGATCTTCAAATCTTCCAAGTCTTTCCTTGCCTTCGGACCATCCTTGGTCTTCTCCCGCATATTCATCAGTGTGCCAAGCAAGGTCTCGAGGACATTCTTTGTGATATGCATTTGATCAAGGGAATGAGGCGTGTCATGATTGGGCCTATACTCCAAGTCCCAGAAAATAGACCTCGTTTTCCATACCTCCAGCAGCGGCTCTAGCGCCTTTTTGATCTTTCCCGACGTGGGGCATTGTTCCCAGTTTCTCAACATCTCGTCGATTTTGGCGCCACTCCTCTTACGTGGAGGTCCTCGAAGCTCAGCCAACCCATTGAATAGATCTCCACGCTTTCTCCACGGGTCATCCTTCTTGAGCCATCTATGATGCCCCATGTACACGATTTTCCCAGGCCCGCCATCTTTCGTTGAAGTAAGCTGCTGAGACGTTGTCTCATCCATGCACCTCATGCATCCGCAGTATCCGTGGCATACCTGGTCTGAGGTGTACCCGTAACCGAGATAGTCATGCACCGTCATCATCAGCGCGGCTCTCATATGGAAATGCTCTCCATTGCTGGCGTACCATGTCCATGCAGGTGTTTCCATAACGTGTCTAGCTCCTCTTGCAGAATCCCCATATACAGGTTAATACTATTTCCCGATTGTTTTGGCCCTTGAATCAGTGTGCACATGTGTATGTACTTTGTCTTCATGCACTTCCATGGCAGGAGGTTGTACATCCATACAAACATGGGCCATGTGTTGTGGTTGGTGTTCTGCTTTCCAAACGGATTCATGCCGTCGGTACTCGCACCAAGAACGATGTTCCTTGGATCTTCTTTAGCAAATCCATATACGATGTTGAATTCTCTCCACTGGCTACCATCTACGAGGTGTCTCAACCTCGGATCATCTCCATCGTCGGGCTTCTTCCTCTCCGCGTGCCAGCGCATGAGCTTTGCTTCCTTAGGATCTATGAAATACCGCTGCAGACGGGGAGTGATCGGAAAGTACCATACAACTTTCTGAGGAGCTTTCTAACCTTCCTTCTTGTATCGAGAAGCATTGCACACTGGACAGTTGGTTTTTTTCGCGTGCTCCCATCGATAAATGATGCAGTTGTTGATGCATGTGTGGTACCTAATGTGCAGAAAATAAAAAGGGCAAACGATTTTCTTGGACTCCTCGACACTGCTAGGACACAGGTTCCTCGCTGGAAGAACTTTATTATGTAGATACTTCAAATGCTCATCGAGGCTTTTGTCTGTCCATTTGTTTTTGGCCTTCATATTTAGAAGTTCGAGCATGAAACTCAAGCGGGTCACCTCAGGATCGCAGCTGTCATACAATGGAGTCCTCGAGTCCACTTCAAGTTGAGCTAGCTTGGCATCCTATCTAGAAGCAGCTCTCTCACTAGTCATACTCTTGTGAAGGAGGTCTCGAACATGAGGGTCTTGCACGACTGCACTTAGTAGCGTCGAAGACTGCGGCGTGACGACCGCCTCTTCCCCGCCATGTTTGTACTCTTCTTCGCCGTGTCCGGAATCTTCTCCGCCGCCATCATTTCTGGACTCTTCCCCGCCGCCATGTCCGGCACCATCCTCTTCGTGTCGATCGATCACCTCTTCGTCTAGCCCCATGTCGTTTTTCCCTGCCATTTGGACGTCCTCATCATCATCATCTTCTTCACTTATCCACCGAATATAGCCATCCATTGCACCATTCATCAGCAGGTGCGCCTTCAAAGTGCCACGATCAAAAGGGTAAAAAAGGACTCCTTCCTTCCATCTTGCAGACGGACATCTAATCCTAGTCCGATTATTTGCATGAGTGTCCATCACCGCGGATTGCATGTACCGCTTCACCTTCCATCGACTCACCTTCATGACCGACTGCACGGTATAACAAGCAAAAGGGTTATAAAATAAATAATGCATGCAAGCTTCAAAGTCATATAAAATTTTGGCATGACCTTGCCTAAAAATAGGACATATTGAGTTTGCTCGAAATTCACCGAAACGGAAATAAATCGACAGTTCGGCAAAACATAAGAAACTCAGTCGGAGGGCATGTCACACTGGCACAAATCTCTCCATATATAGATATATCCCAAACACACATATTCTCAATCACACACATATTCCCATTTTTTAGGTGAACAACTTTTTATTCACCTATATATCTCCCGAGAGAGACCGATCGAGTGAGATGATGAGAGAGACCGATCCAAAGAGCACGTGTGGATGGCTAAATAGCTAGCTAGATCTAGTTGTTGGGGGGGAGAGGTGAATCTAGCTATCTAACTAATGGAGAGGGACTTATGGTGGAGGGGGATTTAATATAATGGGGAGAGGAAGAGAGGTAGGACAAAGAGAGATGTGAGAGAACTCATTTATGAAGGAGAGTTATGGTGGAGGGGGACATTAATGAGGAGTGAAGAGAGGTAGGAGGAAGAGAGAAGAAGAGAAACAATGGTGTGGAGAGGGGAGAGGAGTGTGGAGAGGGGAGAGGAGGGGGGAGAGAGGTGAAAGTGGGGGAGAGGAGGGGGAGGGGAGGGGGGTAAAAAGGTGGCAGCCGCAACTAGTAGTAGCGCTGGATACCAGAGAGCACTGTTGCTATGCTATTAGTAGTAGTGTTGCATACCAGCGAGCGCTAATACTAAGTGGGGCCAACTAGCAGCAGCGGTGCTGCAAAACAAAGCGCTACCGCTAAACACTTAGCAGTAGTGCTGGGTTTTGGGCAACGCTGCTACTACAGCTACCGTTGATGGCATCATCTGGTCCCACATAGTAGTCGCACGTTTTTAAGATCTAGCGCTACTACTAAGGTGTTAGTACTAGCGCCTAACTAGATCAGCGCTACTGCTAATTAGCAGCAGCGTTTTCTCTTTTCCAGTTCTACTACTGAGGTCCTGCCTATAAGGTTTTTCCTAGTAGTGCTCGCGGTGACACTCCCAAGTGTTCAAGCTAGGTAAGACGGACAGTGAACGCCCACGATTACCCAGGTTTGGGCCACCTCTCAGTTTAAGACCCTACTCCTGCTTTGCTGATTAGGTGGGTGCTAAAGATATTACAGGAGTCCTCCCCCTCCTCGGTAGCTGTCTGTCCTCCCTTATATTGGCCTTGGTCCTCTTCTCGTAAAAACAATCGACAGGATGGGTTGCCACAACGACCAGTTTGAAGGGGGACATGATCAGAGCTTATCCTTGCAAAAACAGTCATCGCCTACAAAAGCTTCCTCCATGATGCATTGGTGGGCTCGAGGATGACCTCCCGCCTTTGCGACCCTCCTGTCTTGTTCTTTTTTCACCAATGAGGAAACCACTAGAGATTGCTTTTCGAATAGGCGATGGCCCTGATCCCTTAGGACAAAAGAGGAAATCCATTCCATATGCGCCCGCCGGTACGCCTCCTCGCGCCGCCTAGTGCGGCGCACGTCACCCATGTGACACCACACGGTCGCCCGATCTGTCGGCCCACCCTTGACTTGTCTTCCCCAGGAGGGCCTTGAGGGCACCCGTGGGAGGCCTCCTCGCTAGGCGGGGCTTCACGTGCACCCGATGTTGTCCACATGGCTCCACTTCGCGAGGGCCTTGGTCACGAGGTCCGAAGATGGATCATGTTTGGTCCCCGACACGAGTTTCGCCTAGGCCTGCGGATGCTCGTGATCTACGTTGGGTTATCTGTGAAGAGGAATGAGTTATCACATCACAAAGTGGGTAAGTACTTCCCTTAGTTAGGAAACCAAGGTTTATCGAACAAATAGCAATATCAACCACAACCATCTTTAGCGGCTGCAAATAAAAGAACCAACGACATGCACCCAACGCGGGCAAGAGGATTGTCAATCCTCTTGTCTTGCCATTTGCAAGCAAGTTAGGTGTGTAGATAATTGTATATAGCAAGATAAAATGAAAATGAGTAATTGGCAGCAAGATAATGACGGTTTTATCAATATATTGTGAATAGACCCGTGGTCCATAGCTTTCGCTACTGGAATAAATAACATACTATGTGTAAAAAACTTACTGTTGGGCAATTATCAAAAAAGCAGATAATTATGCGATATTCACGACAATGATCATGTGTATATAGGCATGACGTCCATCAAAAAATAGATCGACTCCTGCCTGCACGTATTACTATTACTTCACTTCGAGAGCGCTTCTATGCTTGCATGTCTACGTATTAAGTTCATGATGAACGAAGTAATGCATGGAGTAAGATGACATGATGTAGACAAAGTAAACTTAAGCAATATAAATAAACACCATCATTTTATGCTTAGTAGCAGCAACACAAAGATGCATCTTGTCCCCTTTTGTCAATGGGATATTGAAATTCACCAGGATGAACGTACCACAACGCACATCTCTCACTGAAGAAATACCTATCTAGTTGGCCAAACTATTTCAATATATGAGAGATAATAATGAAGCCATCATGATAATGCACATAAGAACCATATAAGTATTCAGATTTGAATCGAATATTTATCATGAATAATATGAACATAAACCCACAATTCATCGTATCCCAACAAATGCACCGCACAAAAGGAATTACATCATATGGATCAAAGCAAATATATGATGATCATTGTACTGAAGATCGAAGAAAGAGTTTTTGCCATCTACGTATTTCCATGGACCCGTAGGTCTGTGGTGAACTACTCACACATCATCATGAGGACAACAAGGCTTTTGGAGAGGCCATGCGGGATCGATCCCCCTCCAGCAGGGTGTCAGAACAGAGATTGTGGCGGCGTAAAAAGTGTCTCGGCACTACCTCTCGTGTTTTTAGAGTAGGTGAGAATTTATAAGCCATAGAACAACGTTTTGAGGGTTAGGAGGGATGCACAAGCTATCAGGCCGTCACCTAGGTCGTGCCCTGTTATCTTGTGGTCCCCTTGTGAGGCCTCGAGCCTTCTTGTGAGGCTCGTTGTTCTTGTTTTGGTCCAGAAAAAGTGATCAAAAAGGATCAGGGCAATTGGACCTATTTTGGTATGGAAAACCTGCAAAGTGAAAAACATGCCGAAAATAGAAACTGGCACTATGCACTGGGTCAATAGGTTACTACTCAAAAATAATATAAAATCATAAATAAGTACCCCAAAAGCATACTAGTGTGATAATATACCAGCATGGATCAATAGAAAATTATAGATACGTTGGAAACGTATCAACCATCCCCATGCTTAATTCCTGCCCCGTCCTCGAGTAGTTAAATCATAAAAATAGAATTTTCAATTATATATGATATCCATGATGTAACCTTATGCATGTGTGTTGATTAAGAAACAATGAATTAACAAACATTAACATAGCAATACTTCTATGTATAAGCAGCAAATCATTAATCTTTGAAAGTATACGATCCTTAAAGATTGTTTTACCCCCCATCCATCATTATTATATTAGGAAGGCATGGCTACATCTTCACCACATTAATACAAATGTCAAGCACCACGGTGTTCAAGTCAAGCAATTGGATCGTACTATTTCAATATGCATCAACTATTTATTCTTCATGCACTACATGATTGTGAACCATTGGACATAGCATATAGGTGGAATAGAATATGGTGGTATGTTTCAAAGGGGTAAAAGTGGATAAGATAGTATTACATCAACTAGGTGTACCAATGAGCCATATATGGAGATGCTCTTCGATATATATCGATACGAGGATTATCGATTGCTATGCAAACGATGCACCAAAGCTATAAGTGTAAGAATGCTGCGCTAAAGCTAACTGGGGTGTGCATCAGACTTGCTTGTTCATGAATAACTAGGGCATTTGAGGGAGCCCGTCATCGCAATATATAAGCCAAGTATATAAAAAAGTTATACCCATTGGTACATGTCAATGCAAAGAGTAGGGAATGCCAAGCAAATGATGCACTAGAGTTATAAATGTATGAAAGCTAAAATGAAGCTAAGTGGGGTGTGCATCTAACTTGCTTGCTCATGAAGACCTTGGGCATTTGAGGAAGCCCATCATTGGAATATTCAAGCCATGTTTACAATAATGATAATATGATTGCCACTAGCATAAGAATGATATAACATGAGACTCTCTATATGAAGAACAAGGTGCCACTTTGAAGCACACGTGTGGTAAAGGATAGCAGGAAATTCCTTCTCTATTTTTAATTTTTTTATATCATTATGGTGGGCTCATTTGGTCTCCTCTATTTTTATTTCATCATCGGGACAATGCTCTAATAGTGATGAGCATCACAGTTTTATTTACTTACAACTCAACATGAAAACTGATAGGACGATATGACCCTAAATGAATGCCTCTGGTAGTGTACCAGGATGTACAAAGTTCTAGCATGACATGTATCAAAAACATGATGAATGGTGGCTTTGCCACAAATACTATGTCAGGTCTATATGATCATGCAAAGCATTATCATGATGAACGAACTATTCATGTGAAAGGACGATGGCATTTGCATGACAATATATCTCAAAATGGATATGGATATACTATGATAGGTAGGTATGGTGGATGTTTTGAGGAGGATTTAAAAAATTATGTGTAACAGAGCGTTTCATATCACGGGGTTTGTATGCACCGACGAAAGTTGCACCGATCCTCAAGGTGAGAACGGGCGATGCACGGTACCGAAGAGGCTAGCAAATATGATGAGGTGAGAATGTGTATATCCATGGTGTCACATTACTCATGAAGAACTCATATACTTATTGCAAAGTTTTATTAGTCTTACCGCAAAGAAAAGTACTACTCACATGCCCTGAGGGAAAGGGTTGGTAGGATTAACCATCTCATGACTCTGACTCAAACCAACAGATAGTTTTCGACGAGGAATAGAAATGCTCACACTTCATCACCATGCCTTTTTAATTTTTAGATGAACACGCAGTTTAACTTATATTGATATCGACACCTATCTGAATTATTAATAATGCACTCACACCTTTTTATTATCAGTATTAAAGCACATCAATATCATTAACCCACAATTTCTCTATATGTGTTACATGATGGTTTTTATCATCATTCATTGGATACTCATTATTTTTGATCTAGTCTCATGAGGCATGAAAATTACCATCACTATTTGTACAGATCTGGAACAAATATTAGTGGAGGATGAAACCATAACATTGCTATAAAATCTACACGCCACCGTGCTCAAGAAGATATAAGTGAAGTACTAGAGCAACTATTAAGCTCAAAATGTATAAGTGAAGCACATAGAGTATTATAACAAATTGTGATGGTGTGATGTCTCTCGCAAATAGGTTTGTCCAGCAATCAATGAATGTGGTAGACTTAAATTAAAAGAAAACATAAGCAACTGACGCTCCAAGCAAAACTCATATCATGTGATGAATAAAAATATAGCTACAAGTAACATACCGATGGATTGAGAAGAAAAGAGGGGATGCCTTCCGGGGCATCCCCAATCTTAGACGCTTGACACTTCCTAGAATATTACCTTGGGGTGATTTGGGAATCCCCAAGCTTAGGCTTCTGCTTCTCCACAATCCTTTGTCCATCGGGACAATACCGAAAACATGCAAACTTCAATCACATAAAACTCAACAAAACTTCTTGAGATCCGTTAGTATAAGAAACATATCAAATACTTTCAGGTGATGTTACATATTTATTCTTATTTCATTTTAGATTATGGTACTGTATATTAACTCCTACATTGCTTATACCCCGGATATAATCCGTAGCATCATCAAAACAAGCAAACTACACATGCAAAAACATAATTTGATTGAAAGAGAACAGTCCATAGTAATCTGTAATTAACCTATACTTTTGTAACTCCAAAAATTCTGAAACATTAGGAAGACATGATCAATTTGTATAGCAATACTATACAAACAACTCAACTTAAAAAGACGTTTCAGTAAAATCAGAGAAATTTTGCACTCGTCGTCAAAGATTCTATTTTTGTACCTTATCAATTCTAGTAATCATGCAAATTATCCCAAAGGTTTTGGTTGGCACAAACACTAAATAAAACATAAAAACTCAATCATTACATATGCAATAATCATGTTATCACACAATAACAGAATTAAAAATAAAAAAATTAAGATAACTATTGGGGTGCCTCCCAACAAGCGCTACTATTTTATGCCCCTAGCTAGGCATATTGCATAGTTTCGAGTGTTGGAACCCTTCATATGTTTCAAAATTAGTTCCTCCAAACTTTTACTTTATAAATCACCCGTGTACATACTAGTTGCATCACTCAAATACTAAAATGGGTTTATACTATCATTGCTAACATCATCACCATCTAAGGGTTCTTCATATAAGACATTTATTTCGTCACCAATAGGTTCCCTGTTAGGATTTTCTTGCCAATCTTCATTAATTCCTTTTTCGATCCATTCAAATTTATCACAAGTCTGAACAAACAAAGATTGTTTTAATTATTTGGGAAGAAAATTCCTCCCCATATTTGTATCAAATCCGTGATAGTCAATAGATTCCAACCTAAGCATAGCATCTTTATTATGGAGGATAGCTTCTATGGGAGGACATTTAGATTTTATTCCATAGAACATAAAAATTTCCTTTGCTTCATGGAAAATAAAAACAAATTCAGGAATAAGGACGATGGTGGAAAATTTGTTAATATCGGGATCATGCAAGCTAGGAAGTCCCAAGAATATCTATTGAAGCATAGGATGGAGATGCAAACAATTTCTTTCCATTCTCAAAATAAGCATAGTGATAGCATCCACATAACAATTTGTTTCATCAAGTATAGACCTTTTAACAAGATAGGAAGCTAACGAATACTCAAATAATTTTTGGATGACATTCTTTCCAATAATGTTCCCACTACCCACATGATAAATTGTAGAATTTAAGGTTGTGTGGGTGTTAGTAGTGGGGACTTGATCCATAGGAGCGTCATAAGTGGGGTTAATAAATTTTAATCCCGCTTCATACAACTCACTAGCATTATCTTCACTAGCACTTTCAATGATAACTTTCTCAAATTTAGAAATCATAGCAACTTTCAAGCAAACTAGAAAGCGAAGTTGCAATCTAGAGACAAGCTTCAGCAAGCAAAGATAAAAAAATTATATTTTAGTTTTGTTAATGACACAAAATAAATTTACCAGTAAATAAAAATATGCGTGGGTGAATAAAATTTTGTGTGGATTTACTTTGTAGTTGGTGATGATATTCCTCGGCGAAGGCGCTAGATATCCTGCCCGATACTCGTGATCTGTGTTGGGTTTTCCGTGAAGAGAAACGGATGAACGCAACACAAAGTGGGTAAGTATTTACCTCGGTTATGAAACCAAGGTTTATCGAACAAATAGTAATATCAACCACAACCGTCTTCAGCGACTGCACAGAAAAGGACAAACAACTTAGAACCAATGCTGGCAAGAGGTTTGTCAATCCTCTTGTCTTATTATTTGCAAGCAAGTGATGTGTGTAGATATAGAGAACAAGATAAATAAAAATAGTAAATGGCAGCAAGGTAATTAAGGTTTACTTAACATGTTGTCAATAGACCCGAGGGCCATAACTTTCCCTAGTGGCATCTCTCATGGAAAAATAGCATACGTTGGGTAAACAAATTACTGTTGGGGAATTGACAGAAAAGTGGATAGTTATGCGATATTCACGGCAATGATCATGTGTATATAGGCATAACGTCCATAAAAAATAGGCCGACTCGTGCATGCACCTATTACCATTACTTCACTTTAAGAGTGCTTCTATGCTTGCATCTCTAGGTATTAAGTTCATGACGAACAAAGTAATGCATGTAATAAGATGACATGCTGTAGAGAAAGTAAAATCAAGATATATGAATAAACCCATCATTTTATCCTTAATAGTAGGAACACAAAGAAGCATGTTGTTCCCTTCTGTCACTGGTTTATAGAAATTCGCCAGGCTGAACCTACCACAACGCACCTCTCTCATCGAAGAAATATCGACCTAGTTGGCCAAACTATTTCAATAGTTCGGAGAGAATTAAAAAGCTACCATAACCATGCACATAATAACCATATAAGTATCCATAGGTGACTCAAATATTTATCTTCAATAATCTGAACATAATGTTGAAAATATGCCCTAGAAGCAATAATAAATTGGTTATTATTATATTTCCTTGTTCATGATAATATTTTATTATCCATGCTAGAATTGTATTGATTGGAAACTCAAATACATGTGTGGATACATAGACAACAGAGTGTCCCTAGTGAGCCTATAGTTGACTAGCTCGTTGATCAAAGATGGTCAAGGTTTCTAGGCAAGAGACAAGTGTTGTCACTTCATAATGGGATCACATCATTAGGAGAATGATATGATGGACAAGACTCAAACTATGAACGTAGCATATGATCGTGTCAGTTTATTGCTACTGTTTTCTCCATGTCAATGTATCTTTTCCTATGACCATGAGATCATGCAACTCTCAGACACCAGAGGAATACCTTGTGTGTATCAAACATCGCAACGTAACTGGGTGACTATAAAGGTGCTCTTCATGTATCTCCAAAGGTGTGTGTTGGGTTGGCATGAATCGAGAGTGGGATTTCTCACTCCGTATGACGGAAAGGTATCTCAGGGCCCACTCGGTACTACAACATCACAATAAGTCTTGCAAGCAATGTGACTAAGGAGTTAGTCACGTGATCTTATATTACGGAATGAGTAAAGAGACTTTGCGGGTAACGAGATTGAACTAGGTATAGAGATACCGACGATCGAATCTCGGGTGATACCTCTGCAACGTATCTATAATTTTTGATTGTTTTATGCTATTATATTATCTGTTTTGGATGTTTTATATGCATTAATATGCTATTTTAACTTATTTTTGGGACTAACCTATTAATCTAGAGCCTAGTGACATTTTTTGTTTTTCCTTGTTTTCGAGTATTGCAGATAAGGAATATTAAACAAAGTCTAAACAGAATAAAATCTCCGGAATGATTTTTCTTGGACCACAAGAAACCTGCTAGACTTGGAGAGGGGGGCAGGAGACTTGTCGGGCACGCCCTAGGGGGGATCCCCCTGGCTTGTGGCCCCACGGCATCCCTTCTAACACTAATCCTCCTCCTATAAATTCCCAAATATTCCCCCAATACGAGAGAACATCAAAAAATACTTTTTCGCCGCCAGGAGCCTCTGTTCCCGTGAGATCCAATCTGGGAGGCTATTCCGGTAATCTTCCAGAGTGTGAATCGATCACGGAGGGCATCTACATCAAATCCATTGGCCGTCCGATGATGTGTGAGTAGTTCACCACACACCTACGAGCCCATAGCTACTAGCTAGATGGCTTCTTCTCTCTCTTTCACTAGTAGAAAAGAGGGCTTTGGTCCATATCCTGAAATCCCATTAGTCCCGGTTCACTTACGAACCGGGAACCATGGGGGCATCGGTCCTGGTTCGTGACGCCAGGGCGCCGGCCGGGCATCATGGGCCATTGGTCCCGGTTCGTGTCACCCCTTTGGTCCCGGTTCCATACACGAACCGGGACCAATAGGCCGACAACCGTTCGTATCCCCCTTTAGTGCCGGTTGGTGGATCAAACCGGGACTAAGTGGTGGTGGCAACCATTCGTATCACGCTTTAGTCCCGGTTGATGGCTCAAACCGGGTCTAAAGATTCCAACGGTTCACCTCCCGCGTCGTTTCTAGGGATGAAAAGCACAACCGAAGCAAAGTCTCTCGCCATTGTATGTTGTTCTCCTCTCTTATTCCCCTCTCTTCTTCCTCTCTTCTTCCCCACTCTTCTTCCCTTCTCTTCTTCCACCATGCCAACAACTCGCTTCGAAGAGGTGCTCTCACATGGCGCGACCCAACTCGATGTCGTGTACACGAACGTCAGTAGCGAGGTGCCGCATTTTCTTGGACATTTGCAGGGATGACTTGACAACACGGAGGAGCATGAGAATTTCTTGCGGATTGATCTGTATTACACGACCAATCAACAATGTGTTGCCGTCATCCAACTATGTTTCAAACTCCATATCTTTGTCTTCCAATGGGCGAGGTAAGTTTTGGGGCTTTCTTTGATCCAATGTTATGAAAATTGTATATAGTGATCTCTCTAGGTTCCATTGGACAACAATATGCAGTTTCTATATATGTTCCATTAGATAGTTAATTGAGGGTTTCTTGCACAGGATAGTGCTACTGCAACAAAAGTCCTTCCAATGGCGCCAGAAACACGTGCTGACGGGAGACTGTTCTTGTCTTGATTCTCCTCAGCAACGGCACCAGGAATCCTTCTGCTACGACTACTCCTTTAGGGACTTCCTAGGGAAATATGCAAAGGATTTTCATGTGGCCTTGGAGCCTTGCGTTGGTGTTCCCTCGAAGCGGAAAGGGTGATGTAGCGCAGCGGTGGTAAGTATTTCCCTCAGATTTGAGAACCAAGGTATCGATCCAGTGAAGGAGTATCACAAGAGCCTGCACAAACACAAAGAACCTGCTCCCAACGCTATGAAGGGGTTGTCAATCCCTTATAGATTGTTCGCCAAGTGAGAACTGAAAGCAACAAAGTAACAAAGCAAAATAAAAGCAGAGGTGTAAACGATAGATGTGAATAGACCCGGGGGCCGTAGTGTTTACTAGTGGCTTCTCTCATGAAAGCAAGTAGACGGTGGGTGAACAAATTACTGTCGAGCAATTGATAGAACCGTGCAAAGTCGTGACGTCATCTATGGCAATAATTATATCTATAGGCATCACGTCCAAAACAAGTAGACCGATACTTTCTGCATCTACTACTATTACTCCACACGTCGACCGCTATCCAGCATGCATCTAGTGTATTAATTCCAAAAGAACAGAGTAACGCCTTAAGCAAGATGACATGATGTAGATGGACAATCTCCTATCAACGATAGATCCCACCTTGTTACCCTTGATGGCAACCACTCAATGTGTGCCTTGCTGCCCCTACTGTCACTTGGAAAGGTCACCACATGGTAAGAACCCAAAACCAAGCACTTCTCCCATTGCAAGAATCATAGATCCAGTTGGCCAAACAAAACCCAAGACTCGCAGAGACTTACAAGGATATCAAATCATACATATAAGAAATCAGCAAAGACCCAAATATATATCATAGATAATCTGATCACAAATCCACAATTCATCGGATCTCGACAAACACACCGCCAAAGAAGATTACATCGGATAGATCTCCATGAAGATCATGGAGAACTTTGTATTGAAGATCCAAGAGAGAGCAGAAGTCGTCTAGCTACTAACTACGGACCCGTAGGTCTGAAGTGAACTACTCACGAGTCACTGGAGGGGCGATGATGATGATGAAGAAGCCCTCCAACTCCAAAGTCCCCTCCGGCAGGGCGCCTGGAAGGGTCTCCAGATGAGATCTCGCGGAAACGGAAGCTTGCAGCGGCGGAAAAGTATTTTCGAGGCTCCCTTGATTTGTTTTCTGATTTTTAGGGAATATATAGGAGCAAGATCTAGGTCAGGGGGCGCCAGGGAGGCCACAAGCCCGGCCATCGCCGCCTCCCCCCTCGTGGCGGAGTGGGGGCTTGTGGGCTCCCTGGAGCCCTCCTGGCTTGGCCCACAGGCCCCCTGATCTTCTTCCGTTCGGGAAAAAAATCATTTCGGGGATTTTATTCCGTTTGGACTCCGTTCCAAAATCAGATCTGAAAAGAGCTAAAAACACAGAAAAAACAGGAACTGACACTTGACATTGAATTAATAAGTTAGTCCCAAAAAGGATATAAAAGGTACATAAAACATCCAAAGATGACAAAATAACAGCGTGAAAGCATCAAAAATTATAGATACGTTTCAGACGTATCAAGCATCCCCAAGCTTAACTCCTGCTCGTCCTCGAGTAGGGAAGTGGTAAACTATTGATGCTTTCATGCTACCTAGCATAGATGTCCTTTGTAACTCCTCTGATGTGACGTGAACGTTCAGATCCATTTGATTCAAAACAATAGTTTGCTATTGTCGTGGAAACAATAATAATTCAAGCAAACTAGCAAGGTAATCATGAACTTTCAAAATAACAAGGCCAAAAGAAAGTTATCCCTACAAAAGCATATAGTCTGGCTATGCTCTATCATCATTGCACAACGAATTTAAATCATGCACAACCCTGGTATTGGCCAAGTAATTATTTCACACCTTTACTTTCTCAAACCTTTTCAAGTCTCACGCAATACATGAGCGTGAGACATGGTTATAGCACTATAGATGGTGTGGAGTGTGGTGGAGGTTGCAAGACAAAAAAGGAGAAGATAGTCACATTAACTACGCATATCAATGAGCTGTGGAGATGCTCATCAATAGATATCAATGTGAATGAGTAGGGATTGCCATAGAAATGATGCACTAGAGCTACGAGTAAGTGAAAACTCTTAAAGAAAACTAGCGGGTGTGCATCCAACTTGCTTGCTCACGATGACCTAAGGCAATTTTGAGGAAGCCTATCATTGGAATATACAAGCCAAGTTATTTAATGAAGATTTCCCACTAGCTATATGGTGGTGAAAAAACGAGAGACTCTCACTCATGAAGATCATGGTGCTTAATATGCACAAGTGTGGACAAAGTGGTAGCATTGTCCCTTCTATCTTTTTCTCTCATTTTATTTTTATTTTTTTGGTGGGCTCTTCGGTCTGTTTTTTTGGTGGACTTCTTTGGCCTCTTTTATTTCCTCACATGGGACAATGCTCCATTAATGACGATCATCACACTTTCAAGTCAAAACTTAGAGCAACGATGACTCTATATGGAATGCCTTCTGTAGTGTACCGTGGCAATGATCTAGCATGGCATAGACCTTAATGGAAACATCATGCTAGCTATCTTATGATCATGCAATGGCAATGTAGATGTGGTGGCACATGTCATGGTGGTAGTTGCATGGCAATATATCTTGGAATGACTTTGAAAAAGCCATAGTAGGTAGGTATCACTACTGGAATTGAGAAATTTGTCGTCTGCCATGCCTTTGTCGTCTGCTGACGCATGGCAAAGATCCTCTTTGCCGTCATCTGGTACAAAGCAGACGGCAAAGAGGTTGCTGATGGCAAAGGTTTTATTTGTCGTCGGCCACATCTTTGCCATCTGCTGACGCATGGCAAATGCGCCAGAGGCGGACGGCAAATAGCACGCAGACGGCAAAGGGGCGCCACCCTAACGGCCGAAGCCCGCCCCACCCCACCCACCCCTTTGCCGTCTACCTCCCAGCTTCTCCAGACGGCAAAGGGGCGCTCCCCCTAACGGCACCCAGCCCCCACCCCCGCTCCCCTAACGGCACGCTCCACCCCCGCTCCCCTCGATCTCCTGCCTCTCTCGCGCACGCCCCTGCCACTCCAGCGCCGCCGCCACCACCACCTGAGCTACTCCGGCCCACCACCGCCGCCCACGACCGGAGCTCCCCGCTCCCCTCCTCCCCGCGTCCCTCCTACCTGCGGCCCTCCTTCTCGCGCTCTACCCACCCAAGCGCCGCCACCACAACCACCGAAACCGCTCCGGCCCACCACCGCCGCCCACGGCCGGTACTCGCCCTCCCCTCCTCCCCGCGCACCTCCTCCCCACGCCCCTCCTCCCCGCCGCCCACGGCCGAAGCTCGCCCTCCCCTCCTCCCACTGCCCTCCTCCCACTGCAGGTAAGTTTTTTTTTCTTTTTGTCTTTATTTCCTGTTTTTTCTTTTAAATTAGATAGTTAATTTAGATAGTTAGTTTATTTTCTATTTTTCTGTTAAATTGGATAGTTAGTTTTTTTCCGTTTTTATGTGAAATTAGATAGTTAGTTTATTAGGTAGAAAAAGTAGATAGAGAAGAAAACAATAGATAGAAAAAAACTTAGAAGAAAATAAGAGAATAATAAACTAGAAGAAAAAGGAAGAAGAAGAAGAAGAAGAAGAAGAAAGAGGAAAAGAGGAGAAAGATAAAAGAAAGAAGAACAAGAGGAGGAGGAGGAGGAGAGGAGAAAGAAGAAGAACAATAATAATATGATGATCAAGAAGAATAAGAAGAAGAGGAGGAGAGAGGAGAAGAAGAAAGAAAAGGACCCCGACCCCCGACCCCCGGCCCACGACCCCCGACGCCCGAGGCAACAAACCCCCGACCTCCGACGCCAGTGAGACCCGACTCCCGACCCCCGACGCCCGACACCACTGACCCCCGACCCCCGACTCCCGACCCCTGACTCCACTAACCCCCGACCCCTGATGCCCGACGCCATTGACCCTCGACTCCAGAAGCCACTGACCCTCGACCCTGGACCCCCGACGCCACTGACCCTCGACTCCCGACGCCACTGACCCTCGACCCCCGACAGTGATGGTGAGGACGATGATGCATTTATTGATGATAGTGATGATCATGATGCATTTATTGACCCCGAATCATATATAGACGAGGACGATTGTTATTAGTTCATGTCAGGTATTCAACTATTATACTATATATAAATTTTGAGTTCATGTTAGGTATTCAATTTTTATTAGTCATGTTGGTATTTATGACGATGATACACTTAAATTATATACATTTTGTTACTCCTGTTAGTATTTATGTTGTACTAATTTCATTTACTCTTTGTCATGACAGGTGTTGAAAGATGGTGGGAAAGTGTCGAAAGCACTCCGCGGCTGCTTCTTCGTCGGCGGGTGATGGGATGGGTACTTCCATTCCTACCTCGCCTCTTCGGAGAGTGTTGCTTGCTACTATGCAAGGAGCGCCCCCTGTGAGAGGAGGTCGAGCCCCCGCGAAGCCGAGAGGCACTAAAGGTACACGTTGTATTCATGTTGGTATTTATGTTGTACTCATGTTGTATGCATATTGGTATTTATATAATTTCATTACTCATGTTGGTATTTATGTTGTACTAAAGGTACACGTGGCCGCGGGAGAGGTAGGGCTACACGGTCTCCGCCACCACCCCAAGCTGATTCACCTGAGCACAGGACTTCTAGGGTGGATTCGTATGAGGTGCAGGCTACACGGTCTCCGGTTCACGAGCCTCGGGTCGACGAGCCTCAGTTCGACAATCCTTCGACCCACGAGACTCGTGTCCCAAAGGCTTCCTTTCAGGCGACTCCGGAGCAAAGCAGGGATGAGGGTACGCCCCAAGATACCCAGTGGGATACCTGGCCTGAGCCAAGTGGCCATGTTGGTAGCGACGAGGACCTGGGTGAGGGGGCTACCGTCTACGAGCGTGGTAGTTCGGGGCTCCCGCTCGTGCCAGCGACCCCCGAGCAGAGGTGGTCGATTAGGCCAAATGGGGACAAGTAAGTTAATTTACTCTTATTTAACCTTTTGCCTTCGCGTTTTCTCAAATATCTA
The DNA here is from genome assembly GCF_904849725.1 of Hordeum vulgare subsp. vulgare. Lineage (NCBI taxonomy): Eukaryota > Viridiplantae > Streptophyta > Magnoliopsida > Poales > Poaceae > Hordeum > Hordeum vulgare. The sequence continues at coordinate 554,468,449 of NC_058524.1, read as the reverse complement.
ATGTTTTGGCTTTAATTTGTCATACTGTAGGGGTTGGATTGTTGCCAAGGGTGTCCGCAAGCCCAACAACGTCCTTGGTGTTCTTTGCCGTCAAAACTTCCCAGGGTTTGTTACGTTGCCCAGTCGGGAGCGAGAAGTAGGAATGACCTGGGAGCACTACTTGGCTGCCTCGGCCCCGCCAGAGGTGGAGATCGACGGTGTTTTGTGTGACACGAGGGCGGACATGGTGATCCGAAAGTTCTGGGTAATTTCTCTTTCACACAATTATAAATCAACCATAGCTATTTATTGTACTAATCGGTGTTGTCTCATTTGCAGACCTTCTACAGGTGTGAGGAGGGATACGAGGAGGACGCGGCAAAGGTTATCGAAACCGAATGTCGCCGCCTACTTCAAAACTTTCGGCACGAGGCTCGGGTGCAGGCTGTTCGAGACTACTATGCCACGCAGCATATTAGGATTGACAAGGCGAAGTGCCATGATGCTAAGATGGAGAAGGAGCATTACATGAAGGTAATTTACATATTATTAAGGCTTTGTAGTTAGTTTCCTTGATTTGGTTTTTACGCACTCAAATTTCTCTTTATTAACTTAGGTGCCCCTGAGATGGTGTGTGGATAATATGGATTGTTGGGATGCCTTGGTGGATCAGTGGTGCTCCGAAACGTGGGAGGCCAGCGACAACAACGCGAAGGAGAGGCATGGCAAAATGGTTGGCGTGCCACACCATCAAGGGAGCGTCAATTAATCCAATTTGGCGAGAACTGGGTATGTGGTTTGCTTCATGCCTCATGCAATTCATTCTTAAAGCTATCTTGAGCCCTTTACCAATACAATTTTCCTCCCTCTCTTTTAGGCGCGTCACAATAAGACGGAGGCGCCACACATGTACGACCTGTATGCGATGGCCCATACTGCCTCGTACAAGAAGGTCAAGGCATTCTCTGAGTCTGACCTCGAGCATCCAGAAAACTTCACCAACATCTCCTCCCACGGCAAGCTCGTGAAGTACAGAGATCACGGGAAGGCGAGGAAAGGGGAGGACTTTAACCCGAGCGAGGGGCCTATTGATCCAGAGCTGGTGATGATAGCTGGCAACGGGAGGCCCCATGGCTCGATCGCCATTGGAGACGGCCTTATACGTTGTCCTAGCACTCTCCGGCAGATAAAGGAACACCAAACGAGCTCTTGTCCAGAGATAACACGTCGTCCACGGCCAGTGGAGCTCGCCATCGAGGTTAGTTTAATGGACTCAACTATCTTTCCGCTTTATGTTGTGCGTTTGAACCAATATGATTACATTGCTAACAATGAGTTGTGTTGCAGGCTGCTATTCAGAAAGAGAGAGAAGCAATGCAGGCGGCTATGGCGGAGAAGGATAAGGAAATTAGGGAGCTGGAGGAGAGGACGACTGCATAGGTGGAGGCGGAGAGGGCACGGAATGATGCGTCTACCAGGGCCATATACGAGCTCTTCATGGTAAGTTTCTTCATCATGTTATTTCAAATCTTGCATTTGAATGTCCGTTTCATTAATAAATAAAAAGTTTGACTTGTCGAAACCAAATGTACAGTCTATGTGCGAGAAGAACGGCCAAGTCCATCCGCCGATGCGAGTCATTAACGTGGCGGGGACGGTGAGTTTCATTTCAGTGTAGTGATCTTAAGAGTGTCCTCATGCTAACTACACATTGCAAACGATGTTTGGTGTAGAATATCTCCCGAAACGCATCGCATGACCCTTCTATAGTCGAGCCTTCTCTAGGGCAGCCTTCTCCAGGGGAAACAAGCCAGAGCCACCGTGCTTCACCCTAACTTAGGTATGTTATTTCTAGTGTTTTAATAAAAGATAGCTAGACTTCCATCTAAATGACATAATTAGCCTAGCCAATTTGGCCCGAAGAAGGGAAGGAATAAGAAGAAGAGGAGAAGAAGAAGAAGGAGAGGGAGGAGGATAAGAAGAAGGAGAAGAAGGAGGTGAAGAAGGAGAAGGAGCTCCTCCTTCTCCTTCTTCTTCCTCCTTCTTCCTCCTTCTCCTTGTCCTTCTTCTTTTCTTCTTCTTCTCCTATTTCTTCTTCTTCTCCTATTTCTTCTCCTTCTCCTTCTCCTCCTCCTTCCTTTACTTCTTCTTCTCTTTCTCTTCTTCTACGTAGCTTAGACTCATCCAAGAAAGGCTAAATTGGCTAATTATCCATCTAAATGACAGAATTAGCTTAGTTAGCTCCAAAATGACCTATTTAATAAAAAATGACCTATACTTAGCTAATTATCCTCGAAATGACATAATTAGCTCCAAAAAGGCATTCTTAGCCAATTTAGCCCGAAGAAGGGGACAAGAGGAGAAGAAAGAGGAAAAATGAAAGGAAGGAAGAAGAAGAAGAGGAGAAGAAGAAGAAGGAGAGGGAGGAGGATAAGAAGAAGGAGAAGGAGCTCCTCCTTCTCCTTCTTCTTCCTCCTTCTTCCTCCTTCTCATTCTCCTTCTTCTTTTCTTCTTCTTCTCCTCTCCTTCTCCTTCTCCTCCTCCTCCTTATTTTACTTCTTCTTCTCTTTCTCTTCTTCTACGTAGCTTAGACTCATCCAAGACAGGCTAAATTGGATAATTATCCATCTAAATGACAGAATTAGCTTAGTAAGCTCCAAAATGACCTATTTAATAAAAAATGACCTATACATAGCTAATTATCCTCGAAATGACATAATTAGCTCCAAAAAGGCATTCTTAGCCAATTTAGCCCGAAGAAGGGGACAAGAGGAGAAGAAAGAGGAAAAATTAAAGGAAGGAAGAAGAAGAAGAGGAGAAGAAGAAGCAGGAGAGGGAGGAGGATAAGAAGAAGGAGAAGGAGGAGAAGATGGAGAAGGAGCTCCTCCTTCTCCTTCTTCTTCCTCCTTCTTCCTCCCTCTCCTTCTCATTCTTCTTTTCTTCTTCTTCTCCTCTCCTTCTCCTCCTCCTCCTCCTTCTTATACTTCTTCTTCTCTTTCTCTTCTTCTACGTAGCTTAGACTCATCCAAGAAAGGCTAAATTGGCTAATTATCCATCTAAATGACAGAATTAGCTTAGTAAGCTCCAAAATGACCTATTTAATAAAAAATGACCTATACATAGCTAATTATCCTCGAAATGACATAATTAGCTCCAAAAAGGCATTCTTAGCCAATTTAGCCCGAAGAAGGGGACAAGAGGAGAAGAAAGAGGAAAAATTAAAGGAAGGAAGAAGAAGAAGAGGAGAAGAAGAAGCAGGAGAGGGAGGAGGATAAGAAGAAGGAGAAGGAGGAGTAGAAGGAGAAGGAGCTCCTCCTTCTCCTTCTTCTTCCTCCTTCTTCCTCCTTCTCCTTCTTTTTCTTCTTTTCTTCTTCTTCTCCTCTCCTTCTCCTCCTCCTCCTCCTTCTTATACTTCTTCTTCTCTTTCTCTTCTTCTACGTAGCTTAGACTCATCCAAGAAAGGCTAAATTGGCTAATTATCCATCTAAATGACAGAATTAGCTTAGTTAGCTCCAAAATGACCTATTTAATAAAAAATGACCTATACTTAGCTAATTATCCTCGAAATGACATAATTAGCTCCAAAAAGGCATTCTTAGCCAATTTAGCCCGAAGAAGGGGACAAGAGGAGAAGAAAGAGGAAAAATGAAAGGAAGGAAGAAGAAGAAGAGGAGAAGAAGAAGAAGGAGAGGGAGGAGGATAAGAAGAAGGACAAGGAGGAGAAGAAGGAGAAGGAGCTCCTCCTTCTCCTTCTTCTTCCTCCTTCTTCCTCCTTCTCCTTCTCCTTCTTCTTTTCTTCTTCTTCTCCTCTCCTTCTCCTCCTCCTCCTTCTTTTACTTCTTCTTCTCTTTCTCTTCTTCTACGTAGCTTAGACTCATCCAAGAAAGGCTAAATTGGCTAATTATCCATCTAAATGACAGAATTAGCTTAGTTAGATCCAAAATGACCTATTTAATAAAAAATGACCTATACTTAGCTAATTATCCTCGAAATGACATAATTAGCTCCAAAAAGGCATTCTTAGCCAATTTAGCCCGAAGAAGGGGACATGAGGAGAAGAAAGAGGAAAAATGAAAGGAAGGAAGAAGAAGAAGAGGAGAAGAAGAAGAAGGAGAGGGAGGAGGATAAGAAGAAGGAGAAGGAGGAGAAGAAGGAGAAGGAGCTCCTCCTTCAACTTCTTCTTCCTGCTTCCTCCCACTCCTTCTCCTTCTTCTTTTCTTCTTCTTCTCCTCTCCTTCTCCTTCTGCTCCTCCTCCTCCTCCTCCTCCTCCTTCTTTTACTTCTTCTTCTCTTTCTCTTCTTCTACGTAGCTTAGACTCATCCAAGAAAGGCTAAATTGGCTAATTATCCATCTAAATGATAGAATTAGCTTAGTTAGCTCCAAAATGACCTATTTAATAAAAAATGACCTATACTTAGCTAATTATCCTCGAATTGACATAATTAGCTCTAAAAAGGCATTCTTAGCCAATTTAGCCCAAAGAAGGGGACAAGAAGAGAAGAAAGAGGAAAAATGAAAGGAAGGAAGAAGAAGAGGAGAAGAAGAAGAAGTAGAGGGAGGAGGATAAGAAGAAGGAGAAGAAGGAGGAGAAGAAGGAGAAGGAGCTCCTCCTTCTCCTTCTTCTTCCTCCTTCTTCCTCCTTCTCCTTCTCCTTCTCCTTCTTCTTTTCTTCTTCTTCTCCTCTTCCTTCTCCTTCTCCTCCTCCTCCTCCTCCTCCTCCTTCTTTTACTTCTTCTTCTCTTTCGCTTCTTCTACGTAGCTTAGACTCATCCAAGAAAGGCTAAATTGGCTAATTATCCTATGAAATGACATAATTAGCTTAGTTAGCTCCTAAATGGTCTATTTAATAAAACATGACCTATAGTTAGCTAAGTTCTCTCCTAAATGACATAATAAGGCTTACGTAGCTGCAACATGACCTATTCCCCCTAACTTAGGTATTAAATGGCCTATAATTAGCCTAGCTAGATCAAAAATGGCTTAATAAGCATAGTTTGCTCCGGAATGACCTATTTTACCCAAGTTAGCTCCGAAACAACCTATAGTTAGCTAGGGTTCCACCTAAATGACATAATTAGCTTAGTTAGCTCCTAAATGGTCTATACTTAGCTAATTTCTCTCCGAAATAACCTATATATACACTACTTCATCTAGTATTTTTTCTTCTAACTTTCTTATTTGTCATTTTGCAGATTACCTTCACTTCACAGGAAGCTTGGAAAATATTGATGGAATGCTTGAAGATGATTTCTTGTACCATGGGTTGTATTGAACTATGGTAGTATCTGAATATATGAAACTTTGTATGCACGTGGATGAAACTGGTGTAATATATGGCTTGGTACGGATGCAACTTGAAAGCTGGATATAAGAGGTTATTTTAATATGGTTATGAGTATGGAAAGAAATTTATTTATGTCAAATATATATATATATATCCTGATTATTGTTAAAAATGATGGATATAACAAAAAATAAATAAAAAAGGGGCTGCTTCCCCTCTTTGCCGTCTGCCCCCACATGGCAAAGGGGGGAAGGCAGACGGCAAAGGGGGGAATCTGCCCCCTCTCTCTCCCCTCTTTGCCGTCTGCCCCCACATGGCAAAGGGGGGAAGGCAGACGGCAAAGGGGGGAATCTGCCCCCTCTCTCTCCCCTCTTTGCCGTGTGCCCCCACATGGCAAAGGGGGGAAGGCAGACGGCAAAGGGGGGAATCTGCCCCCTCTCTCTCCCCTCTTTGTCGTCTGCCCCCACATGGCAAAGGGGGGAAGGCAGACGGCAAAGAGAGGAGGCCTGCCGTTAACACTTAACGAGAACGTTGCAATATGTGTCGTCCCATTTATTTTGCCGTCTGCCCCCTCATGGCAAATATTCTTTGCCGTCCGCTTTGAGAAAGCAGACGACAAAGAACCTCTTCACCGGATTTTTTTTTGGTGTCTACTTTGCCGTCAGCTAACCGACGGCAAAGCCTTTGCCGTCTGTGGTTGCACCCTTTGCAGTCCGCCTTGGCAGACGACAAATTTCTGAATTTCAGTAGTGTATGGTGGCTGTTTTGAGGGAGGCTAATGGTGGGTTTTGTGCACCGGGGAAAGTTGCACGACACTAAGAAGATAATGATGGTGGCAGGTGAAAGTGCATCTAAACCATGGACTCAACATTAGTCAGGAAGAACTTATATACTTGTTGCAAAAGTTTTATTAGTAATTGAAACAAAGCATTCAACGCATACTCCTAGGGCAAGGGTTGGTAGGTATAAACCATCGCGCGATCCCGACCGCCACGCAAAGGATGACAATCAATAGACTAATCATGCTCAGATTACATCAGATAGCAGTTCACCATACGTGCATGCTACGGGAATCACTAACTTCAACACAAGTATTTCTAGATCCACAACACCTTACTAGCATGACTTCAATATTACCATAACCACAACTCAAAACTAATTGAGAGGAATCAAACTTGTCTAACTATTCAATGCACATGAAGGTGGAAGTTTTCGTATCCCTTTGGATAACTACCCCTTTCGAGACTACTTTCAAAGTATAGATCAACGACCAAGCCACGCACCGCTGTGCTCTAAAAGATATAAGTGAAGCACATAGAGCAAAAGTATCTAGCTAAAAAGATATAAGTGAAGCACATGTGAGCTGAATTGTCTACCAAAAGATATAAGTGAAGCTCGACAAAATCACGGTGCGTGCATGTCTCTCTCTCTAGGTGTGCAGCAAGGATGATTGTGACACAACAAGAATAAAAGACTCCTACGATACAAGACGCTCCAAGCAAAAACACATAACATGTGGTGAATAAAAATATAGCCCCAAGTAACGTTATCGATGGATTGAAGACGAGAGAGCGGATGCCTTCCCAGGGCATCCCCAAGCTTAGGCTTTTACGACATCCTTGAAACTCTTGGGGTGCCTTGGGCATCCCCAAGCTTGAGCTCTTGCCACTCTTTATCTTTTTGTCCATAAGATCTTCACCCAAAACTTGAAAACTTCACAACACGAAACTTAAATAGAAACTCGTGATAACATTAGTATGAGAAAGCAAACCACCACTTCCTTAACTACTATAGCAAACTTAAATTCTACTTATGCTGATTTTGGGTTACTGTATTTTCAATCTTTCATGGATAATACCCCCCGATACTATCGATAGTTTCATCAAAATAAGCAACCAACACAATAAAAACAGAATCTGTTAACAGCAGACCAGTCTGTAGCAATCTGTATATTTCGTATACCTCTGGTACTTCAAAAATTCTGAAAAAATTACGACAGTCTGAAGAATTTGCGTAGCAATCAGCAGAAAAAAGAATCAACTCAAAAGTAAGAAAGAAAATAATGAGAATTATTTTCGTGAGCCGAAAGTTTTTGTCTTTTCCAGCATGACCAAACGATCATCCCCAAGACTAATCATAACGGTTTTGCTTGGCACAAAAGCAAAAAGAAACACAAAAAACACAATCATAACAGAATTATGAAAGTGTGGAAAACACAAAACAAAAAGAAAAAGGACAAATTCATTGGGTTGCCTCCCAACAAGCGCTATTGTTTAACGCCCTTAGCTAGGCATTGATGATGCTCACACAAAAGACAAGAATTGAAGCACAACGAGAGCATCATAAAGCATGTGAAAATCACATCTAAGTCTAACATACTTCCTATGCATAGGCATTTTATAGGAAAACAGATTTTCAAGACAACCAATAGTTGCCATATGCAAGGAAGAAGAAAGAGACAATAGCAATCTCCACATAACGAGAGGTAATTTGGTAACATGAGAGTTTATACCACAATATTTTCCTCCCTCATAGCAATTACATGTGGGATCATAATCAAATTCAACAATGTAACTATCACAAAGGATATTATTTTCATGATCCACATGCATGCAAAGTTGACGCTCTTAAAAAATAGTGGGATTATCATCAACTAAAGTCATGACTTCTCCAAACCCACTTTCAATATCATTGCAAATATCATATTCATCATGAGGTTTAAACAAATCTTAAAGATCATAAGGAAGATCATCACCCCACTCATGATTATTGCAATAAGTAGTGGTCATAGCAAAACTAGCATCCCCAAGCTTAGGGTTTTGCATCTTTTTAGCATGATTGTCACTAATAGAATTTATAGTGAAACCATTGCAATCATGCTTTTCATCCAAGGAGCCCTCGTGAATCACGTCATGAATTTCTTCATCACGATTTTCAGATTCACGCATCTGAAGCAAAACTCCCTAAAGATAGTCAAGTGCTCTCAACTCACTAGCAATTCGTTCCACATAAGTGGGTCTCTTAAAGAGATTAGCTAGTGGATGAGGATCCATATCACTAGATTTTCAGCAAGCGAAGATGCAAGCATATTAAAGGCACATGGCACACAAGTGAACAGAAAGCAAGCGAGAGAAAAGGGCGAACGAAAAAGGCAAAAGGCAAAATAAAACGGCAAAGGAGAAAGGCAAATGAAAACGGCAAATGTGAAGTGGGGGAGAGGAAAACGAGAGGCAACTGGCAAAAAAAAGTAAATGCAAGAGATGACTTTGTGAGACCTACTTGGATAGATCTCTCCTTCCCCGGCAACGGCACCAAAAATACTTCTGCTACTACAACAAAAGACCTTCCAATGGCGCCAGAAATACGTGCTGACGGGAGACTGTTCTTGTCTTGATTCTCCTCAGCAACGGCACTAGGAATCCTTCTACTACGGCTATGCCTTTAGGGACTTCGTAGGCAAATATGAAAATGATTTACCCATGGCCTTGGAGCCTTGCGTTGGTGTTCCCTCGAAGCGGAAAGGGTGATGTAGCGCAGCGGTGCTAAGTATTTCCCTCAGTTTTGAGAACCAAGGTATCGATCCAGTGAAGGAGTATCGCAAGTGCCTGCACAAACACAAAGAACCTGCTCCCAATGATGTGAAGGGGTTGTCAATCCCTTATAGATTGAATACCAAGGTATCGATCAAGTGAAGGAGTATCCCAATTATGGTGGTAAGTGAGAACAGAAAGCAACAAATTAACAAAGCAAAGTAAAAGCGGAGGTGTAAACGATAGATGTGAATAGACCCGGGGGCCGTAGTGTTTACTAGTGGCTTCTCTCATGAAAGAAAGTAGACGGTGGGTGAACAAATTAATTTTGAGCAATTGATAGAACCGCGCAAAGTCGTGACGTCATCTATGGCAATGATTATATCTATAGGCATCATGTCCAAAATAAGTAGACCGATACTTTCTGCATCTACTACTCTTACTCCACACGTCGACCGCAATCCAACATACATCTAGTGTGTTAAGTCCAAAAGAACAGAGTAACGCCTTAAGCAAGATGACATGATGTAGATGGACAATCTCATATCAACGACAGAGCTCACCTTGTTACCCTTGATGGCAACCACTCAATGTGTGCCTTGTTGCCCCTATAGTCACTGGGAAAGGTCACCACATGGTAAGAACCCAACACCAAGGACTTGTCCCATTGCAAGAATCATAGATCTAGTTGGCCAAACAAAACCCAAGACTCGGAGAGACTTACAAGGATATCAAATCATGCATATAAGAAATTAGCAAAGACTCAAATATATATCATAGATAATCTGATCACAAATCCACAATTCATCGGATCTCGACAAACACACCGCCAAACAAGATTAAATCGGATAGATCTCCATGAAGATCATGGAGAACTTTGTATTGAATATCCAAGAGAGAGAAGAAGCCATATAGCTACTAACTACGGACCCGTAGGTCTGAAGTGAACTGCTCACAAGTCATTGGAGGGGCGATGATAATGATGAAGATGCCCTCCAACTCCAAAGTCCCCTCCGGTAGGGCGCCGGGAAGGGTCTCCAGATGAAATCTCGCGGAAACGGAAGCTTGCGGCGGCAGAAAAGTATTTTCGAGGCTCCCTTGATTTTTTTTTCTGATTTTTAGGGAATATATAGGCGCAAGATCTAGGTCAGGGGGCGCCAGGGAGGCCACAAGCCCTGCCACCGCCGCCTCCCCCTGGTGGCGAAGTGGGGGCTTGTGTGCTCCCTGGAGCACTCTTGGCTTGGCCCACAGGCCAGCTGATCTTCTTTCGTTCGGGAAAAAAAATCATTTCGGGGATTTTATTCCATTTGGACTCCGTTCCAAAATCAGATCTGAAAAGAGCTAAAAACACAGAAAAAAACAGGAACTGGCACTTGGCACTGAATTAATAAGTTAGTCCCAAAAAAGATATAAAAGGTACATAAAACATCCAAAGATGACAAAATAACAGCGTGAAACCATCAAAAATTATAGATACGTTTGAGACGTATCAGATAGCAATGTGTTCCATTGGAATCCTATAAAGATCAGTTTCTCTTTAGTTGTAGTGAAACAATTTACCTTTTTGCATATTTGCACAACCGTGGGAGAATATATATATATGTTGTAGTTAACTTAGGGTTTCTTGATCAATTCATAGGATATGAAAATTGCATAGGATAGCAATATGTTCCATTTGAATCCTAAAGATCAATTTCTCTTAAGCTGTCGTGAAATATAGTTTAAAAATATTTAATAATTGCAAAAGTAAGTAAGAAAAATCCCTCAAATAACCTGCATGTTGCACATTAATGATATATGCTGATGTTTGACAAATTTTTGTACTGAAAAAGTTGAATGAAAAAAAATGATGCAACATCTAGCAAAGCTTAGAAATGAAATGATGAAAAATATCATCATTCAAGTAGAAGCATGTAGCAAGATGAGAGTGCCATGTTCATGGTTTTCTGTATAAAAATGCAGTATGAATTGCATCGTTCAAAATTAGGCATGTTAATGTGTGTCTACAATAGTAAAGTTAGGGAGATGTAGATGTTGCAATGTGACGAACTAGCATTGACCGCCATGTTACAAACAATGGTAATGATGGCCATTTCCTGAATGGCTCATAGTAAATATTGCATTTACTAGGAAAATCTAATTTGTAGTATAAAAACATGATCAACAAACATCAACTTCTCTTTTAGCAATCTCATAGTTGTAGTAGCAGGGGTAGAAGCATTTTATTTAGCATCATGAGGTGGCAAAAGAAGAAGATAAAAAACTAAAGTTTTACATATTTCATACTAGAAGTTGTAGTACTACATACTACCTTATTTGTCGACAATCTTGTACTTTCCCCGCAAGAATGACACAATATTTAGGTTGCTGAAGTTACAGTTGTAGTGAAACAATTTTCCTTGTTGCAGAATCCAAAAATATGTTCCATTTGACTCCTACACATCAATTTCTGTTTAGTTGTAGTGAAACAGTTTTCCTTGTTGCAGTAGGATGTAACATTTGTTCCATTTTAATTTATTGCTATTGCAGTAGTGACAAGCATTGTCCACAACTCATGGACTTCCTTTGCAGCGGCATACGATTTGCTAGTGTTGATATAAGGAACGACAAGCTCAAGATGAGGCACAGCTTCGGTATTGAGATACCAGCTCACTGCCACATTGATATCCAAGACAAATTCAAGCTTCAACATGACAGGACTTCGATAGCTCATATGGCATTCGCCTTGATCAACAAGGAGTACGCTGATATGAAGACCAAATTCCCAAGGTATCAACACACAAAGTGGGATATGACCCCACTTGACCCTATCAACATTGAGTATGCAGCAAAAGATGCATACGTTTCATACGAGTTGTACCGCAAGATTCAAATCCTCAACTATGGCCAACGTCACCTCACACCAGCTTGGGGACATTCCGATTCAGACGAGTAGTGTTCACAACAGTGAACACTTGTATATATATCTGTGCTAGCTATTATTATGTACTGCTTAGACGACTATTATTATACTGCTTGGACCAATTTATATATGTCTAGTTTCTATTTAGGCCATTATAGTTTCCAAATTTGAATGGTTAGCCCTTTCTAACTTCATTTGCTACTTTTCATGGTATCATGCATTTCGACCACATATATATAGCACGCTTCATTTGTTGTAACCCTCTTAACTTCGTGTACAAACTCATGACCCTAAAATTGAAAAGCGTTTCGTGTACGCCTTGAATGGTTCAATTTGAACACACAAAAAGTCTAGAGTTCAAATAAGTTGAAAAAAAAGAAATCCCTTTCGAAACTGACACTACTAGAAAAAGGCTTATCCCCAATATCTCTACTAGTGGCGCACCATGATGGTGGTGCGCCACTGCTATATAGCAGTGGCGCACCAGAATCAGGTGCGCCATTGCTATGTTTTTACTAATGGCGCACCACATGAGCAATGCACCATTGCTATTTTTTGGTCCGTCCCCCCCACCAGACATAGCAATGGTGCACCATGTTACGTCTCAAACGTATCTATAATTTTTGATGGTTTCATGTTGTTATCTTGTCATCTTTGGATGTTTTATGTACCTTTTATATCTTTTTTGGGACTAACTTATTAATTCAGTGCCAAGTGCCAGTTGCTGTTTTTTGTGTGTTTTTGGCTCTTTTCAGATCTGATTTTGGAACGGAGTCCAAACGGAATAAAATCCCCGAAATGATTTTTTCCCGAACGGAAGAAGATCACGGGGCCTCTGGGCCAAGCCAGGAGGGCTCCAGGGAGCCCACAAGCCCCCACTCCGCCACCAGGGGGAGGTGGCGGTGGCAAGGCTTGTGGCCTCCCTGGTACCCCCTGACCTAGATCTTTGGCCTATATATTCCCTAAAATACAGGAAAAAACCAGGGGAGCCTCAAAAATACTTTTCCGCCGCCGCAAGCTTCCGTTTCCACGAGATCTCATCTGGAGACCCTTCCCGGCGCCCTGCCGGAGGGGACTTTGGAGTTGGAGGGCTTCTTCGTCATCATCATCGCCCCTCCAATGACTCATGAGTAGTTCACTTCAGACCTACGAGTCCGTAGTTAGTAGCTAGATGGCTTCTTCTCTCTCTTGGCTCTTCAATACAAAGTTCTCCATCATCTTCATGGAGATCTATCCGATGTAATCTTCTTTGGCGGTGTGTTTGTCGAGATCCGATGAATTGTGGATTTGTGATCAGATGATTTATGATATATATTAGAGTCTTTGCTGATTTCTTTTATGCATGATTTGATATCCTTGTAAGTCTCTCCGAGTCTTGGGTTTTGTTTGGCCAACTAGATCTATGATTCTTGCAATGCGAGAAGTGCTTGGTTTTGGGTTCTTACCATGTGGTGACCTTTCCCAGTGACAGTAGGGGCAGCAAGGCACACATTGAGTGGTTCCCATCAAGGGTAACAAGGTGGGCTCTGTCATTGATATGACATTGTCCATCTACATCATATCATCTTGCTTAAGGCGTTACTCTGTTCTTTTGGACTTAATACACTAGATGCATGCTCGATAGCGGTCGACGTGTGGAGTAATAGTAGTAGATGCAGAAAGTATCGGTCTACTTGTTTTGGACGTGATGCCTATAGATATAATCATTGCCATAGATGACGTCACGACTTTGCGCGGTTCTATCAATTGCTCGACAGTAATTTGTTCACACACCGTCTACTTTCTTTCATGAGAGAAGCCACTAGTAAACACTACGGCCCCCGGGTCTATTCACATCAATCGTTTACACCTCCGCTTTTACTTTGCTTTGTTACTTTGTTGCTTTCAGTTCTCACTTGGCGAACAATCTATAAGGGATTGACAACCCCTTCATAGAGTTGGGAGCAGGTTCTTTTTGTTTGTGCAGGCTCTTGTGATACTCCTTCACTGGATCGATACCTTGGTTCTCAAACTGAGGGAAATACTTAGCATCGCTATGCTACATCACCCTTTCCGCTTCGAGGGAACACCAACACAAGGCTCCAAGGCCACGGGGGAAATCCTTTGCATATTTGCCTAGGAAGTCCCTTAAGGCGTAGCCGTAGTAGAAGGATTCCTGGTGTCGTTGACACAACTATTTCTGGCGCCATTGGAAGGTCTTTTGTTGCAGTAGCAGAAGTATTTCTGGCGCCGTTTCCGGGGAAGGTGAGATCAAGATCTATCCAAGTAGGTCTCACAAACTCATCTCCTGCATTTACTTTTTTGCGAGTTGCCTCTCGTTTTCCTCTCCCCCACTTCCCATTTGACGTTTTCATTTGCTTTTCTCCTTTGCCTTTTTCGTTCGCCTTTTTCTTTCTCGCTTGCTATTTGTTCGCTTTTGTGCCTTGTGCCTTCAATATGCTTGCATCTTTGCTTGCTGAAAATCTAGTGATATGGATCCTCATCCACTAGCTAATCTCTTTAAGAGGCCCACTTATGTGGAACGAATTGCTAGTGAGTTGAGAGCACTTGACTATCTTTATGGAGTTTTGCTTGAGATGCGTGGATCTGAAAATCGTGATGAGGAAATTTAGGAAGTGATTCACGAGGGCTCCTTGGATGAAAAGCATGATTGCAATGGTTTCACTACAAATTTTATTAGTGACAATCATGCTAAAAATATGCAAAACCCTAAGCTTGGGGATGCTAGTTTTGCTATGAACACTACTTATTGCAATAATCATGATTGGGGTGATGATCTTCCTTATGATCTTGAAAGTTTTTTTAAACCCCATGATGAATATGATATTTGCAATAATACTGAAAATGGGTTTGGAGACGTCATGACTTTAGTTGATGATAATCCCACTATTTTTGAAGAGCGTCAACTTTGCATGCATGTGGATCATGAAAATAATATCTTATGGGATAGCTATATTGTTGAATTTGAATATGGTCCCACATGCAATTGCTATAAGAGAGGAAAATATTGTGGTAGAACCTTTCATGTTACCAATTTACCTCTCGTTATGTTGAGATTGACATTGTCTCTTTCTTGTTCCTTGCATAAGGTAACTATTGGCTGTCTTGACAATCTGTTTTCCTATAAAATGCCTATGCATAGGAAGTATGTTAGACTAAGATGTGATTTTAACATACTTTATGATGCTCTCGTTGTGCTTCAATTCTTGTCTTTTGTGTGAGCATCATTGAATGCCTAGCTAAGGGCGTTAAACAATAGCGCTTCTTGGGAGGCAACCCAACGAATCTATCATTTTTCTTTCTGTTTTGTGTTTTACACAATTTCATAATTCTGTAATGATTGTGTTTTTTGTGTTTCTTTTTGTTTTTGTGCCAAGAAAAACCGTTATGATTAGTCATGGGGATCATCGTTTGGTCATGCTGGAAAAGACAGAAACTTTCTGCTGACGAAAAGAATTTTCAATTTGTTTCTATAAGAGCTTTTGAGTTGATTCTTCTTGCTACTGATTTCTACGCAAATTCTTCAGACTTTCGTAATTTTTCAAATTTTTTGAAATACAGAGGTAAACGAAATATACAGATTGCTACAGACTGGTCTGCTGTTAACAGATTCTGTTTTTTGTTGTGTTGGTTGCTTATTTTGATGAAACAATGGATAGTATCGGGGGTATTAGCCATGGAAGATTGAAAATACAGTAACCCAACATCAGCATAAGTAGAATTTAAGTTTGCTACAGTACCTAAGGAAGTGGTGGTTTGCTTTCTCGTACTAATGTTATCACGAGTTTCGATTTAAGTTTCGTGTTATGAAGTTTTCAAGTTTTGGGTGAAGTTCTTATGGAAAAAAAGATAAAGAGTGGCAAGAGCTCAAGCTTGGGGATTCCCAAGGCACCCCAAGAGATTCAAGGATGCTGTAAAAGCGTAAGTTTGGGGATGCCCTGGGAAGGCATCCCCTCTCTCGTCTTCAATCCATCGGTAACGTTACTTGGGGCTATATTTTTATTCACCACATGTTATTTGTTTTTGCTTGGACCGTCTTGTATCGTAGGAGTCTTTTATTTTTGTTGTGTCACAATCATAGTTGCTGCACGCCTAGAGAGAGAGATATGCACTCACCGTGATTTTGTCGAGCTTCACTTATATCTTTTGGTAGACAATTCAGCTCACATGTGCTTCACTTATATCTTTTGAGCTAGATACTTTTGCTCTATGTGCTTCACTTATATCTTTTAGAGCACAACGGTGCGTGGCTTGGTAGTTGATCTATGCTTTGAAAGTTGTCTCAAAAGGGGTAGTTATCCAAAGGGATACGAAAACTTCCACCTTCATGTGCATTGAATAGTTAGACAAGTTTGATTCATCTCAATTAGTTTTGAGTTGTGGTTTTGGTAATATTGAAGTCATGCTAGTAAGGTGTTGTGGATCTAGAAATACATGTGTTGAAGTTAGTCATTCCCGTAGCATGCACGTATGGTGAACCGCTATGTGATGAAATCTGAGCATGATTAGTCTATTGATTGTCATCCTTTGTGTGGTGGTCGAGATCGCGCGATGGTTTATACCTACCAACCCTTCCCCTAGGAGTATGCGTTGAATGCTTTGTTTCGATTACTAATAAAACTTTTGCAACAAGTATATGAGTTCTTCATGACTAATGTTGAGTCCATGGTTTAGATGCACTTTCATCTACCACCATCACTATCTTCTTAGTGTCGTACAACTTTCGCCGGTGCACAAAACCCACCATTAGCCTCCCTCAAAAAAGCCACCATACCTACCTACTATGGCTTTTTCAAAGTCATTCCGAGATATATTGCCATGCAACTACCACCATGACATGTTCCACCACGTCTACATTGCCATTGCATGATCGTAAGATAGCTAGCATGATGTTTCCATTAATGTCTATGCCATGCTAGATCATTGCCACGGTACACTACCGAAGGCATTCCATATAGAGTCATCGTTGCTCTAAGTTTTGAGTTGAAAGTGTGATGATCATTATTAATAGAGCATTGTCCCATGTGAGGAAATAAAAGAGGCAGCGAAGCCCATTTACAAAAAAGAGGCCAAAGATGCCCACCAAAAAAAAAGAGGCCAAAGAGCCCACACAAAAAATGAGAGAAAAGAGAGAAGGGACAATTGCTACTATCGTCTTTTCACACTTGTGCTTCGAATAGCACTATGATCTTCATGACAGAGAGTCTCCTATGTTGTCACTTCCATATACTAGTGGGAAAACTTCATTATATAACTTGGCTTGTATATTCCAATGACGGGCTTCCTAAAAATTGCCCTAGGTCTTCGTGAGAAAGCAAGTTGGGTGCACACCCACTAGTTTCTTTTGTGAGCTTTCATACACTTATAAGCTCTAGTGCATCCGTTGCGTGGCAATCCCTACTCACTCACATTGATATCTAGTGATGGGCATCTCCATAGCCCGTTGATACGCCTAGTTGATGTGAGACTATCTCCTCCTTTTTGTCTTCTCCACAACCACCATATTCCATTCCACCTATAGTGTTATGTCCATGGCTCACGCTCATGTATTGCGTGAAAGTTGAAAAAGTTTGACAACACTAAAGTCTGAAACAATTGCTTGGCTAAAACTGGGGTTGTGCATGATTTAAATACGTTGTGTGGGGAAGATGGAGCATAGCCAGACTATATGATTTTGTAGGGATAACTTTCTTTGGCCATGCTATTTTGCGAAGACATGATTGCTTTGTTAGTATGCTTGAAATATTATTGTCTTTATGTCAAATGATAGACTATTGCTTCGAAACACTTGTGTTTTAGTATTCATGCCATGATTAGATTATATGATCAAGATTATGCTAGGTAGCATTCCAGATCAAAAATTATCTTTTTTATCATTTACCTACTCGAGGACGAGCAAGAATTAAGCTTGGGGATGCTGATACGTCTCTGTCGTATCTATAATTTTTGATTGTTTCATGCCAATATTCTACAACTTTCATATACTTTTGGCAACTTTTTATACTATTTTTGGGACTAACATATTGATCCAGTGCCCAGTGCCAGTTCCTGTTTGTTGCATGTTTTTTCTTTTGCAGAATATCCATACCAAACGAAGTCCAAACGTAATAAAAACTTACGGGAATTTTTTTGAAATATTTATGATTTTTGTGAAGAAGAATCAACGCGAGGCGATGCTCGGAGTGCCCACAAGCCATGTCGCCGCGGCCAGGGGGTGGGCCCGCGGCAGGCAGGCTTGTGGCCACTCCTTAAGGCGGTTGGAGCCCTTCTTTCGCCGCAAGAAAGATAATATCCGGAAGAAAATTGTGTTAAACTTTCAGCCCAATCAGAGTTACGGATCTCCGGGAATTTAAGAAACGGTGAAATGCAAAATCTACGAGTGCAAAAACAGAAGGACACAGAGAGAGAGATCCAATCTCGGAGGGGCTCTCGCCCCTCCGCCGCCATGGAGACCATGGACCATAGGGGACACACTTCTCCCATCTATGGAGGAGGTCAAGGAAGAAGAAGGAGGAGGGGGGCTGTCTCCCCTCTCTCCCGGCGGCGCCGGAACGCCGCCTGGGACATCATCGTGTGACGGCGATCTACACCAACACCTCCGTCATCTTCACCAACATCTCCATCATCTTCCCCCATATATATTCAGCGGTTCACTCTCCCGCAAACCTTTGTACCCTCTACTTGAACATGGTGCTTTATGCTACATATTTATTATCCAATGATGTGTTGCTATCCTAAGATGTCTGAGTAGATTATCGTTGTCCTATCGGTGATTGATGAATTGCTATGATTGGTTTAATTTGCTTGTGGTTATGTGATACGTCTCAAATGTATCTATAATTTTTGATTGTTTCACGCTGTTATCTTGTCAACTTTGGATATTTTGTTTACCTTTTATGTCTTTTTTGGGACTAACATATTAATTCAGTGCCAAGCGCCAGTTCCTGTTTTTCTGTGTTTTTGACTCTTTTCAGATTTGATTTTCGAACGGAGTCCAAACGGAATAAAATCTCCGAAATAATTTTTTCCAGAATGGAAGAAGATCAGGACGCTTGAGGGCCAAGGCAGTGGGCCCACAGGGGGACCACAAGCCCTGTTGTCGGGGCCAGGGGGAGGCCGCGACAACCAAGCTTGTGCCCCCCCTGGCACTCCCCTGCCCTAGGTCTTTGGCCTATAAATTCCCTAAAAATCCAAAAAAAATCAGGGCATCCACGAAAACACTTTTCCGCCGCCGCAAGCTTCCGTTTCCGCGAGATCTCATCTGGAGACCCTTCCCAGTGCCCTGCTGGAGGGGACTTTGGAGTTGCAGGGCTTCTTCATCAACATCATCGCCCCTCCAATGACTCGTGAGTAGCTCACTTCACACCTACGGGTCCATAGTTAGTAGCAAGATGGCTTCTTCTCTCTCTTGGATCTTCAATACAAAGTTCTCCATGATCTTCATGGAGATCTATCAGATGTAATCCTCTTTGGCGGTGTGTTTGTCGAGATCCGATGAATTGTGGATTTGTGATTAGATTATCTATGAATTATATTTGAGTCTTTGCTGATTTCTTATATGCATGATTTGATATCCTTGTAAGTCTCTCCGAGTCTTGGGTTTTATTTGGCCATCTAGATCTATGATTCTTGCAATGGGAGAAGTGCTTGGTTTTGGGTTCATACCGTGTGGTGACCTTTCCCAGTGACAGAAAGGGAAGCAAGGCACACATCATGTTGCTGCCATCAAGGGTAACAAGATGGGCTTTTATCATAGATATGAGATTGTCCATCTACATCATGTCATCTTGCTTAAGGCGTTACTCTGTTCTTTTGGACTTAATACACTAGATGCATGCTGGATAGCGGTCGACGTGTGGAGTAATAGTAGTAGATGTAGAAAGTATCGGTCTACTTGTTTTGGACATGATGCCTATAGATATAATCATTGCCTTAGATAACGTCACGACTTCGCGCGGTTCTATCAATTACTCGATAGTAATTCGTTTACCCACCGTCTACTTGCTTTCATGAGAGAAGTCACTAGTGAACACTACGGCCCCCGGGTCTATTCACACCTATCGTTTCCACTTTCACTTTTACTTTGCGTGTTTACTTTGTTTCTTTCAGTTCTCACTTTCCAAACAATCTATAAGGGATTGACAACCCCTTCATAGCGTTGGGTGCAAGCTCTTTGTGTTTGTGCAGGTACTTGTGTCTTGACGAGATCTTCCACTGGTTCGATACCTTGGTTCTCAAAACTGAGGGAAATACTTACCGCCGCTGTGCTACATCACCCTTTCCTCTTCAAGGGAACACCAACGCAAGGCTCCAAGGCCGCGGGGAAATCCTTTGCATATTTTCCAAGGAAGTCCCTAAAGGCATAGCCGTAGCAGCAGGATTCCTGGCGCCGTACCAGGGAAGGTCTGTTGTCGCAGTAGCAGAAGAATTTCTGGCGCCGTTGCCGGGGAGATCAAGTCAAGAATAGTCTCTCTTCAACGTGCTGATTTCTGGCGCAAGGAGGAGAGATCAAGTCATCTATCCAAGTAGGTGTCACAAACTCATCTCTTGCATTTACTATTTTGCCAGTTGCCTCTCGCTTTCCTCTCCCCCACTTCACATTTGCCGTTTTCATTTGCCTCTCTCCTTTGGCCATTTTATTTTGCCTTTTTGCCGTTTTCCGTTGCCGTTTTCTTTTGCCCGCTTCACTCGCTTGCTTCCTGCTCGTTCATGTGTGGGATAGGTCATCAATGGCTAGACCCACTACTCCAAACGATACCCCTGAGAACAAAGTTCTCAATTTCAGGCAGAATGAGGAAGAAAATTTAAAGGACGCTTGGTACAGGATTTGCAATGCTCAAAGTATATATCCACTTGTAAGCAATCCACTACCGTTCTTCTTTGCAGTTTTTATATTGGAATCTCTCCTTGGAATAGGTATATTCTTGATACCATCGTAGGAGGGAATTTTTTGGGGAGCCATACTGTTGACTCCTATGGAGCTATCATGAATTTGGTAGGCTCACCCCCGCTCATGGTTAATGGAACTACCTTAACCTTGGAACACGTGATGCAAAGGCTTGACGCTATTGAAAAAAATTGCCACAGTTGAACTTATTGAGGGTTTGGATAGAAAGATCCACAATCAAATTACTCAGTACGGATCCAAAGTGGGAAATGTTTTGAAAAAATTAAGGGAGAAGGAACCTATAGTTAATGATTCTTCTAGAATTGGCAAACTAGAAGATGTCATAACCAACTTGGGTTCCGCTTTTGCGGCTGTGCAAAATACTCCAAATCTCACTCTCAAAAAGACAGTCAAGTCCGTTTTCGTTCCTAAAGCTAGTGGTGAGTCATCCAATAAAGATGAAGATCTTAGGATGATAAATGATCACACTACTTATGGTTTGAGCACTAAGGATGACTATACGTGATTCCATCACCTTATGCCTAGCTAAGGGCGTTAAACAATAGCGCTTGTTGGGAGGCAACCCAACGAATCTATCCTTTTTCTTTCTGTTTTGTGTTTTCAAAACTTTCATATTTCTATTTTGACTGTGTTTTTTGTGTTTATTTTTGTGTTTGTGCCAGGAAAAACCGTTATGATTAGTCTTAGCGATGATCGTTCGGTCATGCTCAAAAAGATAGAAACTTTCTACTCATGAAAAGAATTTTCTATTTTTTCTGTAAGAGCTTTTGAGTTGATTCTTTTTGCTTCTGATTGCTACGCACATTCTTCAGACTGTCGTAATTTTTCAGAATTTTCAATGTACCAGAAGTATACAAAGTATACAGATTACTACAGACTGGTCTGGTGTTAACAGATTCTGTTTTTGTTGTGTTGGTTGCTTATTTTGATGAAACTATGGATAGTATCGGGGGGTATTAGCCATGTAAGATTGAAAATACAGTAACCCAACATCAACATAAGTAGAATTTAAGTTTGCTACAGTACCTAAGGAAGTGGTGGTTTGCTTTCTTATACTAATGATATCACGAGTTTCTGTTTAAGTCTCGTGTTGTGAAGTTTTCAAGTTTTGGGTGAAGTTCTTATGGACAAAAAGATAAAGAGTGGCAAGAGCTCAAGCTTGGGTATTCCCAAGGCACCTCAAGATGATTCAAGGATGCCTTAAAAGCCTAAGCTTGGGGATGCCCCAGGAAGGCATCCCCTCTTCCGTCTTCAATAGATCGGTAACGTTACTTGGGGCTATATTTTTGTTCACCACATGTTATGTGTTTTGGTTGGAGCATCTTGTATCATAGGAGTCTTTTATTTTTGTTGTATCACAATCATCCTTAAAGCACACCTAGAGAGAGACATGCAGTCACCGTGATTTTGTCGAGCTTCACTTATATCCTTTGTTTAGACAATTCAGCTCACATGTGCTTCACTTATATCTTTTGAGCTACTTGTTTTTTCTCTATGTGCTTCACTTATATCTTTTAGAGAACGGCGGTGCGTGGCTTGGTAGTTGATCTATGCTATGCAAGTAGTCTAAAAAGGGGTAGTTATCCAAAGGGATACAAAAACTTCCACCTTCATGTGCATTGAATAGTTAGAGAAGTTTGATTCATCTCAATTAGTTTTGAGTTGTGGTTATGGTAATATTGAAGTTATATTAGTAAGGTGTTGTGGATGTAGAAATACTTGTGTTGAAGTTAGTGATTCCCGTAGGATGCACGTATGCTGAATCGCTATGTGATGAAGTCTGAGCATGATTAGTCTATTGATTGTCATCCTTTGTGTGGCGGTCGGGATCGCGCGATGGTTTATACCTACCAACCCTTCCCCTGCACTGCTGAAATTCAGAAATTTGCCGTCTGCCAAGGCGGACAGCAAAGGGGGCAACCACGGACGGAAAAGGCCTTGGCGTCTGCCCCCTCATGGCAAAGTAGACCGTAAAAAAATCCGGTGAAGGGGCTCTTTGCCGTCTGCTTTCACAAAGCGGACGGCAAAGAATCTTTGCCATGAGGGGGCAGACGGCAAAATAAATGGGACGGCATATATTGCAATGTCCCCGTTAAGTGTTAAGGGCAGGCCTCCTCTTTTTGTCGTCTGCCTTCCCCCCTTTGCCATGTGGGGGCTGACGGCAAAGAGGGGGGAGAGAGGGGGCAGATTCCCCCTTTGCCTTCTGCCTTCCCCCCTTTGCCATGTCGGGGCAGACGGCAAAGAGGGGAGACAGAGGGAGCAGATTCCCCCTTTGCCATGTGCCTCCCCCCCTTTGCCATGTGGGGGCAGACGGCAAAGAGGGGAGAGAGAGGGGGTAGATTCCCCCTTTGCCATGTGCCTTCCCCCCTTTGCGATGTGTTGGCAGACGACAAAGAGGGGAGAGAGAGGGGGCAGATTCCCCCTTTGCCATGTGCCTCCCCCTTTGCCATGTGTTGGCAGACGGCAAACAGGGGAACCAACCCCTTTTTTATTTATTTTTTGTTATATCCAGCATTTTTAAAAATAATCAGGATATATATATATATTTGACATAAATAAATTTCTTTCCGTACTCATAACCATATTAAATTAACTCTCATCCATAGTGCATACATATTATGGAAGTTACATTCGTACCAAACCATATATTACACCAGTTTCATCCACGTGCATACAAAGTTTCATATATTCATATACTACAATAGTTTCAATACAACCCATGGTACAAGAAATCATCTTCAAGCATTCCATCAACCAAGCTTCCCGTGAAGTGAAGGTAATCTGCAAAATGACAAATAAGAAAGTTAGAAAAATAATACTAGATGAAGTAGTGTATATATAGGTTATTTCGGAGAGAAATTAGCTAAGTATAGACCATTTAGCAGCTAACTAAGCTAATTATGTCATTTAGGTGGAACCCTAGCTAACTATAGGAGAAGAGAAAGAGAAGAAGAAGTAAAATAAGGAGGAGGAGGAGGAGAAGGAGAAGGAAGAGGAGAAGAAGAAGAAAAAGGAGGAGGAGGAGGAGGAGGAGGAGAAGGAGAAGGAAGAGGAGAAGAAGGAGAAGAAGGAGAAGAAGGATAAGAAGAAGGAGAAGAGTAGAATAAGAAAGAAGCGGGAGCTCCTTCTCCTTCTTCTTCTCCTTCTTCTTCTCCTTCTTCTCCTTCTTCTTATCCTTTTGTCCCCTTCTTCTCATTTTTCCTCTTTCTTCTCCTTTTTCCACTTCCTTCCTTTCATTTTCCTCTTTTTCTCTTCTTGTCCCCTTCTTCGGGCTAAATTGGCTAAGAATGCCTTTTTGGAGCTAATTATATCATTTCGAGGATAATTAGCTAAGTATAGGTCATTTTTTTTATTAAATAAGCCATTTTGGAGCTAACTAAGCTAATTATGTCATTTCGTAGGATAATTAGCCAATTTAGCCTTTCTTGGATGAGTCTAAGCTAAGTAGAAGAAGAGATAGAGAAGAAGAAGTAAAATAAGGAAGAGGAGGAGGAGGAGAAGAAGAAGGAAGAGGAGAAGAAGAAGAAAAGAAGACGGAGAAGGAGAAGAAGAAGGAGAAGGAGAAGGAGGAAGAAGGAGGAAGAAGAAGGAGTAGGAGGAGCTCCTTCTCCTTCTCCTCCTTCTTCTCGTTCTTCTCCTTCTTCTTCTCCTCCTCCCTCTCCTCCTTCTTCTTCTCCTCATTTTTCCTCTTCCTTCCTTTCATTTTTCCTCTTTTTCTCTTCTTGTCCCCTTCTTCGGGCTAAATTGGCTAAGAATGCATTTTTGGAGCTAATTATGTCATTTCGAGGATAATTAGCTAAGTATAGGTCGTTTTTATTAAATAAGCCATTTTGGAGCTAACTAAGCTAATTATGTCATTTCGTAGGATAATTAGCCAATTTAGCCTTTCTTGGATGAGTCTAAGCTACGTAGAAGAAGAGATAGAGAATAAGAAGTAAAATAAGTAGGAGGAGGAGGAGGAGGAGGAGAAGAAGAAGGAAGAGGAGAAGAAGAAGAAAAGAAGAAGGAGAAGGAGAAGAAGAAGGACAAGGAGAAGGAGGAAGAAGAAGGAGAAGGAGGAGCTCCTTCTCCTTCTCCTCCTTCTTCTCCTTCTTCTCCTTATTCTTCTCCTCCTCCCTCTCCTCCTTCTTCTTCTCCTCATTTTTCCTCTTCCTTCCTTTCATTTTTCCTCTTTTTCTCTTCTTGTCCCCTTCTTCGGGCTAAATTGGCTAAGAATGCCTTTTTGGAGCTAATTATGTCATTTCGAGGATAATTAGCTAAGTATAGGTCATTTTTTATTAAATAGGCCATTTTGGAGCTAACTAAGCTAATTATGTCATTTCGTAGGATAATTAGCCAATTTAGCCTTTCCTGGATGAGTCTAAGCTACGTAGAAGAAGAGATAGAGAAGAAGAAGTAAAATAAGGAGGAGGAGGAGGAGGAGGAGGAGGAGGAGAAGAAGGAAGAGGAGAAGAAGAAGAAAAGAAGAAGGAGAAGGAGAAGAAGAAGGAGAAGGAGAAGGAGGAAGAAGGAGGAAGAAGAAGGAGAAGGAGGAGCTCCTTCTCCTTCTCCTCCTTCTTCTCCTTCTTCTCCTTCTTCTTCTCTTCCTCCCTCTCCTCCTTCTTCTTCTCCTCTTCTTCCTCTTCCTTCCTTTCATTTTTCCTCTTTTTCTCTTCTTGTCCCCTTCTTCGGGCTAAATTGGCTAAGAATGCCTTTTTGGAGCTAATTATGTCATTTCGAGGATAATTAGCTAAGGATAGGTCATTTTTTATTAAATAGGCCATTTTGGAGCTAACTAAGCTAATTATGTCATTTCGTAGGATAATTAGCCAATTTAGCCTTTCTTGGATGAGTCTAAGCTACGTAGAAGAAGAGATAGAGAAGAAGAAGTAAAATAAGGAGGAGGAGGAGGAGAAGAAGAAGGAAGAGGAGAAGAAGAAGAAAAGAAGAAGGAGAAGAAGAAGGAGAAGGAGAAGGAGGAAGAAGGAGGAAGAAGAAGGAGAAGGAGGAGCTCCTTCTCCTACTCCTCCTTCTTCTCCTTCTTCTCCTTCTTCTTCTCCTCCTCCCTCTCCTCCTTCTTCTTCTCCTCTTCTTCCTCTTCCTTCCTTTCATTTTTCCTCTTTTTCTCTTCTTGTCCCCTTCTTCGGGCTAAATTGGCTAAGAATGCCTTTTTGGAGCTAATTATGTCATTTCGAGGATAATTAGCTAAGTATAGGTCATTTTTTATTAAATAGGCCATTTTGGAGCTAACTAAGCTAATTATGTCATTTCGCAGGATAATTAGCCAATTTAGCCTTTCTTGGATGAGTCTAAGCTACGTAGAAGAAGAGATAGAGAAGAAGAAGTAAAATAAGGAGGAGGAGGAGGAGGAGGAGGAGGAGGAGAAGAAGAAGGAAGAGGAGAAGAAGAAGAAAAGAAGAAGGAGAAGGAGAAGAAGAAGGAGAAGGAGAAGGAGGAAGAAGGAGGAAGAAGAAGGAGAAGGAGGAGCTCCTTCTCCTTCTCCTCCTTCTTCTCCTTCTTCTCCTTCTTCTTCTCCTCCTCCCTCTCCACCTTCTTCTTCTCCTCTTCTTCCTCTTCCTTCCTTTCATTTTTCCTCTTTTTCTCTTCTTGTCCCCTTCTTCGGGCTAAATTGGCTAAGAATGCCTTTTTGGAGCTAATTATGTCATTTCGAGGATAATTAGCTAAGTATAGGTCATTTTTTATTAAATAGGGCATTTTGGAGCTAACTAAGCTAATTATGTCATTTCGTAGGATAATTAGCCAATTTAGCCTTTCTTGGATGAGTCTAAGCTACGTAGAAGAAGAGATAGAGAAGAAGAAGTAAAATAAGGAGGAGGAGGAGGAGGAGAAGGAGAAGAAGGAAGAGGAGAAGAAGAAGAAAAGAAGGAGAAGGAGAAGAAGAAGGAGAAGGAGAAGGAGGAAGAAGGAGGAAGAAGAAGGAGAAGGAGGAGCTCCTTCTCCTTCTCCTCCTTCTTCTCCTTCTTCTCCTTCTTCTTCTCCTCCTCCCTCTCCTCCTTCTTCTCCTCATTTTTCGTCTTCCTTCCTTTAATATTTCCTCTTTTTCTCTTCTTGTCCCCTTCTTCGGGCTAAATTGGCTAAGAATGCCTTTTTGGAGCTAATTATGTCATTTCGAGGATAATTAGCTAAGTATAGGTCATTTTTTATTAAATAGGCCATTTTGGAGCTAACTAAGCTAATTATGTCATTTCGTAGGATAATTAGTCAATTTGGCCTTTCTTGGATGAGTCTAAGCTACGTAGAAGAAGAGATAGAGAAGAAGAAGTAAAATAAGGAGGAGGAGGAGGAGGAGGAGGAGAAGAAGGAAGAGGAGGAGAAGAAGAAAAGAAGAAGGAGAAGGAGAAGAAGAAGGAGAAGGAGAAGGAGGAAGAAGGAGGAAGAAGAAGGAGAGCTCCTTCTCCTTCTCCTCCTTCTTCTCCTTCTTCTCCTTCTTCTTCACCTCCTCCCTCTCCTCCTTCTTCTTCTCCTCTTCTTCCTCTTCCTTCCTTTCATTTTTCCTCTTTTTCTCTTCTTGTCCCCTTCTTCGGGCTAAATTGGCTAAGAATGCCTTTTTGGAGCTAATTATGTCATTTCGAGGGTAATGAGCTAAGTATAGGTCATTTTTTATTAAATAGGCCATTTTGGAGCTAACTAAGCTAATTATGTCATTAGATGGAAGTCTAGCTATTTTGGAGCTAACTAAGCTAATTATGTCATTAGATGGAAGTCTAGCTATTTTTTATTAAAACACTAGAAATAACATACCTAAGTTAGGGTGAAGCACGGTGGCTCTGGCTTGTTTCACCTGGAGAAGGCTGCCCTCGAGAAGGCTGGACTGTAGAAGGGTCGTGCGATGCGTTTCGGGACATATTCTGCACCAAACATCGTTTGCAATGTGTAGTTAGCATGAGGACACTCTTAAGATCACTCCACTAAAATGAAACTCACCGTCCCCGCCACGTTAATGACTGGCATCGGCGGAGGGACTTGGCCGTTCTTCTCGCACATAGACTGTAAATTTGGTTTCGACAAGTCAAACTTTTTATTTATTAATGAAACGGACATTGAAATGCAAGATTTGAAATAACATGAAGAATAAACTTACCACGAAGAGCTCGCATATGGCCCTGGTAGACGCTTCATTCCGTGCCCTCTCCGCCTCCACCAATGCAGTCATCCTCTCCTCCAGCTCCCTGATTTCCTTATCATTCTCCGCCATAGCCGCCTGCATTGCCGCTCTCTCTTTCTGAATAGCATCCTGCAACACAACTCATTGTTAGCAATGTAATCATATTGGTTCCAACGCACAACATAATGTGGAAAGAAAGTTGAGTCCATTAAACTAACCTCGATGGCGAGCTCGACTGGCCGCGGACGACGTGTTATGTCCGGACAAGAGCTCGTTTGGCGTGCCTTTATCTGCCGGAGAGTGTTAGGACAACGTATAAGGCCGTCTCCCGTTGCCAGCTATCATCACCAGCTCTGGATCAATAGGCCCCTCGCTCGGGTTAAAGTCCTCCCCTTTCCTCGCCTTCCCGTGATCTCTGTACTTCACGAGCTTGTCGTGGGAGGAGATGTTGGTGAAGTTTTCTGGATGCTCGAGTTCAGACTCAGAGAATGCCTTGACCTTCTTGTACGAGGCAGTATGGGCCATCGCATACAGGTCGTACATCTGTGGCGCCTCCGTCTTATTGTGACGCGCCTAAAAGAGAGAGAGCAAAAAATTGTATTGGTAAAGGGCTCAAGATAGCATTAAGAATGAATTGCATGAGGCATGAAGCAAACCAGATACCCAGTTCTTGCCAAATTGGATTAATTTGACGCTCCCTTGATGGTGTGGCACGCCAACCATTTTGCCACGCCTCTCCTTGGCGTTGTTGTTGCTGGTCTCCCACGTTTTGGAGCACCACTGATCCACCAAGGCCTCCCAACAATCCATCTTATCCACACACCATCTCGGGGGCACCTAAGTTAATAAAGAGAAATTTGAGTGCGTAAGAACCAAATCAAGGAAACTAACTACAAAGCCTTAATAATATGTAATTACCTTCATGTAATGCTCCTTCTACATCTTAGCATCACGGCACTTCGCCTTATCAATCCTAATACGCCGCGTGGCATAGTAGTCTCGAACAGCCTACACCCGAGCCTCGTGCCGAAAGTTTTGAAGTAGGCGGCGACATTCGGTTTCAATAACCTTTGCCGCGTCGTCCTCGTATCCCTCCTCACACCTGTAGAAGGTCTGCAAACGAGACAACACCGATTAGTACCGTAAATTGCTATGGTTAATTTATAATTGTGTGACAGAGAAATTACCCAGAACTTTCGGATCACCATGTCCGCCCTCGTGTCACACAAAACACCGTCGATCTCCACCTCCGGCGGGGCCGGGGCACCCAAGTAGTGCTCCCAGGTCATCCCTACCTCTCGCTCCCGACCGGGCAACGTAACAAACCCTGGGAAGTTTTGACGGCAAAGAACACCAAGGACGCTGTTGGGCTTGCGGACACCCTTGGCAACAGTCCAACCCCTACAGTATGACAAATTAAAGCCAAAACATTAGATATTTGAGAAAACGCGAAGGCAAAAGGTTAAATAAGAGTAAATTAACTTACTTGTCCCCATTTGGCCTAATCGACCACCTCTGCTCGGGGGTCGTTGGCACGAGCGGGAGCCCCGAACTACCACGCTGGTAGACGGTATCCCCCTCACCCAGCTCCTCGTCGCTACCAGCATGGCCAGTTGGCTCAGGCCAGGTATCCCACTGGGTCTCTTGGGACGTACCCTCATCCCTGCTGTGCTCCGCAGTCGTCCGGAAGGAAGCCTCTGGGACACGAGTCTCGTGGGTCGAAGGCTCGTCGACCTGAGGCTCGTCGACCCGAGGCTCGTGAACCGGAGACCGTGTAGCCTCCACCTCAGACGAATCCACCCTAGAAGTCCTCCTGTGCTCAGGTGAATCAGCTTGGGGTGGTGGCGGAGACCGTGTAGCCCTACCTCTCCCGCGGCCACGTGTACCTTTAGTACAACATAAATACCAACATGAGTAATAAAATGTATATAAATACCAATATGCATACAACATGAGTACAACATAAATACCAACATGAATACAACGTGTACCTTTAGTGCCTCTCGGCTTCGCGGGTGGTCGACCTCCTCTCACGGGGGGCGCTCCTTGCATAGTAGAGAGCAACACTCTCCGAAGAGGCGAGGCAGGAATAGAAGTACCCATCCCATCACCCGCCGACGAAGAAGCAGCCGCGGCGTGCTTTCGACCCTTTCCCACCATCTTTCAACACCTGTCATGACAAAGAGTAAATGAAATTAGTACAACATAAATACCAACATGACTAATAAAAATTGAATACCTAACATGAACTCAAAATTTATATATAGTATAATAGTTGAATACCTGACATGAACTAATAACAATCGTCCTCGTCTATATATGCTTCGGGGTCAATAAATGCATCATGATCATCACTATCATCAATAAATGCATCATCATCATCACTATCGAGAAGAACATGTGGAAGGCCACCATTATGTAATCGATCAAGAAGTGACAGGTCATCCGCATCGGATCCGGAGCACAACATACGGGAAAACAAACCCAATCTACACATACTCGGGCTGTCCATGGATAATGTTGGACAATTCGAAAGGATGGCGGTTATAAATATGCAAAGAAATGCATATTTATAGATGTCGCCCTTTCGAATGGGAGACGCATACTGGTCACGCATACTCTTGATTGAAGAAACCTATAGCTAGCAAGTTTCATCGGCACGAAGACCGGGACAGAGCAAATTAAGGGGGTAGGAGGAGAAGTCATTTGTGCTCACCAACAAACGCAAGGGCGGAGCTCGTCCAACGCACGTGGAGGTCGTCGAACAACTGCACATTGAAATTCACCCGATCAACACAAATATGATGTTTTTATAATTAACATAACTATATGACCTAACTCATAACTATGTGGGTGAATGTCATCGGGGGTCGAAGGTCACTGGCGTCGGGGATTGGGGTCTTTTCGGTCAACAAGAGGCCGAAGAGGTGTCGGGGCTCGGGGGTTGGGGGTCAGTGGCGTCGGGGGTCGGGGTAGGGGGTCGGGGGTCGAGGGTGAGTGTTGTCGGGGTTCGGGGGTCGGGGGTCGAGGGTCAGTGGCGTCGGGCATCGGGGGTCGGGGGTCAGTGGCGTCGGGGGTCGGGGTAGGGGGTTGGGGGTCGAGGGTGAGTGTTGTCGGGGGTCGGTGGTCGGGGGTCGAGGGTCAGTGCCGTCGGGCGTCGGGGATCGGGGGTCAGTGGCGTCGGGGATCGGGGTCGGGGGTCGGGGGTCGAGTGTGAGTGTTTTCGGAGGTCGTCGAACAACTGCACATTGAAATTCACACGATGAACACAAATTTGATGTTTTTATAATTAACATAACTATGTGACCTAACTCATAACTATGTGGCTCAGTGTCGTCGGGGGTTGAGGGTCACTAGCGTCGGGGGTTGGGGTCTTTTCGGTCAACAAGAGGCCAAAGAGGTGTCCGGGCTCAGGAGTTGGGGGTCAGTGGCGTCACGGTCGGGTAGGGGGTCGGGGGTTGAGGGTGAGTGGCGTCGGGGGTCAGGGGTCTGTGGCGTCGGGGGTCGGGGGGTCGGGGGTTCGCGTACTACGGCATCTCCTCCAACTTCATCAGCTACCTGACCGGCCCCCTCGGGGAGAGCACGGCCGCCGCCTCCGCCGTCAACGCCTGGTCCGGCGCCGCGTCCATGTTTCAAAATTTCATTGTTTTGTCCGGTGGAAGCACACACACCACAACATAGTGCTTCCCACGTCGCTGTGCTCATGAATCAGCTGGACCGGGTCGATCTTTTTTTTTGGGAGGGTACCGGGTCGATCTTCGAAGATAGAATAATGTGCTCAACCCTAAACCTTTTTCTTTTCTAATGACACCACTTTTTTCTTGAAACACATCATCAGTACTCCCAAGTCAAAAAAATATATTGTTTTTTAGCCATTCCGATGAAGAGGTAATATGAGAAAATATATTTTTTGTAGATAATAAGTGTCACATGTGTGACACAGAACACATCGGCATTTTCAAACTACAAATACCATTAAATAGAAACAAAACCAAAAAAACACATCATGCTTGACAACTAATGTTATCATCCTCGTGTCATTAATTTTACCATAAACAATTAGCATATATAGTATAACCTAACAAACTAATTACCACAAACTAATTACCATGAACCTAAAAATGACAAAAGAGAAAAAAACAAAAATAACAAAAATAAATTTACCTAGGGAGGAAGGGCGGTGCAGGGAGGAGGGGCGGCGCAGGGAGGAGGCGCAGGGACGAGGGGCGACGCAGGGAGGAGGGGTGCCGCAGGGAGGAGGGGCGGCGCAGGAGGGGCGGTGTAGGAGGGGCGGTGCAGGGTGGGGGAGGCGCTGGGAGGGGCAGGCGCCAAGGAGTGGGCGGCGCACGGAAGAGGGGCGGCACAGGGAGGAGGGGCGGCGCGGGGCAAGCAGGAGGGGCGACGCGGGGCAGCGACACAGGGCAAGCGGCACGGGACGTCGGCAGGCGGCGGCGCGGGGCAGGGAGGAGGGGTGACGCGGGGCAGCGGCGCAGGGAAGGCGGCGGCGCGGGGCAGGGAGGAGGGGCGACGCGGGGCAGCGGCGCAGGGCAGGCGGCGGCGCGGGGCAGGGAGGAGGGGCGACGCGGGGCAGCGGCGCAGGGCAGGCGGCACGGGACGTCGGCAGGCGGCGGCGCGCGCGGTGAGGGATTCAACGGGGTGGGCTACGTGGGAAGGGTTGGAGGGGGGCGGGCGTGCGTACGTGGGAAGGCTGCCGCGCCTTTGCCGTCTGCCGCTCTCCTAGGCGGACAGCAAAGGCCCCCAAGGCAGACGACAAAGGTCCCGGGGGGGAGGGACCGGGTGGGGGTTGGGTTGGTGGGCCGCCGTCCCCTTTGCCGTCGCCGCGCTCCCAGGCGGACGGCGAAGGCCCCCAAGCAGACGGCAAAGGGGAGGGGTGGGTGGGGTGGCGTTTCGGCCGTTGTGGGGGCCTTTGCCGTCTGCCCTCCCTTTGCCGTCCGCATAGGGCTTCTTTGCCGTCGGCCAGCGGACGGCAAAGAGGTGGCCGACGGCAAAATAAACGTTTTCCATCTGCTAGCTCATTGTCGTCAGCACTGTGACAGCTGACGGCAAAGAGTACCTTTGCCATGTGTCAGCTGACGGCAAAGGCCAAGTAGACGGCAAATTTCTGAATTCCAGTAGTGCTAGGAGTATGCATTCAATGCTTTGTTTCGATTACTAATAAAACTTCTGCAACAAGTATATGAGTTCTTCATGACTAATGTTGAGTCCATGGTTTAGATGAACTTTCACCTTCCACCATCACTATCTTCTTTAGTGTCGTGCAACTTTCGTCGGTGCACAAAACCCACCATTAGCCTCCCTCAAAACAGCCACCATACCTACCTACTATGGCTTTTTCAAAGTCATTCCGAGATATATTTCCATGCAACTACCACCATGACATGTTCCACCAAGTTTAAATTTCCATTGCATGATCGTAAGATAGCTAGCATGATGTTTCCATTAATGTCTATGCCATGCTAGATCATTTTCACGGTACACTACCGAAGGCATTTCATATAGAGTCATCGTTGCTCTAAGTTTTGAGTTGTAAGTGTGATGATCATCATTGATGGAGCATTGTCCCATGTGAGAAAATAAAATAGGCCAGCGAAGCCCATATACAAAAAGAGGCCAAAGATGCCCACCAAAAAAAAGAGGCCAAAGAGCCCATCCAAAAAAAATGAGAGAAAAAGAGAGAAGGGACAATGCTACCACCTTTCGACACTTGTGCATATTAAGCACCATGATCTTCATGATTGAGAGTCTCTCGTTTTGTCACCACCATATAGCTAGTGGAAAATTCTTATTATATAACTTGGCTTGTATATTCCAATGATAGGCTTCCTCAAATTTGCCTTAGGTCTTCGTGAGCAAGCAAGTTGGATGCACACCCACTAGTTTTCTTTAAGAGCTTTCACATACTCTTAGCTCTAGTGCATCACTTGTATGGCAATCCCTACTCATTCACATTGATATCTATTGATGAGCATCTCCATAGCTCATTGACATGCCTAGTCAATGTGACCATCTTCTCCTTGTTTGTCTTGCAACCTCCACCACACTCCACACCACTTGTAGTGCTAAAACCATGGCTCACGCTTATGTATTGCGTGAGAGTTGAAAAGTTTTGAGAAAGTAAAGGTGTGAAAACAATTACTTGGCCAATACCGCGGTTGTGCATGATTTAAATTCATTGTGCAATGATGATAGAGCATAGCCAAACTATATGATTTTGCAGGGATAACTTTCTCTTGGCCTTGTTATTTTGAAAGTTCATGATTACCTTGCTAGTTTGCTTGAATTATTATTGTCTCCACGTCAATAGCAAACTATTGTTTTGAATCTAATGGATCTGAACATTCACGTCACATAAGAGGAGTTACAAAGGACATCTATGCTAGGTAGCATGAAAGCATCAAAAATTCATTCTTTATCACTTCCCTACTAGAGGACGAGCAGGAGTTAAGCTTGGGGATGCTTGATACGTCTCAAACGTATCTATAATTTTGATGGTTTCACACTGTTATCTTGTCAACTTTGGATGTTTAGTTTACCTTTTATATCTTTTTTGGGACTAACTTATTAATTCAGTGCCAAGCGTCAGTTCCTGTTTTTTCTGTGTTTTTGACTCTTTCAGATTTGATTTTGGAACGGAGTCCAAACGGAATAAAATCACCAAAATAATTTTTTCCACAACGGAAGAAGATCGGGAGGCTTGAGGGCCAAGGCAGTGGGCCCACAGGGGGCCACAAGCCCTGTTGCCGCGGCCAAGGGGGAGGCCGCGGCAAACAAGCTTGTGGCCCCCCTGGCACTCCCCTGTCCTAGGTATTTGGCCTACAAATTCCCTAAAAATCCAGAAAAAATTAGGGCATCCACGAAAACACTTTTCTGCCGCCTTAAGCTTCCGTTTCCGAGAGATCTCATCTGGTGACCCTTCCCGGTGCCCTGCCAGAGGGGACTTTGGAGTTGGAGGGCTTCTTCATCAACATCATTGCCCCTCCAATGACTCGTGAGTAGTTCACATCAGACCTACGGGTCTGTAGTTAGTAGCTAGATGGCTTCTTTTCTCTCTTGGATCTTCAATACAAAGTTCACCATGATCTTCATGGAGATCTATTCAATGTAATCCTCGTTGGCGGTGTGTTTGTCGAGATCCGATGAATTGTGGATTTGTGATCAGATTATCTATGAATTATATTTGATTATTTGCTGATTTCTTATATGCATGATTTGATATCCTTGTAAGTCTCTCCGAGTCTTGGGTTTTGTTTGGCCAACTAGATCTATGATTTTTGCAATGGGACAAGTGCTTAGTTTTGGGTGCATACCGTGTGGTGACCTTTCCGAGTGACAGAAAGGGCAGCGAGGCACACATCGTGTTGTTGCCATCAAGGGTAACAAGATGGGCTTTTATCGTAGATATGAGATTGTCCATCTACATCATGTCATCTTGCTTAAGGCGTTACTCTGTTCTTTTGGACTTAATACACTAGATGCATGCTGGATAGCGGTCGACGTGTGGAGTAATAGTAGTAGATGCAGAAAGGAATAAGGAGACCATGATGACGACTCCGGTGACCGAACGGAGGAGGGCGCTGTTGCTAAGTCCAGCAAGGTATATATATTAATTAAGCCCGAAGGTATGTAGATATATTAACTCTTGTTTCTTCTTTTATAGCCCTCCGGATCGAGCCAAACTTCGGTAAAGAGATGAGGCTCGAAGAGAAGGTTATGCATGTATGGAAGTTCACGATCAGAGCACTCGCGGATGATGGCCTACCGATTCTACCCAAGTGGACCAAGGAGGCATTTTCGGCTGAGTGCGGAGCTATTTTTAGGGACAACATCCCGGTCAGCATCAAGCAATGGTATAAGCCTAAGGGCTACGACGTCCCTGAATGTGATTATGTCACCGATAGGCAGAAAGATGATCTTTGGACCACGCTGAAGGGAAATTTCACCCTACCGCCAGAGGAGGATCCGAACAAGCCAGTTATAGACCCACTGGTCAAGGCATGTGCTCTTAAGAAGATGGCACATCTATTCAGGTGGTGGAAGAATGATTTGAAATCAATGTTTGTCGATAAAGGGAAGACTCCAGAATTCATCGGCCGATTTGAGAAGATAAGAGATCACTGTCCCGCATTTGTGGCCTACAAGACATCGGACAAGAATAAGAAAATGTCAGAGACAAACAAGAACAATGCTGCAAAGAAGCAGTATCACAATCACATGGGGTCAGGTGGCTACCTCAAAGCCCGGCCGTTCTCGGACAAAGCTGAGAATGACCTGCTTACTAAAGGGGTCGAACCACATACATTGAACTGGCCAGACCGTTCAAGGACTTGGTTCTTCGGGGTTGGGGGAACTTTGGACCCTAAAACAGGGAAGTGTCTTTGGACGGACGAGACACTTGCAATACCCATCAACAAGCTTCAGAAGTAAATCACCGCAACACAGGAAGGGACGTTCATTCCCGAAAGAGAGAAGGACGAGCTGACTGAGGCCCTAGGGAATGCTGAGCACCCTAGACGAACACGAGGCACACCAGGCTCCGTTCCGTGGAAGGTTGGGTTTCCTGACGCAGGCGGTTACAGAAGCCGGGAGAGAAAGAGGAAAGCGGAGTTGATCTACATGCAGAAGATCCAAGCAAGACTACAAAAGCTTGAGGAACTTGAGAGCTAGCGAGCTGGCGGCCAACCATCTCAGCGGCACGAAGCTACCCCAGAAGGTACCCCTCCATCTCAGCGGAGAAGCAGCGTGGCTTCCACAGAGCCCGTTCAGCATGACTTCACAGCTCCTAGCTACCCCGTTCATACTATCACGGAGGCTCAACATTGCGAGCTTATGATGACATGTCGGAACCTCACTTTCAAGGCGGTTGTCGGCTCTGTTGCATCTCCTCAACCCAATGGAACTTTTCACTGCCTTCCGATTCCACATGGCTATGCTTTTGTGATGGTGGATCAAGTAATGGAGGGATTTGAGGAGCTCGAGTTTGACCACCCTATAGGTGAAGGGGAGAATCAGCTGGTTCATGCTCTGAGGAGTACATGCATATGGAAGAAGGAGTTCATCAAGCTTCCAAACTGGATGCATCGCCTCCTCCTCCTCCTCCGATGAGTCAGAGCACTCCGCCTCCTCCTCCTCCTCCTCCAGCGAGTGATTAGGGCACTCCGCCTCCTTCTCTGACTCCTCCGACGCGTGAGGGAACTTCGCTTCATCCTTCGTCTACTCCGGCGCGTCAGAGCAGTCTGCCTGCTCCATCACCTCGTCGGCAACGTCGGAAGACAAACGCCGCCGCTCTGGCTCCTCCGGCGCGTCAGAGCAGTTCGATGTTGGGGATCGTACTAATTTCAAAAAAAATCCTACGCCATACAAGGATCTATATATGGAGAAACCAGCAACAAGCAAAGGTTTAGAGCATCTTCATACCTTTGAAGATCGCTAAGCGGAAGCGTTACTATGAACACGGTTGATGGAGTCGTACTCACAGCGATTCAGATCGCGGTGGATTCTGATCTATGTGCCGAATCACCTCCATGTTCAACACACGTATAGCCCGGTGACGTCTCCTCCTTCTTGATCCAACAATAAGAGAAGATAAGTTTAGGGAGAGCTCCGGCAGCACGACGGCGTGGTGATGGTGGAGCTATGTGGTTCTCCGGCACGGCTTCGCCAAGCGCTGCGGAGGAGGAAGAAGAGAGAGATAGGGCTGCACCTTGGGAGAGATCAATTGTGTGTTCCCAAAAGGCCAAAAACTAAAGTATATATAG
This sequence comes from Hordeum vulgare subsp. vulgare, assembly GCF_904849725.1. Classification (NCBI taxonomy): domain Eukaryota; kingdom Viridiplantae; phylum Streptophyta; class Magnoliopsida; order Poales; family Poaceae; genus Hordeum; species Hordeum vulgare. The sequence goes on along the minus strand of NC_058524.1, from coordinate 554,430,964 downwards.
GAGGAGGGAGAGGGAGGACTGCCTTGGCCCCTCCTCCAAGGAAGAAGAGCTTTGGCCGAACTAGGGTAGAGTCCTCCTCCCACAAGGGAGGTGGACTCCCTTGGAAGGACTCTTCCTCCTTTCCTTTTATATCCCTTTTGCCTTATCCCTTTATCCCATTACACATGGGCCTTTAGGGAAGGCCTTGGCCAGCCCAATAAGGCTGGTCCACCTCCTCTAATAGCCCATGAACTTCTTTGGTCGTCACACCCCTCCCTGGGTTCCCTCGGCACCCTACGGCCGACACTCCCGGTACACTACTGATGAGCCGAAAACTTTTCCAATGACCAAAACAGGACTTCCTATATATCAATATTTACCTCCAGACCATTCCGGATCTCCCTGTGACATCCGGGTTCTCATTTGGGACTCCGAACAACCTTTGGTAACCACATACCATTCCCTTTACAACTCTAGAGTCATCAAACCTTAATTTTGTAGACCCTATCGGTTCGGGACACATGCAGACATGACCGAGACATCTCTCTAGCCAATAACCAACATAGAGTCTGGATATCCATGTTGGTTCCCACATGTTCCACGATGATCTCATCGGATGAACCACGATGTCAAGGATTCAATCAATGCCATATGCAATTCCCTTTGTCTACCGGTATGATACTTGCCCGAGATTTGATCGTCGGTATCCCCATCTCTTTTTCTATCTCATTACCGACAAGTCTCTTTACTCGTTCCATAAAACATCATCCCGTGGCTCACTCCTTAGTCATACTAAGCTCAATATGATGATGGATTACCGAGTTGGCCCAGTTATGTTGTGACATTTGGTACACCCAAAGCACTCCTACAGTATTCGGGAGTTGCACAATCTCATGGCCTAAGGAAATGATACTTGACATTAGACAATCTTTAGCAGACGAACACGATGATCTAGTGCTACGCTTAGGATTGGTTCTTGTCCATCACATCATTCCCCAATTATGTGATCCCGTTATCAATGACATGAAATGTCCAGGATCAGGAAACCATGATCATCTATTGATCAACGAGCTAGCCAACTAGAGGCTCACTAGGGACACATTGTGATCTATATATTCACACATCTATTACGGTTTCCGGTTAATACAATTATAGCATGAATAATAGACAATTATCATGAATTGGAAATATAATAATAACAACTTTATTATTGTCTCTAGGGCATATTTCCAACAGTCTCCCACTTGCACTAGAGTCAATAATCTACATACATTGTGATGAATCGAACACACCTAGAGTTCTGGTGCAGATCATGCTTTGCGCGTGGAAGAGGTTTAGTCAACGGGTCTGCGACATTTACATCCGTGTGTATTTTACAAATATCTATATCCCCATCCTAGATGTATTCACGAATGGATTTGAAGCGACGCTTGATGTGTTTGGTCTTCTTGTGAAACATGGGCTCCATTGCAATGGAAATAGCTCCAGTGTTGTCATAGAATAGAGTCATCGGGCCCGACACACTTGGAATCACTCCTAGGTCGGTGATGAACTCGTTCATCCAGACTCCTTCGTGAGCTGCTTCTGAAACAAGTATGTACCCCGCTTCACATGTAGATGTCGCGACGACACTTTGCTTGCAACTGCACCAGCTAACTGCCCAATTATTCAAAACATACACGTGTCCGGGTTGTGACTTAGAGTCATCCTGATCTGTGTCAAAGCTAGCATCGACGTAACCCTTTACGATGAGCTCTTCGGCACCTCCATAAATGAGAAACATATCTTTAGTCCTTTTCAGGTACTTAAGGGTGTTCTTGACCGATGTCGAGTGATCCACTCCTGGATCACTCTGGTACCTCACTACCAAACTTATGTCAAGGTTCACATCAGATCTGGTACACAGCATGGCATCCATAATAGAGCCTACGGCTAAAGCATAGGGGATGGTACTCATCTTCTCTATTTCTTCTGTCGTGGTCGGTCGTTGAGTCACACTCAACCTCACACCCTGTAATAGAGGCAAGAACCCCTTCCTAGCCTTATCCATATTGAACTTATTCAATATCTTGTCAAGGTATGTGCTTTGTGAAAGACCTATGGGGCGTATCGATCTATCTCTATAGATCTTGATGCCTAATATGTAAGCAACTTCTCCAAGGTCCTCCATTGAAAAACTCTTATTCAAATAGGCCTTGATGCTTTCCAATAGTTCTATATCATTTTCCATCAATAATATGCTATCCACATATAATATGTGAAATGTTACAGAGATCCCACTCACTTTCTAGTAAATACCGGCTTCTCGATAAGTCTGTATAAACCCAAACGCTTTGATCACCTCATCAAAGCAAATGTTCCAACTCCGAGATGCTTGCACCAGCCCATAGATGGAGCGCTAGAGCTTGCATACCTTGTTAGCATTGCTTGGATCGAAAAAACCTTCCGGCTGTATCATGTACAATTCTTCTTTAAAAAACCCGTTCAGGAATGCTGTTTTGACATCCATTTCCTAGATTTCATAATCATAGAATGCGGAAATTGCTAACATGATTTGGACCGACTTCAGCAAAGCTATGGGTGAGAAGGTCTCATCGTAGTCAATCCCTCGAACGTGTCGCTAACCCTTAGCGACAAGTCGAGCCTTATAGATGGTCACATTACCATCCGCGTCAGTCTTCTTCTTAAAGATCCATTTATTTTCTATGGCTCGCCGATCATAGGGAAAGTCCACCAAACTCCATACTTTGTTCTCATACATGGATCCTCTCTCGGATTTCATGGCCTCAAGCCATTTGTTGGAATCCGGGCCCGCCATTGCTTCTTCATAATTCAAAGGTTCAATGTTGTCTCACAACATGATTTCCATGACACGATTGTCGCACCACTCTGGTGCGGAACGTACCCTTGTTGACCTTTGAGGTTTAATAGCAACTTGATCCGAAGTTTCATGATCATCATCATTAACTTCATCTCCAGCCGGCGCAGGCGGCTGAGAAACATTTTCTTGCGTTGCGCTACTCTCCGGTTCGAGAGGAGGTATAGTTACCTCATCAAATTCTATTTTCCTCCCACTTACTTCTTTTGTGAGAAACTCTTTCTCTAGAAAGTATCCGCTCCTAGCAACAAAGATCTTGCCTTCGAATCTAAGATAGAAGGTGTACCCAATAGTTTCCTTAGGGTATCCTACGAAGACGCCTTTTGTCGCTTTGGGTTCGAGCTTCTCTCATTGAAGTTTATTCACCTAAGTATCGCAACCCCAAACTTTCAGAAACGACAGCTTAGGTTTCTTGCCAAACCATAATTCATACGGTGTCGTCTCAACGTATTTAGACAGTGCCCTATTTAAAGTGAATGCGGCAGTTTCCAATTTATAGCCCCAAAATGAAAACGGTAAATCGGTAAGAGACATCATAGATCGAACCATATCTAATAGAGTGCGATTATGACGTTCAGACACATTGTTATGCTGCGGTGTGCCAGGCGGCGTGAGTTGTGAAACAATTCCATATGTCCTTAGGCGTGTGCCAAACTCGTGACTCAAATATTGTCCTCCACGATCATATCGTAAGAACTTTATTTTCTTGTCACGTTGATTCTCCACCTCATTCTGAAATTCCTTGAACTTTTCAAAAGTCTCAGATTTGAGCTTCATTAAGTAGACATACCCATATCTACTCAAATCATCAGTGAGGGTGAGAACATAACGATAGCCTCCGCGAGCTTCAACGCTCATTGGACCGCATACATCGGTATGTATTATTTCCAATAAGTTGGTGGCTCGCTCCATTTTTCCGGAGAATGGTGTCTTGGTCATCTTACCCATGAGGCGCAGCTCACATGTGTCAAATGATTCAAAATCAAGTGACTCCAAAAGTCCATCAGTATGCAGTTTCTTCATGCGCTTTACGCCGATATGACCAAGGTGGTAGTGCCACAAGTATGTGGGACTATCATTATCAACCTTACATCTTTTGGTACTCACACTGTGAATATGTGTATCATCACGATCGAGACTCATTAGGAATAAACCATTTACCAGCGGGGCATGACCATAAAACATACCACTCATATAAATAGAACAACCATTATTCTCAGATTTAAATGAGTAGCCATCTTGCATCAAGCGAGATCCCGATACAATGTTCATGCTCAAAGCTGGTACTAAATAACAATTATTAAGGTTAATAACTAATCCCGAAGGTAGATGTAGAGGTAGCGTGCCTACGGCGATCACATCGACCTTGGAACCATTCCCGACGCCCATCGTCACCTCGTCCTTAGCCAACCTACGCTTGTTCCGCAGTTCCTGTTTAGAGTTTCAAATGTGAGCAACAGTACGGGTATCAAATACCCAGGAGCTACTACGAGCGCTGTTATGGTACACATCAATAACAAGTATATCACATATACCTTTGATGTTGCCGGCCTTCTTGTCCGCAAAGTACTTGGGGCAATTCCACTTCCAGTGACCGGTTCCCTTGCAGTAATAGCACTCAGTCTCAGGCTTAGGCCATTTCTTTGGCTTCTTCCCGGCAACTGGCTTACCGGGCACTGCAACTGCTTTGTCGTTTTTCTTGAAGCTTTTTTTACACTTGCCCTTCTTGAAAATGAGTGGTCTTATTAACCATCAAAACTTGATGCTCTTTCTTGATTTCTACCTCCGCATATTTCAGCATTAAATACAAATCGGGAATAGTCTTTTCCATCCCTTTCATGTTGTTATTCATCACAAAGACTTTATAGCTAGGTGGAAGAGACTCGGGGATTCTGTCAATGACCGCATCATTCGGAAGTTCAACTCCCAGCTGAGTCAAGCGGTTATGAAACCCAGAGATTCAGAGTATGTGGTCACTAACAGAATTGTTCTCCTCCATCTTATAGCTGAAGAACTTGTCGGAAACTTCATACCTCTCGACCTGGGCATGAGCTTGAAAAACAATTTTCAGCTCCTCGAACATCTCATATGCTCTGTTTTACTCAAAATGCCTTTGGAGCACCTGTTCTAAACTGTAAAGCATGTCGCACTGATCGAGAGAGTAGTCATCATTCCGCGACTACAAGGCGTTCCTAGCATCCTGGTCTTCTACGGGAACGGGAGGTCACCTAGCGGTGCAGCAAGGACATATGCCTTCTTGGCAGCACTGAGGATGAGCTTTAAGTTACGAGCCCAATCTGCATAGTTGCTCCCATCGTCTTTCCGCTTGGTTTTTTCTAGGAACGAGTTGAAGTTGAACGAGACATTTGCGTTGGCCATTGGATCTACAATATTTGTAAAGACACTTTTATACTAATTTCATGATAATTAAGTTCATCTAATCAAATTACTAATGAACTCCCACTTAGATCGACATCCCTCTAGTCATCCAAGTGTTACATGATCAACGTCGACTAGCCCGTGTCTGATAATCACGTGAGACGCACTAGTCATCGATGGTGAGCATCTCTATGCTGATCGTATCAACAATACGACTCATGTTCGGCCTTTTGCTCTCCCGTATTCGAGGCCATGTCTGTACATGCTAGCCTCGTCGAGTCAACCTAAGTGTTTTGCGTGTGTAAACTAGCTTACACCCATCGTATGCAAACGTTAGAATCTATCACACCCGATCAACACGTGGTGCTTCGAAACAATGAACCTTCGCAATGGTGCACACTTAGGGGAATACATATCTCGAAATTTTCAATGAGGGGTCATCTTATCTTTGCTACCGTCATTCTAAGCAATAAAATGTAAAACATGATAAACATCACATGCAATCATATAGTGACATGATATGGCCAATATCATCTTGCTCCTTCGATCACCATCTTCGGGGCACCATGATCATCATCGTCACCGGCATGACACCATGTTCTCCATCATCATCATCTCTATCATTGTGTCTCCGTGGAGTCGTCACGCCAACTATTACTTCTACTATTATAGCTAACCATTAGCGATAAAGTAAAGTAATCAACATGGTGTTGCATCTCATACAATAAATTAAGACAACTCCTATGGCTCCTTCTAGTTGTCATACTCATCGACATGCAAGTCGTGAATCCTATTAGAAGAACATGATCAATCTCATACATTAAATATCTAACATCACATCCTTTTGGCCATATCACATCATATACCATACCCTACAAAACAAGTTAGACGTCCTCTAATTGTTGTTGCAAGTTTTACGTGGATGGTTAGGGTATCTATCAAGAACATTTCTTACCTACGTGACAACCATAACGTTTATATGATAATTCTATTTACCCTTCATAAGGACCCTCTTCATCGAATCCGATCTGACTAACGTGGGAGAGACAGACACCCGCTAGCCACCTTATGCACTAAGTCCATATAAGGCGGTGGAACCAGTCTCACGTAAGAGTATGTGTAAAGTCAGTCCGGGCCGCTTCATCCCACGATTCCACCGAATCAAGATAAGACTAGTAACGGAAAGCAAATTGACGAGTCAGCACCCACAACTTTTGTGTTCTACTAGTGCATAGAATCTACGCATAGAACCTTGGCTTGGATTCCACTGTTGGGGATCGTAGTAATTTCAAAAAAAATCCTACTCCATACAATGATCTATCTATGGAAAAATCAGCAACGAGCAAATGGTTAGAGCATCTTCATACATTTGAAGATCGCTAAGAGGAAGCCTTGCTACGAACGCGGTTGATGGAGTCGTACTCGCAGTGATTCACATCGCGGTGGATTCCAATCTATGTGCCGAATCAAGGCACCTCCGCGTTCAACACACGTACATCCCGGTGACGTCTCCTCCTTCTTGATCCAGCAAGGACAGTGGAGAAGTTGAGGGAGAGCTCCGGCAGCACGACAGCATGGTGACGGTGCAGCTATGTGGTTCTCTGGCAGGGCTTTGCCAAGCACTGCGTAGGAGGAAGAAGAGAGAGAGAGGGTTGTGCCTTGGGAGAGATCAATTGTGTGTTCCCAAAAGGCAAAAACCTCAAGTATATATAGGAGGAGGGAGAGGGAGGGCTGCCTTGGCCCCACTTCCAGCGAGGAGGAGCTTCGGCCGGACTAGGGGAGAGTCCTCGTCCCACAAGGGAGGTGGACTCCCTTGGAAGGACTCTTTCTCCTTTACTTTAAGTCCCTTTTGCCTTATCCCTTTATCCCTATGCGCATGACCCTTTAGGGGAGGCCTTGGCCAGACCAATAAGGGCTGGTCCACCTCCTCGTCACACCCCTCCCGGGGTTCCTCATGCACCCTCCTGGCACTCCCGGTACACTACCGATGATCCAAAAAGTTTTCCGGTGACCAAACCAGGACTTCCTATATATCAATCTTTACCTCCGAACCATTCCGGAGCTCCTCGTGACATCCAGGATCTCATCCAGGACTCCAAACAACCTTTGTTAACCACATACCATTCCTTTTACAACTCTAGAGTCCTCCAACCTTAAGTGTGTAGACCCTACGGGTACGGGAGACATGCAGACATGACCGAGACATCTCTCCGGCAAATAACCAACAGTCGGGTCTGGATATTCATGTTGGTTCCCACATGTTCCACGATGATCTTATCGGATGAACCACGATGTTAAGGATTCAATCAATCCTGTATGCAGTTCCCTTTGTCTACCGGTATGATACTTGCCCGAGATTCGATCGTCGGTATCCCCATACGTTATTCAATCTCATTACCGGCAAGTCTCTTTACTCGTTCTGTAACACAACATCCTGTGGCTAACTCCTTAGTCACATTGAGTTCAGTATGATGATGGATTACCGAGTGGGCTCAGAGATACCTCTCCGTCACACGGAGTGACAAATCCCGGTCTTGATTCTTTCAACCCAACAGACACTTTCAGAGATACCCGTAGTGCACCTTTATAATCACCCAGTTACATTGTGACGTTTGGTACACCCAAAGCACTCCTACGGTATCCGGGAGTTGCACAATCTCACGGTCTAAGGAAATGATACTTGACATTAGAAAAGATTTAGCAGACGAACACCACGATCTAGTGCTATGCTTAGGATTGGGTCATGTCCATCACATCATTCCCCAATGATGTGATCCCATTATCAATGACATCCATTGTCCATGATTAGGAAACCATGATCATCTATTGATTAATGTTCTAGCCAACTAGAGGCTCACTAGGGACACATTGTGATCTATATATTCACACATGTATTACGGTTTCCGGTTATTACAATTATAGCATGAATAATAAACAATTATCATGAATTGGAAATATAATAATAACAACTTTATTATTGCTTGTAGGACATATTTCCAACATCCGCCTCATTCTCTCAAGTGGAAGAGAGACGCCTCCTTCTCTCCGGCGGCTAGGAGTACAAGCAGAGGCGGGAGGCAATACAGTCCATCTCTCAAGCCTCTGGAAAAGTTACCATATGAGAGGACCAAGCAGGAAAATGAGGGCATATGTCGTTCCAAATTGAGGGCCCATTTTGCAAACAAAACTCCACCTCAGAAGGAGAAGCTAGATCCGGTGAAAGTGGGGCGCACTATTATGTAACTGACGCGACCACCACCGCCTCCGCTGAATTCCAAGTATTACCGCATTCTTAAAAAGAAATATGCACAAGCAAGACGGTCAGGAACTACTTCCAGTGATGCAAGGTACTTAGTAGAAGGAAGTAGTGGGAAAACAATTCCCGAGCTCGGCCAATAGGAGAAGCAATCGTGCCCCCCGCTCAAGGTGTCTAGCGGATGGTGCCCAGTACAAATCCTGATGATTACTTGGGGGATGATGTAATTTTTTAAACTGCTGAGGTAACAAAAGAACAATATAAATATGTGCACGGGAAGCCTATCGTCAAACCTAGTCATCCTCCTCTAACAACAATGATGCACAAATTGCATGAGTGGTACATGAAAACCTGCATGGAGTCTGGGAAAGATGGTATGTATGTGGTAGTGAAACCAGAACATGAATCCATTGGACTTCCCGTAAGTCCTATTATATTTGAGGAGTTATTTCAGTTATACAATCAATTGGCCCTCGACAAACAACTCATGACTTCCTAGTGTCTGTAAGTATTACTTGTATAGTTAAGTCTCTAGCTCAGCTCGTTCATTGCATGTATATATAATTATCCTCACTATATATATTGTGCAGATCGAAGATCGTCGAATTGAAAAAAGAAGGAATCTTCAATGTTGGGTTCATTAGCCCAGATGTCGTAAATGAATTGATGGTACGAAACTCAATAAAAGAGACCGAGGAGAACTTGCTAAAATCGTTCCTTATACATCAAAACAAAAGGGAAATAATCTGTCCTTACAACTTCAAGTGAGTATTGTTGTCTTTTCTTTATACTCGGTTTCGTTTATCGAGGTTAAGTAATGGAATTGATGAGTTATTTACCTATGCGCAAATACCTCTTTATTTTGCTACCCATTGATGTTGGTAGTGCATGACTGCAGTGCTCCAGAAGTAAGTTCAGTCAATACCGGGACCATATCAGCATGCAACTTTCGTTAATTTCTTGATATCAAGTAATCATTTTCTTTTGCCTGGCAAGGTTTGGAATAAGTTCGCCAATAAGGTTCCCGGTCTAAACAAAGAGTTGCGATTTACGCACCCCAAAGTAAGTAGTACTAGCTAGTTCCGCGCATCTCTAATTGATTCAAATTTTCATCAATATATCATTACCATGCTTGCTTATTAGTTTGATTGAACTATATTCTCGTAAAGTTTATGTACCAGAACGAAGGGACTATTTTATGTGGATACTACGTATGCAAGTTCATTCGCCACTCGACCTCTGAGCAGAGCTTCTCTAAGGAACTATTTGAAGTACGTAAATAATATTCACAATTTTATTTCATATATTAACATCAATTGTGTTGAGTTTTATTTATATATATGCATGTATTGACCCCCTTCTTTAAATGAGATCTGGAAGATGAGGGATGAACTCCTACCATATGATCGCATACGAGCAATTGTGGGGACCCCGACTTACTAGTCGAGAATCGCCGTGCTCAGTGATCCCAGAGATCAATGCTCATCGAACACAGATACCGAATAAAAGAGTCTTACATCCATACATACCGTTTGATACAATAAATGACCACTTCGGTCGAGTCTTACATATATAGTGCCTTATAGGCCAACACACCAAATTGGACCAATAGCGGAATTATTGATTGAAAGCGTGAACCCATGCCATCAGCCTTAACCTACAAGCATTCTGTTTGGGAAGCGTCCTAGCTCGCAAGAATGTCACCGAGTTAATCTCCACCATATCTTGTCTTTCATACCTGGTCAATGAAATAACCAGTGGCCAGCCAATGAGTACTTTGAATGTACTCGCAAACAGCCCATGACATGAAAATCAACGAAAGTGAAGGATATCAATATCATGCATCTTTAGTGTAACTCATCTAGGTGGAAAGATCATGAATATGCATCAAGTTAAAGAATTAATCTTGGAGAATAGGTTACAGATATAAACATATCTACTAAGGGCTGAACCATATGAGTTCACCCTATATGCCAAGTCACCATACTTGGTCATATCCTCGATATAACAGTTGAGGGCTCAACCATCCGGGTTCACCCGATATGCCAAGTCACCGAACTTGGTCATATCATTATTTTCATATCAACACCACACCCACTCACTCACACACATTTGGTTTATGCGGAAATATCAGGACGTAGTTTAAGAAGGATTACCCAACTGTCCTTGACCGTGGACATGGCTATTCGAATAGTTTACACTCTGTAGAGGTATTTGCTGGACCCACGAGACCGGGAAACTTCTGTGTCATCCACGACTCGCGGTATTTCACATACCCGAGGTAAGTACCCAATCAATGCCTTTCCCCTGACGATACTAGACAAAGAGGTCCACTCGATTGGTACCCAGCCCACATGTCGTACGTCTTACGAGCACCAACTCTGGACCATACCGACCATGCGGGGACCAACGGTGTGACTGGAACTCATAAAAATGGCATAGTCATCCTACCCGGCACGACCCCATCACGAGAGCGACTACAATCACTCCCGCCACTAGTAATGCGGCTCTTTGCTAGCACCGACCAGAGTAATTAACATAGCCCCTTCCCATAAGGGGTAACGTGGTCGTACTGGTAAGGTTGGGACGGTCGACACTTCATAAATCTAGTCCCATTTCCGAAACCTTACTCACACCAAACACCGGGTGCATCACTTCACCAAAAGTGACCACCAACTCATCATCACCCTCGGGCATTAGTGGCACCCGACGGGGTTTTCATAAACTCTTGTTTTATGAAAACAAAATGCTCATGATAATATACTTCTATCTTTATTTGTCAACATGGTATTAGCATGACCCTCAAGGGGTAGGGTCAAGCTCAATGCATGTGTTCCGGGGGAGCCTTCGGTAAAATCATATCAGATGATTACCGACACTTATGATCATATGCAACGGGAATACTTGCTATTAATAACATGAAAGGTAACATATGCTCAGTCATGGTCAAAGGGCTGCTTGCCTTGCTCACGATAGTCCTCGGGGTCTTCGAGGTCTTCCGCTCCAACTCCGAATACTCCGTCTACCGTCAACTATCGTCGGAAACAACCACAGTAAGCCACATAGCCAGCAGAAATAAAAGTGTTCTATAAATAGAAGTTTTATTTTTCTTGGACCTCTCTGTTCATATGAAAAATACCTGAATATTTTCATAGGAGATTTGGATCATCAAGGATTTTTGAATGGATGGAAAGAGCAATAGGTGATCATTGAAGAAGCCAACAGAAATCATTCTGTTAAAAATGAGTGGAGGCACCCATTTAACATAGATTGACTTTAATAATGAATATACTAGGTATTTAATAATGTGGAATAAATAGCAAAAGGGGCTATTCATTTGATGCAACAGAAATAAGTCACAAAAAAATGTTGACGAGGGTTCTAAAAATAGAGAATGATTTTAGAAGGCTATGGGAGTTTGAATCACTCCAATTGGAGTTGAATTGGATCCTCTAGGAATTTACAAAGTGGGCTTTAAATTATCAAGAATTCGATTTTAAATAAAACACCATAGAAAACCTTCCTGGAAAAATGTGCAAAGCACATGTGTGGACAGAGCTTGAATTTAGGAACCTGTAGCAATTTTAAACATGCAATTTGGAGTCATAATGAACTTTTGATGGATTTTATAGTTAAGGAAAAATTTAAAAATGAGAAGCTCAGCTTCGGGGAGGGGCTATCTTGCGCCACCAGCGCCAGATAAGCCCTTGGGCCGGCCCAGTGGCTCGGGCCACCTGCGAGAGGCCACGCGGGAGGTGACTTGCGGGCATTACGCCTTCCGCGCGAGGAGGCGACCCTCGACCAGGGGCGTGACCACTAAACGGGGCGGGGCCACCCATCAGCTTCCCCCCACCGGTCGATGACGCATGGGCCCCATCTCTGCCATCGTCTTCAACCTCCAACTGCGTGGAGGAAGAGGGCTCGATGAGGCTCGCCGGCGCTACAGGGCCCCGTTTCCGACGGCCCGGCCACCGGGGCGCTCGCCGGACCTAGCCGCACCTCCCTGGTTGCCTCACTCCCGCCGGAGGGCACTAGGTCGAGGGCTACACCGGCCGCAGCGGCCCTAGCAACGGCTGCCGCGGAGGCGGCACCTCCGGCCATCTAGAGTTGGGCAGGGAGAGCGGGGAGGCTGCAGGAGGGATCTGCAAGGGCTTGGCACGCTCCGGGACGGGCCAGATGGGAGGGGAGAGCCGAGGGAGCTTGAGCTCAAGCTCGGCCGAAGCGGAGCCGAGGTGGCCATTGAAGGGGAAGGAGAGCTCAAGAGGGGAGGAGGAAAGGTTCAGGAGGCTCATAGGGAGGAGGGGGGGTTTGATCCAGAGGGCTCAGGGCACTCGAGGATGCAATATGGAGAGGGGGAGAGGAGAGAAATCTTGAATGCCTCCTGGTGCACCCACGGCATGACGACCACGCGTCCCAGAGGGGCATTGGAAGCTAGCTACCGCCGTGGAGGGAGTCAAGGTGGAATGGGGGATGCTCTGGCGCTCTGGGGCATACTGCATCTGCGGGACATGAGCTAGGGGACGAGGAAATGGTGCAGAGCACCGTTAGTGCAGGCTGACAGCCTGGTCACCATGGCCACGCGTGTCCAGGGTGTCCCTTCGACCTGAAAAAGATGTCTCCCATGCAAGGCATGCTTGCCAGAGGTCACTGGTGAAGTTTGGAGCCAAGTGAAGAAGGTTTGTATCCGTGCTGACTTTGATTTAGTTTGTAGCAGTAAACTTAGTGCTAGCAAAACTAGTTTGCACAGTGAGTTAGTTGAGGGAAAACCATGTCCAGGACTCTTGTTAATAGAAGGACTAATTGCCTGCCAAATTTCAGCTTAGGAAAGTGAGCCTAGCTAGTACTTGAAGTGCAATCCTATATTTTGGCCAGAAATCAACTTGAGGAGGTGCTGCTCATTTTCTCCACATGAGCATGCCATCCCTTGGTTTGAAATGAAGCATTGCCACACTAGAGAGGCTCTGGAAAGAATTGGGGGTGATAGCATAAGCAGAAGCAATAGAAGACAGGTAAAACAGTGCTTACAAGGATGAAAATGAGAGAAAGTTACAAAGGGCCTCTCTCCAATAATTGACCAGAGGGGGTGGCAAAGTTACTGGAAGTACAATGTAACTATATGAGGCTGTGGTAGAAATTTGAGCTCAAGGGTAAAAGGGAAAGGGGCAAAAGAACCAATTTAGTGAGTGCACACAAGGTGTTTGATCTATGGTTAGGCTACTAGATGGATTGCAATGGCTATGAAACTTAACACGATCAAATAATAGATGAAAATAGGCTTGCACACCAAATTTGGGATTTGATGGAGAAGTTTCCCAATGTAGACTTGAAAAACCCTAGAAATGGGCAGAAATGGGTTTCTGCTTAGCACCCTATTCAAATAAATTCCCACAAATTCAATATTTGGTGTAGGGGCTTTATTTGAGCATCAAGGCATGCACAAAAAGTTTGAGGTTAATTGGAGAAACTTTATAATGTAAAGTTTACCAAAGTCAGATATCAACAGAGAGTGTTTTGAGGGTCTCAGGACAAGTTATTCTATTCTCCTTAGTGTACCACTTGGTGTGGATGCCTTATTGGAGTATTAGAACATGTACACCAATTTGAGCACAATTGGAGACACTTCACAATGTAGAGTTGCTCAAATTTGATTCTGGACAGATAGGGTTTTAGAGTGATTAGGGGAGCCAAATCAACTTGGATTAAAATGAAACTTGGCAAGATCATCAAGAATATAATATATGACATGCTTGATTTTTACTGGAATGTATTGAGAATATTTCTTATATAAATATTTCAAAAGCTTGAAATAGGCAGGAATGGTTTTGGAGTGGTTTGCCCAATATTTTGAACATGACCATGTGTTGAAACTCATAAATATGGAATAAATATATCCACTGAGTTTCCTTAAATTTTCTTAAATATTTTGAAAGCAATAAAAATAACTTTCCTTCACAGGAGACCATTTCTGGCCTCACAGGAGGGCTTTTAAATAAAATAATAAAATAACCTTTAAAATAATAATATGGTGGTTTTTGGAAGCCATTTTGATAATAGGTTTCAAATAAAATAATTGGTGCAAAAGAAATTCCATAGATTGAGGACTTGTAGTACAAACCTCATCTCAGGGGTTTGAAAGTTTAATTCAAAGAAATGCTTTTTAGTGACAATAATATTTTGTGAAAATAGATATTTATCCTAAACACATGGCATGATCATTAGGTACGATATCATGGAATTAGAAGGTGATTAGGAGGATGGCAAGAGTTAATGGGGAGCAATCACATGCATTCAAGCAAACAGGGAAACAATAGTCAATCCAAGCATCACAAGCATTCACAAAAAAATTAATTGGTCCTGATTTTTGAAATAAGTTAAGTAATCAAGAAGGACAAAAACTGGGTGTGACAGACCTTACCCCCTTAATCTAGTCCCCGAGATTTGTTAAGGCGGAAACAAGGGTCTGCTCCTATTATGCTACAGGACTTGCTAGCGGCAATAATCTGAATGCGCGGTCTGACGGGGTCATCTAAAACATGCAATTATTGATGCATCTGCATTCTACGAGGATGTTGGAGAAAGGGAAAGTTGTCATAACTGCTTTCTAGTCGTACGTGTTGCTCGGTAATTACTCTGGGTGACAAGTGGGCCCAGGGTCCGCCGTCAGCCTCTTCTTCTACCTCTGATTCTTCTTTCTTGGGTGAGCCCCGTGTGCTTCCTCCACTTGCGCTGCCTAGGGCGTACGGTGTCCGGGGCCGCCCTACGGTGGTGTGCGGTGAGCCATCTGCCAGCGCAGCGAGCACTCATCTCACGGGCCTGGCATGTCGGCACTGCTCTGGGATTCCCAGCGAGCACCGATGGTCGAGCGGCAAACGGGGCTGGTGGCCTGGCTAGTGGCTCTCCGAGCATGGCTATAAATTTGGACAGGGAGTCCGTCTAGATCTCCACCCAGCCTCGCTACTTGCTGCTGCTCCGGTCCTCTTCTTCTGCTGCTGCTACAGGTGCTCGAGGAGGGATGCTAGTGGCGGACGAGACCCCCGGATGGCTCATCATCTTCCTGTCCGGGATGGTGGCGTTGCTGGTCGGGGTCTCGATGCTGTACTGCGTGATCGTCCATGATGATCGCCAAGATGCTGCTGCCCGCACGGCGGTTCTCCACGGCGGCAGGGTTCATGATGATTAGGCATCGGCTCGGTGCACGTGTGGTGTTAGTGTGCTAGTGGTGTCCTTGCGGTCTCTTCTTATGAAGGAACCGAGGTGTGTCATCATGGCGAGTGATTAGGCGTAGTTGATGCTGGAGTTGCAATAAAATGTGCCGTTCTTCTGTGTCGTCGAGGCTCCTTGATCATGTGGATGCTTCACCATGCTTGTGGAGACTGTCTTCGGTTGCCGGGGTTGCAGTCTGTGGTGTTTGTGGTCGAGCTAAATAGCACTGAGGCACTTGTCCTCTTACTAGGTGAATAAGTATATCATCAGTGAGGATGATAACCTACCTTCCCAAACACGACATAAGCACAGTGCTCAAGAGTCAGGTGAGGAGAACAGAACTTTCTATGGGTGGGTACTGGCCATATTTTAACGACTTAGACTCGTCTTCTGGGGTCGTAATCCGTCCATCTTATAGCTCAACGAAGCTTTAGGGTGTTAAGGAACTTAGGATGTGGGCGAATAGTTATCATCTTATCTCTAAGCACATTCCTTAGATGCCAATAGTTCGACCGCTAACTTGGGACAACATCACCTCATCTCATCAAAGATACCACCCCACAAGGTCAACTCCAGACCGCTCATGCTAGCCAACTCCGGGTTGAGGGAAGAACTAAACCCAACACTACAAGCATGGTGTAGTAATGATGCACATGCATTCTCATGCGAGAACCTCAGGGAGACATACAAGTTCCTAGGATTGAATATAAGACACAACAAATCCAAATGTCCATCTAAGTCATCCAATGGATAGGGTACTACATTACTATATTAAGGAAACACATAATATACCAATCCAATATCTTGTTTCCTTTCTTTGAATCCGACCAAGCATCAATCCGATCAATCATTACTGGACCTATCACTCCTACATATCCAACATTGATGGGGTTCTACATAATCGCTTAAAGTCCTCATAATTAACTTATTACTGCAAGAATTACGTCATAGTACATCCACCAACTTCAATAATCATGGCCATCTAATCTCCAAGGCCAAACTACATAGGTTGTAAATCTATTTGACAACTCCAAGTATACGCACTCTATATCCACCGAGAAACATGGTATCATGATCGAGATTATCGAGCTAAATCTGATTTACTCCGAACCATGTGGTCTTTGTCATCCTCAATACTCTATTAAGATTACCTATTTAAATCAAAGACTCAAGTCCAACAAGAAGTCTACTTGATACTCCAAGCCATTATGGTAATTATCTCCAAACCATGCCAACTACTTGCTAAAGTCATGTATACCACCAAGAATAATGTTTGCGATCATAATCGTCCTACTAAATCCAATCTTACTTCAGATTATGTGGGTTCTGACACTATACCAACTTGTTCCACCAAATTCACCTACCTTCATAAGAACCTTACGATCCACCAAGATAGTCTAGCTATATCCTCAAGACACATATCATCATCACCATGACAGTCTTTAGTCTAATACTCTTATATATCAGAGAACGGTTCTCTTACGGCATCAAGGTTACAGTGCTAGCTTAAGATTGAAGGATACTTGTTCACTGCGATCACTCGTTCCATACGGAACCCGGTGCTAAGCGGGGTTTATTGGGGACCTACACGTGTTCTGGGAAGTCAGTGTACTAGACACGTGACCAGAAAATTTTGAGCCGGAAAGGCTTGTGGAGGTTAGTATGGTCTAGTGTGGTTTTCCAACCTTCAGGGAAAGCACACTCCTATAGGTTGCGTCTGGTTAAGCATAGCACAGTCAATGTCTTCAGTGTCAGTCGTCCTTCGAAGTGGATCCTTGGTTCATCTTGCCTTGCCGTCTTCAGTTGTCGGAAGGGTGAGAGAGAGAGCACAAAGGGGAGTGTCTAAGGGCTTCAATGCAATCAAACAAGCGTTGACAAGTCAACTCAAACAAGTGCTAAAACCATCTTGATCATTAAAAATAAGACGAGTGATATAACCGCATGCTTGTTGCCTAAGCAAAAGTGCGACTTATATCAAAGCACAAACAACAAAACAAACAACACATAACATGGTCCATCCGAACCATTCCACGCACTCGACTTCACATAGGGAATTCACGACTCATCCTTTCGTAGAGTTCTAGGACTCGATGGTCGTGCTCGCTTCGTGCCTCGGAGAGGAGTCCGCTAAGTCTTCTCGGCCTTCTCGTGGTGTTGTCGCGCCTCTTATTGTCGCTTGCCAAAGCAATTTGCTTGAGTTGTAGAGAACTCTTGTTGTTTTCTCGTCTAGGAAGTTGCTGACGAAGGTGGTTCTTCATTGCTGCCATTGACAGGATCTTCCTTGTCTTCATGATCTTTTCATCATCTTCTTTTCTTCTGAGGCTTTGAGGGTCTCAAGGGGACATCTTCATGCACCGATATTTGCACGACATGATATAGTTTTGATCTGTCAATCATACTAATTGCGATACCGACACCTATAGCGGGGGATGAAGAGAACCGTTTCCCTGCTCACTAAGGTGAGGCGGACCAAATGGCGAGGTTCTCATCCACCGGTGGTGGTCGACACAATTCCTTATAACTAATAGGGTCGCTCTATTAGTGATGCAGATCAAGGGTTGCATATATTATGTCCAGGTTATTGTCGGAGAAAGTGGCATCACTCTGGAACAGTGCCCAGGGTTTCATCATCTTCTAAGCCTCGATGTCCTTGTTCCTCATGGAGGTACTTCTGTTGGTGTCGTCTGGTCGCAGAGTTGTCTTCTCTGTCTTTCAGCTCAGGTGTTTGCCTGGAAAGGTTACTTCATTCCGGCTTCTCATGAGGATTTCAATTTATCCCGTGGTCAGAGGGCATAAGTTACTAGCAACCATTTGCATGTTTTGAAAAAGTTGACGAGGAGTGTCAGGAAAATAAGAGTGGAAGGCTAGAGCATAACCTTAAGTTTCTTTGAAGATTTAGGAGAGTCGAGAAAATATATAGGTTTTGTAAGTATTTTGAAGGATCTGGAAAGCTGTGTTATCCTAACTATCGTCCGTGCTAACTAAGGCTTCCTACAGTCAGGATGGCTCTGATACCAGCTCTGTTGGGACCCTGACTTACTAGTCGAGAATCGCCGTGCTCAGTGATCCCAGAGATCAATGCACACCGAACACAGATACCGAATAAAAGAGTCTTACATCCATACATACCATTTGATACAATAAATGACCACTTCGGTCGAGTCTTACATATATAGGGCCTTATAGGCCAACACACCAAACTAGACCAATAGCGGAATTACTGGTTGAAAGCGTGAACCCATGCCATCAACCTTAACCTACAGGCATTCTGACTGGGAAGCGTCCTAGCTCGCAAGAACGTCACCGAGTTAATCTCCACCATATCTTGTCTTTCATACCTGGTCAATGAAATAACCAGTGGCAAGCCAATGAGTACTTTGAATGTACTCGCAAACAGCCCATGACATGAAAATCAACGAAAGTGAAGGTTATCAATATCATGCATCCTTAGTGTAACTCATCTGGGTGGAAAGATCATGAATATGCATCAAGTTAAAGAATTAATCTTGGAGAACAGGTTACAGATATCAACATATCTGCTAATGGCTGAACCATCCGAGTTCACCCTATATGCCAAGTCACCATACTTGGTCATATCCTCGATATAACAATTGAGGGCTGAACCATCCGGGTTCACCCTATATGCCAAGTCACCGAACTTGGTCATATCGTTATTTTCATAAAAACACCTTTTTCAACACCATACCCACTCACTCACACACACTTGGTTTATGCGGAAATATCAGGATATAGTTTAAGCAGGATTACCCAACTGTCCTTGACCGTGGACATGGCTATTCGAATAGTTTACACTCTGCAGAGGTAGTACGCTGGACCCACGAGATCCGGGAAACTTCCGTGTCATCCACGACTCGCGGTATTTAACATACCCGAGGTAAGTACCCGATCAATGCCTTTCCCCAGACGATACTAGACAAAGAGGTCCACTCGATTGGTACCCAGCCCACATGTTGTACGTCTTACGAGCACCAACTCTGGACCGTACCGACCGTGCAGGGACCAACGGTGTGACTGGAACTCATAAAAATGGACATCCTACCCGGCACGACCCCATCACAAGAGCGACTACAATCACTCCCGCCACTAGTAATGTGGCTCTTTGCTAGCACCGACCAGAGTAATTAACATAGCCCTGTCCCATAAGGGTAACGTGGTCGTACTGGTAAGGTTGGGACGGTCTACACTTCATAAATCTAATCCCATTTCCGAAACCTTACTCACACAAAACACCGGGTGCATCACTTCACCAAAAGTGACCACCAACTCGTCATCACCCTCGGGCATTAGTGGCACCCGACGGGGTTTTCATAAACTCTTGTTTTATGACAACAACATGCTCATGATAATATACTTCTATCTTTACTTGTCAACATGGTATTAGCATGACCCTCAAGGGGTAGGGTCAAGCTCAATGCATGTGCTCCGGGAGAGCCTTCGATAACAACATATCAGATGATTACCGACACTTATGATCATATGCAACGGGAATACTTGCTATTAATAACATGCAAGGTAACATATGCTCAGTCATGGTCAAAGGGATGCTTGCCTTGCTCACGATAGTCCTCGGGGTCTTCGAGGTATTCCGCTCGAACTCCGAATACTCCGTCTACCGTCAACTATCGTCGGAAACAACCATAGTAAGCCACATAGCAAGCAGAAATAAAAGTATTCTATAAATAGAAGTTTTATTTTTCTCGGACCTCTCTGGTCATAAGAAAAATACCTGAATATTTTCATAGGAGATTTGGATCTTGAAGGATTTTTGAATGGATGGAAAGAGCAATTGGTGATCATTGAAGAAGCCAACAGAAATCATTCTGTTAAAAATGAGTGGAGGCACCCATTTAACACAGAATGACTTTAGAAATTTTTAGGAGTGGTTTCACTGGGTTTGGAGTTGAAATGAATATACTAGGGATTTAACAATGTGGAAGAAATAGCAAAAGGGGCTATTCAGTTAATGCAACAGAAATAAGTCACACAAAAATGTTGACCAGGGTTCTAAAAATAGAGAATGATTTTAGATGGCTCTGGGAGTTTGAATCACTCCATTTGGAGTTGAATTGGATCCTGTAGGAATTTGCAAAGTGGGGTTTAAATTATCCAGAATTAGATTTTAAATAAAACACCACAGAAAAACCTTCCTAGAAAAATGTGCAAAGCACCTGTGTGGATAGAGCTTGAATTTAGGAACCTGTAGCAATTTTAAACACGCAATTTGGAGTGAGAATAAATTTTTGATGGATTTTATAGTTAAGGAAAAATTAAAAAATGAGAAGCTCAGCTTCGGGGAGGGTCTATATTGCGCCACCAGCGCCAGATAAGCCCTTGGGCCGGCCCAGTGGCTCGGGTCACCGGCGAGAGGCCACGCGGGAGGTGCCTTGCAGGAATTATGCCTTCCGCGCGAGGAGGCGACCCTCGACCAGGGGCGCGACCACTAAACGGGGCGGGGCCACCCGTCAGCTTCCCCCCACCCGGTCGATGACACACGGGCCCCATCTCTGCCATCGTCTTCAACCTCCAACTGCGCGGAGGCAGAGGGCTCGATGAGGCTCGCTGGCGCTACAGGGACCCGTTTCTGATGGCCTGGCCACCGGGGCGCTCGCCGGACCAAGCCGCACCTCCCGGGTTGCCTCACTCCCGCCGGAGGGTACTAGGTCGAGGGCTGCACCAGCCGTAGCGGCCCTAGCAACGGCGGCCGCGGAGGCGGCACCTCCGGCCATCTAGAGATGTGCAGGGAGAGCGGGGAGGCTGCAGAGGGGATCTGCAAGGGCTTGGCACGCTCCGTGAAGGGCCAGAAGGGAGGGGAGATCCGAGGGAGCTTGAGCACAAGCTCGGCCGAAGCGGAGCCGAGGTGGCCATTGAAGGGGAAGGAGAGCTCAAGAGGGGAGGAGGAAAGGTTCAGGAGGCTCATAGGGAGGAGGGGCGTTTGGTCCAGAGGGCTCAGGGCACTCGGGGAGGCCATATGGAGAAGGGGAGAGGATAGAAATCTCAGATGCCTCCTCGTGCACCCACGACACGGCGACCACGCGTCCCAGAGGGGCATTGGAAGCTAGCTGCCTCCATGGAGGGAGTCAAGGAGGAATGGGGGATGCTCTGGCACTCTGGGCCATACTGCATCTGCGGGACATGAGCTAGGGGACGAGGAAATGGTGGAGAGCATCATTAGTGCCGGCTGACAGCGTGGTCACCATGGCCACGTGTGTCCAGGGTGTCCCTTCGACCTGAAAAAGATGTCTCCCATGCAAGGCATGCTTGCCAGAGATCACTGGTGATGTTTGGAACCAAGTGAAGAAGGTTTGTATGGGTGCTGACTTTGATTTAGTTTGCAGCAGTAATCTTAGTGCTAGCAAAACTAGTTTGCACAGGGAGTTAGTTGAGGGAAAACCATGTCCAGCACTCTTGTTAATAGAAGGACTACTTGCCTTCCAAATTTCAGCTTAGGAAAGTGAGCCTAGCTAGTACTTGAAGTGCAATCCTATATTTGGCCAAAAATCAACTTGAGGAGGTGCTGCTCATTTTCTCCACATGAGCATGCCATCTCTTGGATTGAAATGAAGCATTGCCACACTAGAGAGGCTCTGGAAAGAATTGGGGTGATAGCATAAGCAGAAGCATGAGAAGAGAGGTAAACAGTGCTTACAAGGATGAAAATGCGAGAAAGTTACAAAGGGCCTCTCTCCAATAATTGACCAGAGGGGGTGGCAAAGTTACTGGAAGTTCAATGTAAATATATGAGGTTGTGGTAGAAATTTGAGCTCAATGTTAAAAGGGAAAGGGGTAAAAGAAGCCAATTTAGTGAGTGCACACAAGGTGTTTGATCTGTGGTTAGGCTACTAGATGGATTCCAATGGCTATGAAACTTAACAGGATCAAATAATAGATGAAAATAGGCTTGCACGCCAAATTTGGGATTTCCTGGAGAAGTTTTCCAATGTAGACTTGAAAAACTCTAGAAATGGGCAGAAATGGGTTTCTGCTTAGAACCCTATTTAAATAAATTCCCACAAATCCAATATTTGGTGTAGGGGCATTATTTGAGCATCAAGGCATGCACAAACAGTTTGAGGTTAATTGGAGAAACTTTATAATGTAAAGTTTACCAAAGTCAGAAATCAACAGAGAGGGTTTTGAGGGTCTTAGGACAAGTTATTCTATTCTCCTTGGTGTACCACTTGGTGTGGATGCCTTATTGGAGTATTAGAACATGTACACCAAATTTTAGCACAATTGGAGACACTTCACAATGTAGAGTTGCTCAAATCTGATTCTGGACAGATAGGGTTTTAGAGTGATTAGGGGAGCCAAATCAACCTGGATTAAAATGAAACTTGGCAAGATCATCAAGAATATAATATATGACATGCTAGAATTTTACTGGAATTTATTGAGAATAATTCTTATAGAAATATTTCAAAAGCTTGAAATAGGCAGGAATGGTTTTGGACGGGTTTGCCCAATATTTTGAACATGACCATGTGTTGAAACTCATAAATATGGAATAAATATATCCACTAAGTTTCCTTAAATTTTCTTAAATATTTTGGAAGCTATAAAAATAACTTTCCTTCATAGGAGACCATTTCTGGCCTCACAGAAGGGCTTTTAAATAAAATAATAAAATAACCTTTAAAATAATAATATGGTGGTTTTTGGAAGACATTTTGATAATAGGTTTTAAATAAAATAATTGGTGCAAAAGAAATTCCCTAGATTGAGGACTTGTAGTACAAACCTCATCTCACGGGTTTGAAAGTTTAATTCAAGGAAATGCTTTTTAGTGAAAATAGATATTTATCCTAAACACATGGCATGATCATTAGGCAGGATATCATGGAATGAGAAGGTGATTAGGAGGATGGCAAGAATTAATGGGGAGCAATCACATGCATTCAAGCAAACAGGCAAACAATAGTCACTCCAAGCATCACAAGCATTCACAAAAAAATTAATTGGTCCTGATTTTTGAAATAAGTTAAGTAATCAGGAAGGACAAAAACTGGGTGTGACAAAAATTCAATACACTACAAGAAATATATACATATATGACGTTTTTTAAGATCTCGTTGATGAATTCGTCATAAATCTATGACGATTTCATCCGAGATCATCGTAAACCGTTTGAGGGGATCAAATCTACATATAAATTACGAGGATGTGAATAAAAAATGTCGTAACCGCATAAGATGTGATCGTCATAACTTTTACGATGATTGTAAAAATGTGGTAACATGTTCTAACTATGTTGACATGTCACTCGTGGGTCCATTCTATCCCACCTCATCCTAGTTTGTGAAGCAACCTACTATTCTGTCATTCCAAAAATTCTCGAAAAATTCTCATAAATAATTTGGATCATATATTTCTCAAATATGTGAAAATCCTTCCTTCCATAATTCAAAAATAATTCAGCAATATTCATTTTCCTATTCTGTTCAGAATAGCACTTTGTGAAGGAAGTGTTATTTCTATTTCTTTTATTACCCTCATATTTTTGGGCACTCTTTCCTATCCAAATCATTGCCTCGTGAAAACTTTCGTAACGATTTGCCTAGTAATTCTTTCTCAGCAAATTTCCAAAGTTTGTGTTCAACTAACAGCTTTGTGAAGGAAGTACTAGATAGGAATATCCTGATGAGTTGAATTTTTTCCACATCATCTATGTGCCCAAAACATAGCTCTCCACAAAGTTTTAGCCACATCTAACAATCCATGTGAGCTTATCATCCAATCTTTGTTTCTGGTAATATTTTCATTTTGTGAAGCAACTACATTTTATATTGCTTTATAGTTTATGAAAATTTACCAAGGGATGACACTGACCATATAACCTCACTCGACCAAATTTTAGCCCATTTAATTCAGCTAGACTCCCTCAATATTTTTCCCAATATTCTGTTCAGTAGAGAGCATTGTGAAGGAAGTACAATTTTTGTTTATCCAAATTTTATAAAAAAATTACAGTACCTTAATGTGCCCAAATTATCATCCTCCTCCAAATTTCAGCTCAATCTAATTATCTATTTGAGCCCAATTTCAATTACCATTTTCTGTCCAGATTGGCACATTGTGAAGGAAGTGTCACTTTGGCATGTCAAAATAGTGTAATTTTTATACAGTGCCTTCATATGCCCAAATTAACACCATACACCAAATTTCAGCTGAATCCATTCATTCATTTGATCCGAGCTTCAACATACATATTTCTGCACAATGTGTTACTTTGCAAAGCAAGTGCCACCTAGATTCATCCATTTGAGCTAAAACTTTGCCAAGAGAATCTCCTTAGTAGATGAGCATCCTCAGCCAAAATTTAGGCCCATTCTCTATGTGAATTACCCGCACCGCTAATCAAACACTTGGCTGCTAATTCATGTTTGAGCTTAGTTCAGTTTACTCGTGAGATTCTTCTATTGTATTCTTCTTGCTAACACCTACCGAGGGATTGTCCAACTCACCAGACATGCCTATTCCACCTATAATGCCTGGCAACGCAGCGGTCAGGCGGTGACCATGCGGCTGGCATGCAAGTTCATGCGCTCTGGAGTTGGGGCCCTCGACCACCATCCAAACCTCGACGTCAAGGCACCACACCATGTATCTTAGATTAAATAGATACTTATATACATATAAATGATTTTTGGGAAAAATAAAGAGCAAACTATAATGCAGTTGTAGTTCAAATTTAACTCGCTTCCAACTAAATCGACTTAAATTTGTCTTTTTCACGAGAGGTGGATAAAAGCTTTTAACACAAAAACATTTTGTCAATTGTACATTAAATATGGACAAGTACTTTATAAAAATGATTTGGTCCAATTTTCAAACAAATATATGGTAGGTCCTTCACAAAAAAACTCATTTTGGTCACTTGAAAAATGGAAAATGTATTTTCATACAAGGAAAATGAAAACTTCCTTAATCAACATTGTTTGCCATTCCAATATGCACCCTTGTGCATAATATTATATCATTTCAACAAACTATGTCATGAATGTGGCCATGAATCTTCACACATGGCCCATTTCTAAGAACACTTATTTAAAATAATTGTCGTATTACAAGTTTATTATTTTTCCTAGTAACTTTGTCACATACAATGACATAATGCAATGGTTTTTCATTTTTTTGAATTTGTTTTGAATTTTTCATGGCCATTTCAAAACGCGGGCAAAACAGCAGGTATGACCGTCCCTACCTAGTGGTTGAATCTTGGAAATATTTTGGTGTTTCTATGATTAAATAGATACTTGTGTACCTATAAATGATTTTTATGAAAAATAAATAGCAAATTATAATGTAGTTGTAGTTCAAATTTGACCCGCTTTCAGCTGATTCAACAAAAAATTGTCTTTTTCACGAGAGGTCGATAAAAGCCTTTAACACCCAACAATTTGGTCAATTGTACATTAAGTTTGTCCTACTATGTTCGAAAAACTATTTGGTCCAATTTTGCTACAAATATATGGTAGGTCCTTCACAAAAAAACTCATTTTGTGCACTTGAAAAATGGAAAATGCATTTTTCATACAAGGAAAATGAAAAACTTCCATAAGCAAAATTGTTGGCCAGTCCAATACACACCCTTGTGCACAATATTAGATCATTTGAACAAACTATGCCATGAATGTGAACATAAGATTGATCATTTGGCTTGAAAGCCATTAATCTTCACACATGATAGCTCATTTCTGAGAACACTTTTTTAAAATAATTGCCATATTACAACTTTATTATTTTTGCTGTTACTTGGTCACATATAATGACACAATG
This sequence comes from Hordeum vulgare subsp. vulgare, assembly GCF_904849725.1. Lineage (NCBI taxonomy): Eukaryota > Viridiplantae > Streptophyta > Magnoliopsida > Poales > Poaceae > Hordeum > Hordeum vulgare. The sequence goes on along the minus strand of NC_058524.1, from coordinate 554,404,472 downwards.
CGAAGGTTTTTCAATTTTTCAATTTTTTTAATTTTTCATGCCTGTTTCAAAATGCGGTCCAAACGGCGGGTATGCCCGTTCGTAGCTAGGGCTTGATTCTTGCAATTTTTTTGGTGTTTCTATGATTAAATAGATAATTATGCACCTAGAAATGATTTTTGGGAAAATTATAAAGCAATCTATCAAATAGTTGTAGTTCAAATTTGACCTGCTTCCAGCGGAATCAAATGAAATTTGTCTTTTTCACGGGAGGTGGATCAAAAGCTTTTGGCACCAAACCATTTGGTCAATTGTTGCATGCTCTTACGCTCTGTTCGTGCTCGCCTACCCTCGGCCTTCCTTTTATGGCTTGGGGTGACGATCGGTATCATGGCGTTGGGCTTTGGTCACGTTGCATGTAGTGATGGTGTCCTTCGTTGTGGATGTGTTGTCTTGGTCGTCTTCGCACCGACACTCACACTCGTGCAAGTTGGATGTTTTCTGACTAATGCTAGTGACCATTCCGAAGGAGGCGTGCTTGTGTCATAATGCTCGTTACTCTCCGATGTTGCTAGCTCCTTCGCCATGGTGGTCATTGCCTTGATTTTGTATAAATACCTTTGAAGCCAACTTGCACGCTACATTAAAAAGGCTGATTCCCGACAAAAAAACATAAAACATAGGCTGATTGGTCTAAGATTCTTCGCTGCAGCTATGCTCGTCCATTCATCACTCGCAAAAGGCCCCCTTTTCTAGTTTTTCTTTCGAAAAAGCTATGCTCGTTCACACAGACACGGACCAACGTCGTTGGGACATACACAAAGACCTAACGAGACTCTTATAGCAGGCCCAGGAAGGGCGGCCCATGGTAGAGCAGTCCACTACCGAGCGAAACACGTGAGGTGGGCCCTGCTAAACCTCTCCACGCCGCTCCGCCGATATAAGCTGAGCCCTAAAACCCTTGCCGCCTTCCTTCTTCTCCCCACCCCGCGTGGCGCTTCCTTTCCTCCTCACCCCCCTTGCTGCAACCGTCGCCGCCGCAGCCGCCGCCAACGACTCCTCCACCACCGCTCGTCCTCCTACACAGGTAAGGCAAGAATAATCCCCAGCGCAGCCGCATCCGCGGCCTCTCTTCTCGCGTTGTATCGGCGGCGTGGTAGGTGTGCTGACGAGTTTGTGTCGGGGTTGGGTTTTTTTGCTGGCAGGTCAGGAGGAGGAGATGTTGGTGCTCTTCGAGACGCCTACGGGGTTTGCCCTCTTCAAGGTGTTGGACGAGGGGAAGCTCAGCAGCGTTGAGATATTGCCTCCCGCCACGTCATTCTCTCCACCTGCGTTCGTCGATGTGTGTATGTTTCAGGCGTTCGTTTTGGGCCGTTGGTTGACGGTTCCAGCGGTCTTTGGTTTGTAAGATCTGTGGAAGTATTTTGCCTCGTCGGACAAAGCAAGAAAGGTGGGATGATTCGAGCCTCTGTAAGTTGATTTTTCTCGTGGATGCTGTTGGTTGGTGTAAAGTTATGGTTTTTATCATTAATCTCGGACTGCATACGCCTAGTTTCTTCCTTGTCTCGGTCCAGGAGTCACCGCCATTCCTTTTGTTTTCCAATGCTAGTGTTTCAGGTTCGTCAAGGGGCTTACGGTTGCAAGTTTAACATTTTTCCACATGGATTGTTAGAGAAACTTATTTTAGTATGCTGACTGCCTCTGGGTGGATCCACTATCAGATGATTTTTATCTTGGCAATTAGGCAGCTTAATTGTGAGAGGCTTAGTTTGTGGGTCCTTATTTAGTACTCCCTCTGTTGATTGGCAATGCTTTCTGTGGATTGGCCATGTGGCTTGCTGTTTGCTGAGATCTTGCCCTATGGTTGGGTTCTCTATGCTCCTTGTTGAGGATGTTATCTCTATCATTGATCCTAATTAACTTGCTGCAATTGATTTTTATATCAGGTGGTTGAGCTGAAGGCTTTCAACAAGTTTGAAAATACCTCCGATGCTCTTTCAGCTGCAACTTTGCTAATTGATAGCAAGCCCAGCTAGGGTCTGCACAAGTTCCTGCACAAGCACTGTGATGGTGAAACATTGGTTGTTGCCGATTCTAAACTTGGGAATGCTATCAAAGGAAAGCTGGTTAGTTTGGAGACTCAGTTGTTCCTTTCTACTTATGTATGATAACAAAGTTAATATTGTAGATAATAACAAGTGATATAGTATCCAGATTAGTAGTAATTAGGTTGTCCAGATTCGTTTCTACCCAGGAAATTAGTTTCAATGGATACATCAGCAAGACAACAAGTTATAGAAACATCATGAATGATCTTGCAGTGAAAATAAAATCATAAATTTCCAATATATCTTTGCCATTACTAACAAACATACTGTGCTTTCACTAGAAATCGTGTATGTGGAATGCATTCTATACTCAACAAAATGGATGACGTAATGTGAAATTTACACTGCATCTTGTAAACACTCCGTCCAATCCATAATATTTAGCAGGTCCCCCAGTTTTGACGTTCTTTCTCTAATGATTTTTTTCTTTTGCGATAGTTACATGCATTGACCAACCCGTGAAGATGGAATCCTCCACCAACGGAGCCAAATTTGACTGCGTGTTGTTTGGTACGTCCGTCTATAGCTGACGGCTCCTCATTGTACTACATAGTATATTTCGATCAACTTTGTTATTTGAGCTCTTCTTTAATTGTTTCTTCAGACATGGATGACACTCTCTACCCACTGAGCTTAGGAATCAACTTAGCCTGCCGCAAGAACATATAAGGTCAGTAGTAATAATACACCTACACCAATCCTCGGTTTTCATGCTATAGAATTTGCGTGTTCACATACTTGCAAATTGGAATTACCAAATCACAGACTACATGCTGAACAAGTTTCAGATTGAGGAGAGCCTAAATCTGTTTATTAGATGTTCTTGTTACATAGTACATCATGCACTAAATCTGTTTCAATGTGAGCTATGCCGCTGGATGGTATTGCTTCTGGAAAATAGATAGATAGATGTTGCTGTATTACATCTCCTCTGCTCCTACTACACTTGTAAATGGATAGTGTAAAATGTCACAAGACGGCTACATAATTAGAGTTGAATTTTTTAACCGAAGCATTGCGCTGTTATCACCTCCAGAACAGTTACAATTACTGCAAGCATCCTTGATAGGAACTCACTGCAATTTCATATGCTCCACAAAGGCAAATTTACTCTGAGCTAATTTTCTAGCTCCATGTTTTTTTATAACTAGCAACTTTTATTAAGGACAGTAAAACTGCACCTAAACCGAGCTTTCTCAGGCCATTAGCGATTTCGGCCGTTCGATCCTGCATCTCGGTCGTCCCTGGCCGTCCAAGACATTGTTTTCTCGCATGGGCTGGTACTGGGCCGAATGTCCTGGGGCTGCTATTCTCCTGGCCGAATCAGAAGCCTCAGGTTCACTAACGATGGCCAACATCGGATGTGGAAAGAACGACTGTGATTCCCTCCGTGTCCACATATCCCCGCCTCCCCCCACTCCACACCCCGACTCCTCCAAGCGCGCCGCCGCTATCTCGTCGTTGTGTGAGAGAGCGAGAGAGGGAGATGGAGCCGATCAGATCGCTCCAGTTCTAGGTCCAGCCTCCAAACCTCGCATGAAGAAAGAGATCACGATCCTCCGCATCTTATCCCTTCCCTCAGGACTTCTCCCCCCTCATCTGGCGGCTCGAGGAGGGGCACCACAATCGCAGGTACCGGCGGCGGCACGCCATCAACAGTGCGCGCGCAACATCGAACCCAACTAGCCTCCGTCGGCTGAAGCGGCACTCCGCACCTCTCCTTCCACTGGTCCCGAGATCCGCCGACACCAACCCCGTCCTCGAGCGTCGGTTGCCCAGGATCGACATGCCTCCTCCAGATGTGAGTTTTGTTGGAACTATTTTCTACTATTGGTAGGACGAAACTGAAGTATGTTTGCCATAATGGATGTGCAAATTTTCTGTTCAATGGTTGCAACAGAAATCACAAAAAAGAGACCACGACCATGGTGGCAATTGGTGCCTACTTCCTCCGATGATGTCTGCATCACCTAGCTGGATAATCTCACATTCAATCTCAATCTCAATATCAATTCCATCCTCTACAAGTAGGTTTGTGTCTCTTCCCCTTCCACGCATCCCCTAATTTTTTATGGATTCACCTACTTGATCTGGTACCCGTGTTGGTGGAAGGATAGATGCGAGGATGAGCGCGAGAGGATTGGATGGCAGAGTCACACTGGGAGAAAGCATGGACTTGAAATATATTCTTCCTCGAGGAACACTCTTGGACCTAGACTAACCTTGAGGGGCTCCGTTCACGGCAACTTCTCAGTTTGACGGCTATAGTCCGGTTGAACCAGCGTCCAGGGCTTGCAACCGACAATATAGCCTTTGTGCTGCTTTCGTATTATCTTCCCCTCGATGTGTGAGGAGGATCAAGTAGAAGTACAAGGAGAAGCATGACTCTATCATATGCTTTTCATTTTATAAAATCAAAAGAAGAATACCATGCAAAGTCAGCACTAGCTTTTGATGTTTCTCCTTACCAGCATCTTAGTGTTGCTTTTATAATGTGAAGTTATCAATCATTCTCAATATATGTAGTTGAGGAGTTCTACAACCGGAAATATACATGTTACTGTGTAATTGATTCGCGCATAAATATTCATAGATAGTTTAGTGCATCACCCAGGAGTTAGATGTATGATAATTAGGTTTTAATTTGGTGCCTGCCATGCCACTTTTGGTTCTTAGGTGAAGCTGAACCAAAAATACTAGATTAGCATGCTTCTTTTAACTTTATTCTTATTTTTATTCGCCTTTTTATATACATAACAATTACCTGTAAATCTCAAAATAAATGTAGGGAGAACCCTGCAGGTCCAGTCCAAGGAAAAAACATGTGTCCTAATGTTCTTATTGTTAGTCTCCAACTTGCATATTATACTCGTATATAAACTTCGTGCATAACTGTGGTGTTTACTGATGCTAATATATAGCCTCACTCTTTTTCGTCTTTCCTTTTTTCGAGGTCAGTTTGGAGGCTGAAGTGATTTGCATCTCAAGGAGTGTACGAACACTCACCCTATCTTATTTTCACCCTTTAATGTGGAATTGTACTCACATTAAAACTTCTTGCAAGAACTATGGTTTGCGTTTGCTCCGGAAATGTATTAACTAACGCAGCTTCCTAATTGTTGGAAGATCAAGAAATAAACATCCGAGGTGATCTTAGCAAGCTCTTGAAAATTAAAAGAAAAACATACCTATTCATATTCACATGTTGAACTGAACTTTAAAATTTGCATTGTGGTGGATTTGGTATGTAGTTTATCTATACATCTCAGTGTGAACTATTTATGCCCTAAAACTCGACTATACCATGTGTAATGGATGATTGTGTTAGCATGCATAGCAATATACTTGATGATTGTAATTGATGATTATTATGTATGCATGGTAAATGAACACACGCGCGGAAATTCAGATTACAAAGAATGCAGATGTTCCTTTAGATGTCATGACTCAGTCTTATTGTTTAGAACTCAATGTGAGTATTTCCAAAGCTGCGCAGCTTATTAACAGTGTTATAACTAGGGTATGCTCAAGGTAACACTTCCTTGTACAGATTATATGATCCAGAAACTTTCCGTTATTCGATTTAGCTGTATTTGATGAAGTTTACCTTCTATGTAGTTTTCTTCATGGACGCATGATAGTTGTTTTAGAAAATAGATGGATTGATTATTGCTGAGCGCCAATCCAAGAGGAGATATATAACATTCATATTGCTTGAAGAGAATTGGTTGGAAAATTGAGTGCTGGTGGTACATAGAGTTCAGTTCCATAAAAGATCCGACGTTCTCCAATTCCACAATGGTTCAATTTCTTTTTTATAACAAGTAAGGTTGAAAGAATGATTTTGTTTATATGTGCAGTTTCTAAATGGAAGTGCTTCATAGTTTTACTCATCTTAAGATTCATGTCATCTTTGTCCATCTCTACTGTAGGTACTACGCTAAAATGTGCTTACTTAGTTGCTTTGAGATCGACCCCCAGCCTACTTTCAAGGTAAGACTGCAGTGAAAACTGAGAGAGCGATATGAATGTGTGTAGTGATTGCAGAAAGGCTTCTTGATGCTCTAACTGGATGTCATTTTCTTTGAAGAGAAAAATTCCCAAATGTTTGATACTTGTTCCATGGTTGTTTCAGAATTTTCGTGGGATTTACAGTGGCTGTAGTGGACATTTCGCATCTGATTTTTTTCTCCTAACTTCCAGGTTATACCTTCTTCTATACTGCTTTAAATTTAGCCCTTTGAATACAAGTTGTGATTGTTTATATCTGTAGGCAGGGCAGCATTGATATAAAAAAAATAAGAAGTGTTAGCCTGATTCACAACATGCTAGTTTAGGCCCTCAGGTCAGATGTACCCTATGTCAGAACTGATCGTCCACAAGCTGTAGGTATGTGAATCAAAATAGCTATTCGCCTTTTCAGTTTGACACATTGAATGTCTCCTTTCTTTTATTTGAATCAAAAAATAAGAAGTTTTCCTTGGTCTATATACTGCCATAGCTAAACTTGATCTGTCCATGTGTGGGAATTATACAGTGTGATTAAAACAAAAAAAATTCATACAATTGTGTCAATCACTAACATTATGGCGTTAAAATGGACGGGCGCAACAACGCGCGCCTTTCATGATCTAGTACAACTCTGAGATCTAGTATAATGGATATATTTTGTGATTTGAAGTTATTGATTTGTGCTCTGGTGTAATATTACGGTCTAATATTTTTGTTTTTTCTCTTTTTCTGTTGCTAGGAAAGTGGTGAGAAGATGTCGATGATGCCTACTTGGTACATTCAAATCAACCCAGCATAAAAATTTCTGAACCTATGTCTCATAGGAGAGTGGAATGAACTCCATTGGTAGATTGTTCTATTGTACAATTTTGTCCATTTTTGCTATATTCCTGTGTAAGGAAATGAATCCATGAGATGAGTTATTGTGTTATGTAAACCTGGGAGATGTATTATGTGATGTTGTATGATGGATGATTTTAATTTGACTTGGAGTTTTCTTGATTTGAATATGAAATATTTTTGTATTTAATATTGGAAAAATAATTGGGTTGAAGAGGCCCAATAAATAGAAATGAAACCAAGTTCTAGAACAAAAAGTTGCTGAATTCAAAATGAGGCCAATACTGAAATTGGACCAAATGTATTTGGGCACTAAAAGGCCAGGGCCCAAATTATAATGATAAAAAAAATTCGAAAAAAATATTAGAAGTGGATGTAAATAGGCTAAGGCCCAACAAGAAAAAGGCCCAAAGAATAAAACCAGCCCATGTGATCAATTGAAATGGGTTAGGCTGATTTCAACCATGACGTTTTCATTTCGTAGTAATTTTGTCACGTAGGACTGGGTTAGATTGTCAACGACGATTTAGGATTGTCGTAAAGGTTATGACGATCCAGGAATCATCATAAAAGTTACGATGATTTCGATCAAAACGTCGCTGCTGTCAGTTTTTGATGCTTCATTTTCGACGATTGGTTTTTCATCATGAGATCGTCGTAAATTAAAAACTGTGATGATGTAGCAACGAAAATATAGCGTCGTGTATTAGGATATTTCTTGTAGTGAGAGGAATTGGCGGGATTATTTCTTGACCACGTCATATCTAAAGATGGAGAATACCATTCGGATTTGTGATTGGATCTTAATTAGATGATGTTAGGGATTGTAAAAGATGTTTTATTGTATATATGTAGTAGCGTCGAATATATTTACGAAAACTTGATGTTTGACCAAGCACGGAGAAACCGCCTAAATTAACCCTATGAAACCCCCCAGCCTTCCCTCGAAAAAAACCCAGCTCTGCCAGATGATGACGCGTGGATGTCATTTGGTCTCGGTTGGTGTGACCAACCGAGACTAAAGTTCCTCCTGCCTGGGCTCCCGGCAGCGGCCACATGGAGTCCCTTTTGTCCCGGTTGGTAAGCGAACCGAGACTAAAGGTTTTGGGCTTCAGTCTCGGTTCTAGAACCGAGGCTAATGGGCCTCTGGAACCGGGACAAATAGGCCATTTTCTACTAGCGTTTGTTCTTCAATACCATGTTCTTCATGATCTTCATGAAGATCTATCCCATGTAATACTCTTTTGCGGTGTGTTTGTCGAGACCCGATGAATTGTGGGTTTATGTTCATATTATCTATGAATATTATTTGAATCTTCTCTGAATTCTTATATGCTTGATTTCATATCCTAGCAAGTCTATTTGAGTTATTAGTTTGGTTTGGCCAACTAGATTGGTAATTCTTGCAATGGGAGAAGTGCTTAGTTTGCTTAGTTTTGGGTTCAATCTTGCGGTGTCCTCACCCAGTGACAAAGTAGGGGTAGCGAGGCACGCATTGCATTCTTGCCATCAAAGATAAAAAAGATGTAGTTTTCATCATATTGCTCGAGTTTATCCCTCTACATCATGTCATCCTACCTAATGTGTTACTCTGTTCTTCATGAACTTAATACTCTAGATGCAGGTAGGAGTTGGTCGATGTGTGGACTAATAGTAGTTGATGCAAAATCGCTTCGGTCTACTTGACACGGACGTGATGCCTATATGGATAATCATTTCCTTGAATGTTTTCATAATTATTCGCCTTTCTATCAATTGCTCGACAGTAATTTGTTTAGCCACCGTATTATTTTCCTTCATGAGAGAAGCCTCTAGTGAAACATATGGCCCTAGGTCTATTTTCCATATTATACTTTCAGATCTACAAACCAAATATACCAAAAATATATTGCTGCCATTTATTTACTTTTGTTTTATTTTTCGTTCTAGCAGTCTTTTATATCTATATCTATCTCTATCATATCTCATTATTGCAAATAACAGTGCAGGGATTGACAAGCCCTTGTAGTGTTGGGTGCAAGTGTTTGATTGTTTTTGTAGGTGCGAATATTGGGGCCTTGCTTGTTCCTCCTACTGGATTGATACCTTGGTTCTCAAAATCTTAGGGAAATACTTATCTACTTTGTTGCATCACCCTTTCCTCTTCAAGGGAAAACCAACACAAGGTCAAGAAGTAGCAAGAAGGATTTCTTGCACCATTGCCGGGGAGGATACGTAGCAAGATCAAGCCTACCAAGTACCTATCACAAACTCATCTCCTGCATTTACTTTATTTGTCATTTGCCTCTCGTTTTCCTCTCCCCCACTTCTAAAACAATTTTCAGAAAATACCAAAAAGATTTGCCCTTTTTATTCGCCCTTCTTCCACTCGTCTTTTTCGTCTGTTCGTTTTCATGGCTCAACACAAAAGTGTTGATCCATATCTTAGGAAGTTGGAAGATATTGAGAATAATGCTAAGGGATTCATTAGTTCAATTTGACCATAATAGTTCCCTTAGGAACGAGCTCAAAGAACAAAGGTTTATGCTGGAATACATGAATAAAGAACTTGATGATATGACCAAGGAATTTTGTGGTTTGAAATCTCAATTTGCTCACCTTGAAAATTTACTAGGCCAAATTTCTGATAAACAAGCCACCTTAGTTAATAAAATGGCCGCAAAGCCAGAATCTCTAAGTATTGATGAAGATTTTAAAGTGATTGATGTGACTCCTATCAAATCTTTGTTTTCTAATATGAATGTTAAAAAAGATGGGACTCGAGACGAGTCAACTTTAGTTAAAAGGCATCCCAATGATTCAAGATTATAGATCTTAATGCTGAGATTGATAAAAGTTGGATTGAAGAGGTCAAAAATTTAAATAGCAATGAACCCACTCTTTTCAATTTCAAGGACTTTAATTATGATACTTGTTCTGTGATTGATTGTGTTTCCTTGCTGCAATCCATGTTGAATTCTCCGCATGCTTATAATCAAAATAAAGCTTTTACTAAACATATTGTGGATGCTATGAAGAAATCTTTTGAAAAAAACTAGAGTTGGAAGTTTCTATACCTAGAAAGATTTATTAGAAGTGGGAACCTACTATTAAGATTAAAATTAAATATTATGAGTGCCATGATTTGTGTGATTTGGGTGCTAGCGTTTCCATGATTCAAAAACTTTATGTGTTGTGCTAGGTTTCTGTGAATTTGATGACTGCTCTTTGAATTTGCATCTAGAGGAATCCACCATTAAGAAACCTATGGGAAGGATTAATGATGTTCTTATTGTTGCAAATAGAAATTATGTGCGCGTAGATTTCATTGTTCTTGATATAGATTGCAATCCTACATGTCTTATTATTCTTGGTAGACCTTTCCTGAGAACGATTGGTGCAATTATTGATATGAGGGAAGGAAATATTAGATTTCAATTTCCATTAAGGAAAGGCATCGAGCACTTTACTAGAAAGAAAATAAAATTACCTTATGAATCTATATGAGAGCTACTTATTGATTGCATACTAAAGATGACAATACCTAGATCTATTGCATTATGCCTAGCTAGGGTTGTTAAACACTAGCGCTTGTTGGCAGGCGACCAATTTTATTTTTATGTTTTTATTTTTGCTTTTGTTTTACAGTGCTGCACACATTATTACCTCTGTAATAATTGTGTTTCCTTGTTTTAATTAGTGTATGAGCCAAGCAAGACCTTGGGGATGGTCTACGGTGTTGGCAAGTTGATTTTCCTGAAAAACAGAAACTTTTGCTCTCAGTCCAGGAAGCTTTTAAATTCACTAGAACGTGCTTTTGGTCTAAAACTTTTACACAAGATCTATATACAAATTTCCCTAATTTTCCTCATTTTCAGAATTTTTGAAGTTACAGAAGTATTCAAAATTTATTGATTGCTACAGACTATTTTGTTTTTTGATAGATTCTGTTTTCTTTGTGTTCTTTGCTTATTTTGGTGAATCTATGGGTTGTATCGGGGAGTATTAACCATGGAGAAGTTGGAATACAGTCAATGTCGGGGGGTATGAACGGTGTTTGCATCGTGTGTCCTATCCTCACACACATCAGCACAACAGCAGTGTTGAACGTAAGCATCGTCATATTGTTGAAACTAGTCTTGTTTTACTCACTCATGCATCAGTTTCATTTCATTTTTGGAGTGATGCTTTCTCCAGTGCCTGTTTTCTTATAAATAGGATTCCTACACGAATCTTAGGGATGAAAACACCCATTACACTTTAGTGAATGAGACTCCAGACTATAGGTTCCTCAAGGTTTTTGGGTGTGCGTGTTGGCCTCATCTTCGCCCCTGCAATAAGCGTAAGCTTAAGTTTCGGTCCAAACAGTGTGTCTTTCCAGGGTATAGTTCTCTTCATACAAGGTACAAGTGACTTCATATTCTGTCTAACCCTGTTTACATCTCACATGATGTTGTGTTCGACGAGAATGAGTTTCCATTCTAGTCGCTTCTATCCATCTCCACCACCCTGACATCACCACCAGTCCCCTCCACCTCTCTATCACCTCATCAGTTTGTTGATATAGCATACTCTCCTGCGTTGCTTCCTTCATGTTGCAGGTACTCGACTAGTTCTCTGACGGTCTCTCTAGTCCGGTCGCCTCGGCTTGTCTCGTGTGCCCCGTAGCTTAGACATGCCTTGCGGTCGCGTGGGCCGGCCTCGCGTACACTGTGGTCATGTTCCTCCTCGCCTGTGGCAGAGGCGGCTGGTCCGGGCGGTCTCGCGGTGGCTCCTCCCGAGCCGTCTTCATCAGGCATGTCATCATCGACTGCGTTGTCGCCCACGTCTCCTACCATGTCTTCTATGTTGTTCCTGCCACCCGCAGCGACCGCATACACGCAACCGGTCTGGGATCTTTCGTCCCAAGGAACGGACGAATGGCACGGTTGAATGGCTTGCCGCTTGTGTCACTCAGTTAAAAGGTGATCCTTCAGTTGAGCCATAATATTTTCAGGCTCCTTTTGGGATCGCTCATTGGTGTTCTGCCATGGAGCATGAGTATGAGGCGTTGTTGAAGAATGGCACCTCGCGGTTGGTTCCTCCGTTCTCCGGTGTCAATATTACTGATTCCAAGTGGGTCTTCAAGATCAAGAAACATGTTGATGGTTCCGTTGAGCGGTAAAAAGCATGGTTAGTGGTCAATGGCTTCAAACAATGGTATGGTCTTGACTATAAGGATACTTTTAGAGCAGTAATGAAACCAACTACCGTTCAACTCCTACTCTCCTTGTGTGTTAATCGAGGCTGGTCTCTTGGTCAGTTGGATATCCAGAATGCTTTTCTTCATGTTGTTATCACTGAGGAGGTTTATATGCGCCAGCCTCCAGGGTTCATTGATCCTGCACTTCCTAATCATCTGGGCCATCTGGTCAAGGCCCTCTATGGGCTCAAATAGTCTCCTCGTGCATGGCATGCTTGGGTGGGTTCCGATGTTTGAGCTCTTGATTTTGTTCCCTCTATCATTGACACATCAGTGTGTCTTCTAAAGTGCCGTGAGTTGACAATATATCTGCTAGTCTATGTTGATGAAATCATCCTTATTATCTCCTAAGATGTTGTTGCTGGTCATCTTGTATCTGCTCTTAGTGGTGAAATTGTGGTGAAGGACTTGGGCACTTTGCATTACTTTCTTGGCTTGGAGGTTGCTAGGTCCTCAACTTCTTTTTCGTCTGCCATAGCATATGGCAAAGGGGCAGTTCACACACGGCAAAGGCCTTTGCGGTCAGCCTCCGGTCAGCAAACCTTCTACGACTACTTCCGTTGGTAAAGGCCCTTCTTTGATGTGTGCATGTCGAAAGCGAACATCAAAGGGCTTTGTCGTCGGCCTACCCTGGCAAGCAGACGGCAAAGCCCTTAGACGACAGCCGACAAGCAACTACTTCATTAGGTGCCTAACGGAGTATTTGTCGTCTGCCTTCTGTGATGCTCCTTTGTCGTCTGATTTTGGTGTGGCATTGTCGTTTATTGTCCAACAACAAGGGCAGCCACCTGCTGGCGCCAGGTGGGAGCTCTTTGCCGTCTGCCTACCACGACGGCCCTTTGCCGTCTGCTGGCATCGGAAGCAGACAACAAATTGACCATATGGGTCAACCATCGGTTGCCCCAGTTTGCACAGCTGGCTGCCACATGGCACCTTTGCCGTCAGCTAGCAGACGGCAAAGGCCTTTTCCATCAGCTCGTAGACGGCAAAGTTCCCATATTGTCACTGTTTTGTTTATTTTCTATTTTTTCCCTGAACACTTTTACACATATATGATATATAGTTCATGTCACATATATATAGTTCACAACACATATCTGATATACATATAAAGTTCATCAATGATAGTTGTTCATCAATCACAGCACATAGATCGAAAGAACCAACATACAAAGTTTTACACTGTTCATCCATATATGCATACATATAGTTCCACATTGTTCATCAACACAAATCAAAACAAAAAGTAGAGCACTTCATCAATGTCAGCTTCCATGTAGTAAATCTAATATGCAAAATGGGAATAAGGAAGTTAGAAGAAGGAGAACAATATATGACATTTTTGAGCTTATTATGTCATTTTGGAGGAAAATAAGCAAAGTATATGACCTTTTGATCTAACCAAGGTCATTATGCCATTTTTGACCTAACTAAGCTAATTATGTCATTTTGGATGAAAATAAGCTAAGTATCTCACATTTATGAGATAACCAAGGTTATTATGCCATTTTTGACCTAACTAAACTACTTATGTCATTTTAGACGAAAACAAGCTAAGTATATAACATTCATGAGCTAACCAAGGTTCTTATTCCAATTTTGACCTAACTAAGAAAATTATGTCATAAATGAACTAAATAAGCTAATGTGTTATTTTAGAAGATAATTACCTAAAATAACAAGAAGAAGAAGACAAGAAGAAGGAGAAGAAAGAGGAGAAGAAGAAGGAGGAGGAGGAGGAGGAGAAGAAGAAGGAGGAGGAGGAGGAGGAGGAGAAGAAGAAGAAGAAGAAGGAGGAGGAGGAGGAGGAGGAGGAGGAGAAGAAGGAGAAGAAGGAGGAGAAGAAGAAGAAAGAGAGGAGGAGGAGAAGAAGAAGAAGGAGAAGAAGGATAAGAAGGAGGATAAGACAAAGAAGAAGAAGAAGAAGAAGAAGAAGAAGGAGAAGGAGAGGAAGAAGATGATTATAATACTTTTCTTATTTTGAGCTTATTATGTCATTTAGGAGGAAGATACGCTAAGTTATGAGCTAACAAAGGTTCTTGTGATGTTTTTACCAAACTAAGCTAATTATGTCATAAATGAACAAAATTAGCTAATTATTTCATTTTGGAGGATAATTATCTAAGTATGTCTTTCTTGGCAAAAATAACCTAAGGAGAAGAAGAAAGAGGAGAAGAAGAAGAAGAACAACAACAACAACAAGAAGAAGAAGAAGAAGAAGAAGGAGGAGGATACAAAGAATAAGAAGGAGAAGAAGGAGGAGAAGAAGAAGAAGCAGAAGAAGAAGAAGAAGAAGAAGAAGAAGGAGAAGAAGAGGAAGAGGATGATTACAATGCTTTTCTTATTTGGAGCTTATTATGTCATTTATGAGTAAGATACACTAAGTTATGACCTAACCAAGGTTCTTGTGATGTTTTTACCTAACTAAGATAATTATGTCATAAATGAACTAAATTAGCTAATTATGTCATTTTGGAGGATAATTAGGCAGGTGTTTTTTTCTTGGGGAAACTAAGCTAAGGAGAAGAAGAAAGAGGAAAATAAAGAGGAGAAGAAGAAGAAGAAGAAGAAGAATGAGGAGGAGGAGGAGGAGAAGAAGAAGAATGGGAAGAAGGAGGAGTAGGAGAAAAAGAAGAAGAAGAAGAAGAATGAGGAGGAGGAGGAGAAGAAGAAGAATGGGAAGAAGGAGGAGTAGGAGAAGAAGAAGAAGAAGAAGAAGAAGAAGAAGAAGAAGAAGAAGAAGAATAAGGAGAAGAAGAGGAAGAGGATGATTACAATACTTTTCTTATTTTGAGTTTATTATGTCATTTAGGAGGAAGATACACTAGGTTATGAGCTAACCAAGGTTCTTGTGATGTTTTTACCTAACTAAGCTAATTATGTCATAAATGAACTAAATTAGCTAATTATGTCATTTTGGAGGATAATTAGCTAAGTATGTCTTTCATGGGGAAAATAAGCTAAGTATAAGAAGAAAGAGGAGAAGAAGGAGAAGAAGAAGAAGAATAAGAAGAAGGAGGAGGAGGAGGAGGAGAAGAATGGGAAGAAGGAGGAGAGGAAGAAGAAGAAGAAGAAGAAGAAGAAGAAGAAGAAGAAGAAGAAGAAGAAGAAGGAGAAGAAGAGGAAGATGATGATTACAATACTTTTCTTATTTTGAGGTTATTATGTCATTTAGGAGGAAGATGCGTTGAGTTATGAGCTAACCAAGGTTCTTGTGATGTTTTTGACCTAACTAAGCTAATTATGTCATAAATGAACAAAATTAGTTAAATATGTCATAAATAAACTAAATAAGCTAATTATGTCAGAAATGAACTAGAGAAACTTACCGTCATGGTCATCAAGGAGGAGAAGCACCAGGGTTTCTTGTGACGGGTGCGTTTGGAGATGGTTGTCCTGGAGAAGGGTCTTGCGATGCCGCTACAGAGTTATTCTACAGAAAACATATTTTCGATGTCTCGTTAGCATGATGACACTCAAATGTAAATACTAGTTTAGAATGACCATTCAAATGAAACTCACCGTGCCAATCGTAGAAAAGACCGGCATTAGCGGAGCGGGTTGGCCGGTCTTCTCGCACATAGACTACACGTTTGGTTTTGAAGAGTCTGTTGTATTAGTTAGTCATGTAACAGACATTACACTCATGATTTGGCTAATGTGAAAAATAAACTTACCACAAAAAGCTCGTACATGGCCAGGTGACCCGCCACATTCCAGACCCTCTCCTCCACCAACAACCGAGTCGTGGTACGGTCCCCCTCCTCGAGAATCACCTGAAGAGCAGCCTGGTTTGCCGCTCTGTCTTTATCAAGAGTAGCCTGGTTTGCCTCTCTCTCTTTATGAAGAGAAGCCGGCAACACCACTCATTGTTACCACTGTCATGATCGATGGCCACACACAGAATGGAATGGATGAAAGTTTTTTGAGTCCATACAACTAACCTCGATGGCGAGATCGACTGGCCTTGGACAGGTGCTCGACTAGCATGCCTTGATCTCCAGGAGATTGTGTGGACAACGTATTATCCCATCTCCAATGGCTATTGAGCCATGCAGCCACCAGCCACCAGATATCACCAGCACTGGATCCAAAGGTTCCTGGCTCTGGTTAAAGTCCTCCCATTTCCTAGCCTTCCCCACGTCCTTGTATTTCACGAGCTTGTGGTGGGAGGAGATGTTGGTGAACTTCTGTGGATGATCTCGGTCAGACTCACAGAATGCCTTGTCCTTTATGTAGGAGGCAGTATGGGCCATGTCATAAAGGTTGTACAACTCTGGCACCTTTGTCTTATTCTGATGCGCCTAAAACAGAGGAACAAAATATTAGTAAAGGGCTCAAGCTAGCATGAAGAATGAATTGCATGAATCTTGAAGCAAACCACATACCTAGATCCGTCCGAACCGAATTAAGTTGGCGCACCCTTGATGGTGTGGCACACCAACCATTTGGCCACGCCGATCCTTCGCATTGTCGTGGACGGCTTGCCAGTTGCATGTGCACCACTCATCCACCAACGCCTCCCAACAATCCATCTGATCCGCACACCATCTCGGGGGCACCTATAGTTAGTAAAAAGAATTTTGAGCACTACGCCTATGAATCAAATCATGAAAACTATACAAGGCCTTAAGAATAGGCAATTACCTTCATGTACTGCTCCTTCTTCAGATACTTTCCACGACACTCCTTCTTCTGCTTCTTAACACCACGCGTGGCGTAGTAGTCTCGAATAGCCTGCGGTCGAGCCTCGTGTCATAAGTTCTGTAATAGCTGCCCGCACTCGGCCTTGAGAACCTTGTTCGCCGCCTCCTCATATCCCTCATACGTGTAGAAGGACCGCAATCAAACGAGACAACACCGATTAGTGCATTAATTAGCTTTATTGTCAATTTTAGTGTAAAAGGAGAATTTACCCAAAACGTATTGATCACCATATCGGCCCTCCGGCGTGGCCTGCGAAGCCTGGTAGTGCTCCTAGGTAAATCCTATTGTAGGAACCTGACCCTCACATGGAAACTTGACAAACCCCAGGAAATTTGTCTGGCAAAGCACACCAAGGACGGTGTTCGGCTTGCAGACTCCAACGGGGTGTTTCTAACCCCTATAGTTTGACAAGGTCAACATATTAGATATTTGAAGAAATTTGATGGCAAAAGGTAAAAAAAGAGTAAATGCACTTACCTCTCCCTTTCATGCCTAATCACCAGCCTCTCCTCGCGGGTCGCCGGTACGACCAGGAGACGTCTACTACCAAGCTTGTACATGGTGACCCCATCCACCACATCGCCCTCACTATCCGTAGACTCATCCCTGTCACCAACAGAATGGCCACCCGATCCCTCGATCCAACCCGTCCCCTCGATCCGATCTGGCCAGGCCCCCCATGCGGACGTCTCTACGTTGGTCGAAGCCTCTGTGGTGGGAGTCTCCTAGGACGTAGCCTCAGGAAATGTAGTCTCAAGAGCGAATGCCCGTCTGCTCGAGGCTCCTCGACCAGAGTCCCCGTAGCCTCCACCGCAAACGGGTCCACCATAGTAGTCCTGTGCTCGGGTAAATGAGCTGGTGGTGGTGGCGAGGACGGCGTAGCAGTCCGCCTACCTCTCCCGTGGCCACGTCATGTACCCTTCCCCTTCTTACCTACCCGACATCCTCTCCAACTAGGCAACACCACCGATGAATAAGCACACGCTGGTGGTGTCGTCAGACTGTCCGCCAATGCTCTATTGGGAGATATGGGTGGAATGGAAGTACCACCCCTTGTGCGGGCCACCGACGAAGAAGAACCCGTCGAGCGACCTCAACCCACACCCACCATCTTTCACCACCTACCATGATAAAGAGTAAAACAAATTAGTACAACATAAAAAAATTGAATACCAGACATGAATAGTAATGTGTACATATTTAATTTAAGTTGGGATGCATACAAACTAATAATAGTCTGTTTCAATAAATGCATCATCATCATCACTATCACGCATTTCTTCATCAATGGCATGCTCATCGGGTTCAACGGCATCAACTTGTGGAAGGCCATTTTGTAATCGGTCAAGCATTGCTAGGTCATCCAAAGCAGTAACCTCTTCTAGTTCTGGCTCTGCTGATTCCGGCTCAAGGGTGAAGTCAGATTCACTGTCACTGTCTACTTACATGTTCTGGGGTGAAGCACAATGGTTCTTGAAATGTTTCTTGGAAAGACATGTTTCTCTGAGGAATTCTCCGCCATACGTGTTTGGGTTAATGTGAGGTTCATAATCCTCTTCATATGGGGGAGGTGGTCTAACATGTGGCGGCACTTCAGAAACAACATGCCAAGCATTCAGATTCTTATCAGTTTGGCATGCCCATGATAGATAGAAAACTTGGGTCGCATGTTGAGATGTAATACAGATATCGGGAACATCTAAATGGGAGCTTGGATTGATTTTGACTAGCCCTATATGTTCATGAGTCCTTCTAGTCTCCTTCGGCTAGAACCAATAACATTCGAAGACTACGACATTCGGTGGGTTTTCACCATAGAATTTAAGTTCATAAATTACTTCAACTCTTCCATAATACTTGATACCACCTTCGCCAATAGCAGAGACACAACAATTTGTATATTTCTAGTCGGGCATAGATAGCTCTTTGCCAAAGGTACCAAAGTGATACCCGTTGATGTTGTATCTCTCAAATGAACGGACCTTATAGTCAAAACCATTAGCGGCTTGTCTCAATTCAGCGTCCATAGACTCTGAATTAGCCTATAAGTTTTGTACGAAACGATTGTTGCATTAGCCGCAAGTTAGACCAAGAAATGAAATGGTCCATTATTGATAATTACTGTTTTGAAAACTTTACCTTTGGTAAAGTTCTTATTGTCTTTTCTGAATTGATGGCGAGGATCCAGGAACTGTCTATGCAAGTCAAAGCAAGAATACTTCCCACCGGCCTGCAAGCAATGAAACTAAAGAGCTTCCTTGCACGTGGGGGCACGGGAAACTTTCATGCACACACCATCCAGAAAATAGCGCATACGCCGGCAAGTCATGCATCGAGTACATGTATCACACATGCATTTTCAAGTTTTCTTTTCTAGCGGCATCATATGTCTAGACACCATTATTCCAAGCTTCTTGCAATTCATCCTTAAGTGGTTGCATGTACACATTCATATTCTTCCCCAGATAGTTGGGACCTCGAGTTATCAACGTTAGGAATACGTTCTTTCTTTGCATAATCTGCCCAGGGGGATTGAGTGGAATGAAAAATACAGGACAACAACTATATTGGGTTGCCGTCATACCGAAGTGTCATCATCGCGTCACAACATTCTCTTCCCAAGTTGAACTGAGCCTTCAGATCCATTACTTGTGCAATGGCATCTAGCTAACAAAGCTCAGTGTGCTCGTGGAGAGGATTTTCTGAAGACTCCAACATTTCATAGAGGCCTTTGCAGGTTCCTCCATCTTATCGTCCGAATCCCTAACATCATTAAAGTCTTGCACCATGTCTTCGATCCCGGTACCATGCTCGTTGTTGAACGACGAACCACCTCAGCTCTGGTGCGTCGCATAGACTCGCCATGAAATGTCCACACCGTATAATTAGGCTTAAACCCCCTCCTCTGCAGGTGTTTAATCATTTCATCTTCTGTCCTCTTTTTGTAGTTGTCGCACCGAGAACAAGGGCACCAGTTTGTTTCCTCGCCATTTGCAAATGCGTCTTTCACAAACTCCTTGGTAATTAGAAACCATTCTTTGGTCATCTCTTTTTGACTAGGGTGACCGGTGTAGATCCACTCACGATCACTCAGCTTGCCTAGTCGAACACTGGGCAGAGCTCGTCGAACACCCGACCCCCGCAGCGACAAAAACAACTGCACATTTTAATCCAAAGATGAGTAGCATATCATTATTGTTTTTATCGTCAACCTAACTAAATATTTACAAGAGGATGCCACCGCCAAGTTGTAAAAAAACAACTCACACTGCTCTATTCGTCCATGCGGAGTCACCCCTACCCGAAATATATGTCATGCTGGGTTCCTTCAACGTCGAGGCACCCCTAACCTATAATTATGTCATTTAGGGTTCCATTCAAACCGAGGAACCCCCTAACTCGCTCGTCCCCGGCGCCCTCAGCTATAGCGACGCACGGTCGAAGGGTCAGCACGCCATCTTTTCTGGTTCCGGAGACCTCTCCTCTGTGCCTCGCCTCTCCTCTCCGAGCAATCTGTTGGTGAGGTCTGCCGCCGCCGGCCTCTAGAAGGCTGAACTACACCTTTTCGATCAATAGGAGGCCGAAGAGGTGTCGGGGGTCAGTGGCATCAGGGGTGGCGTATTGACAGTTGCGCGGAGTTTCATGCCGGGGTGTCAGGATGTCATGTCGGGGCGTCGTGTCAGGTGTCAGGCTATTGGGTCGGGGCATCGTGTTAGGGTGTTAGGGTGTCATTTTCTTCTTCTTCCTCTGATTTTTTCCTCTTCTTCCTTTTCTTCTTCTTCATCTTCTTCCTTTTCTTCCTTTTCTTCTTCTTGTTTTCCTCCTCATTCATCATCTTCTTCTTCTCCTCCTGCTCCTTACTCTCTTTCTTCTTCTCCTACTTCTTTTTCTTTCCTTCTCCTCTTCTTCGTTTCTTCTTCTCTTCTTCTTTTCTTCTTCTTCTTCTTCCTATTATTATTATTCTTTCTTTTTATTTTTCCTCTTTCTTCTCCTCTTTTCCTCTTCTTCTTCTTCTACTCCTCCTCCTCTTCTGCACCTCTTCTTCTTCTAGTTCTTCTTCTCCTCCTCCTCCTTCTAAACTAAACTGAATTAAATGTACCACTAAACAAAACTAAACTAAAAAAGGAAAACAGCAAAAAAGAACAAAAAAGAACCAACTAAACTAAACTACCACTAAACTAAAGTTCCAACTGAATTAAACTAATCAATTAAACTACAGCAAAATAAAACTAAACTAATCAACTAAATTAAAGCAAAAAATGACAAAAATCAGCTTGTGCAAGGCAGTGAGGGGCCGGGGCGGTGTGGGTACCAGGGCGGGGTGGGGGCGCTGGCGTGGCAGGGGCGTCAGCGTGGGGCAGAAGGGGTGGCCGGTTCTGGGGTGGGGGAGCGACGCAGGGAGGAGGCGGCGAGGGTTGGCCGGTTGTGTGGTGGGGCCAGCACAGGGAGTAGTGGGTGGCCTGGGCAAGGTGGGGGTCGACGCAGGGAGGAATGGGTGGCCGGGGCGGAGTGGGGGCAGCATGACTGCGGTGGTGCGGCGGCGACGCTCGAATGGGCAGGGGCGAGAGAGAGAGAGTGGAACACAGAGGGGGAGAGAGAGGGGAGGGTGGGGTGGGTGCGCTGATGATTATGGAACCGCCCCCATTGTCGTCTGCACGCGGACGGCAAAGGGGTGGAGTTAGACGGCAAAGAGTGGGGTGGGGTTTAGGGTTGGCGCCGATCATTAGGGGGCCAGTGGGGCCTTGATCCTTTGTCGTGTGCATGTGCCTTCTGTGTCGTCCGCTGGCACACGACAAAGTGTGGGGGTGTGGGGCCTGGGCCCTTTGTCGTCTGCATGTGCCTTCTCTGTCGTCCTCTCGCAGACCGCAAAGATTTGGCTGATGCAAATAGGTTATTTGGCAACAACCATGCCTTTGTCGTCTGTTCTCTGGCAGCTGAAGGCAAAGAGGTCCTTTTCCATCAACCGGCAGACGACAAAGAACTGGATGATGGCAAATTCCCTGATTCCAGTATTGTTTGACTCTCACACAACATAAGTACTCTTTGGATCTGTTGAACCGTGTTGGTATGCTCAACTGTAAGCATGATGCTACTCCTATGTCTGCCACTCACTGTTTATCTGCCCTTCATGCAGATCGTCTCAATCCTGGTGGTGCCACTGAGTACCGTAGTATTGTTAGAGGTCTACAGTACTTGACTATCACTCGAGCTGATCTCTCGTGTGAAGGGAATAGTGTGTGTCAATATCTTCATGCTCCTCGAACTTCTCATTGGTCAGCTTTCAAGCGTATTCTCTGCTATCTTGTCAGGACTGGATTTTTGGGGATTTTAATTTCCCTTCGAAATGGCCCTTGTGCATACTAGCCCCAGGAATACTGATAGCTGGTGCACAAATCCTTGATACATTTGTCCAAGAAAAAACACAAACTTGATGTACGAGACCGAGGTGGTCTATAGAGTACATAAAACTAAAGAGCTTCCTTGCACGTGGGGGCACGGGAAACTTTCATGCACACACCATCCAGAAAATAGCGCATACGCCGGCAAGTCATGCATCGAGTACATGTATCACACATGCATTTTAAGGTTTTCTTTTCTAGTGGCATCATATGTCTAGACCCCATTATTCCAAGCTTCTTGCAATTCATCCTTAAGCGGTTGCATGTACACATTCATATTCTTCCCCAGATAGTTGGGACCTCGAATTATCAACGTCAGGAATACGTTCTTTCTTTGCATAATCTGCCCAGGGGGATTGAGTGGAATGAAAAATACAGGACAACAACTGTATTGGGTTGCCGTCATACCGAAGTGTCATCATCGCGTCACAACATTCTCTTCCCAAGTTGAACTGAGCCTTCAGATCCATTACTTGTGCAATGGCATCTAGCTGACAAAGCTCAGTGTGCTCGTGGAGAGGATTTTCTGAAGACTCCAACATTTCATAGAGGCCTTTACAGGTTCCTCCATCTTATCGTCCGAATCCCTAACATCATTAAAGTCTTGCACCATGTCTTCGATCCCGGTACCATGCTCGTTGTTGAACGACGAACCACCTCAGCTCTGGTGCGTCGCATAGACTCACCATGAAATGTCCACACCGTATAATTAGGCTTAAACCCCCTCCTCTGCAGGTGTTTAATCATTTCATCTTCTGTCCTCTTTTTGTAGTTGTCGCACCCAGAACAAGGGCACCAGTTTGTTTCCTCGCCATTTGCAAATGCGTCTTTCACAAACTCCTTGGTAATTAGAAACCATTCTTTGGTCATCTCTTTCTGACTAGGGTGACCGGTGTAGATCCACTCACGATCACTCAGCTTGCCTAGTCGAACACTGGGCAGAGCTCGTCGAACACCCGACCCCCGCAACGACGAAAACAACTGCACATTTAAATCCAAAGATGAGTAGCATATCATTATTATTTTTCTCGTCAACCCAACTAAATAATTACAAGAGGATGCCATCGCCAAGTTGTAAAAAAACAACTCACACTGCTCTATTCGTCCATGCGGAGTCACCCCTACCCGAAATATATGTCATGCTGGGTTCCATCGACGTCGAGGCACCCCTAACCTATAATTATGTCATTTAGGGTTCCATTCACACCGAGGAACCCCCTAACTCGCTCGTCCCCGGCGCCCTCAGCTATAGCGATGCACGGTCGAAGGGTCAGCACGCCATCTTTTCTGGTTCCGGAGACCTCTCCTCTCTGCCTCGCCTCTCCTCTGCAAGCAATCTGTTGGTGAGGTCTGCCGCCGGCGGCCTCTAGAAGGTTGTGCTACACCTTTTCGATCAATAGGAGGCCAAAGAGGTGTCGGGGGTCAGTGGCATCAGGGGTGGCGTATTGACAGTTGCGCTGAGTTTCATGCCGGGGTGTCAGGATGTCATGTCGGGGCGTCGTGTCAGGTGTCGGGCCGTCGGGTCGGGGCATCGTGCTAGGGTGTTAGGGTGTCATTTTCTTCTTCTTCCTCTCATTTTTTCCTCTTCTTCCTTTTCTTCTTCATCTTCTTCCTTTTCTTCTTCTTCTTTTCCTTCTCGTTCATCTTCTTCTTCTCCTCCTCCTTCTCCTTATTCTCCTTCTTCTTCTCCTACTTCTTCTTCTTTCCTTCTCCTCTTCTTCGTTTCTTCTTCTCTTATTCTTTTCTTCTTATTATTATTATTATTATTATTATTCTTTCCTTTTATTTTTCCTCTTTCTTCTCCTCTTTTCCTCTTCTTCTTCTTCTACTCCTCCTCCTCTTCTCCTCTTCTGCACCTCTTCTTCTTCTTCTTCTTGTTCTTCTTCTCCTCCTCCTCCTTCTAAACTAAACTAAATTAAATGTACCACTAAACAAAACTAAACTAAAAAAGGAAAACAGCAAAAAAGAACAAAAAAGAACCAACTAAACTAAACTACCACTAAACTAAAGTACCAACTGAATTAAACTAATCAACTAAACTACAGCAAACTAAACTAAACTAATCAACTAAATTACAGCAAAAAATGAAAAAAATCAGCTTGTGCAAGGCAGTGACGGCCGGGGCGGTGGGGGTACCAGGGCGGGGTGGGGGTGCTGGCGTGGCAGGGGCGTCAGCGTGGGGCAGAAGGGGTGGCCGGTTGTGGGGTGGGGGAGCGACGCAGGGAGGAGGCGGCGAGGGTTGGCCGGTTGTGTGGTGGGGCCAGCGCAGGGAGTAGTGGGTGGCCTGGGAAAGGTGGGGGTCGACGCAGGGACGAATGGGTGGAGGGGGCGGAGTGGGGGCGGCATGACTGCGGTGGTGCGGCGGCGATGATCGAATGGGCAGGGGCGAGAGAGAGAGAGTGGGACAGAGAGGGAGAGAGAGTGGGGAGGGTGGGGTGGGCGCGCTGATGATTATGGAACCGCCCCCATTGTCGTCTGCACGCGGACGGCAAAGGGGTGGAGTTAGACGGCAAAGAGTGGGGTGGGGTTTAGGGTTGGCGCCGACCATTAGGGGGGCCAGTGGGGCCTTGGTCCTTTGTCGTGTGCATGTGCCTTCTGTGTCGTCCGCTGGTACACGACAAAATGTGGGGGTGTGGGGCCTGGGCCCTTTGTCGTCTGCATGTGCCTTCTCTGTCGTCCTCTAGAAGACCGCAAAGTGTTGGCTGATGCAAATAGGTTATTTGGCAAGAACCATGCCTTTGTCGTCTGTTCTGTGGCAGCTGAAGGCAAAGAGGTCCTTTGCCATCAACCGGCAGACGACAAAGAACTGGATGATGGCAAATTCCCTGATTCTAGTAGTGTTTGACTCTCACACAACATAAGTACTCTTTGGATCTGTTGAACCGTGTTGGTATGCTCAACTGTAAGCATGATGCTACTCCTACGTCTGCCACTCACTGATTATCTGCCCTTCATGCAGATCGTCTCAATCCTGGTGATGCCACTGAGTACCGTAGTATTGTTAGAGGTCTAAAGTACTTGACTATCACTCGAGCTGATCTCTCGTGTGAAATGAATAGTGTGTGTCAGTATCTTCATGCTCCTCGGACTTCTCATTGGTCAGCTTTCAAGCGTATTCTCTGCTATGTTGTCAGGACCGGATTTTTGGGGATTTTAATTTCCCTTCGAAATGGCCCTTGTGCATACTAGCCCCAGGAATACTGATAGCTGGTGCACAAATCCTTGATACATTTGTCCAAGAAAAAACACAAACTTGATGTACAAGACCGAGGTGGTCCATAGAGTACATAAAAAAGGTTTCTAATGGTTGATGGCGGAAGCGGTTCGGGGATCTCCAGTGTCTATGGGACTCCATTTCCCACAGGAACAGCTGACCTGGATAATTCCTATCTAACGCGGCTGCTCTCTTCGGTGCCTAGGTACCGGGTTTATCATCGAGTTCCTCCTCTCCAAGCATGCAATCTAGCCAAGATAATAGCCAGGGACAAGCTAGTGAGTACATTGAATGTACTCGCAAACATCATGAAACAAACATAAATTGGCAGGGTTAATAGACACATGGAATAATACCAAAATACTTCGTCAACCATGATGTACTTCTCAAGTACTAGTAATAAAATATAATCATACCGAGAAATTAATAAGCAATCAATAAGTGTAAGATTAATGGATGTGATATAAAACATGCCTCCGTCGGGCGTCTAAACGACACCACATACAGGGATTTAATAAAATAATAACAAACGTGGAACAGTCGAGCATCTGAGCGACACCACATAAAGGGCTTATATGAAAAGATAAGCATGGTGCAGTTGGGCGTCTATGCGACACCACATAAAGGGCTTATATGAATTGGTAAACATGCCGCAATCGGGCATCTTAACGACACCACATAAATGGCTTATATGAAATGCTAAACATGTTGAAGTCGGGCATCTAAGCGACACCACATAAAGGGCTTATATGAAATGATAAACATGCCGCAGTCGGGTGTCTAAGCGACACCACCTAACGGGCTTATATGAAATGATAATAAATAATGAATATCCAGGAGGTAGAACTGTCCCAGGGATATTCAACAATCATAATCATAGGGGTTAGTCCACGGAAAATAATGTTTATGATCATCGACCATATTTCTTGATTAGCCTCACAATTTCTTTAACTACCTCCGAAGACCGACAATGAGACCGACACTTGACTAGTCAACCTGTCCTCCTTGACCGTGGACAGGGCTACTCAAATAGTTTTGACTCTACAAAGGGTGTACTCTTTACCCACAACCCACGGGTTTTTATAGTCACTCGGACTAATCCCGCGTACGACATTTTAGAAGTAAACCCTCAGAAATAGTATGATACGTCCATTTTGCATCATGCTTTCATGTTGATATTTATCGCTTTATGGGCTATTATATTACTTTGTGGTACCATATTTATGACTTTTCTCTCTTATTTTGCAAGGTTTATTTAAAGAGGGAGAATTCAGGAAGCTGGAATTCTGGACTAGAAAAGGAGCAAATCTGAGTCCTCTATTCTACACAACTCCAAATGGCCTGAAAATTTACGTGGAATTTTTTGGTAATATATAAAAAATACTGGGTGAAAGAAGTACTAGAGGGGAGCTACCAGGGCCCCACAAGCCTGGTAGCCGCCACCCCCCTGGTAGCGGATACAAGGCTTGTGGGCTCCCTGACGGCCCACTAGCCCCCCTCTTTTGCTATATGAAGGGTTTCGTTCCAAAAAAAATCAAGAGGGAGCTTTTTCGTGGTTTCACCGCTGCCACGAGTCCGAACTTGAGCAGATCCAATCTAGAGCTCCAGCAGGACGATCCTGCTGGGGAAACTTCCCTCCCGGAGGGGGAAATCGTCACCATCGTCATCACCAATACTCCTCTCGTCGGAGGGGAGGCATCTTCATCAATATCTTCATCAGCACCATCTCCTCTCCAATCCCTAGTTCATCTCTTGTAACCAATCTCCGTCTCGCGACTCCGATTGGTACTTGTAAGGTTGCTAGTAGTGTTGATTACTCTTTGTAGTTGATGCTAGTTGGATTACTTGGTGGAAGAGTTTATGTTCAGATCCTGGACGCTATACATTACACCTCTGATCATGATTATGATTATGCTTTGTGAGTAGTTACTTTTGTTCCTGAGGACATGGGATAAGTCATGCTAGTAATAGTCATGTGAATTTGGTATTCGTTCGGTACTTTGATATGTTGTATGTTGTCTTTTCCTCTAGTGGTGTTATGTGAATGTCGAATACATAACACTTCACCATAATTGGGCCTAGAGGAAGGCATTGGGGAGTAGTAAGTAGATGATGGGTTGCTGGAGTGACAGAAGCTTAAACCCAGTCTATGCGTTGCTTCGTAAGGGGCTGATTTGGATCCAGTAGTTTAATGCTATGGTTAGACGTTATCTTAATTCTTCTTTCGTAGTTGCGGATGCTTGCGAGAGGGGTTAATCATAAGTGGGATGCTTGGACAAGTAAGGGAAGTACCCAAGCACTGGTCCACCGACATATCAAACTATCAATGTAACGAACGCGAATCACATGAATATGATGAAAGTAGCATGACAGAAATTCCCATGTGTCCTCGGGAGCGTTTTTCCTCCTGTAAGACTTTTTTCAGGCTTGTCCCTTGCTACAAAAGGGATTGGGCCTCTTTCTGCACCATTGCTACTACTTGTTACTTGTTACTTTTCACTTGCTACATTTCACCTCGCTACATCATCACTTGTTACCGCTACTTTCAGTGCTTGCAGTTATTACCTTGCTGAAAACCGTTTATCAGAGCCTTCCGCTCCTCGTTGGGTTCGACACTCTTACTTATCGAAAGGACTACAATTGATCCCCTATACTTGTGGGTCATGAAGACTCTTTTCTGGCGCCGTTGACGGGGAGTGAAGTGCCTTTGGTGAGTGGAATTTGGTAAGGAAACATTTATATATTGTGCTGAAATTTATTGTCACTTGTCACTATGGAAACTGTTACTTTGAGGAGTTTGTTCGGGGTATCTTCACCACGAACTGAAGCACGAGGAGTTGTTCCTCAACCTGAGGTACCTACTGAAAATATCTTTTATGAAATTCCTTCGGGTATGCTTGAGAAACTGCTGGATAATCCTTTTACACGAGATGGATCTTCACATCCAGACTTGCATCTGATCTATGTAGATGAAGTTTGTGGTTTATTTAAGCTTGCAGGTTTGCCCGAGGATGAGGTAAAGAAGAAAGTCTTTCCTTCTTCTTTGAAGGATAAGGCATTGATATGGTATAGGCTATGTGATGATACTGGAACATGGGACTACAATCGGTTGAAATTGGAATTTCATCAAAAGTTCTATCCTATGCATTTAGTACATCGTGATCGGAATTATGTTTATAATATAACTTTTGGCCTCGTGACAGGGAAAGCATAGCTCAAGCTTGGGGGAGGCTTAAATCAATGCTATATTCATGCCCCAATCATGAGCTCTCGAGAGAAATTATCACTCAAAACTTTTATGCTCGGCTTTCTCATGAAGATCGTACCATGCTTGACACTTCTTGTACTGGTTCTTTTATGACGAAGGATATTGACCACAAGTGGAATTTATTGGAAAGAATCAAACGTAACTCTGAAGATTGGGAGCTGGAAGAAGGTAAGGAGTCAGTTATGAATTTCCAGTTTGATTGCGTTAAATCTTTTGTTGAGACAAACACTTCTAGAGATTTTAGCGCTAAGTATGGACTTGACTCTGAGATAGTAGCTTCTCTATGTGAATCTTTTGCTGCTCATGTTGATCTTCCCAAAGAGAAGTGGTTTAAGTATCATCCTCCTGTAGAAAGCAACATAGTCAAAACCAACCTAGTTGAGGAGAAAGTCATTGCTTTTGGTGATCCTGTTATTCCTTGTGCCAACGCTGTGAAACCAACTTACCCTGCTAGGAAAAAGGATTATTCTAAAGCTCCAACTGTGATACGTAGGGGTTACATTAGACCACTTGCACCCCCTGAGGAGATTAGAGTTGAACCTAGTGTTGCTATTATCAAAGATCTCTTAGCCGAAGACATAGATGGGCATGTTATCAAATTCTGTGAGGACTCCGCTAGAATTGCTAAACCTCACGCGAAAGATAAATACGGACATGTAGTTGGCCTGCCCGTTGTTTCTGTCAAGATAGGAGATCATTGTTACCATTGTTTATGTGATATGGGAGCTAGTGTTAGTGCAATACCCCGTTCCATATATGATGAAATCAAAGATGAGATTGCACCTGCTGAGCTAGAACCAATTAATGTCACTATTATGCTAGCTAATAGAGACACTATCTGCCCTCTGGGAATTGTGAGACACGTAGAAGTCCTGTGTGGTAAGACGAAGTATCCTACTGATTTCCTCGTCCTTGGTACGGTACAAGATAGCTTTTGTCCCATCATATTCGGTAGACCCTTTCTCAACACTGTCAATGCTCACATTGATTGCATTAAGGAGACTGTCACAGTTAGTTTCGAGGGTGTGTCTCATGAATTTAACTTCTCCTAGTTTGGAAGACAACCCCATGAAAAAGAGTCGTCTGGTAGGGATGAAATCATTGCGCTCGCCTCTATTGCCGTACCTCCTACGGATCCTTTAGAGCAATATCTGCTTGAGCATGAAAATGATATGCATATGGAGGAAAGAGATGAGATAGATAAAATTGTCTTAGAGCAATATCCTATTCTCAAGATTAATCTGCCTATTGAACTGCTTGGGGATCCTCCCCCACCAAAGGGTGATCCTGTGTTCGAGCTTAAACAGTTGCCTGATACTCTTAAGTATGCCTATCTTGATGAGAAGGAGATATATCCTGTTATTATTAGTGCTCTCCTCTCAGAGCACGAAGAGAAGAAGTTACTAAAAACTCTGAGGAAGCACCGTGCTGCTATTGGATATACTCTTGATGGTCTTAAGGGTATTAGTCCCACTCTATGTGAGCACAAGATTAAAACCGATCCTGATTCTAAACCAGTTGCTGATAATCAAAGGAGATTAAATCCTAAGATGAAAGATGTCGTTAGAAAAGAAATATTAAAGCTTCTGGAAGCAGGAATCATTTATCCTGTTACTCATAGTGATTGGGTAAGTCCAGTACATTGGGAGGTATCACTGTCGTTCCTAATGATAAGAATGAATTAATCCCACAAAGGATTATTACTGTATATAGGATGGTGATAGACTTCCGGAAACTGAACAAGGCAACCAGGAGAGACCATTATCCTTTGTCGTTTATCGACCAAATGCTAGACAGGCTATCCAAACACACACACTTATGCTTTCTAGACGGTTATTCAGGTTTTCGCAAATACATGTTGCACAATCTGATCAGGATAAAACCACTTTCACCTGCCCCTTCGGTACCTTTGCTTATAGATGTATGCCTCTTGGCTTATGCAATGCACCTGCCACCTTTCAAAGATGTATGATGGCTATATTCTCTGACTTTTGTGAAAAGATTGTCGAGGTTTTCATGGATGACTTCTCCGTTTACGGGTCTTCCTTTGATGATTGCCTCAGCAACCTTGATCGAGCCTTACAGAGATGCAAAGATACCAACCTCGTCTTGAATTGGGAGAAGTGCCACTTTATGGTTAATGAAGGCATCGTCTTAGGACACAAAATCTGTGAAAGAGGCATTGAAGTTGATAAGGCTAAGGTTGATGCAATTGAGAAAATGCCTTACCCACAGATATCAGAGGTATACGAAGTTTCTAGGTCATACTTGTTTCTATAGAAGGTTCATTAAAGACTTCTCTAAGATTTCTAGGCCTCTTACCAACCTCTTGCAGAAGGATGTTCCTTTTGTTTTTGATGAGGATTGTGAGGAAGCTTTCGAAATACTTAAGAAGGCTTTGATAACCGCACCTATTGTTCAACCACCTGACTGGAACTTGCCCTTTGAAATCATGTGCGACGCTAGTGATTATGCTGTTGGTGCTGTTCTAGGACAAAGAGTTGACAAGAAGTTGAATGTCATTCACTATGCTAGTAAAACTCTAGACAGTGCCCAAAGAAACTATGCCACTACGGAAAAGGAGTTTTTAGGAGTCGTGTTTGCATGTGAAAAGTTCATATCTTATATAGTTGATTCCAAAGTCACTATTCACTCTGATCATGCTGCTATTAAGTACCTTATGGAGAAGAAGGACGCTAAGCCTAGGCTGATCAGATGGGTTCTCCTACTATAGGAATTTGATTTCATGTCGTTGAACGAAAGGGTGCTGATAACCCTGTAGCAGATAACTTGTCCAGGCTAGAGAATGTCCTTGATGACCCACGACCTATTTATGACAGCTTTCCTGATGAGCAACTAAATGTCATCCGCACTTCACATAGTGCACAGTGGTATGCTGATTACGCAAACTATATCGTGGCCAAATACATACCACCCAGTTTCACCTATCAGCAAAAGAAGAAATTCTTCTTTGATTTGAGACACTACTTTTGGGATGATCCTCACCTTTATAAGGAAGGAGTAGATGGTGTTATTAGACGTTGTGTGCCTGAACATGAACAAGGGCAGATCCTGCAGAAGTGTCATTCCGAAGCCTACGGAGGACACCATGCTGGAGATAGAACTGCTCATAAGGTATTGCAATCAGGTTTCTATTGGCCCACTCTCTTCAGGGATGCCCGTAAGTTTGTCTTGTCTTGTGATGAATGCCAAAGAATAGGGAACATCAGTAAGCGTCAAGAAATGCCTATAAACTCACTTGTCATTGAACCGTTCGATGTCTGGGGCTTTGATTATATGGGACCCTTCCCGAGTTCCAATGGGTACACTCACATCTTAGTTGCTGTGGATTACGTCACTAAGTGGGTAGAAGCTATCCCCACTAAAAATGTTGATCACCACACCTCTATTAAGATGCTTAAAGAAGTCATTTTCCCAAGATTTGGAGTCCCTAGATATTTGATGACTGATGGCGATTCACACTTCATTCATGGTGTTTTCCGCAAGATGCTCGCTAAGTATGATGTCAACCATAGAGTTGCATCTTCTTATCATCCTCGGTCTAGTGGTCAAGTGGAGTTGAGTAATAGGGAGATCAAATTGATCCTACAAAAGACCGTCAATAGATCTCGAAATAATTTGTCTAGCAAACTTGACGATGCACTATGGCATTATAGGATTGCTTATAAGAATCCCATGGGCATGTCGCCGTATAAAATGGTTTACGGTAAGGCCTGTCATTTACCTCTTGAGCTGGAACACAAAGCTTATTGGGCAATCAAAGAGCTCAACTTCGATTTCAAAATTGTCGGTGAGAAGCGGTTGTTTGATATCAGCTCATTAGATGAATGGAGGGCCCAGGCATATGAGAATGCCAAGTTGTTCAAGGAAAAGGTTAAGAGATGGCACGATAAACGAATACAGAAATGAGAGTTCAATGTAGGTGATTATGTCCTGCTATACAATTCTCGCTTAAGATTCTTCGCATGCAAGCTTCTCTCTAAATGGGAAGGTCCTCACGTTATCGAGGAAGTATATTGTTCCGGCGCCATCAAAATCAATAACACGGAAGGAAAATTTTCCTAGAGTGGTAAATGGGCAAAGAATCAAGCATTATATCTCCGGTACTCCCATAAATGTTGAGACCAATATCATAACTCCAGAGGAGTACATAAGGGATGTTTATCAGCCTGTTTCAGACCCTCAAAACAAAGAGGTATCTGTTTCGGTAAGTAATTCAACTCCGAAGCTTTTCCAATAGGACATTTCCTCCGTTTTGGAATTTTTGGAAAATTAGAAAAATGAAAAGCAGTCCGGAGAGCGCACGAGGTGGCCACAAGCTTGGTAGCCGCCACCTACCCCCCCTCGCGGCTGCTACAGGGCTTGTGGGCACCTCATGTGCCTCCCGGACTCCGTTTTCTTGCGGAGCACTCCTTCTGGTCCAGAAAAAAATCATTATATATACGCCCGAAGGTTTTGATCTCCGTATCGCGCAATTTTCCTCTGTTTTTGTTTCGAGCCTCTTGTCTACCGCAGATTTAGAGCAAAGATGTGTCAGGAATCTGTTGGGGAGAATGATCTTCCCCAAGTTCATGAAGAAGTAGATGCTGATCTGAAAAGAGTAGAAGTCACGGAAGCAAGGGACAAAGCTAAGGAGAAAACCCAAGCTAGGGAGGAAGTTCAACATATGTTCAACATTGAAGACGTTGAAGGAGTAGATTTTCTCCAGCCCTTCCTCCACGTGTTGTCTCCATCCTTGATTGAACTCTTGAGGTTTTGCGAAACCACTCGTGCTCGCAATATTTCCCTTTCTCGTGAAGTTGTTTTGCTGGAAAACCATGTCGCAGATCTCAAAGGTCTAAATCAAAGATTGATAGCTCTCTTGGAATCAAAGATTGATAGCTTTTACCTTTGTTTTAGTTCTTTCCATTTCAGTTTTCATTTCTTCTCCTAGTGGAATAAGTCTTTGGTGTTTAGTTGAGTCTTTTGCCTTGTGTCTCCCCCGATGTATTCGAGCTTGCGAGCTATATAATAAAGAGTATCTTAGTCAAGGGGTTTGCTTTGTGTCGTGATCAAAAGTATGAAAAGAAGGATAGCATGCAAGATCGTGAGATGATCTTATGGAAAGTGATAGCTTCACATATGACAAGTATGATGATTGAAACTTGTTGTGAATAGACCAACATAGACCCCAGTCATTGTTGCAATTAATAAGAAGTAATAAGGAAAGAGAGGTTCACATATAAATATATCGTCTTAGACACTTTTTACATTTGTGAGCACTCGCCGAACTATTACATGCTTAGGAGTAGATGTTGGACAAGGAAGACAGCATAATGAATTGTCTTTGCTTGGTTCCAAACAATGTTATATGATTAGAGATCCCTTAGCATGTGACGATTGCTTCCACCTCATATTAGCCAAAACTCCCGCACCAAGTAGAGATACTACTTGTGCATCCATAAACCTTCAACCCAGTTTTGCCATGAGAGTCCACCATACCTGCCTATGGATTGAATAAGATCCCTCAAGTAAGTTGTCATCGATGCAAGCAATAAAAATTGCTCTCTAATATGTATGATCTATTAGTGTGTGGAAAATAAGCTTTGTACGAACCTGTGATGAGGAAGACATAAAAGAGACAGACTGCATAATAAAGTTCTTTATCACAGGAGGCAATATAAAGTGACGTTCCACCGCACTAAGAGGACACGCATTCAAACCTCAAGCGCATGACAACCTCCGCTTCCCTCTGTGAAGGGCCTATCTTGTACCTTTACTATTTGCCCTTGTAAGAGTCATGGTGATCTTCACAAATTCCCTATTTTTGCCTTTGTCTTGGCTACCGTCACATGCTTGGGAAAGATCTATATTCATATATCAACTTGGACTTGAGTACTTATGCTTTATTATTGTTGACTTTACCCTTGAGGTAAATAGTTAGAAGGCAAAACTATAAGCCCCTATCTTCCTATGTGTCTAGCTGAAACTTTGATACCATGAGTACCACGTGAGCTGTAATAATTGTGGAAAATAAAAGAGATGATTGAGTATGTGGGTTTGCCTTACAGGCTCTTATTTGACTCTTTCTGATGTTATGATAAATTGCAATTGCTTCAGTGACTTTGGACTGTTGTTGGTTACATTTCGGTAAGGTTTTTGCTTCATACTTTGCTTTGTGAAGGAATTGTTACTTTCCCATAAGAATCTTTATGATGTATTGTTGTTCTATGTGTGATCATGATGCCCTCATGTCCGTATTATGTTTTATTGACACCTTCGTCCCTAAACAAGTGGACATGTTTATGGAACTTGGTTTTCGCTTGAGGACAAGCGAGGTCTAAGCTTGGGGGAGTTGATACGTCCATTTTGCATCATGCTTTCATGTTGATATTTATCGCTTTATGGGCTATTATATTACTTTGTGGTACCATATTTATGCCTTTTCTCTCTTATTTTGCAAGGTTTATTTGAAGAGGGAGAATTCAGGCAGCTGGAATTCTGGACTCGAAAAGGAGCAAATCTGAGTCCTCTATTCTGCACAACTCCAAATGCCCTGAAAATTTACGTGGAATTTTTAGGGAATATACAAAAAATACTGGGCGAAAGAAGTACCAGAGGGGAGCTACCAGGGCCCCACAAGCCTGGTAGCGGCCACCCCCCTGGTGGCGGCTACAGGGCTTGTGGGCTCCCTGACGGCCCACTTGTCCCCCTCTTTTGCTATATGAAGGGTTTCGTTCCAGAAAAAATCAAGAGGCAGCTTTTTCGTGGTTTCGCCGCCGCCACGAGGAGGAACTTGAGCAGATCTAATCTAGAGCTCCGGCAGGACGATCCTGCTGGGGAAACTTCCCTCCCGGAGGGGGAAATCGTCGCCATCGTCATCACCAACACTCCTCTCGTCGGAGGGGAGGCATCTTCTTCAACATCTTCATCAGCACCATCTCCTCTCCAATCCCTAGGTCATCTCTTGTAACCAATCTCCGTCTCGCGACTCCGATTGGTACTTGTAAGGTTGCTAGTAGTGTTGATTACTCTTTGTAGTTGATGCTAGTTGGATTACTTGGTGGAAGAGTTTATGTTCAGATCCTTGATGCTATTCATTACACCTCTGATTATGATTATGATTATGCTTTGTGAGTAGTTACTTTTGTTCCTGAGGACATGGGACAAGTCATGCTAATAGTAGTCATGTGAATTAGGTATTCGTTCGGTATTTTGATATTATGTATGTTTTCTTTTCCTCTAGTGGTGTTATGTGAACGTCGACTACATAACACTTCACCATACTTGGGCCTAGAGGAAGGCATTGGGGAGCAGTATGTAGATGCTGGGTTGCTGGAGTAACAGAAGCTTAAACCCCAGTCTATGCGTTGCTTCGTAAGGGGCTGATTTGGATCCAGTAGTTTAATGCTATGGTTAGACGTTCTCTTAATTCTTCTTTCGTAGTTGCGGATGCTTGTGAGAGGGGTTAATCATAAGTGGGATTCTTGTCCAAGTAAGGGCAGTACCCAAGCGTCGGTC
The DNA here is from genome assembly GCF_904849725.1 of Hordeum vulgare subsp. vulgare. Classification (NCBI taxonomy): domain Eukaryota; kingdom Viridiplantae; phylum Streptophyta; class Magnoliopsida; order Poales; family Poaceae; genus Hordeum; species Hordeum vulgare. The sequence continues at coordinate 554,368,204 of NC_058524.1, read as the reverse complement.
CACCCACATATCAAACTATCAAAGTAACGAACGCGAATCACATGAACATGATGAAACTAGCATGATAGAAATTCCCGTGTGTCCTTGGGAGCGTTTCTCCTCCTATAAGACTTTGTTCAGGCTTGTCCCTTGCTACAAAAGGGTTGGGCCACTTGCTGCACCATTGCAAGTACTTGTTACTTGTTACTTTTCACTTTCTATGTTTCACCTCGCTACATCATCACTTGTTACCGCTACTTTCAGTGCTTGCAGTTATTACCTTGCTGAAAACCGTTTATCAGAGCCTTCCGCTCCTCGTTGGGTTCGACACTCTTACTTATCGAAAGGTCAACGATTGATCCCCTATACTTGTGGGTCATCAGCGAGCAGTGAGGGTCAGCGGTGGTAGGAGAGGGGGGTTGCAGGCTGCCATTGTGCAGGGGTAACTCGAGCAAAGCAGGTGGGCGCGGTGACTTCCTATACAACACATGAAAAACGTGTGCTCTAGGCATGCTCTGGGTGTGCACGGCAGGTACTCGATGGAATGCCACTAGGGTATAGAGGGTTTGGTTTGAGGTGTAACTTAACAGGATGGCTAGGCTGGTTGCCCAAGCTGTGCTAGACATACTGGTTTGGCAGGGAAAGAACTTTTACAATGCATTTTAAAAAGTATGCCAGATCAAGTCATGCACCTATGGTGTTTGACAAAATGCCAATGGCCTCTACTTATTCTTGTTAGCCACCACAATTTCCAAGTTGAGGTCTCCTTCGAAGCTAACAAAGACGGTATGGTCCATCTTGGCAAAATAGAAACTTGCAAGTGCAATTTTTGCAAAAGCGCATTCCTGGACGGAAACAAAATGATGCTATAACATGGTTTCAAACAATGCCACTAGGACTCAAACTCTGGACTTAGGGGTTTTGCAGGATTTTGTGCAAGTAGTAAAATTTTCAAGATCTTTGGCTAAGAAAATAATATGATTGTAGTGCAAACTTCAAATCTGGTCCAGAATAGAAAATAAGTGGTGCTCAAAATTTTCAAAACATAAAGTAGGTTTTTTACACAAAAGTGATTTATATAAACTCCTCAACAACTCCAATTTTTTGTAGAATTTTTGAAGAGTTTCCACTAGGGGTTGTATTGCAAATACCAAGTGGGCTCAAAAATGGAAAAGGATATAATGTTCTCCCTTATTTCAATGCACTTGGCTATATTAGTTCATAAAATTGATTGAATACATACTTGGTCATTTCCAAGTTTTTGTGGAATTTTTAAGAGAAATTATCCAATGGTTGTAGTTCAAATCAGGCCTTAAAAGTAAATTTTTGAATAAATGAACCCTAAAGAAGATATTTAAAAAAATGCTTTCATTTGATTTGGAAATAATTGGAAAAATATTTGAGGCAACACTCAAGTCAATAATATCTCTCAAAAACTCCTACTTAAGAAAGAAATCTTTTTTATAGAATAAAACAAAGAAGGGGTCTGAAAACAGCACAAAACCCAAAAATAAAATTTTAAATTACCATGGCCAATTTTAAATAAATAAAAATCATGGCCAAAATTTTGGGGTGTTAGAAACTCTACCCCCCTTAAGAAAAATCTTGTCCCCGAGATTTGCTAGGGACGTTAAAAATATAAACTCCGACCACACTACCGTATTCACACGAAAATAACCACTCTACGAGGTTATAGTAAAAATGATAATTGGTGCAAGTGGGGTGCGGTACTGGTGCTACACACTATTGCTATGGTTGGGGAAATCGAGGTGTTGCTACGAATGCCTACGACAAAATTTTCAAAAAAGGAAAATTTCATATTTCCGAATTGTGCTTGCCGTACCCGAGTGCACAGTGCTCCCACTCGCTGAAGGTGGACCAGGGCCCACTGTTAGTCTCTTCTTCTTTCTTTGGCTCTCTTATCTCCTCTCTCTCTGTCGCGCTTTTCGCTGCTTGCTCCACATGTGGCATCTAGTGTGTAGGCATCTAGGGTCGTACCGTGGTAGTGCACGGTGTGCTAGCTGCCGGCGCAGCATGCACTCGCATCGCGGTCCAGCGCCTTGTCGGCACTGCTCATGGATTCATCTCCAAACACCGGCGATCGAGCGACGAGCGCTGCTGGTGGACTGCGTCCATCGCACACCGATCTCGGGCTATAAAACGACTGCATCGTTCTCTCCTCTACCTCGCACTCAGCCTCACTCCTCCTTCTTCCTCCTCCTCGTCCTCTCTATTTTCAGGAGCTCGAAGCGAGGCTCCAATGGTGGTTGAGCACCTGGGGTGGCTGATAATCCTGCTGGCTAGAGGAATAGCAGCGATGATCGGATGCGTGATGATCCAGGATGATCGTCGCGATACTGCTGCTCGAGTGGTGGCTCTCCGAAGTGGTAATGAGCATGAAGACTAGGCGTGCACAAAGAGCATGGATGGCTGCTGGCCTGCTGGCAATACTATGCAAAAAAGAAAAACAACCACAATGTATTCCTCATGGGGAAAACTATGGTGCTACCAAGGTCATTAGCTAGGTGTTATCTGTGTGGTTCTGCCCTTAGTGCATTGGCAGAGTGAGTGTGGTTGTGAGCCGGTTGGCATGCGAATAAAATATTTGTTGAAAAAGAGTTTTGCTGCAATAGTTGTATTAAGAAAAATTATAACACAAAGGATTGTCCTAAGGAAAGCAATCGAAGGCAAAATCGCAGCAATCACACAACTGAAATATAACATATGCATGCACCAATATACAAGGTAAGGTACAACCATCACATCACATAGTCATAGACTAGATTAGCAGATACAAACAAGGCGTCCACGGAACACACAAAAATCCAACTGTCATGAGGGCATATTCCTAGAAGTGGAATATCTACTTCGTCTTCAAGGGCGAGCGGTTCGAGGAATCTAGAGGAAGGGTCTATCCTCACGGGTTCGCCAATGGCGATCTGATGGTTTTTGGCAGCAATGGTTTGGAGGAAATCCATCACATGTTGTGTCAAGTGCTCTTGAGCGATGACATACTGCACGAGCCTGATCAACACGGGGTCTCTCTCTGCACGGGTTCCTGGAAATGACGCTGCTCCTCCGCGCACTACATGACTCGGAAAATAACGGTACCCCCTTTCACTAGCATATGGTACTGCAAATCGAAGACGAGTAATCGCTTTGTAGGCAGCAATCTCTATGGCCATTTTCAAGGTAGGCATAGACTTTCCACTAAAGCAGACTTCTATGGGATCTTGGTTAGGGTCCACTGGGAAAATGTGCACGACTCCCCAATATTTCGAGGTAGTGGAAGTGATCCTCGATTTGAATAACTCGTACTAGGGTGGAAGGGGGAGAACCCATGGTACTGCGGGTAAAATCCCACAACATCTTAACAAAATAGCCCGGAGTTGTATTCGGAGTTCTGAGGTAACTCCCTTGGGGTAGCATGGCAAAAAGGTTGTGACTGCATTGCACAAGGTGAAGGGTGCTAGAAAAAGTCACTCGGTGACTCTTATATAGGTGGGGTTGGGGCACAAGCCGTAGGTTGGGTTGGTCTTGGTGGTTGGATTCGCTCTAACGTGGTTCGGTTAAGGCCACAAATAATAGTCCACGGAATGTGACATATTACTGTGGTGGTTGATTGGGAATCGGCTTCTCGTGGTTACATCCAACTATAAGCTATACGGCCAAAAGTACACAGACATGGATATCAGCGGTACTTCTAAAACTAATGGTACAAAAACAACTTGCCCATTTATTTTATGATAATACCAGCTCATACATGACACACAAGAGAACTCGAAAGCAGGGTTGTGGCTTAGTCTACTTCGTTTACATCTAGGTGGGAAGGTCTTGCGGACGTCGAGTTTGCTGGAACCACGGTGTCACGGTTGCTCGGGGAATGAGGTGGAGCTACAGGGCAGGGGTAGCTGTGGTTTCCATTGCAGGGTGAAGTGGCTACCGTTCTGTTGGAGGAGAAATCCCCAAAATGCGGCGAAGCTCGTGACGGGAGATAGGCGCATGATTCGGTTCGGCAGCTGGGACAGACCTCAGGAGCTCAATCGGTCTCCCAAACAACACTACAAGGTTGCTGGCATCGGGCTCCACTTCTCTCCTCCTTGGGTCACGATGGGCCAACTCTTCACGAGCTGCAAGCAGGTCGAGGGTGACCTGGTCGTATGGTGCCTCTTGCGCTCTCAGGTAGCGCACGAGGTGCAACAGGGTGGGGTTGGTCTCATGGTCTCCGCTGGCGACTTGGAGCGGCCTACCATAACCTTCACGGCTAGGGTAGTAGTAGAACGAGCGACAGTTAACTCTTGGCGACAGGTGCCGGAGTTGAACTATTGCCTCTCGAGCCGCCAGCTGGATGGCTTCGGGCTCGTAGGAAGTTGTCTTTCCGGTGAACCGATGGGGACACTCTTGGGTGATACTTCTGCCGTAGATGTGTACCGTGGCACAGAAGTGACGGATGGCATCACTCGTGTGCTCTTGGTACACAACATATTCCGGAGGCTCTTCATTGACAAAGGTAACGATGGGACAGATTGGCTAGGATGCCTACAAAACCTCCTTGGTCCGCAGTAGTGGTCTCATTGTGAACAATGGGGCTTGGCATCTAGGGAGGTGGTGGTGGCTGGGATGTGCCGTGTTGTGCAATCGTTCCCTTTATAGGAAAGGAAAACAAAGTCTTCCCTTGCAAGATTGCAAAAAGGACAACTTGGTTCTTGGCGTGTGACCACAGGGTTAGTCTGATAGGTTGGGCACCAATTGCCGAAAGGTGTTGGTGAACACTATTCGGGCTATGGGTTTGGGCAGGCTTGGCTGGTTGGTTACCTAGGTTTTATTGACCCGTCTAAGATAGGATTAGCCAATGGTCAACCTGCCTCTGATACCAAGGTTGTCAGGACCAGATTTTTGGGGATTTTAATATCCCTTCAAAATGGCCCTTATGCATACCAGCCCCAGGAATACTGTTAGCTGGTGCACAAATCCTTCATACATTTGTCCAACCAAAAACACAAACTTGAAGTACAAGACCGAGGTGGTCCATAGCATACATAAAAAAGGTTTCTAATGGTTCATGGAGGAAGCATTTCGGGGATCTCCAGCGTCTATGGGACTCAATTTCCCATAGAAACAGCTGACCTGGATAACTCCTATCTGATGCGGCTGCTGTCCTCGCTGCCTAGGTTAAGGGTTTATTGTCGAGTTCCTCCTCTCCAAGCACGAATTCTGGCCAGGAAAATAGGTAGGGACAAGCGAGTGCGTACTTTGAATGTACTCGCAAACATCATGAAACAAACATAAATTGGCAGGGTTAATAAACACTTGGAATAATACTACAATACTTCGTCAACCATGATGTACTTCTCAAGTACTAGTAATAAAATATAATCATACTAAGATATTAATAAGCAATCAATAAGGATAAGATTAATGGATGTGATATAAAACATTCCTCCGTCGGGCGTCTGAATGACGCCACATACATGGCTTGAATAAAATAATAACAAGCGTGCCATAGTCGGGGTCTGACCGACACCAATAAAGGGCTTATATGAAAACATAAACATGCCACAGTCAGGCGTCTAAGCGACACCACATAAAGGGCTTATATGAAAGGATAAACATGCCGTGGTCGGGCGTCTAAGCAACACCACATAAAGGGCTTATATGAAATGATAAACATGCCACAGTCGGGTGTCTAAGTGACACCACATAAAAGTCTTATATGAAATGATAAACGTGTCGCAGTCGGGCATCTAACCGACACCACATAAAGGGCTTATATGAAATTTTAAACATGCTGCAGTCAGGTCTCTAAGAGACACCACATAAAGGGCTTATATGAAATGATAAATATGCCGCAATCGGGTCTCTAAGGCAACCACCTAAAGGGGTTATATGAAATGATAATAAATAATGAACATCGAGGAGGTAGAACTGTCCCAGGTATATTCAGCAATCATAATCATAGGGGTTATTCCACAAAAAATAATGTTTATGATCATCCACCATATTTCCTCATTAGCCTCACAATTTCTTTAACTACCTCCGAAGACCAACACTCACACCGACACTTGACTTGTCAACCAGTCGTCCTTTACCGTGGACACGGCTAGTCGAATAGTTTTGACACTGCAGAGAGGGTGTACTCTTTACCCACACCCCACGGGTTTTGATAGTCACTAGGACTAGTCCCACGTACGGGATTTTAGAAGTAAACTCTCAGAATGGGTACACGCCCATTTTTACCCCCGCGAAGCCCGGCTTCACCCGGACTACGCTGCCAGGGAAAAACCATAGACAAAGGCTCTGACCTCAACTAGCATGGGATCAAATTTATACTGTGCGCTACATGGGAATGGACATTCCCTCTCAGACCCAGACTGGAAACACCCATGCCCCCTGATAGGATGACTCAATTTAGTCCAGTGCCCCGGATACCTTCATCCCGTCCTCTTTACTTGGTGTGTACTTGGTAATAGGTTTACGACCAACTGAATCATATTCCCTTTCAGGAAGACATGTGGTAGCACGAAGGGTTAAGGTGACACACTTACATGAATGGATCTATGGTCGACTCACGAGGTTCAAATTATTCCCTGCATGATTGGCATAATCAAAATGTTTTATCACCGTAGACAGAGTCACTACCCGTCGTATCCCAACATGCCTCGCTGACCACTCTCGTCCCACAAGATGTCAGTCCGAAGGTCGTGTATCCACAAGAAGCTGACTCTCATTGGATCCTATCCGATAGACATGTGTGGTAGGAAGATGTGACTGATGTCCCTCGCATCTTAATGATGCAACAATTATACTTTCAAATTATGATGCCACATGCATGACTGTCACATGAAATAACAACAGTTGTATAAAATAAGCATAATTTTATTATCTTCAAGAAACCCACACAAAACCAAGATCTATGTAGGTTTAGAATGCTTGCCTTCCAAGTGTAGAGAGGTAGGCTGCACTCCAAATCTTTTGAAGTTTGTGCTCCTCTCTCCATAGTCTAGTTTGAAAAATATTCTAATTAACACACAATATAAAACATTACAGAAATTTGTTTTTTAAAATTTCAAATAAATAATAAAATAAACTAGATAAAATTTGAAAGAGGTGAGAAAAACAATCAGCTCATTTGGACTATTATTTTAGAAACTAGAGCCAGTCAAAGTTCTGTTTTAAAAAGAAATCAGCTAAAGAAGACGTTTCCGTTCAAATACGCTTTCGAATGGGGGAAACTTACCAAGCCAACTACACCTTCCCTTCAGGGAAGCGCACTCACCGGGTGCGTGGCCGAGGGAACCGGCCCACTCACCAATAGATGGGACCCATCTGTCGGGTTCTCCTTCCTCCTCCCGCGCACGCTAACACAGAGCAGGGGAGTGCACTCTGGTGGCGATTGGCAGTGACACAATGCACCATTTGCAACGTTCCGGCTATGCATCTGTTCAGAAATGGAAAAGGATATAATGTGCTCCCTTATTCCAAAGCACTTGGCTATATTACTTCATAAAATTGATTCAAAAACATACTAGGTCATTTCCATGTTTTTGTTGAATTTTTTAAATAATTTATCAAATGGTTGCAGTTCAAATCAGGCCTTAGAAGTAAAAATTTTAATAAAGAACCCTAAATAAAATACTTATAAAAATTCCTTCATTTGATTTGGAAATAATTAGAAAAATATTCGAGGCAACACTCAAGTCAATAATTGTTGGAAATATGCCCTAGAGGCTATAATAAATTAGTTATTATTATATTTCTTTGTTCATGATAATCGTTTATTATCCATGCTATAATTTATTGATTGGAAACACAAATACATGTGTGGATACATAGAAAAAACACTATCCCTAGTAAGCCTCTAGTTGACTAGCTCCTTGATGAATGATGGTTTAGGTTTCCTAGCCATAGACAAGTGTTGTCACTTGATAACGGGATCACATCATTAGGAGAATGATGTGATGGACAAGACCCAAACTATAAACGTAGCGTATGATCGTGTTAGTTTATTGCTACTATTTTCGGCATGTCATTGTATTTGTTCCTATGACCATGAGATCATGCAACACCTGGACACCGGAGGAATACCTTGTGGGTTATCAAACGTCGCAACGTAACTAGGTGACTATAAAGGTGCTCTACAGGTATCTCCAAAGGTGTCTCTTTGGTTGGCATGGATCAAGACTAGGATTTGTCACTCCGTGTAATGGAGAGGTATCTCGGGGCCCACTCGGTAATACAACATCACAACAAGCCTTGCAAGCAATGTGTCTAAGGACTTAGTTATGGGATCTTGAATTACGGAACGAGTAAAGAGACTTGCCGGTAATGAGATTGAACTAGGTATGGAGATACCGACGATCGAATCTCGGGAAACTAACATACCGAAGGACAAAGGGAACAACATATAGGATTAACTAAATCCTTGACATAGTGGTTCAACCGATAGAGATCTTCGTAGAATATGTGGGAGCCAATATGGACATCTAGGTGCCACTATTGGTTATTGACCAGAGAGTGTCTCAGGTCATGTATGCATAGTTCTCGAATCCGCACGGTCTGCACACTTTAGGTTCGATAATGTTTCAGTATAGTTGAGTTATATGTGTTGGTGACCGAAGTTTTGTTCAGAGTCCCGTATGAGATCCCGGTTGTCACGAGGAGTTCTGGAATGGTCCATAAATGAAGATTGATATATAGTAAGTTGGTATTTGGATTCCGGAAGATTTTCGGCATTGCCGGCAGTGTACCGGGAGTGACGAATGGGTTCCGGGGGCCCACTATGTGGGCCCACCAAGCCCCAAGGGGTCCACGTGGGTTTATTGGATGCGCAATAAGAAAAGCCGATGAGGAAAAAGTGGAAAATCCAAAAGAGGTGGGAAATTAAGGAAGGAGTCCTAATCCAAGTGGGATTTGAGGAGGACTCCTCCCTCCTCCACTTCGGACGACCCAAAGGCTCCTCCCCTGTGGCGCAAGGCCTACCCCCTCCCTCCTCCTATATATACTAGAGGTTTAGGGTTGTTTGAGACACAACTTTGCCACGTGTTGCCCTCTCCTCTATATCGTAGTTCTTCCTCTAGATCGGTTCTCTGCAGAGCTCGGGCGGAGCTGTGCAGGAATAGATCACCACCACCACCGGAGCGCCGTCATGCTGCCGGGAAACTCATCTACATCCTCTTATCTCTTGCAGGATCAAGAAGGCGGAGATCGTCATCTAGTTGTACGTGTGCGGAACGCGGAGGTGTCATCCGTTCGGTAGTTGATCAGGACGGATCGTGAGACGGTTCGTGGGATGGATCGTGGGACGGATCGTGAAGACGTACCACTACATCAACCACATTTATTAAAGCTTCCGCATAGCGATCTACAAGGGTATGTGGATCCGATCTCCCTCTCGTCGATGATCATCACCATGATAGGTCTTCATGTGCATAGGAATTTTTTTGTTTCCCATGCTACATTCCCCCAACAATAATATCTTTCCAAAATTCCTACTTAAGAAAGAAATATTTTTATAAAATAAAACAAAGAAGGGGTTTGATGACAGCAGAAAACCCAAAAATAAATTTTGAAATTACCATGGCCAATTTTAGATACATAAAAATCATGGCCAAAATTTTGGGGTGTTACATACACTACTAGGGAAAACCCTAGTAGTAGCGCTTGAAATATGCATAGCAGTAGCGCTAGGCCAAGCGCTACTGCTATCGCGCTACAGCTAAACCCTAGTAGTAGCGCTGGTATGGGCAGCGCTACTGGTAAGTAGTGTTAGCAGTAGTGCTTCCCTGTCCAACACTACTGATAACTATCTATAGCGCTTGTTGATATGGCGCGCTGCTGCTAAACCGCGCTACTGGTAAGTATTTTCAAGCGCTACTGGTAAGTATTTCTGCTTTCATAGATTGGCACCCTCTACGTATTTGTGATGTATTTATACAGGCTCTATACAATAGTTTCATCACATCATATTAAACATACACTATTCTCACATATCATAGACATACAGTAGTCTGGTCATACCATCATCATCATCATCATCATTCAACACAAATATCATCACATCATCTCGAAAATAGGGATACATAAGTGCGATCATATCATGTCTCAAATAAGTGCAACTGCATGGTCATGGAACACCCACAAGTTTCATCATCTCTATCTACAACATGATGTTGAAGAGAAGAGCGATCAGCATGAGGAAGAGGGCGACTATGTAGTACTGACAGTCCCGCCCCTGCTCATGCCGGAGTGTCCACCTCAAGTAACTACTTTCCGCTTCGGCTCTCGTGTCGAACCCTCTATGCTAGCACATGGGTACCTAGGCCTGAGCGGCTGGCGAGTGGTCGTAGACTCCTGGAACCCTACCAACGTACACCGCGTACTAGTCCTTCGCCATCTCTGATCTAGGTACCTACATCGTGAGTTGTTGATTTGAACGATAATATGCAACATAATGTACTTAAGAAAACAAAGAGGACTGATTAGCAAAACAAAAGCAACAAATAGTAAACATAAATAACGAAGTTCCTCATACCCAAATGTGACGCCCTCGGCTTAATCGTACGCTAAACATACACGCAAATGCGTACGATCAAACCCAAGGACTCACGGGGAGATATCACAACACAACTCTAGACACAAATAAAATAACATCAGCTTCATATTACAAGCCAGGGGCCTCGAGGGCTAGAATACGAAAGCTCGATAAACACACGAGTCAGCGGAAGCAACAAATATCTGAGTACAGACATAAAACATGGGGTGCCTTAGAGAAGGCTAGCACAAAAGATACAACGATCGAACGAGGCGAGGCCTCCTGCCTGGGAACCTCCTAACTACTCCTGATCATCAGCGGCCTCCACGTAGTAGTAGGCACCGTCGGGGTAGCAGTCGTCGGCGGCGGGGACCTCCATCTCCTGGGCTTCATCATCTGGTCGCAGCAAACGGATCAAGGGAACAAGGGGGGAGCAAAGCAGCGGTGAGTACTCATCCAAAGTACTCGCAAGTCTTACATCAGAACTATTCTAATTATGCATCAGTATCAAAGAAGGGGGTTATATGTGGACTGACTGCAGCAATGAGAGAATAGAGAGAGAAGGCCTAGTCCTATCAAAGACTAGCATCTTCAGGGTCTTGCAGCAATAGACGAGAGTAGAACAGGGGTAACACAAGAATAGTCATATTGTTGCAGCAATATTAAAGTGAGGTCACGCCTAAAGATCCTCCCTCGACTCCCTGCAAGGAAGCAATCCCGAGGCAAACTAAATCCAGTTAAGTAACAATTGTAGTTGTAAAAGATCGGGGCACAACTCCAAGTCGTCCTGTAACCGTGGACACGGCTATCTGAATAGTTAATTTTCATCCCTGCAGGGGTGCACCACATGTCCCATCACGCTCGATAACACTCTGGCCGGACATACTTTTCTGGGTCCTGCCCGGCCTCGGAATATCGACATGTCGCAGCCCCACCTAAGACTAATCAGAGAGGCCAGCCCGCCGGTCTAAAACCTAAGCACAAAGGGTTCATGGGCCCAGTTCCCCTTCACGCTCCTGCACGTGGCGTGGGCGGCCGACGTCAGTCCTAGCATCCCTTAATCACAAGCGCGATGCATCTCGGGACCACTCGGGCGCGCGCCGCTACATTGCTGGCATCTGAAAAGCTTCGGCTGATACCGCGACGCCGAGTACCCATAATTCTTCCCGCGTAGCCGGTTAGTGCGAAAAGGTCTCCGACCAACCCAGATCAAATACCCAAATCCATTAGCATTTTAGTTAGGCCAGCAACACAGTCTCACGGGAATCCACCCGGCTTACACTAATCACCAATGATCCCAGTAACATGGTCGAGTAACTGTGTGGTTGTAACATCGAGGGAATCCGAGGTATCACCCTCGTTGGATTCCGAACGATGTACCCGTCAAGGTGGGCTTAGAGGAATCACCCTCGGGGGTCCCACACTCGCGGGGTTGCATGACAGAGGCGTCATCGGGAATGGTGAAAGAGGAATCACCCTCGATAACCATGACGGACTAGCTATACTACAGAGATATCATCAGGAGTACTTAGCGAGGTGTCACCCCCAGTACCCGATAGTATCTCTGTAGCGTCGTACAACGAAGGGGGGTGAATGTGCTGTGTCGGGTTTGGCTCGTCGATCAGAGATCGAGATTTGAAAACAAGCGGGGCAACTGAGCTACGGGGTCAGAGGGGATGACTGCTCCACCTATACTAAGCATATTAAAAGTACAGGACTGAAGGTAGCAGTTCATCAAAAACAGGCTATGCATCAGATATAGGAGCTAACTACAACAGTAGCAAAATACTAATGCAAGCAGTAGGAAGAAAGACATAGGCGATATAGGAATGATCAAGGGAAGTTTGCTTGCCTTGCTGCTCTGCGGCAAAGGACTGATCGGCAGGCTCGTAGATGTACCCGGCAGCAGCGTCAGTCTCGGGGTCTACCGGTAAGAAGAGGGGAAGAAACAATAAATAATAGCACCGATGCAATACAAAGCATGACATGGAAAAATGCAGGCTAGACATGAGCTAACGCAGCAACATCCGTCATAGACGGGTCGGAAGAATATCTGACGATATTTTTCGGGTCTCGGGCTACTACCGGTTACACTGGAAGCGATGGAAAAGTTCCATGTTTGCTATGCTAGGGACGCGTGACAGACGAACGGACCGTGTATCCGGGATCGTCTCGCTTTGCTGATCAACTTTCATGTTGAAATTATTTTGATCTGACTTACGGATTATTTAATATTAATTTTCAAAGTTTTATTAATTATTTAAGAATTAAAAACAGATTTAAAAGATTTAATAAAATCCCATTATGACATCATCGCGATGTCATGCTGACATCAACATTTGACCGGTCAACTGACCTACGGGTCCCGAACGTCATAGGCACAAGTTTTTATTAAGATTAATTATTTATTAATCAGATTAATTCAACGAGGGACCCACGTGTCATACTCTAATTATGTTAATTAATTATTTTAACTAATATATCTATTTATTTATTTAATGAAACATTATTTTTTTATTATTTATATTAACTACCGCGTGGGGCCTCCCTGTCATAGACAGCGGGTGCATTGGCCCCACCGGTAAGTGGCCTAAGGTTATTTTCTCATCTTTTTTATTAGATACCTAACCGTGGAAATACCGTATTTCTTTAAATATCCATATACGCAAATACATACATCACATCTCATACATACATACATACATACGCATTTAATACATCATTTGTTTTTATTCATTTTTCTTTTCTCTCACAACACTCATCTCTCTCTTTGTTAACAGAGACAGAGAACTCTCTCTAACTCCACCTAGAAGAACACAAACTTCAATCCTTCCTACCGGAGTCTACCGTCGACGGATCGAGGCCCCGTTTGCCGGAACGGAACCGGGACGGTGAGGAGATCGACATGGTGGGAGGAGCCCGAGGAGGGGCTCACCGACGGTGACGTGACGGCCCGGTGAAGCCGGAGTTCGCATGAAGGTGATGGTGGAGACGGCGTGGTTCCGGTGGAGACGGGCGTGCCGGCGAGGAGGAGCCGGCCGGAGGTTCGCCGAGAGGGGCCCCGGTGAGGAGGGGCCCCCGAAGATGGAGCCGCCGACGGGGAGGGGCGGCCACCGTAGAGAGGGCCGCCGGAGATGGACCTCCCGGAAGGGGCCGGCCGCCGAGATGGGGGGCCGAGGTGGCCGGCGCCCCTGCCGGCGGGGTGGAGGCCGAGAGGGGGCTCGCCGCGGAGAGAGGGGAGGGGCCGCCGGGGGGAGGAGGAGGTCGTGAGGTGGGGGGCCGCCGGGAGAGGAGGGTCGGTGGAGGGAGGCCGTGGGGGGGCTGCCGGCGGGAGGAGAAGAGGCCGTCGGGGGGGGCTGCCGGCGGGATGGGAGAGGGGCTCACCGGCCAGGGAGGAGGCGAGGTGGAGAGGTGTCGTGGGGATGGGGGGCTCTCGGTTGGTGGGAGCCGAGAGAGAGAGGGAGTGGAGGGATCGTGGGGAGGGAGAGTCACGGGAGGAGAGGAGGGAGTTACGGGAGGTGGGGAGGGGCCTCTCGTGAGGTGAGGGGCCGTCGGTGGGGGGTGGGGCCCCCCCACGAGGGGGGTGGCTGGCGGCGGCGCTCAGGGGGGGGAGGGAGTAGCGGGGTGGCGGCTAGGGTTTGAGCCAGGGAGGGGTTGGGGAGGCCGGCTGGGCCACTTGGCCCAGTTGGGCCGGTTGGGGTTGTTTTATTTTTTCTTTTTTTTGTTTGATTTGTTTTGTTTTGTTTTACCTTTTCCCTTTTCTTTTTATTATTTCTTTCTTTCTAATTTCTTTTCACTAACTGATTTTTCTTTTTAAATACTTTCTTTTAACATACTTTCTTTTACAATTTATTATACATACTTTTAATTCTCTCTTTCATATACATATTCTTTTAATACTTGTAATGAACCGATAAAGTACTTCCCTTTTGTTTTCAATTTTTGGATCTGGACAGACTCGAATCAACACGGCTCTAAGATGGGAATTTGATGACGTGGCATCATTAGCGATTGATCATTGTTGCTTAATTACAATAATTTCTGTTGCAAGAGTCGAGGATGTCACAATTCTCCCCTACTAACAAGAATTCTCGTCCCGAGAATTAAGAAGTAGAGGGAAAGAGCCCGGGGTATTCATCACGAAGATGATCCTCGCGTTCCCAAGTGGCTTCATCTTCAGAGTGATTTGACCACTGCACCTTAAGGAACTTGGTGACCTTGCGACGAGTCTTACGTTCAGCTTGGTCGAGAATGCGGACCGGATGCTCTTTATAAGAGAGGTCTTGTTGTAGCTCAAGCATATCGTGATCCACTGCTCGAATAGGGTCCTTGAAGCAGCGACGGAGCTGAGAAACATGGAAGACATCGTGAACCTGAGAAAGGTTCGCCGGCAGTTCCAATTGATAAGCCACTCTTCCACGCCTTTCGAGAACAGTGAAAGGACAAATATAACGAGGAGCTAACTTGCCCTTGATTCCGAAACGGTGTGTGCCTCTCATTGGTGTGACACGAAGATAAGCCTTTTCGCCAGGTTGATAGACCATATCTTGATGATGACGGTCATACTGAGTCTTCTGACGAGACTGAGCAGCCTTCAGATTCTCATGAATAATGCGGACTTGATCTTCGGCATGTTGAATAATATCCGGACCGAAGAGTGATCGTTCCCCAGTTTCTGACCAATTCAGAGGAGTCCGACACCTTCGCCCATACAACACTTCGAAAGGGGCCATCTTTAGACTAGCTTGATAGCTATTGTTGTAAGAGAACTCGGCATACGGGAGAGATTTCTCCCATTTCTTACCGAAAGAAATGACACAAGCTCGAAGCATGTCCTCGAGAATTTGGTTGACTCGTTCAACTTGTCCCTGGGATTGAGGATGAAATGCAGTGCTGAAGGACATATGAGTCCCCATAGCCTTCTAAAAACTTTCCCAGAATTTTGAAGTGAACAAGCTGCCACGGTCCGAACTGATTACCAACGGAATACCATGAAGTGAAACAACTCTTGACATATAAAGATCTGCCAGTTGACTAGCATTAATCGTTTCCTTGACGGCCAGGAAATGTGCAACTTTGGACAGTCAATCAATGACGACAAGAATAGCATCATTACCCTTCTGAGATCTGGGAAAACCAGTGACAAAGTCCATTTCAACATGGTCCCATTTCCACTCGGGAATAGAGATAGGCTGCAGAGTTCCCGCAGGCTTTTGGTGTTCTCCTTTGATACGCCGGCATATATCACATTCTGCCACGTAGCGTGCAATGTCTTGTTTCATATTGGGCCACCAGAATATTTGCCGGATGTCTTGGTACATCTTGGTACTACCCGGGTGAATAGACAATGGTGTGTCATGAGCTTCTTCCATCACCTTCCCAGTCATCCTGAGATTTTCCTTCTTATTTGGGACGAATAGGCGACCCTTGAAATACAAGGCGCCACCTTCATCAACAGTGAAAAAGGAGGGTTTACCCTTCGCAATATAGCTCTTAATCCTGTCGACATCATCGTCAAAGTCTTGCAGATTCTTTATGGAGCTCACAAGATCTGGTTCAACCACTACGTTACTGAGGGAACCCTGATTAACAACACGGAGGTTCATCTTTTGATACTCTTCAGGAGGGGGAACAAGGTAACCCTGAGGAACAATGTGGAGGTTCAGCTTACGGAATTCCTCTTGCAGACGATCGTGAACCTGATGAACCTGGAGGTGGTTGCAGTATGACTTGCGACTTAAGGCATCAGCCATTACATTAGCCTTGCCAGGGGTATATGATATACTACAGTCAGAATCTGCTATACGCTCCATCCATCTTTGTTGACGTAGGTTCAACTCCGGTTGAGTGAACAAGTACTTCAGACTTTGATGGTCGGCGTAGATTTCACAGTGATTACCGACAAGGTATTGTCGCCATTCCTTCAATGCATGAATGACTGCGGCAAGCTCGAGGTCATGAACTGGGTAGTTCTCTTCATGAGCACGCAGTTGACGTGAAGCATAAGTGATCACCTTGCGATCTTGCATTAGGACACAACCTATTCCTTGACGAGAAGCATCACAGTATATGACAAAATCCCTTTTCGTATCTGGAGGAGCAAGTACTGGAGCGGACGTCAGTTTGTCCTTGAGTGCCTGGAAACTTTCCTCACATTTATCAGTCCATTCATAATTAACACCTTTGTGAAGCAGGTTGGTTAAGGGCTTCGCAATCTTGGAGAAGTTCTCGACGAATCGACGGCAATAGCTGGCGAGTCCGAGAAAACTTCTAACTTGCTTGACATTCTTCGGGGGAGTCCAGTCAAGAATAGCTTGAATTCATTCGGGGTTGACCGCAATACCATCCTTGGAAATCACATGACCAAGGTAAGTCACTTCGTCTAGCCAGAACTCACATTTGGAATACTTCGCATAGAGTTTATGCTCCCGAAGCTTATCCAGTACAAGACGAAGATGTTCAGCATGCTCTTCTTTGTTCTTCGAAAACACCAGAATATCATCCAGATATACCACGACAAATTTGTCGAGGTAGTCCATGAATATATAATTCATCAATCGAGAGAAGGTTGCCGGTGCATTGGTTAAGCCGAAGGACATGACGGTGTACTCGTATGATCCATATCGAGTAACAAAGGCGGTCTTTGGAATATCCTCCTTGCGAACACGGATCTGGTGGTATCCCAATCTCAAGTCGAGCTTAGAGAAAACGGTGGAACCAGCAAGTTGATCATACAAATCATTTATCCGAGGGAGAGGATATTTGTTCTGAATAGTGGCCTGGTTGATAGGACGATAGTCTTGAACCAATCGATTTGTTCCATCCTTCTTCTTAATAAAGAGAGAAGGTGCTCCCCAAGCAGAGGAACTCGGACGGATGAAACCCAGACGGAGCGAGTTGTCAATTTCTTGCTTAAGTTCAAGGAGTTCATGTGGTGGCATTTTATAAGGACGCTTGGCAATAGGAGTGGTACCGGGTACCAAGTCAATGACAAACTCGACAGCTCGAGCAGGGGGAATCCCCGGAAGTTCTTCTGGAAAGACATCTTGGAACTCTCGGACCACTGGAATGTTTTCAATCCCTTCAAGAGGCGACGTATTTAATGCATTCAAAGCATACAGCCGTGCCTCAGCATTACGGACGAGATGAGCATGGTAGCTTACTAGTTCATCTGAAGGGTGTAGGAGGTGGACGGTCTTGGTGGCACAAACGATCGATGCCGTATGAGCTTTCAACCAGTCCATCCCCAATATGAGATCAATGTTGGATGACTTTAGTAGGATGGGGTTGGCAAGGAATTCTAATCCTCCAATTTCAACTGGAACATGGGGGCAAACCACAGAGGTTCGGCATTCGCCCCCAGGGGTGTTTACCACTATCGGGATGTTCATCTCTTCGCTCCTAATGTCATGCATGTATGCAAAATTTTCTGACATAAAGGAATGCGATGCTCCTGTATCAAACAATACAGAAGCAGGTACTGAGTTAACGAGAAGTGTACCCATCACGGTAGCAGGCTGGTCTTGAGCTTGACCCATATCAATGTTGTTGGCCTGACCACGAACATAAGCAGGCTTAGTGTTGAAGTTGCGGTTCTGGTTGTTGCCACGGCCAGCTGTGGGAAGTGCCAGCTGATTCGGATTCTGCCTGCAGTCTCTAGCACGGTGACCTGGACGGCCACACTTGAAGCACAGCCCGTCCTCAGGGCGGGAAGGAGGAACTCGAGGCGGTGGAGCTGGGAGCCTCGGCTGCCTAGGTGGTGGAGGAGGCAGGCGAGGTGCAGCATAGGACGGCCTCGAAGTAGGAGCAGGTGCATGGTACATGTTGTTGGGAATCCAGATCTTCCGCTTCTGTGCAGATGAGCCCGAAGATGAGCCCATGTCACGGTTGCGCTTGCTGCTATCTTTGTATTCCTGCAGACCAGTCTCAACCTAAATAGCCTTGTTCACGAGGGTGGCGAAATCAGCATAGTCCTGAATGAGGAGTGTCAGCTTGATATCAGGGTGGAGGCCTTCACGGAACTTCTCCTGCCTGCGTGCATCAGTCGCAATGTCTTCTTCAGCATAGCGAGATAATTCCAGAAATTCCCGCTGATAAGCATCCACAGTCTTGTTGCCCTGGACCAAGTTGCGGAACTCACGCTTCTTCCGGTCCATGATTCCCTGGGGAATGTATCGAGCACGGAAAGCAGCCTTGAACTCTGCCCAAGTGATGATAGTTCCATCGGGCTGAGAGCGCCTGTGGCTGTCCCACTATTGAGCAGCGGGACCCTTCAGAAAGTAGGCGGCAAAGTTGACATAGCTCGCCAGGGGCACATTGGCAGACTCTCGCTCATAGGAAATTTCACGGAGCCAGTCATCAGCATCTAGAGGCTGAGTTGAGCTGCGGTAGATCGCAGGGTTGAGACGGCAGAAGTCTTGCAGTGTCACGCCTTGTGGTTGGTTCATGTTCGGCCTTTGGAACTGATCCATGAGCCCTTGCATAAACTGGCGGTTCAGCTCAAACTGTTGGATCATCCCCGCCATATACTCAGGAGGCGGGGGTGGTGCATCGTTGGCAGGGCCACATGGGCGACCAGCTGGTCTAACCATCCTGTTAAATATTTAGCAGGGGTAGTTTAGCTTAAAGTAATTGCAAAGGCATCGTACGCATTCATGAAGTAATCAAGCATAATGAAAGGGAAATGCGATAGATACTCCATAGTAGTTGAGTTCGACATACAGACCCATAAATAAGTTCGATTACACACTAACGATTAAAAACTCGAAATTTGGCGATAGCCCGGACGCATTTGACGATACCCTGGACTCACTAGGCGGCGCGTAGGCACGCGGTGGAAGAGTACCACAACGAGATGTAGCGATAAGGCTACATCAACGTCGGAGAGGACGATCGAATCCTGGTAGCTGGCGGTGATAGAAGGTAGGGACAGGACCCTGTGTCCCGTTGTGACTCTGGTGAGGGTACCGCATCCAGTCGAGCAGCTGAGGTCCAAGTGCAGGGGTTCTACACCCAACATCAGTCCACTCGAGAGCTGATGGTAGCTCTGTCCTGCTCGGCTCGCGGATGCGCATAGGTGGAACCCTCGGACAGTGTGATGGCTGCAGCTCTGTCAACGCGTCGTAAAGACGAGCGCGCGTAGCATACAGCTCCACAGTCAGAGCTCGGAAAGCACGATCCATTGCCTTAGTGTACTGCACCAGAATCCGCGCGTCGTAGCGACGCGTCACGTAGGGGGCGCAGACAGCGACGTAGGAACGATCGCTGCGCTCCCGAACGTCAGAAGCGTAGGCAGTGAGATCAGACCCAGTCTCATCCCCAGCAGGAGCATGCGGGATGTATCTGTAAGGGCTCTCCTCTAGGTGAGGGTACGCTCCACGGAGACGGGTGATGGCGATGTAGGCCGCATCATGGACGGCCATCTCGACCGACACTCCAATACCACAGAACACGTGGCGCTCGAGGGTCTCGCCGCCCCTCTCGTCGAAGATGCGAACCTCAGCCTGGTACTGGCACTGGTTGTACTCGCGGAAATCCTCGAACACAGTGTACTCGGGGTACCAGCGATATCCCAGCCTGGTCAGGAGATCGACCAAAATGGCCGGGAACCCAGTCGTCTCAGTGGCCTGTGTCAGGCGCACGTGCTGTCTTGCGGGACGCATCTGAAAATAAGATTGACGGATGTCAATGACAGTGTGTGTAATACATATTCGGAAGAAAAAGAGTAGATAGTCCAGCACTCCGGATCGATGTGATTCGAGAACCTAATGTTAGAGTTAGTAAAATCTTTGACCCGAAAGAGAAGAGAAAGTAGAGCCCAGAGTATAGGAAAGGAGTAAAAGATACTAATACCACCCAATTGAGATGTGGGCCCGTAAGCCACAACATCAGTGTTAGTAAAGTTTTTCAAACACTAGACTCAACTTCGGCCAAGGAGTTGGAAAGGGGGCTACCTACAGGCAGTTGGCTCTGATACCAACTTGTGACGCCCTCGGCTTAATCGTACGCTAAACATACACGCAAATGCGTACGATCAAACCCAAGGACTCACGGGGAGATATCACAACACAACTCTAGACACAAATAAAATAACATCAGCTTCATATTACAAGCCAGGGGCCTCGAGGGCTAGAATATGAAAGCTCGATAAACACACGAGTCAGCGGAAGCAACAAATATCTGAGTACAGACATAAAACATGGGGTGCCTTAGAGAAGGCTAGCACAAAAGATACAACGGTCGAACGAGGCGAGGCCTCCTGCCTGGGAACCTCCTAACTACTCCTGATCTTCAGCGGCCTCCACGTAGTAGTAGGCACCGTCGAGGTAGCAGTCGTCGGCGGCGGGGACCTCCATCTCCTGGGCTTCATCATCTGGTCGCAGCAAACGGATCAAGGGAACAAGGGGGGAGCAAAGCAGCGGTGAGTACTCATCCAAAGTACTCGCAAGTCTTGCATCAGAACTATTCTAATTATGCATCAGTATCAAAGAAGGGGGTTATATGTGGACTGACTGCAGCAATGCGAGAATAGAGAGAGAAGGCCTAGTCCTATCGAAGACTAGCATCTTCAGGGTCTTGCAGCAATAGACGAGAGTAGAACAGGGGTAACACAAGAATAGTCATATTGTTGCAGCAATATTAAAGTGAGGTCACGCCTAAAGATCCTCCCTCGACTCCCTGCGAGGAAGCAATCCCGAGGCAAACTAAATCCAGTTAAGTAACAATTGTAGTTGTAAAAGATCGGGGCACAACTCCAAGTCGTCCTGTAACTGTGGACACGGCTATCCGAATAGTTAATTTTCATCCCTGCAGGGGTGCACCACATATCCCGTCACGCTCGATAACACTCTGGCCGGACATACTTTTCTGGGTCCTGCCCGGCCTCGGAATATCAACACGTCGCAGCCCCACCTAAGACTAATCAAAGAGGCCAGCCCGCCAGTCTAAAACCTAAGCACAAAGGGTTCATGGGCCCAGTTCCCCTTCACGCTCCTACACGTGGCGTGGGCGGCCGACGTCAGTCCTAGCATCCCTTAATCACAAGCGCGATGCATCTCGGGACCACTCGGGTGCGCGCCGCTACATTGCTGGCATCTGAAAAGCTTCGGCTGATACCGCGACGCCGAGTACCCATAATCCTTCCCGCGTAGCCGGTTAGTGCGAAAAGGTCTCCGACCAACCCAGATCAAATACCCAAATCCATTAGCATTTTAATTAGGCCAGCAACACAGTCTCGCGGGAATCCACCCGGCTTACACTAATCACCAATGATCCCAGTAACATGGTCGAGTAACTGTGTGGTTGTAACATCGGGGGAATCCGAGGTATCACCCTCGTTGGATTCCGAACGATGTACCCGTCAAGGTGGGCTTAGAGGAATCACCCTCGGGGGTCCCACACTCGCGGGGTTGCACGACAGAGGCGTCATCGGGAATGGTGAAAGAGGAATCACCCTCGATAACCATGACGGACTAGCTATACTACAGAGATATCATCAGGAGTACTTAGCGAGGTGTCACCCCCAGTACCCGATAGTATCTCTGTAGCGTCGTACAACGAAGGGGGGTGAATGTGCTGTGTCGGGTTTGGCTCGTCGATCAGAGATCGAGATTTGAAAACAAGCGGGGCAACTGAGCTACGGGGTCAGAGGGGATGACTGCTCCACCTATACTAAGCATATTAAAAGTACAGGACTGAAGGTAGCAGTTCATCAAAAACAGGCTATGCATCAGATATAGGAGCTAACTACAACAGTAGCAAAATACTAATGCAAGCAGTAGGAAGAAAGACATAGGCGATATAGGAATGATCAAGGGAAGTTTGCTTGCCTTGCTGCTCTGCGGCAAAGGACTGATCGGCAGGCTCGTAGATGTACCCGGCAGCAGCGTCAGTCTCGGGGTCTACCAGTAAGAAGAGGGGGAAGAAACAATAAATAATAGCACCGATGCAACACAAAGCATGACATGGAAAAATGCAGGCTAGACATGAGCTAACGCAGCAACATCCGTCATAGACGGGTCGGAAGAATATCTGACGATATTTTCCGGGTCTCGGGCTACTACCGGTTACACTGAAAGCGATGGAAAAGTTCCATGTTTGCTATGCTAGGGACGCGTGACACACGAACGGACCGTGTATCCGGGATTGTCTCGCTTTGCTGATCAACTTTCATGTTGAAATTATTTTGGTCTGACTTACGGATTATTTAATATTAATTTTCAAAATTTTATTAATTATTTAAGAATTAAAAACAGATTTAAAAGATTTAATAAAATCCCATTATGACATCATCGCGATGTCATGCTGACATCAACATTTGACCGGTCAACTGACCTGCGGGTCCCGAACGTCATAGGCACAAGTTTTTATTAAGATTAATTATTTATTAATCAGATTAATTCAACGAGGGACCCACGTGTCATACTCTAATTATGTTAATTAATTATTTTAACTAATATATCTATTTATTTATTTAATAAAACATTATTATTTTTATTATTTATATTAACTACCGCGTGGGGCCTCCCTGTCATAGACAGCGGGTGCATTGGCCCCACCGGTAAGTGGCCTAAGGTTATTTTCTCATCTTTTTTATTAGATACCTAACCGTGGAAATACCGTATTTCTTTAAATATCCATATACGCAAATACATACATCACATCTCATACATACATACATACATACGCATTTAATACATCATTTGTTTTTATTCATTTTTCTTTTCTCTCACAACACTCATCTCTCTCTCTTTTAACAGAGACAGAGAACTCTCTCAGGTGTCACCCCCGGTACCCGATAGTATCTCTGTAGCGTCGTACAACGAAGGGGGGTGAATGTGCTGTGTCGGGTTTGGCTCGTCGATCAGAGATCGAGATTTGAAAACAAGCGGGGCAACTGAGCTACGGGGTCAGAGGGGATGACTGCTCCACCTATACTAAGCATATTAAAAGTACAGGACTGAAGGTAGCAGTTCATCAAAAACAGGCTATGCATCAGATATAGGAGCTAACTACAACAGTAGCAAAATACTAATGCAAGCAGTAGGAAGAAAGACATAGGCGATATAGAAATGATCAAGGGAAGTTTGCTTGCCTTGCTGCTCTGCGGCAAAGGACTGATCGGCAGGCTCGTAGATGTACCCGGCAGCAGCGTCAGTCTCGGGGTCTACCAGTAAGAAGAGGGGGAAGAAACAATAAATAATAGCACCGATGCAACACAAAGCATGACATGGAAAAATGCAGGCTAGACATGAGCTAACGCAGCAACATCCGTCATAGACGGGTCGGAAGAATATCTGACGATATTTTCCGGGTCTCGGGCTACTACCGGTTACACTGAAAGCGATGGAAAAGTTCCATGTTTGCTATGCTAGGGACGCGTGACACACGAACGGACCGTGTATCCGGGATTGTCTCGCTTTGCTGATCAACTTTCATGTTGAAATTATTTTGGTCTGACTTACGGATTATTTAATATTAATTTTCAAAGTTTTATTAATTATTTAAGAATTAAAAACAGATTTAAAAGATTTAATAAAATCCCATTATGACATCATCGCGATGTCATGCTGACATCAACATTTGACCGGTCAACTGACCTGCGGGTCCCGAACGTCATAGGCACAAGTTTTTATTAAGATTAATTATTTATTAATCAGATTAATTCAACGAGGGACCCACGTGTCATACTCTAATTATGTTAATTAATTATTTTAACTAATATATCTATTTATTTATTTAATAAAACATTATTTTTTTATTATTTATATTAACTACCGCGTGGGGCCTCCCTGTCATAGACAGCGGGTGCATTGGCCCCACCGGTAAGTGGCCTAAGGTTATTTTCTCATCTTTTTTATTAGATACCTAACCGTGGAAATACCGTATTTCTTTAAATATCCATATACGCAAATACATACATCACATCTCATACATACATACATACATACGCATTTAATACATCATTTGTTTTTATTCATTTTTCTTTTCTCTCACAACACTCATCTCTCTCTCTCTTAACACAGACACAGAACTCTCTCTAACTCCACCTAGAAGAACACAAACTTCAATCCTTCCTACCGGAGTCTACCGTCGACGGATCGAGGCCCCGTTTGCCGGAACGGAACCGGGACGGTGAGGAGATCGACATGGTGGGAGGAGCCCGAGGAGGGGCTCACCGACGGTGACGTGACGGCCCGGTGAAGCTGGAGTTCGCACGAAGGTGATGGTGGAGACGGCGTCGTTCCGGTGGAGACGGGCGTGCCGGCGAGGAGGAGCCGGCCGGAGGTTCGCCGAGAGGGGCCCCGGTGAGGAGGGGCCCCCGAAGATGGAGCCGCCGACGGGGAGGGGCGGCCACCGTAGAGAGGGCCGCCGGAGATGGACCTCCCGGAAGGGGCCGGCCGCCGAGATGGGGGGGGCCGAGGTGGCCGGCGCCCCTGCCGGCGGGGTGGAGGCCGAGAGGGGGCTCGCCGCGGAGAGAGGGGAGGGGCCGCCGGGGGGAGGAGGAGGTCGTGAGGTGGGGGGCCGCCGGGAGAGGAGGGTCGATGGAGGGAGGCCGTGGGGGGGCTGCCGGCGGGAGGAGAAGAGGCCGCCGGGGGGGGCTGCCGGCGGGATGGGAGAGGGGCTCGCCGGCCAGGGAGGGGGCGAGTTGGAGAGGTGTCGTGGGGATGGGGAGGGGGCTCTCGGTTGGTGGGAGCCGAGAGAGAGAGGGAGTGGAGGGATCGTGGGGAGGGAGAGTCACAGGAGGAGAGGAGGGAGTTACGGGTGGTGGGGAGGGGCCTCTCGTGGGGTGAGGGGCCGTCGGTGGGGGGTGGGGCCCCCCACGAGGGGGGTGGCTGGCGGCGGCGCTCAGGGGGGGAGGGAGTAGCGGGGTGGCGGCTAGGGTTTGAGCCAGGGAGGGGTTGGGGAGGCCGGCTGGGCCACTTGGCCCAGTTGGGCCGGTTGGGGTTGTTTTCTTTTTTCTTTTCTTTTTTTTGTTTGATTTGTTTTGTTTTGTTTTACCTTTTCCCTTTTCTTTTTATTATTTCTTTCTTTCTAATTTCTTTTCACTAACTGATTTTTCTTTTTAAATACTTTCTTTTAACATACTTTCCTTTACAATTTATTATACATACTTTTAATTCTCTCTTTCATATACATATTCTTTTAATACTTGTAATGAACCGATAAAGTACTTCCCTTTTTTTCAATTTTTGGATCTGGACAGACTCGAATCAACGCGGGTCTGAGATGGGAATTTGATGACGTGGCATCATTAGCGATTGATCACTGTTGCTTAATTACAATAATTTCTGTTGCAAGAGTCGAGGATGTCACACCAAACTAATTAACTAGAGCGATCTACGCTAGTTCAGGACCACGGTTTAGTTACATCACATAGTTTCGCCGTGCATAATTTCAAAGTTTTGCCATACAAAGATAGTAGTGATAAGGCACGCTAGTTCAGGACAGCGGTTTAGTTACATCACATTGTCATTGACAATCAGTCCTCCATGTCGGCGTTCCAATCTTCATAGTCAGGGAGGAAGCATCCGAGCTTCGTGAAAGGCTTCAGGTCCAGACGTTGAGCGACTAGCAATGCTCGGACATCAACCCGCGTGATTGGCCCATGTTAGAACATCCCCGTTGGTTCGAGGACTTGCTTCATTATCACTTGGGCTAGTTTACACTGTACGTGATAAAACTCAGCTCAGATTCGATGATCCGGTGTCTTTCCTATGCTTGTGGCCCAGCTGACAATCTCGGCATCTTCGGTAGTAGCTGACATGCGAAGGCGTTGATTATCCCTTTTGTACTCCATCAGGTGATGCATGAGGTAGAATCCATCAGCCGTACTGTTGTGCGATTGCTGGATGTAGCAGAAGTGGGTCTTATGGCGGAAAATCGGCCCGGCCTTCGTCTCGTGCCTTTTCACCTCGATATATCCACCAGTAAGGCTGAAGGTTAACAGGGCACAGTCGAGAACACTCTTTATGTGCGTGTAATCCTTTTTCTTGAGGTTCTTCGACGAGTCCAAGTACATACCATGGGAGTATTCCGGGTACAGAACGATGAGGACGGCGCCGCGCCCGCCCCTGCGCAAATTAAGTACACCTCAAATTAGCCTCCATGCTTGCAAAGGAATGATTAACATGTGCGAAAGGATATGCGCGGATAACTTACGAGGGATGATAAGGCAGGAGAATCGCTTCATTGTCCTTATTAGCAGTCATGAATTCGCTGAGGTACTTGCTCGCATAGTCACGGTGCACTTTGCAAACTGCCAACAAGCTCTTGTGCATATACTATGGGTCCGCGAAGCAGATATATTTGATGCTCTCCATCGTGATGAAGTAGTTGAGATACATAGCATACATGCGGATGAACTGGAAATCCATCTTGGTCATGTGGAACATGTTGTAGATGTAGTTAAATCGCAGGAGGAACTAATTGGCGGGCGAGGTATCAACGTACAACTTCCCAGCCGACACCTGAGCCGCGTAAAGTGGGTATCCCGGATCTTTCGCGACCAGAAGGCTTTTCTCTCTGGCCAACACATCTTCATGGGGTCTATTTAGATCATTGCTCAGTATGTGATCTAGCGCTTTGGTAGGTAGAATCGGCTCGCCGGCGCCATGGAAACGCGGCTTACCTTCGACAGGTATTCTGTCTACCACCCGAGGTTTCAGAGGCGGCTGGTTGCTTGAAGCACCTATGGCGCCTTTAGGGCCTTTCCTGGCCGGTCTCTTCCTTTGCTTCTTGGCGGGTGGCGGTAGTGAGCCCACCATACCTTCCCTAACCACCACCCCCAGTCTCGTCGGGCTACATAGTGGACGCGCCTGGGTTGCTGGGTAGAGGCGGCATCTGGAGGCATCTCCTGCGAGGATGGCTTGAAGAGAGATTTTTTGCATTCTGCCTTAGGAAGTTCCGGCTCCGACAAATCAGGCAACATCAAGTCATCATCTCCATGCTCAAGGCGTGAGTCTTCGGTGTCCTGAGACATCAATCCATCAAAGGCGGTATTGAAATACTTGTTCACGTCCTCATCATCATCCTCCATGTGATCATCAACATTTGCTTCTTCTACAGCGGGGGCGACATGATCTGGCACTAATGGAGGCTCTCCCTCTCGTCGTAAGCTACCATCATCCGCCATGACAGGTGCAGGTAATTTGGTAGGTGGGGTGGTGTTCATACCTTATTGAGAAGGTGGTGTTGGCGTGATACTGGGCTCCTCAAGGCGAAGAAGAGACTTCGGCCAAGGCAAGAACCAGTTCTTGCATGCGCCAATCATCTTAGGGGTCTCGTTGTCATCGACTGGTATCGGAGGAGGCAATTCCTCGAAGCCTGCTAAAACACTGGCCACGTTAACCTTGAATACGCCATCGGCCATCTCTCGGTTGTGGAACCTGCGGTCCTTCGGCTTCACGATGGTTGCCTTTCCCACAGCCACCTTCTGGCCCTTGATGTTGTAGAGTAGGGTGCACGGGGTGTCGTCGGCCTACGAAGGAGACATGTGTGCGACATCAAACATCTGAAAGGCAACTGAAATGGAAAACTATAGACATGCTGGTGAAAATGGTATGATGCGTAATTACCGTGAGGGCGTTGAGCTCAGCGAGCGATGAAGGACAACCGAGCATGCCAGAGACGGAGGTCGGGCTGCTATGAACAGGAACGGGACCTTTTGCGGTTGCTTGGGCAGGTGATGGTGTTGTGGTGTTCGCCGACTTGCTCCCGACAAAGGTGGGAAGGGAAAAGTCCTACAGCCATGCATTTGGATTGCTCTTCGACCAATTGAAAATTGCCGTAATCAAGCTGGCCACCGCGTTAGTGACCAACCACCTCACTACCCCGACAAACTCTTCTTTGGTCTCAGCTTTGGTCTTATTGACCGCAATCGCGACCTTCTCGTCGATGCTCTCCTGAGTAACGACCAACCGTCTCTTCCTTCTTTCCTCTCGCTCCTCGGGGTAGCACGTCTTCCACGAGGCGCCATCTCCGAGGCCCTCACACGTCCATAGGACGGCGGCTTGTCCACCGGGACCTTTTTCAGTATGTTTAGGGACCGGTTGAATGGGGTGTCCCACTTGGGCCTCGCCGACGACTATGACGACTCGTCGCTTTCAGCTGCCTTTTGGTGCTACTCTTTCTACAAAAGGAACGTGGATGGTTTACTAATTTTACAAAACTTGCAGTCAAATTGATTGGAAGCTAATATGATAATGTGGTAATATAACAATTACCACAAGTCTCATGAACTCCCTCGTGTTCGGGTCCGTTTAAAAGATCTTTCTGACTTTGTCCCACTTGTATCGGGTCCTGATCCAGTCATGCTCCAGCAGGTTGGTGAACTCCGCCAAGGGGTCTCAGATCCCGAGACTTTCACGTTCGGCATCCTCATTGGCCCATATGTGCCTCTTCCCTCGTAACAATGGCTTCTGAGGCGGTGGGGAGGCGTGTTCCTGCCCTGGAGCGCGTTCATTTTTTCCGACTTTGCATGGACTTCTTCTTTATCGCAATTCTCCTGGAGTTTTGCAAAGTCCTCTCTTGTTGTTGTCGGATTATCAGCATGAATCTTGGATCATGGTTCATCCTTCGCAAACGCTTTTGTCACCTGAACTTTCCAGGAGGACAAGTCGTTGGTGAACATCACCATCGCCTTGTCGTTTATCTTTGTCATGGCGACGTCGTCCCATGGCTCTTTATATTTGTCGTCATCCCGACTGGGGAACATGAACCTATTGTGCAACTTCTTTAGGAGCATGTGCTCCATATGTGGTATCTGCTTCAACTTCTCGTCGTTGATATTAGCGGTTTCCCTGAGGATGCATCCAAGTTGATTGCCCCGGCACTTGTGTGCTTCCTCTGGCGATGCTGGCTCTAACTTCTTGGGGTGCATCTCAGTGACCACAATTTGTCCGATGCCAAGCTCGTTTGGTCTTCGTGTCCTCTTCTTCTTCGGTGCTTTAAGTCACACCCTGTTTTTGCTATAACCTATCTGTGATGTAAAATTCTGAGCTGGTTAAAACTTTTTCAAAACTAATGATGTGAGTGCCATGATTGACATTGTATGCTTTTATGCTTGATCATGTGAATATTTAAAACCCTAAATTCCTTGGTATTATTACTGATTTCAAAAACCTTTGGTTATTGCTGACCAAAGTAAAACCACCTTGAGTTGCACTACATGTCCTTGATAGCAAGCAGTGCTTCTACTCATATTTGGTAATCTGATTTTTACCTATCTTCATATTTCAAAACCACAAAAATAATTTTTTTTTGTGATTATTTTCCTAATTAAATAACATGTCCTTGATAGCAAGCAGTGCTTCTACTCATTTTTGAGCAAGCAGTGCTTCTACTCATATTTGGCATTTTGAAATATTTCCAAAGGAAATATTCTCAATAAATTCCTAGAAAATTCCAGTGGTATCCCTATGCCTTGTTTGGTGTCCACATAAAGTTTCACCTTGATAAAAGGTGGATAAGGACCCCAAATAACCCAAAAACCCTGTTTGTCCAGAATCAAGTTAGAGCAACTTTACATAGCAAAGTTTGTCTAATGAGGCTAAAAGTTTGTAGGAGTGCCTAATACCTCAAATGAGGGTTCCACACCAAAAATGGGATTTGTGGGACTTACTTTGCCCACACTCCCTTTGGAAGGAACAGATCTGGTCATATTGGAGTGATTTCAAGTTTAGAAAGCTAAACTTGTCCTTTGGAGCTCAAATTTGGTGGAACTCCATGGTTTACAACGAAAATCAAACTTGTTAAGTCTCAGCACCAGTGGTGGGATGCAACCCCTTAAACCCACTTTCGAACACCTTCTTACAGATAGGAAAAAACCACCTTAGCCACAGCTAAACCAAACTCCTTAGCTTCAAACTCTTAGATTAAGTGGCGAGCACGTGTATCTAACCGCATTCAACTGGCCCCTCACTGGTTCAAAGTGGAAAGGCCAAAAAACCCAATTTAGACCTTAGTTCATGACTGACAGCACTAGTATTTCTTGCCTCCTTCGACCAGCCGAAGCTCCCACTAAAACCAAACGGCTAGCCACACCCCAGCAAGTGCCAGGACACGCTAGACATGTCCAAAGTGCCTCAGAGTGCACCAGCATGCCGTGGCATGCCAAAACTGCGCTCTGGGCGCGCCACAGGGAGTTACCGAGGTGGGGGCCACGCCCTCGGCCAGTTCCAGCCTCCCCTGAGATATCCAACCTCTTCCCCGACAACCCCTCTGCATCGGGCAAGCCTCAGGGCCCCTCCTCTCTCGCGCTAGAGCTCGCGCGACGCGTGCCCGCGCGCTCCAAAATCGGCCAAGGTTGCGCGGCAACGAATGCTCGCCTTCTATCTCTCTCTCTCTACTGCAGATGGTTCGGGCGGTCCCATACCACGTCCAGAGACCGTGGATTCAACCCCCAACCTCTCTCTGCGCCCCCATGCGCACCACGGTGAGTCACCGGCGCTCCCGAATCTGCTCACCATCGCGGGCCTATAAATAGCCCTCCCCCTCGGTCCAGCACCCCTCAGATAACTTTGCCACAATCACTAGCACCTCCCTAGCCACCCTAAAAAACCAGCAGAGCCCCGGTGCTCGAAATCGACCGAGGCCCCTCCGCCTCGGATCTCAGGTCGATCTCCGGCTACACGACATCTCCTGCGCCACTCGACCCCCCAAACTGACCCCCTTGATCCCAGGAATCTTTCCCCTAACTCGCCCGAGCTTTTCCGTGTCTCTAGCCACCCCCTCGACCACGTCCCGAAACCCCTCCGCTACGGCCTCCTGGTCGCCGGTGAACCCCTGCCTCCCCGTTGTTGTTTCAACCACCAGCAGGTAGGCGACGGTCAAGCAAACCCATTCCCGTGTTCATTGAAGCATGAGCGCGTCGGCAACCTCGTCAGCGTCCTCCTGCTCCTCTCTGGTCGGAGGTAGGAGACGACCCCGACAGGTGTGCCCCACCTGTCGGTGGCCCAGCCTCCTCCCCCGGCTGGCCTCGGCCACTGACCGCAGGGCTCCGCGCGTCAGGTTCAAACCTGACGGCGCGCGCGCTTGGGCAAGCCGTCGGCTGGCCATGGGCCAGCCCAGCTCTGGGCCGAGCCACGCCAGGAGTTAGACTGATTTTCTTTTTATTTTAAAACCCTGATTTCTAAGATTTTTATAAAAACATTTAACCAGTGTAAAAATATAATTCTTCCACTGTTATTTTTCTAAAAATGTGTAGTATTTAATGGATCAATATTTCCACCAACTATTCTATTTTATAATAATAAAAAAGGCTAAAATGGAATACTTTTGCTTCTGCTTGGTTGTTTTCAAAAATATTCCTTCAAGGAAAACTAAGGCAAATCTTTTCAAAATGATATCTTAGATTTGTCAGTAATAGGGAACATTTTTAAAATGACTTTGTGCACAATTTCTGTGTGAGCTATTTCTTATTTATTGTTTTATCGACGATAGAAAATCCGTGTGACGAGGGAATCAGAGCGGAAGACCTCGAAGACCCCGGATACTTAGCTGACCAAGGCAAGCAGCCCTTTGACCATGACTGAGCATATGTTACTTTGCATGTTAAAATAGCAAGTATTCCCATTGCATCTGATCTTAAGTGTCGGTAATCATTTGATATGATTTTACCAAAGGCTCCCCCGGAGCACATGCTTTGAGCTTGACTCTACCCCTTAGGGTCATGCAAATACCATGTTGACAAGTAAAGATAGCAGTAGTATTATCATGAGCATGATGTTGTCATAAAGCAAGAGTTTATGAAAACCCCGTCGGGTGCCACTAATGCCCGAGGGTGATGATGAGATAGGTGGTCACTTTTGGTGAAGTGATGCACCTGGTATTTGTGTGAGTAAGGTTTCGGAAATGGGATTAGATTTATGATGTGTCAACCATCCCAACCTTACCAGTACGACCACGTTACCCCTTATGGGACGGGGCTATGTTAATTACTCTGGTCGGTGCTAGCAAAGAGCCAGATTACTAGTGGCGGGAGTGATGTGTGGTCACTCTCGTGATGGGATCGTGCCGGGTAGGACGACTATGCCATTTTTATGAGTTCCAGTCACACCGTTGGTCCCCGCATGGTTGGTGCTATCCAGAGTTAGTGCTCGTAAGACGTACAACATGTGTGCTGGGTACCAATCGAGTGGACCTCTTTGTCTAGTATCGTGAGGGAAAGGCATTGATCGGGTACTTACCTCGGGTATGTGATATACCGCGAGTCGTGGATGACACAGAAGTTTCCCGAATCTCATGGGTCCAACGTACTACCTCTCCAAAGTGTAAACTATTCGAATCGTCGTGTCCACGGTCAAGGATAGTTGGGTAATCCTGCTTAAACTACGTCCTGATATTTCCGCATAAACCAAGCGTGCGTGAGTGTGTGTGTGTGTGTGTGTGTGGTGATTAGAAAGGTGTTGCTATGATAGCAATGATATGACCAAATTTGGTGACTTGGCATATAGGGTGAACCCGAAAGGTTTAGCCCTCGGAAGATATATTGATATCTGTAACCTGTTCTTCAAGAGTAATTCTTTAACTTGATGCATATTCATGATCATTCCACCCAGATGAGTTACACTAGAAATGCATGGTATTGTTATCCTTCAATTTCGTTGATTTTATCATGGGCTGTTTGCGAGTACATTCAAAGTACTCATTGGCTTGCCACTGGTTATGTTATTGACCAGACATGGAAGGAGCGTAGTTTGGAGATGAGTACGTCTTCGGAGACACCCCTGTGAACTAGGACGCTTCCGAGTCAGAATGCCTATCGGTGTAGGCTCGATGGCATGGGCACCCGCTTAGCCCCTATGTTTTCCGCTATTAGTGTATTCGTGTGATTTGGCCTTAGGCCCTGTCTTGTGAACTTGACCCTTCGGTCACGTGTTGTAATAATCGGTACTTGGATGTAAGACTCTTTATTCAGTTTCTGTGTTCGGTGAGCATTGATCTCTAGAATCACTGAGCACGGCGATTCTCGACTAGTAAGTCGGGGTCCCCACACTTTACCGGCTACGATAGCATCGTTGCCGGTCTCGGGGGTGGTGTCGGTGTCGGTGCCAGTGCTGGTGCCGGGGTCGGGGTTGGGACCACTGCCGCCACCATGCAACCCCATATGGTGTTCGTCTAGGTAATGATACACCCTACTCCATTCACCCTGCTGTTACCAAGATGTATCAAGATCTTCGAGAAAGATTCTGGTGGCACGGCATGAAGAGGAAAATCGCGTCCTATGTGGCCAAGTGCGTTGTGTGTCAGCAAGTTAAGGCTGAGCATCAGCGACCCGCAGGACTGCTACAACCTCTCCAGGTGCGAGAATGGAAGTGGGACAAGGAAGGGATGGATTTCATTACCGGCCTATCAAGGTCTAGCAAGGGCCACGACTCGATATGGGTTGTTGTCGACCATTTGACCAAAGTGGCCCATTTTATCCCTGTCAACACCACTTATGAGGGGAACAAGTTGGCTAGTCTCTATATCGAGCGCATAGTAAGCCTTCATGGAGTTCCCGAGGAGATTGTATCTGATGGAGGCACGCAGTTCACCTCAAGGTTTTGGAGGAAACTTCAGAAATCGCTCGGTACCAAGCTCTCTTTTAGCACGGCCTTCCACCCTCAGACGGGAGGACAGACGGAAAGGGTGAATCAGATACTCGAAGATATGCTCCGCGCATGTGTCCTAGCGCACGAAGCCAAATGGAAAGACGGTCTACCATTCGCTGAGTTTTCATACAACAACACCTACCAGTCTAGTCTCCAGATGGCCCCGTTCGAAGTGTTGTACGGACGGAAGTGCCGCACCCCGCTCAACTGGTCAGAAACCGGAGACGGGCTGATTTTCGGACCAGAAGTTTTGCACCGGGCAGAAGAGAAGGTGCAACTAGTCCAAGAAAATCTGAAGGCAGCCAAGTCGCGACAAAAGAGTTATGCGGACTCTCGCCATAGGAATGTGGAGTTCATTCCCGGAGATCTAGTGTACCTCCGGGTCAAACCTATCAAGGGAACCAAGCGTTTCCACGTTAAGGGGAAACTCGCTCCAAGCTTCATTGGGCCATTTAAGATCACGGCAAGGCGTGGAGAAGTTGCTTATCAGTTGGAGTTACCTCCGGAACTTTCAGGTGTGCACAATGTTTTGACTGCGTGTCACAACTTCGGAAGTGTCTCCAAGCGCCAAGTCGTTCCGATCCTTACAAGGACGTTGATCACCACGCTATTGACCTTCAGTCTGATCTCACCTACCGCGAGAGGCCAATCCACATTCTGGAAGAAGCAGAGCGATGCACCCGAAGCCGCACCATAAAGTATTTCAAGGTTCAATGGAGCAACCACACCGAAGCCGAAGCTACATGGGAGCGTGAAGACTATCTCCGATCTGAGTTTCGAGACCTTTTTAGCACCTAGCTTACGAATCTCGGGGACGAGATTCTTGTAAGGGTGATAGGTCTGTCACACCCTGTTTTTGCTATCACCTGTCTCTGATGTAAAATTCTGAGCTGGTTAAAACTTTTTCAAAACTAATGATGTGAGTGCCATGATTGACATTGTATGCTTGTATGCTTGATCATGTGAATATTTAAAACCCTAAATTCCTTGGTATTATTACTGATTTCAAAAACCTTTGCTTATTGCTGACCAAAGTAAAACCACCTTGAGTTGCACTACATGTCCTTGATAGCAAGAAGTGCTTCTACTCATATTTGGTAATCTGATTTTTACCTATCTTCATATTTCAAAAACGCAAAAATAATTATTTTTGTGATTATTTTCCTAATTAAATAACCTGTCCATTTCTAAGGTCAGAATTGGTATTCCAACATGGAAAAATACTTTTCTCCTTTGGAAAAATCTGATTAAATTTAGAGGTGATCAGAATGACATATATTTTCCTTACGTAGGATTTTAAACCCCATTTTATATTATTTTTATTGATTAAAACTATAAAAGCTATTTCTGTCTGTTTTGCATTTTGAAATATTTCCAAAGGAAATATTCTCAATAAATTCCTAGAAAATTCCAGTGGTATCCCTAAGCCTTGTTTGGTGTCCACATAAAGTTTCACCTTGATCAAAGGTGGATAAGGACCCCAAATAACCCAAAAACCCTGTGTGTCCAGAATCAAGTTAGAGCAACTTTACATAGCAAATTTGTCCAATGAGGCTAAAACTTTGCAGGAGTGCCTAATACCTCAAATGAGGGTTTCACACCAAAAATGGGATTTGTGGGACTTACTTTGCCCACACTCCCTTTGGAAGGAACAGATCTGGTCATATTGGAGTGATTTGAAGTTTACAAAGCTAAACTTGTCCTTTGGAGCTCAAATTTGGTGGAGCTCCATGGTTTACCACCAAAACCAAACATGTTAAGTCTTAGCACCAGTGGTGGGGTGCAATCCCCTAAACCCACTATCGAAAACCTTCTCACAGATAGGAAAAAGCCACCTTAGCCACAGCTAAACCAAACTCCTTTGCTTCAAACTCTTAAATTAAGTGGCCAGCACCTGTATCTAACCCAGTCAACTGGCCCCTCATTGGTTCAAAGTGGAAAGGCCAAAAGCCCCAATTTAGACCTCAGTTCATGACTGACAGCACCAGTATTTCTTGCCTCCTTTGACCAGCCAAAGTTCCACTAAAACCAAACGCCGTGGCATGCCAAAACTGCGCTCTGGGCGAGCTCCAGGGAGTCACCAAGGTGGGGGCAACGCCCTCGGCCAGTTCCAGCCTCTCTCGAGATGTCCAACCTCTTCCCCAACAACCCCTCTGCGTCGGGAAAGCCTCAGGGCCCCTCCTCTCTCGCGCTAGAGCTCGCGCAACGTGTGCCCGCACGCTCCAGAACCGGCCAAGATTGCGCAGCCACGAATGCTCGCCTTCTCTCTCTCTCTCTCTGCTGCAGATGGTTCGGGCGGTCCAATACCACGTCCAGAGACCGTGGTTTCAACCCCCAATCTCTCTCTGCGCTCCCATGCGTGCCACGGTGAGTCACCGGCGCTCCCGAATCTGCTTACCGTCGCGGGCCTATAAATAGCCCTCCCCCTCGCTGGAGCACCCCTCATATAGGTTCGCCACGATCACTAGCACCTCCCTAGCCACCCCAGCAAACCAGTAGAGCCCCGGTGCTCGAGATCGACCGAGGCCCGTCCGCCTCGGAGCTCCGGTCAATCTCCGGCTACACGAGGGATCCTGCACCACTCGACCCCCCAAACTGACCCCCTTGATCCCACGAAGCTTTCCCTAACTCGCCCGAGCTTTTCCGTGTCTCTAGCCACCCCCTCGACCACCTCCCGAAACCCCTCTGCCACGGCCTCCTCGTCGCCGGCGAACCCTTGCCTCCCCATCGTTGTTTCAACCAACAGCAGGTAGGCGACGGTCAGGCAAACCCACTCCCGTGTTCATTGAAGCATGAGCGCGTCGGCAACCTCGTCGGCGTCATCCTCCTCCTCTCTGGCTGCAGGTAGGAGACGACCCCGACAGGTGTGCCCCACGTGTCGGTGGCCCAACCTCCTCCCCCGCGCTGGCCTCGGCCACTGACCACAGGGCCCCGCGCATCAGGTTCAAACCTGATGGCGCGCGCGCCAGGGCAGGCCGTCGGCTGGCCATGGGCCAGCCAAGCTCTGGGCCGAGCCAGGCCAGGAGCTAGGCTGATTTTCTTTTTATTTTAAAACCCTGATTTCTAAGATTTTTATAAAAACATTTAACCAGTGTCGAAGCATAATTCTTCCACTGTTATTTTTCTAAAAATGTGTAGTATTTAATGGTATGCTTAGATAAATTTTTCCAGCAACTATTCTATTTTATAATAATAAAAAGGGCTAAATCGAATAGTTTTGCTTCTTCTTGGTTGTTTTCAAAAATATTCCTTCAAGGAAAACTAAGGTAAATATTTTTTTTAAATGAAATCTTAGATTTGTGAGTAATAGGGAACATTTTTAAATGACTTTGTGGACTATTTCTGTGTGAGCTATTTCTTATTTATTGTTTTATCAATGATAGAAAATCCATGTGTCGAGGGAATCGGAGCGGAAGACCTCGAAGACCCCGGATACTTAGCTAACCAAGGCAAGCAGCCTTTGACCATGACTGAGCATATGTTACCTTGCATGTTAAAATAGCAAGTATTCCCGTTGCATATGATCTTAAGTGCCGGTAATCATTTTATATGATTTTACCGAAGGCTCCCTCGGAGCAGATGCATTGAGCTTGACTCTACCCCTTAGGGTCATGCAAATACCTTGTTGACAAGTAAAGATAGCAGTAGTATTATCATGAGCATGATGTTGTCATAAAACAAGAGTTTATGAAAACCCTGTCGGGTGCTAGTAATGCCCGAGGGTGATGATGAGATAGGTGGTCACTTTTGGTGAAGTGATGCACCCGGTATTTGTGTGAGTAAGGTTTCGAAAATGGGATTAGATTTATGGTGTGTCGACCGTCCCAACCTTATTAGTACGACCACGTTACCCCTTATGGGACGGGGCTATGTTAATTACTCTGGTCGGTGCTAGCAAAGAGCCACATTACTAGTGGCGGGAGTGATGTGTGGTCACTCTCGTGATGGGGTCGTGCCGGGTAGGACGACTATGCCAGTTTTATGAGTTCCAGTCACACCGTTGGTCCCCGCATGGTTGGTGCTGTCCAGAGTTGGTGCTCGTAAGACGTACAACATGTGGGCTGGGTACCAATCGAGTGGACCTCTTTGGCTAGTATCGTCAGGGGAAAGGCATTGATCGGGTAATTACCTCGGGTATGTGATATACCGCGAGTCGTGGATGACACGGAAGTTTCCTGGATCTCGTGGGTCTAGCGTACTACCTCTGGAGAGTGTAAACTATTCGAATAGTCGTGTCCACGGTTAAGGACAGTTGGGTAATCCTGCTTAAACTACGTCCTGATATTTCCGCATAAACCAAGCGGCTGTGAGTGTGTGTGTGTGTGTGGTGATGAGAAAGGTGTTGCTATGATAGCAATGATATGACCAAGTTTGGTGACTTGGCATATAGGGTGAACCCAGACGGTTCAGCCCTCGGCAGATATATTGATATCTGTAACCTGTTCTTCAAGAGTAATTCTTTAACTTGATACATATTCATGATCATTCCACCCAGATGAGTTACACTAGAAATGCATGATATTGTTATCCTTCACTTTCGTTGATTTTATCATGGGCTGTTTGCGAGTACATTCAAAGTACGCATTGGCTTGCCACTGGTTATGTTATTGACCAGACATGGAAGGACCGGAGTTTGGAGATGAGTACGTCTTCGAAGACACCCCTGCGAACGAGGACGCTTCCGAGTCAGAATGTTTGTCGGTGTAGGCTTGATGGCATGGGCACCCGCTTAGCCCCTATGTTTTCCGCTATTAGTGTATTCGTGTGATTTGGCCTTAGGCCCTGTCTTGTGAAATTGACCCTTCGGTCACGTGTTGTAATAATCGGTACTTGGATGTAAGACTCTTTATTCAGTTTCTGTGTTCGGTGAGCATTGATCTCTGGGATCACTGAGCACGGCGATTCTCGACTAGTAAGTCGGGGTCCCCACACTTTACCGGCTACGATAGCATCGTTGCCGGTCTCGGGGGTGGTGTCGGTGTCGGTGCCAGTGCTGGTGCCGGGGTCGGGGTTGGGACCACTGCCGCCACCATGCAACCCCATATGGTGTTCGTCTAGGTAATCAAGATAGTGATTTGCTGCCTCGATGGGGTATGCGGGGCGAGCAGAACCACCCACGACTTCGATGTCAGTAGACATGTTTCCTATGCAACAATTGTAAATAAAAGATATAATGACGAGAAAAAAGGGGCCTATATTTGGTCGGAATGTTGATTCATTCCCCTTCGGGCAAATCACGGGTACTCCATATGTCCTAGTTGCTAGCACAAGTCATGCCGAAAATTTCGGCATGGCCTTTGCTAAAAAGTGGACATATGGAGCACCTGAAATTTGCCGGAACGTAAATGAATCAACATTCCGGCAAAACATAGGGCACTCGGACATTCCGGCAAAACATCAATGACAAGAAGGGACATTCCGACATTATTTCATCATCTCTATCTAAACCATGTTAAAAATAAAAAGTAAATAAATATATTAGAGGATCATCACCTACAATTCTACTATGATTCATCTTTTTTTGCTGGTACAATTATGTAAATGGAAATTCACATGGACTAGTAGAAGACTTACGAATAGTTACACTATTGAAACGATAACGAACAATGCTAATTAATCATATCCATAAATAAAAGATGCTCCCAAAGCTATTCACTTTGATATCTAATTGATTCATCCAGTCCATTTGATTATGAAATAATGTATCACTATTTTTCATTTGAACAATTTTATATGTCAGCTGCACTACTACAAACATCTTTGATGCTACTAGAGAACAAAAGGTAAGAAATCTTCTCATGGAACACTCTAAGTTCTGGTGGAAGGAACAAAACGTTTCTTTGGCAAGCATTTGAGAAATGCTCCTATAAAAGTTTTTATTTGAGAAACTTCATGAACCTTTCGGACAACATTTTCAGCACACAGGGAGTACATAGCTGTAATGTCGTAAAACTACAACACAGTGCTTGACGAAGTATATGATCATACATGAAAATTGCTGGTTCACCAAATAACTAAAGATTTATACCTGCCGGCAGAGAGAAGATGGTGTGGCGGTGGTGGCCCGGCGGGACCTGCTGCGGGTGGGAGGCGGCACGGGGGGGAGTGGCAGTGGGGAGCGTTGGTGGAGGCGGTGGTGGGGGCGTCGGTGGGGGCGCCGGTGGGGTATACCGGTGGAGGGGATGCTGGGGGCGCCGATGGAGAGTGTCAGTGGAGGGGACGGTGGGGGCTATCGGTGGAGGGGATGGTGTGGGCTGCCGGTGGAGGGCGCCGGTGGATGGGATGGTGGGGGCATCGGTGGACGGCGCCGGTGGAGGGGTAGGTGGGAGCACCGGTGGAGGAGATCCGCCTGCGAGATCTGTTGCGGGATGGAGGCGGCAGGGGTTTTGGTGAAAAAAAACATAGCGCCCGCGGCAGTTAACTCAAAATAGCAGTAGCGCTAGTTTTGAACTAGCACAATAGCTAACTTAGCAGTAGCGCTGGTTACCTAAACAAGCGCTACTACTATCTTTTCCATCTTTTCTTTTTATTATTTTCCTTTTCTACTTTTTTGTTTTGTTTTTTTTCGTTATTTTCCTTTTCTTTTCTATTTAGTTTTATTTTTTTGTACTGCTTTCTCCATTTTGTTTTTGTTTTTTTATTTTTCTCCCGGCGACGGCGTCTCCCTCCCCCCCAATGCGCGAATATCGCCGGAACCATGCATGTGGTGGTAACATATCAGTTCACCGATAACGGTTACCTAAATGCATACACAAAATAGATACATGTATATAAATGTAGGTTTCTGATCAGCTGTGTCGACGACGTTTCACATTGAGCTTCT
Source organism: Hordeum vulgare subsp. vulgare (assembly GCF_904849725.1). Taxonomy (NCBI): domain Eukaryota; kingdom Viridiplantae; phylum Streptophyta; class Magnoliopsida; order Poales; family Poaceae; genus Hordeum; species Hordeum vulgare. Next base: position 554,327,277 of record NC_058524.1, on the reverse strand, counting down.
TCCCTTTCTTGTTCGTTGCCGAGTAATTGAGCCCCTCCTTGTGACTTTTCCGGAGCCATGGAATACGATCTTTCTTACGTAATGTAGTCTTGATTCTTCTTTTCACGTATATATGCTTCATCATCATCGTCATCTTCCCTCATCGGGTTGCCATATTGGTCATAGTCTTCCTCGTTGGTGACTCCATCTATTCCGACGATTCTCCTTTTGGATCTCCTCACGACAGCACGGCTGGGATTATCCGGGTCATTTATGAAGAAGCATTGTGTCACGTGCTTAGCGTGTACCCATGGACCATTTTTGGCGATGATGTTGACAGGAGTGATGGAGATACCTAGGCTGACGTGGCCATGTTGGTCGTATCCTCATAGCATCAACGTGACCTCTTGGAAACATCAGATGAGGCACACAATCTTGCGGGATTTTCTGTTGAAAAACATAGTAATAACTTTGTAGCTAGCAATGTAGTTTAGTTTTACAAGAATTTATGCAAAATATGCACGGATGTCGTAATAGTAGAAAAGCTTACCATGCAATCTCCATGCATGTAACTGTAGTTCACCACGTGCACTAGTGGCACGTAATTACCATAATGTGGGGGAGTTTGCTGATAGGTATTGTAATTCTCAAGATCATTGATAAATGCGACAAGATGATGTTTCTCCTTATAAGTTAATTCCGCTTCATCATTGTAGTAATAGGTTCTGTCTACCATCTTCCGTACATTTTCTGAAGAACGAAAATAAGTTGTCAATGGAAATAGGTTGTCAACTATTTTAAAATAAACAATATAAATTACTTAATAAATATGGTTGAGAAACTCACATAATGGTAGAACTCGAGGCGTGTGCACATCGACCCAGATATCGATATTACCTTCAATTTCATCTTCCACACGAATATCAAAGGTGATAAGCATATTAGGCTCAAATGCATAAGCCTTGCATAGTGCTTGCCAATTTGTGCATTCAAAATAGGAGTAGGTGTCTGTATTGTACAACTTTACGGAAAAAGCATAACCATGCTCGGTTCTCAAGTGAACTCTCTTTACCTGCATAGTTTTTGCAGTACTGAAACCAATCTTATCCAAGACATAAATTCTAGCATGAAAGGGGATACGCTAGTAGAATAGTAAAAAATAAAAATTATTACTCGAAGCAAAAGAAGTCATGCTTAATTACGAAAAATACTTATCGTTGTGACTTACTCTATCCACTTCGGAGTCCTCATGCAGCATGATGCTGAAGCGCCTATCATCAACTAGGTGAGGCGTGTCGCACAGGCCGCGCTCGTCTTGGCAGTATTCGCACATAGCAAATTTCCTTTCTTCGTCAGACATTTCCTTCCTAAAACTGATCAACACACGTATCACTACTACTCAATATGCAACGGGTTGACTTCAGGTCTGTCGAGTCTTTAGTTTCATTCCTAAACTCTCATCTCACGTATATGGTGGACACTCCCTCTGATATTTGGACCGCCGGTGATGTTTGCTACTCCTTCTTTACCAAGTGCATTACAAATATCTAGCACAAGGAAAAGGAGGAGAAGCGACCCCCACGACAAGAGTCGGGATTCTTCCTCTGTCTAGCACACAAGGAAAAGAAGGAGAAGCGACCCCCACGACACCTAAAGTCAACCCGTTCCATACATAAAATAAATGACATATAACTCACCATCATCCTTACTCATTTAACAACTCATGAAAGTCATACAAGGAGAAACGACAAACCGAAACATAACTGATATTATCACTAATACATCTCGAATATTATCATACAATATCACTGATAAAAACCCAGTTGACGTCTCACGGAGCAGGCGGTGGCAACCCAAAGATAAGGAACCATCACCGGATCATAGCTCGGGTGATGTCCGTGGAGAACCTGCCAGGTATTGGAGAACCTGGCATCCAATGCAGCCATGTAGCGACCGACGTGCTCGTCCTCCTCCCTGACACGGCGACGTACCACCTCCATGGGGGCCAGCTCCCTCGGCACCGATACTGGCCCACGCGACCGCCACCAAAGAAGCTCTGGGTCAACGATGAGACCCGGATTCCTCACCAAGGTGCGCCCCCGGAAGGTAGCACCTCCCAGTTTGGTCCCGGTTTGTGGACGGAACCAGGAGTAAGGACAACATTTGGTCCCGGTTCCAGCCAAAAACCTGGACCAATTGTTGTGAGCTAGGAGCGAGGCACATTGGTCCCGGTTCGTTTATGGAACCAGGACCAAATGTGACAAATGAACCGGGACAAATGGCCCATGATGCCCGGCCGGTGCCCTGGCCTCAAGAACCGGGACCTATGCCCACATGGGTCCCGGTTCGTGAGTGAACCGGGACTAATGGGATTTCATCAAGTGGACCAAAGCCCTCTTTTCTACTAGTGAACGCATCAAGAAAGTCCATATTGATGGATCTTTGAACTCACTCAATTTTTGAATGGCTTGAGGCATGCGAACCATGCCTCAGAGGCAAGATGATTGAAAGCCTCGTTTTCCTAGTAAGATGGAATGGGCAAGTGACTTATTGGAAGTATCATGTTGATGTATGCAGTCCAATAAGTGTTCTAGCACGCAGTGGATACCATTGTTTTCTAACTTTCACTAACGATTTGAGTAAATATGAAGATATTTACTTAATGAATTACAAGTCTAAAAACGTTTGAAAAGTTCAAGCAAATTTCAGAGTGAAGTTGATAGTCATCATAACAAGAAGATAAAGTTTCTACGATGTGATCGTGGAGGTGAATATCTGAGTTACGAGTTTGGTGTACATTTAAGACAATGTAGAAACTGTTTCACAACTCATGCCACCTGGAACACCATAGTGTGATGGTGTGTCCGTACGTCATAGTCGTGCCCTATTGGATATGGTGCGTACTATGATATCTCTTGCCGATTTGCCACTATAGTTTTGGGGTTATGCATTAGAGACAACCGCATTCACTTTAAATAGGGCACCATTAATTTTTGTTGAGATGACACCGTATGAATTGTGGTTTTGCAACAAACCTAAACTGTTGTTTCTTAAAGTTTGGGGCTGCGACACTTATGTGAAAAAGATTCAACCTGATAAGCTCAAACCCAAAGTGGATAAATGCATCTTCATAGGATACCCAAAGGCAAAGTGTTTGTTTCTAAGAATGGGTTGTTTCTCGAGAAAGAGTTTCTCTCGAAATAATTGAGTGAAAGGATGAAGGAACTTCATGAGATTATTGAACCGTCACTTCAACTAGTGAGTAGCAGGGTGCAGGAAGTTGTTCCAATGGCGCCTACACCAACTAAAATGGAATCTCATGATACTGATCATGAAACCTCGGATCAAGTTACTAGAAACCTCGTAGGTCGACAAAGACACGTACTGCTCCAGAGTGGTAAGGTAATCATGTCTTGGAGGTCATGTTGTTGGACAACAATGAACCTACGAACTATGGAGAAGCGATGGTGGGCCTGGATTCCGATGAATGGCTTGAGACCATGAAATACGAGATAGGATCCGTGAATGAAAACAATGTGTGTACTTTAGAAGAACTACATGATGGTCGTAAGGTTGTTAGGTATAGATGGATATTTAAAAAGGAAGACAGACGGTGATGGTAAATGTCACCATTAAGAAAGCTCGACTTGTCACAAAGATGTTTCCGACAAGTTCAAGGAGGTGACTACGATGATACTTTCTCACCTGTAGGGATGCTAAAGTCTGTTGGAATTATGTTAGTACTTGCTGCATTTTTCGATTATGAAATCTGGCAGATGGATGTCAAAACATTGTTTCCTTGACGATCTACTTGAGGAAAGGTTGTATGTGATACAGCCAAAAGGTTTTGTCCATCCTATGGATGCTAACAAGTATGCAAGCTGCAGGATCCTTCACTGGACTGGAGAAAGCATCTCTGAGTTGGAATCTAAGCTTTGATGAGATGATCAAAGCTTTTGGATTTATATAAAGTTTATGATAAACTTGTATTTCCAAGAAAGTGAGTGGGAGCACTATAGAATTTCTGATAAGTATATGTATTTGACATATGGTTGATCGGAAATTATGTAGAATTTCTGGAAACCATAAAGGGTTGTTTGAAAGGACTTTTTCAAAGGAAAACCTGGATTGAGCTACTTGAACATTGAGCATCAACATATATAGAGATAGATCAAGATGCTTGATAAAACTTTTAATGAATGCATACCTTGAAAAGATTTTAAAGGAGTTCAAAATGTATCAGTCAAAGAAGGAGTTCTTGACTGTATTGTAAGATGTGAACTTGAGTAAGACTCAAAGAGTGCCCACAGAAGAAGAAAGAGAAAGAGAAAGGACGGGGGTCGTCATCTATAGTATGCCATCCTGTGTACCGCACCTAATGTGTGCCTTGCCATGAGTTTGTCAATGGGTACAAAAAATGATCCAGGAATAAATCATTGAACAGTGGTCAAAGTTATCCTTATTAACTAGTGAACTGAGGATTTTTTCTCGATTATGGAGGTGATAAAATAGTTCATCATAAAGGGTTACGTCGATGCAAGCTTTGACACTAATCCGGATAACTCTGAGTAGTAAACCAAATTCATATAGTGGAGTAGTCGTTTGGAATTGTTCCAAGTGAAGCATGGTAGAAACACCTACAGTATGACATAGAGATTTGTAAAGTACACATGGGTCTGAATGTTTCAGATCCATTGACTAAAAACCTCTCTCACAAGGAAGACATGATCAAACCCCAAAAATGTATCGGTGTTAGATTCATTGCAGTCACATAGTGATGTGAGCTAGATTATTGACTCTAGTGCAAGTGGGAGAATGTTGGAAATATTCCCTTGAGGCAATAATAAATTGGCTGTTATTATATTTCCTTGTTTGTGATAATTGTTTATTATTGATGCTAGAATTGTATTGATTGGAAACTCAAATACATATTTGCATACATAGAGAGCACACTGTCCCTAGTGAGCCTCAGAAGGACTAGCTCGTTGATCAAACATGGTCAAGTTTTTGTAGCCATAGACATGAGATGTCGTTTGATAACGGGATCACATCATTAGGAGAATGATGTGATGGACAAGACCCAAACTATGAACGTAGCATATGATCGTGTCAGTTTATTGCTACTGTTTTCTGCATGTCAAGTATCTGTTCCTATGACCATGAGATCATGAAACTCCCGGACACCGGAGGAATGCGTTGTGTGTATCAAACTTCACAACATAACTAGATGACTATAAATGTACTCTACCGGTATCTCCGAGGGTGTCTGTTGGGTTGGCGTGAATTAAGACTAGGATTTTTCACTCCGGGTGACCGAGAGGTATCTCAGGGCCCACTCAGTAATACAACATCACAACAAGCCTTGCAAGCAATGTATCTAAGGAGTTAGTCACAGGATCTTGTATTATGGAACGAGTAAAGAGACTTGCCGGTAACGAGATTGAACTAGGTATAGAGATACCGACGATCGAATCTCGGGCAAGTAGCATCCCGATGTTCAAAGGGAAAAACATACGGGATTAACTGAATCCTTGACATAGAGGTTCAACCTATAAAGATCTTTCTAAAATATGTAGGAGCCAATATGGGCATCCGCGTCCCACTACTGGCTATTGACCAGAAAATGTGTCGGTCATGTATGTTGTGGTATTATTGTGTTATGTATGTTGGTGACCAAAAGTTGTTCGGAGTCACATATGAGATCCAGGAAGTCACGAGGAGCTCTAGAATTATCCGGAGGTAAAGATTGATATATAGGAAAGTGGTATTTGGATTCCGGGAAAGTATCGGGCATTTCTGGTAGATAACCGAGAGTGACGCATTGGTTGTGTGGGTCCACCGGGAGGGCCACCCACCCCGGGGGGGACATGGTCCTAGGAGGTGGCACACCAACCCCTGGTGGGCTTGGGCGGCCAGCCCCAAGAGGCCCATGATCCAAAAGGCCAAAATAAAGAAGGAAGGGGAATCCCACGAGGAAGGGATGTCCTCCTCCACCAAACCGAACTGAAGGAGCACTCCTCCCCTTTGGTTCGGCCTAACCTCTCCACCTTGGAAGAGGGGCCAAGGCAGCCAACCTCCCTCTTCCTCCTATATATAGTGGAGGTTTTGATTGCAACACACACCTGAAAAGCCACGTGTTGCCCTCTCCTCCATAGATCGTATTCTCCGTCTAGATTAGTCCAGCATAGCTTCGCGAAGCCCTGCTGGATTAGTTCACCACAACCATCACCGCGTCATCGTGCTGCCGGAGAACTCATCTACCTCTCCGCCCCTCTTGCTGGATCAAGAAGGCGGAGAACGTCATCGAGCTGCACGTGTGCTGAACGCGGAGGTGCCATCCGTTCGGCACTAGATCGAGATGGATCGTGATGGGATCGCGGGACGGACTGCAATTTTGATCGCGAAGATGTTCAACAACTTCAATTGTGTTGTATACGTATCTGCTTAGCAATCTACAAGGGTATGTGGATCTGATCTCTCCTGTCGTAAATGGTCATCACCATGGATAGATCTTATGTGTGCCTAGGAATTTTTTTGTTTCCCATGCAATGTTCCCCAACAGGTACATGGCGGGGGAGCCCCGTGGGCCACTTCCCCTGCATGATACGGAGGAGGGCGAAGCAAGCGGGGGGGTGTCGGGTCCTCTCCGGTGGCCGTGACGGGATCGGTGATGTGACCCAGCCAGGCGTCATAGTGAGCATTTGTAGGGCGATAGCAAAGCAGCTCTTGTGCCATGAGCAACTCAGCTTGTGCATTCACGTGCTCAGGGCGGGGGTTTGGGGAGGAATCACTGCCGGTGTGGCCATCCTGCTACACAAAGGGGTGGAAGGAGGAGTCTTGTTATTTGCGGCCAACGGGTTCGGTGGTGGTGCCAGTCGGCTTGCCGACGAAGTGGCGCGTGCTATCGCTGTTGTAGTCAGCCGGCACGGTCTGGGCGACGCGGGATGGGATGGGATGAAGCCGAAAAATCACAACGCACCCCTATCTGGAGCGCCAAATGTCAGATTCAATGCTCTAGGGACCCAAGAAGGTTCGAACTCTAGGGAACGCAAGCTCTACGACCCTACTCTATAGCGCTGCCTTGCGGCGGCACTCCGGCGTGTTCGAGCTAGGGAAGACGGACAGTGGACGCCGTCGATTAACCAGGTTCAGGACACCCCTCATTGTATGAACCTACTCTTGATTTCTTGATTAGGTGGGTGTCAAAGAGATTACAATAGTCCTCCTCCTCTACGGTAGCGGTCTGTCCTCCCGTATATTGGCCATGGTCCTCTTTCCCCAAAAAGGAACCGGCAGGAAGGGTTGCCACGGTGACCAGTTTGAAGGGGTATAGGATCGCAACCTATCTTGGAAAAAGAAGTCGCCACCTGCAAAAGCTTCCTCCGTGATGCGTTGATGGGCGCGGGGATGACCTCCTACCCTAGCAATCCTCCCGTCCTGGTATTCTCGCACCAAAGAAGAAATCTTTGGAGATTGCTTTAGGAACAGGCGATGGCCCTGCTCCCTTAGCACAGAAGAGGAAATCCATTCCATCCGCGCTCGTCGGTACACCTTCTAACTACGCTTGGCACGATGCGCGTCACCCATGTGACACCGCAGGGCCGCGAGATCCGCCAGGACACCCTTGATCGGTCCGCCTCACGAGGGTCTCGAGGTCATTCCCTGGAGGCCTCCTCGTGACGCGGGGCTTGACGCAGCGCCCAACATTGTCAGTAGGCGTCCACCTCGCGAGATGGGGGACCTCGTATGGACGTTGGGCACGAGGTCCAAAGGCGGATCACGTTATATCCCCATCATGAGTTGCACCTGGGTCGGATACCCCCGGTCCAACGGGCGCAACAAGAGGCTCAACACAGAATCACTTGTTTTCAGCTCCTTCAACTTGTTTTTAGAATCCACCGAGTTCCTAACCCTATAGACTTAATCTCCTGATCCATCCACGAGTCGACGAACCATATAGACTTAATCGCCTAATCCATCCACCGAGTCGCCCAAACCTAGACACTTAATTGCCTAATCCATCCACCAAGTCGCCCAACCCTTTAGACTTAATTGCCCAATCCATCCACCGAGTCGTCCAACCGTTTATACGGAATTGCCTAATTAATCCATCGAGTCGCCCAATCCTATATACTTAAATGTGCTAATCGATCCACCAAGTCACGAAATCCTATACACTTAATCATCTGATCCATCCATCGATTTGCCCAACTATATAACCCTATAAACTTAATTGCCATCGCCTAGTCGCTTGATCCATCCATCAAGTCGCCCAACCCTATAAACTTAAGCGCCTAATTCCAGTGTCTTTATTCAATGTGTTTTGACGCGAGTTTGGAACTTGAAAACTTTCACATGAGAGAGCTTTTGGAAACTTTTACATGAGAGATACAGAGGGAGAGTTCCAACATACTCCAAATTCCATGTGGGAAACAAGGACATGCCTTTATTTTGTGCCAAAAGTGGAGTCCTTACCTGGGGTGTGATTATGGAGGAATTTGTCTAATCTTTACTTATTAATAAAGCATCTATTGCTTCTGTGATAGGTCATTTAAATTGCCATCGAAGTTGGCTTAAATTACCCACTATGCCACTCATAAGTCAAAAAACAGTTCAGATTTTTTTTCCTGTCAAAGTCATTGTACGCTATCATTCTTAAAGCTTGAAACCGTGATTTATCATTACCATGTGTGAGGCGTAGTGGCTGGTGCAACTCTCGTGCATCTACGAGAGCTAGGTTCAATCCCTGGTTCTAGCACTTATTCTCCCCCTTTTCTCTTTTTTTCTTCTTTTTTCAGTTCTTCTATTTTTTTCTCTTTTAGCATAAACTTTGCACAAATATTAATCATGGATTTAAGAAATGTCAAACCTATAGAGAAAAAAGTTTCCATATATACAAATAATGTACAGTGTGTAGGGATCATAAATAATATATTTTTCTTTTATTTGGAAAATATTGATCATGTATTTAAAAAACTTTAAATGTGCATAGAAAAATGTTTTCGATATATAAGAAAAACATATACAAAAATATACAATGTGTATGGAACAAAGTAGACATAAAGAATAATACTTTTCAAAAATGTTAATCGTGTATTTGGATAATGTCAAACATGTATATAAAAATGTTCATGATGCATACAAAATATGTAGATTGTGTATAAAAAAAGTAGACATCAAAACTGAATATGTTTTAAAAATGTTAACCATGAAATTGAAAATATTAAACGTGTATATATAAAATGTTTGTGACGTCACCCGCAAAAAAAAATGTTTCTAATGTATAAAAAACTGAACAATGATGCTTATACAAACTTTAAGTAAACCAATGGCTTAGCTTTGATTTTTCATATTGTTTTAAACTTTTTTTCTGATGATTTTTTTAAGTATATCGACGTTGATATGCAATCTTGAACATTTGGCATGCATGTACTTACAAATTTATTGTTTTTGATGAAGTTGTCTAATATGTTTGCAACCAAATTAAGACTTCACTTTGATTACAAATGCATACACTTAAATCAGCAAGACAAAAATAATGCTCTTATGCATATGCTATCATTAATTAATAAAACAAACTTTGCTATTTTCATCGTCATGCAAATATTTGTGGGCATCACCGAGGAGGAGAGAGACCATGCAACTTGAAACATCAAGTAAGATCATATCCATGCTTACGTATTATATGTTCATTAATAATATAAGTTCACATGACATAAATTTAAATTGTTTGAAATACCTGTACGCAATATTCTTTCATGCTTTGATTTCTTGATTTGTTAATTAAATATGCATCGAGTTGGCGTATACTCCCTCTGTAACTAAGGATACTGAACGTACTGAATTTTCTCTCAGATAGAGAGAGAGGGACCTTAAAATGGGATGTCATTTGGAACTAAAAGACGTAGACCTATTAAGGCCTTGAGTCGTGGTTATTGTGTTAAGAGTACGTGTTATTTTCTCTCCCGTTGCAACGCACGGGCTCTTTTGCTAGTTCCTAACAATTATTTTGCAGATGATATTCCAAATGTTGCCTGTCCACAACAAAGAGTTGGATGCAAATCGTCTGCATTCTCCGTTTGTTTTCTCTTGCCTTAGTTTTTCTTGTGTTTTTCTGTGAGGAGGTCCACCCGGCTTAGGCCATCACGCGTGACACGGCTGGGAAAAATATCGTAGGGAGAGGGGAGGAAGAGTTGCAGGGAATCTGTCGAGGCCATAAGGTTTTTGGTGGGAGGGTCGCTGCATCCCTTTCTGTTTTAGCTGGACGTGGAAACGCATGTGGAAGAGATGAAACTTCCTTTTTTAGTAGGCGGAGGGGGGCCGCACGTGACTGTGTTCCTAAGAGCATCTCCACTCCTTTGGACCCCAACGCACCCAGGTGAAAGTGTTTTCGGCGTTAAGTCGGCCCTTTTTTTGTCGTGGAGGCGAGCAAGTTCCCATCCGCGCCGGAGGTTTCAGACCTCGGATGTCGACGTTTTTAAATTAGTTTTTTCCGCTTTCAAAAAAACACCACAAGTTCGGCGATCATGTCACAAGCCGGCGATCTGCATGCACATAGATCGCCGATCAATACACCCATCGGTTCGGCGAGCAAAAGAGAAGGATGGAATGAATCAAAATGGCCCCCTTGACGCAGTTCGGCTCCTCTGTCGGGGTCGTCGAGCTTGTCGCCGGCGTTGGTTCTGCCAGGGTAGTAGGTGTCGTCGGCGTGGTTTCTATCGTGAGGGTGTTCGGCGTCGGTTTTGGCGGGGTCGCCGACGTGGTTGGAGGAGTCGTCATCGTGGTCTCCGTTGGAGTCGCCACCGGCATCATCTGGTTTAAGATCAGGTCGCGATGCATGAAGTACCATGCCTTCACCTGCTCGTCCATCGTCTCCGGGTCTGCCCCCTTCAAGAATGCCAGGTCGGTGTTCCTCTTCTTGACGGTGTTGGGTAACGTAGCATAAATTCAAAATTTTCCTACGCATATTCAGATCTTCCTATGGAGAGACCAGCAATGAGAGAGGGGTAAGAGCATCTTCATACCTTTGAAGATCGCTAAGCAGAAGCGTTGCTAGAACGCGGTTGATGGAGTCGTACTCGCAGCGATTCCGATCTAGTGCCGAACTACGACACCTCTGTGTTCAACACACGTGCAGCACGATGACGTCTCCCGCACCTTGATCCAGCAAAGAGGAGGGAGAGGTTGGGGAAGAACTCCAGCAGCACGACGGCGTGGTGTCGATGGAGAGACGAGGTCTCCCGGCAGGGCTTCGCCAAGCACCGGCAGAGAGGAGGAGGAAGAAGAGCAGGGCTGCGCCGAGGGAGATGGAAAAGTCTAATCTCCAATGGCCAAAAGTGCCCACTATATATAGGGGAAGGGGAGAGGGGGTACCACCCCTAGGGTCCCCACCCTAGGGGGTGCGGCAGCCCTCCCAGATGGGTGGTGCGGCGGCCAAAGGGGGGAGGAGGGGGTGGCGCACCAACTGGTGGGCCTTAGGCCCACCTGGCTTAGGGTTTGCCCCCCCTTTTCTCTCCCTTGCGCAATGGGCTGAGTGGGGAGGCGCACCAGCCCACCTAGGGGCTGGTTCCCACCCCCACTTGGCCCACCTTACCTCCCGAGGTCGTTGCCCCCCTTCGGTGGTCCCCCGGGGCCACCTCCGGTGGTCCCGGTACATTACCGGTGATGCCCGAAACACTTCCGGTGTCCAAAACCATCCGTCCTATATATCAATCTTTACCTCCGGACCATTCCGGAGCTCCTCGTGACGTCCGGGATCTCATCCGGGACTCCGAACAACTTTCGGTAACCTCGTATAACAATTCCCTATAACCCTAGCGTCATCGAACCTTAAGTGTGTAGACCCTACGGGTTCGGGAGACAGGCAGACATGACCGAGACACCTCTCTGGCCAATAACCATCAGCGGGGTCTGGATACCCATTGTGGCTCTCACTTGCTCCACGATGATCTCATCGGATGAACCATAATGTCAAGGATTCAATCAATCACGTACACGATTCCCTTTGTCTGTCGGTATAGAACTTGCCCGAGATTCGATCGTCGGTATACCTATACCTTGTTCAATCTCGTTACCGGTAAGTCTCTTTACTCGTTCCGTAGCACGTCATCGTGTGACTAACTCCTTAGTCACATTGAGCTTATGATGATGTCCTACCGAGTGGGCCCAGAGATACCTCTCCGTCGCACGGAGTGACAAACCCGATCTCGATTCGTACCAACCCAACAGACACTTTCGGAGGTACCCGTAGTACACCTTTATAGTCACCCAGTTACTTGTGACGTTTGATACACCCAAAGCACTCCTACGGTATCCGGGAGTTGCACAATCTCACGGTCGAAGGAAAAAATACTTGACATTAGAAAAGCTTTAGCATACGAACAATACGATCTAGTGCTAGGCTTAGGATTGGGTCTAGTCCATCACATCATTCTCCCAATGATGTGATCCCGTTATCAATGACATCTAATGACCATGATCAGGAAACCATGATCATCTATTGACTAACGAGCTAGCCAGCTAGAGGCTTGCTAGGGACACATTGTGGTCTATTTATCCACATGTATTACTGTTTCCTGTTAATACAATTATAGCATGAACAATAGACGATTATCATGAACAAGGAAATATGATAATAACCATTTTATTATTGCCTCTAGGGCATATTTCCAACAGTCTCCCACTTGCACTAGAGTCAATAATCTAGTTACATTGTGATGTATCGAACACCCATAGCATTATGGTGTTGATCATGTTTTGCTCGTGGAAGAGGTTTAGTCAACGGGTCTGCAATATTCAGATCCGTGTGTACTTTACAAATATCTATCACTCCACTCTGGACGTGGTCCTGGATGGAGTTGTAGCGGCGTTTGATGTGCTTCGTCTTTCGGTGAAACCTGGGCTCCTTGGCTATGGCAATGGCTCCAGTGTTATCACAGAAGAGTGTCATAGGACCCGACGCGCTTGGAACCACTCCAAGGTCGGTGATGAGCTCCTTCATCCAAATTCCTTCATGAGTCGCTACTGAAGCAGCTATGTACTCCGCCTCACATGTAGATGCTGCCACGACTTCTTGCTTGCTGCTGCACCAACTCACTGCCCCACCATTCAACACATATACGTATCCGGTTTGTGACTTTGAGTCATCCGGATCTGTGTCGAAGCTAGCGTCGACGTAACCCTTTACGACGAGCTCTTCGTCACCTCCATAAACGAGAAACATTTCTTTAGTCCTTTTCAGGTACTTAAGGACATTCTTGACCGCTGTCCAGTGTTCCATACCTGGATCACTTTGGTACCTCCCTACCAAACTTATGGAAAGGTTTATGTCTGGTACACAGCATGGCATACATTAGAGAGCCCACGGCTGAAGCGTAGGGGACAGAACTCATCTTCTCTCTATCTGCTGTCGTGGTCGGCGACTCAGTCTTACTCAATCTCATACCTTGCAAAACTGGCAAGAACCCTCTCTTTGAGTTTTCCATATTGAACTTCTTCAATATCTTGTCAAGGTATGTACTTTGCGAAAGACCTATGAGGCGTCTCGGTCTATCTCTATAGATCTTGATGCCTAATATGTATGCAGCTTCTCCAAGGTCCTTCATCGAAAAACTCTTGTTCAAATAGGCCTTTATGCTCTCCAACATCTCTATATTATTCCCCATAAATAATATGACCTCCACATATAGTATGAGGAAAGCTACAGAGCTCCCACTCACTTTCTTGTACAAACAGGCTTCTCCGTAAACCTGTATGAACCCAAACGCTTTAATCACCTCATTAAATCGAATGTTCCAACTCCGAGATGCTTGCACCAGCCCATAGATGGAGCGCTGGAGCTTGCATACTTTATTAGCACCCTTAGGGTCGACAAAACCTTCTGGTTGCATCATATACAACTCTTCCTTAAGGTTCTCGTTAAGGAACGCTGTTTTGACGTCCATTTGCCAAATTTCATAATCATAAAAGGCGACAATTGCTAACATGATTCGGACTGATTTCAACTTCGCTACGGGAGAGAAAGTCTCTTCGTAGTCAACTCCTTGAATTTGTCGAAAACCCTTTGCGACAAGTCGAGCTTTGTAAACGGTTACATTACCGTTTGCATCAGTCTTCTTCTTGAAGATCCATTTATTTTCTATGGCTCGCCGGTCATCGGGCAAGTCCACCAAAGTCCATACTTTGTTCTCATACATGGATCCTATCTCGGATTTCATGGCCTCAAGCCATTTGTTGGAATCCGGGCCCGCCATCGCTTCTTCATAGTTCAAAGGTTCACCGTTGTCTAACGACATGATTTCCATCATAGGGTTGTCGTACCACTCTGGTGCGGAGCGTGCCCTTGTGGACCTTCGTGGTTCAGTAGTAACTTGATCCGAAGCTTCATGATCATCATCATTAACTTCCTCTTCAGTCGGTGTAGGTGCCACAGGAACAACTTCCCGCGCTGCGCTACTATCCTGTTCGAGTGGGGGTGCAATTACCTCATCAAGTTCTACCTTCCTCCCACTTACTTCTTTTGAGAGAAACTCTTTCTCTAGAAAGGATCCGTTCTTGGCAACAAAGGTTTTACCTTCGGATCTAAGATAGAAGGTATACCCAATAGTTTCCTTAGGGTATCCTATGTATACACATTTCTCCGCTTTGGGTTTGAGTTTTTCTGGTTGAAGTTTCTTCACATAAGCACCGCAGCCCCAAACTTTAAGAAACGACAACTTAGGTTTCTTGCCAAACCATAGTTCATACGGTGTCGTCTCAACGGATTTAGACGGTGCCCTATTTAAAGTGAATGCTGCAGTTTCTAATGCGTATCCCCAAAATGACAGCGGTAAGTCGGTGAGAGACATCATAGATCGTACCATATCTAATAAAGTGCGATTACGACGTTCAGACACTCCGTTACGCTGCGGTGTGCCAGGCGGCATCAGTTGTGAAACGATTCCACACTTCCTTAGGTGTGTGCCAAACTCGTGACTCAAATATTCTCCTCCACGATCAGATCGTAGACATTTAATTTTTCTGTCACGTTGATTCTCAACCTCACTCTGAAATTCCTTGAACTATTCAAACGTCTCAGATTTGTGCTTCATCAAGTAGATATACCCATACCTACTAAAATCATCGATGAGAGTGAGAACATAACGATAACCACCGCGAGCTTCAACGTTCATTTGACCACACACATCAGTGTGTATTATTTCCAATAAGTCGGTTGCTCTCTCCATTATTCCTGAGAATGGAGTCTTAGTCATCTTGCCCATGAGGCACGGCTCGCATGTGTCAAATGATTCAAAGTCAAGAGACTCTAATAGTCCATCAGTATGGAGCTTCTTCATGCGCTTAACGCCGATATGACCAAGGCGGCAGTGCCACAAGTATGTGGGACTATCATTATCAACTTTGCATCTTTTGGTACTCACACTATGAATATGTGTAACATCACGATCGAGATTCATCAAGAATAAACCATTCACCAGCGGAGCATGACCATAAAACATGTCACTCATATAAATAGAACAACCAGTATTCTGTGACTTAAATGAGTAGCCGTCTCGCATTAAGCAAGACCCTGATACAATGTTCATGCTTAAAGCTGGTACTAAATAACAATTATAAAGGTTTAAAACTAATCCCGACGGTAGATGTAGAGGTAGCGTGCCGACGGCGATCACATCGACCTTTGAACCATTCCCGACGCGCATTGTCACCTCGTCCTTGGCCAGTCTCCACTTATTCCGCAGTTCCTGCTTTGAGTTGCAAATGTGAGCAACAGCACCGGTATCAAATACCCAGGAGCTACTAAGAGCGCTGGTAAGGTACACATCAATAACATGTATATCACATATACCTTTAACGTTGCCGGCCTTCTTGTCCGCTAAGTATTTGGGGCAGTTCCGCTTCCAGTGACCCTTTCCCTTGCAATAGAAGCACTCAGTCTCAGGCTTGGGTCCGTTCTTTTTCTTCTTCCCGGCATATGGCTTACCGGGCGCGGCAACAACTTTGCCGTCTTTCTTGAAGTTCTTCTTACCCTTGCCTTTCTTGAAACTAGTGGTCTTGTTGACCATCAACACTTGATGCTCTTTCTTGATTTCTACTTCTGCAGACCTGAGCATCGAGTACAACTCGGGAATGGTCTTCTCCATCCCTTCCATGTTGTAGTTAAGCACAAAGCCTTTGTAGCTTGGTGGGAGAGACTGGAGGATTCTGTCAATTATAGCATCATTCGGAAGTTCGACTCCAAGTGAAGTCAGACGACCGTGTAACCCAGACATTTTGAGTATGTGCTCACTGACAGAACTGTTCTCCTCCATCTTACAGCTAAAGAACTTGTCGGAGACTTCATATCTCTCGACACGGGCATGATCTTGAAAAACTAGCTTCAGCTCCTGGAACATCTCATATGCCCCGTGTTGCTCAAAACGCCTTTGGAGCCCCATTTCTAAACTGTATAACATGCCACATCTAACCAGAGAGTAGTCATCACTCCGCGTTTGCGAGACGTTCAGAATGCCCCGGGCTGCTGCGGGAGCAGGAGGGTCACCTAGCGGCGCATCAAGGACATAAGCCTTTTTAGCTGCTTCAAGGATGAGCTTCAAGTTGTGAACCCAGTCCGCATAGTTGCTACCATCATCTTTCAGCTTGTTTTTCTCTTGGAATGCGTTGAAATTGAGGTTGACGTTGGACATCTACAATATTTATAAAGACAACTTTTAGACTAAGTTCATGACAATTAAGTTCATTTAATCAAATTAAGTATGAACTCCCACTTAAATCGACATCCCTCTAGTCATCTAAGTGATACATGATCCATGTTGACTAACCCGTGTCCAATCATCACCTGAGACGGACTAGTCACCATGGTGAGCAACTTCATGCTGATCGTATTCAACCATACGACTCATGTTCGACCTTTCGGTCTCTTGTATTCGAGGTCATGTCTGTACATGCTAAGCTCGTCGAGTCAACCTAGGTGTTTCGCGTGTGTAAATCTGGCTTACACCCGTTGTATGCGAACGTTAGAATCTATCACACCCGATCATCACGTGGTGCTTCGAGACAACGAACCTTCGCAATAGTGCACACTTAGGGGAATACGTTCTCGAAATTTTAAGAGGGATCATCTTATTATGCTACCGTAGTTCTAAGCAATAAGATGTATAACATGATAAACATCACAATGCAATCATATAGTGACATGATATGGCCATTATCATCTTTGCTCTTTCGATCTCCATCTTCAGGCATCGCATGATCATCATCGTCACCGGCGTGACACCATGATCTCCATCATCATGATCTCCATCATCGTGTCTCCGTGAAGTCGTCACACCAACTACTACTACCACTACTACTATAGCTAACCGTTAGCAATGAAGTAAAAGTAGTAAGCACATGGCGTCGCATCTCATACAATAAATTAAGTAAACTCCTATGGCTCCTGCCGGTTGTCATACTCATCGACATGCAAGTCATGAAACCTATTACAATAACATGATCATCTCATACATCATACATGCAACATCACAACTTTTGGCCATATCACATCACATGTCAAACCCTGCAAAAACAAGTTAGACGTCCTCTAATTGTTGTTGCAAGTTTTACGTGGCTGATTTGGGTTTCTAGCAAGAACGCCTTCTTACCTACGTGACAGCCACAACGATGATATGCCAAAGATATTTACCCTTCATAAGGACCCTTTTCATCAAATCCAATCCGACTAGAGTGGGAGAGACAGACACCCGCTAGCCACCTTTATGCACGATGTGCATGTCTGTCGGTGGAACCAGTCTCACGTAAGCGTACGTGTAAAGTCTGTCCGGACCGCTTCATCCCACAATACCGCCGGAAAAGAATAAGACTAGTAGCGGCAAGCAAATTGACAAATCATCGCCCACAACTTTTGTGTTCTACTCGTGCATAGAATCTACGCATAGAAAACCTAGCTCTGATACCACTGTTGGGTAACGTAGCATAAATTCAAAATTTTCCTACGCATATTCAGATCTTCCTATGGAGAGACCAACAACGAGAGAGGGGTAAGAGCATCTTCATACCTTTGAAGATCGCTAAGCGGAAGCTTTTCTAGAACGCGGTTGATGGAGTCGTACTCGCAGCGATTCCGATCTAGTGCCGAACTACGGCACCTCCGCATTCAACACACGTGCAGCCCGGTGACGTCTCCCGCACCTTGATCCAGCAAGGAGGAGGGAGAGGTTGGGGAAGAACTCCAGCAGCACGACGGCGTGGTGTCGATGGAGAGACGAGGTCTCCCGACAGGGCTTCACCAAGCACCGGCAGAGAGGAGGAGGAAGAAGAGCAGGGCTGCGCCGAGGGAGATGGAAAAGTCTAATCTCCAATGGCCAAAAGTGCCCACTATATATAGGGGAAGGGGAGAGGGGGTGCCACCCCTAGGGTTCCCACCCTAGGGGGTGCGGCAGCCCTCCCACATGGGTGGTGCGGCGGCCAGAGGGGGGAGGAGGGGGTGGCGCACCAACTGGTGGGCCTTAGGCCCACCTCGCTTAGGGTTTGCCCCCCCCCCTTTTCTCTCCCTTGCGCAATGGGCTGAGTGGGGAGGCGCACCAGCCCACCTAGGGGCTGGTTCCCACCCCCACATGGCCCACCTTACCTCCCGGGGACGTTGCCCCCCTTCGGTGGTCCCCCGGGGCCACCTCCGGTGGTTCCGGTGGTCCCGGTACATTACCGGTGATGCCCGAAACACTTCCGGTGTCCAAAACCATCCGTCCTATATATCAATCTTTACCTACGGACCATTCCGGAGCTCCTCGTGACGTCCGGGACCTCATCCGGGACTCCGAAAAACTTTCGGTAACCTCGTATAACAATTCCCTATAACCCTAGCGTCATCGAACCTTAAGTGTGTAGACCCTACGGGTTCGGGAGACAGGCAGGCATGACCGAGACACCTCTCTGGCCAATAACCATCAGCGGGGTCTGGATACCCATTGTGGCTCCCACTTGCTCCACGATGATCTCATCGGATGAACCATGATGTCAAGGATTCAATCAATCTCGTACACGATTCCCTTTGTCTGTCGGTATAGAACTTGCCCGAGATTCGATCGTCGGTATACCTATACCTTGTTCAATCTCGTTACCGGTAAGTCTCTTTACTCGTTCCGTAGCACGTCATCGTGTGACTAACTCCTTAGTCACATTGAGCTCATGATGATGTCCTACCGAGTGGGCCCAAAGATACCTCTCCGTCGCACGGAGTGACAAATCCCGGTCTCGATTCGTACCAACCCAACAGACACTTTCGGAGGTACCCGTAGTGAACCTTTATAGTCACCCAGTTACGTTGTGACGTTTGATACACCCAAAGCACTCCTACGGTATCCGGGAGTTGCACAATCTCACGGTCGAAGGAAAAGATACTTGACATTAGAAAAGCTTTAGCATACGAACAATACGATCTAGTGCTAGGCTTAGGATTGGGTCTAGTCCATCTCATCATTCTCCCAATGATGTGATCCCGTTATCAATGACATCTAATGCCCATGATCAGGAAACCATGATCATCTATTGACTAACGAACTAGCCAGCTAGAGGCTTGCTAGGGACACATTGTGGTCTATTTATCCACACATGTATTACTGTTTCCTGTTAATAAAATTATAGCATGAACAATAGACGATTATCATGAACAAGCAAATATGATAATAACCATTTTATTATTGCCTCTAGGGCATATTTCCAACAGACGGCATCTGCGTAGTTAAACTGCGGCGACGACGCACACGCGAATGAAAGGACAACACGTTGCAGAGACGGCGCGGGTGAGGCTTCTGACGAGTACGCCAGCGGAGAGTAGATGTACTTGGTGTTGAGGCCGACGTTGAACGCGGGTGAGGGAGTGTGCTGGTCGTGGCCAAAACCGGTGGGGGAGGAACGCTGGCCATGCGGGAAGGTGGTGTTAGGGTTGAAGCCTCCATGCGCGTCGCCGTCAGAGTAGCCTGGTGAGGGAACGTACCCCAGGGAAACATCATTGGAGTGGGTTGCCGGCGCAACGCCCTGAAGGCCCCTTCATGCGGCCTACGGGTTGCGGCCGTGCGGATTCATCATCCCCGCGCGGGACGCTTCTAACTGATCAGTCGTGGAGGCCGCCGCCGCATCCGTTGCGTCCCTGATCTTCTTCGCGTCAAGCCTCCTCCATCGGTCCGCCGTGACCGCCACCCGATGTTGTACATCCGCCCTCCACTCGACGTCCGAAACGCCCATCGGCCTAGGCATCGGCTTCCTCGACTTCCTCTACTTCGGCTGGCTGGAATCGACAAAGTCAAGAGGGGGTCCACTTGACTTTTTCGTCAGCCGACGCTAGTCGTTCCGGAGGAGCTGGGTTCGGCTAGGGTTCGTCGGCTGTTATTTTGACCCAAGCCGACGAAAAACGGGCTCCTGAAGACCCGACTGGGCCGTTTTTCGTCAGCCGACGCTAGTCGTCCCAGAGGGCCTCTTGAGGGACGAGTGACGATGCTCTAAAATGACCGGTGGCTACATCCTACCGCATAGTAAACGCGCGTTGTGTAACCGCGCCCTTTTTTTCATAGGATTTCATGGATCTGTCTTGCGAACATACTCATTGTGTCTTGATCCAGTTTGTGAATTATCTGATATATAAGAGACACAAAGTTGTACTAAAAGGCCGTCAATTATAATATGAATGGGAGGTAGTACTAATTTTCATGCCACCACCTCCACTCAATTTATGACTATTTCTGAATATCTTAAAGGTAAGTGAGAAGGGAAATGAGGTGATACTGTTGAATTTGAGTAGAACACTTTTGCAATAGAGTAATGACTTCGCAAGTAAGGCCAAAGAGTGGGAACACACCTGAAAACACAGTAAATATGTAAAATCTGCAACATAAACGAATCATGCATTTAACTTCTAAATTACAATTCTTTTTGTATTAGTCTGCATGTAACGCTGCAATAACATATATTAATGTTAGTCATTCTTCATTTTTTTAAATCATATTTTTAGCTGTAATTCAAAAGCTTCTATTCTATTTTTAGACATTCTCCTTTATTGATTTTTAAGTTTATACTTTCTTTTCATTAAATTTAGCAACAATTTGCGCTTTTTAACAAAGTTATCGCGGCAATGTGCGCGGTAGGAGGGGGGAGGCACATCCTCACTACACATGTCCATTTTTTCCTCAATGAGTAAGACACCCGAGTGGACAACTCGAAAGAATTTTAAACTCGCATTATCCTACTTATGTTCCAAAACTATTTTGCAACACTAAACTAATCAAATAATTAATGAATCTCATATATTCGTATTTTCATGCTTATGTTGTTAATGATAAATAGCAAGGTGGACCTGGTAAATACGAGGGCTAGATCTTTAGTGGATTGAAAGTGTCGATTCTTTATTTTTATCTCATGCACATATTTATATACTCTTATTTACCTCCTTTCATTATATAATACACAATATTTCACACATTGGTTAATTTATGAAGGCGTAACATTCATATTGTTTTTATATAAATATCGTACTACATTGCAAAATATTAACATAATTGAACTATGCGGCTTTGGTATAATAGGGTGCTAAGGTACATAGAGACCAACCAAATTAAGCTGCAATATGTGCATTCGGTACTTAAGTTGCCGTATGTTATTGGAGTATGGTTGCAATTCTATGTTACGTTATCATTTTGTGTACGGCTATATAGAGCAACCGGTTGTCTCCATCCAACCTTCTTGCTTGGTATGTCCTTTCATCCATAAATGACTCCATATTTATACAAAATAAAAATAAAAATGTAACAAATAAATGACCATAAGACTCTCAAGCCCTTGGATTTAGCAATCAATGCTAATTTATTTACTCCAACATCATTGCTTATGTTGGTGCCAAAGCACTAAACTAAATTTTTTTTCATATCAACCCTAGGAACTTTGTAAGTTGCCGGTAATAGGAACCCTATATATACCTAATAAATTCATTGTCTCTACCTTACGTGTCTCAACATGCACACATGCTAGCTAATCAACTCTGCTACATTCATTTCTTTTAACATGCATGCATGACAATGCTATCTACATTAACTCCCTCAACATGCACACATCCCACTCTATCAACTCCACTACTTTCATTTCTCTCAACATGCATGAGAGATACTACTTAATATTTATTTTTATAATTATATGTAACCAAATACAAAAAATATATGTATGTACAATCTTTAGTCACATATTCAAATTTAAGATCACAATATCTCATACAACAAGATCTCATTAAATTAATTTATCACAACCAATTTCTGCATGTTTCTGGTGCAACTCACAGGATGTAATCTAGCTATCTAGGGAGCATGTGATTGTAGGAGGATTACTTACACTTTTCATCATTTATTAGCATCCTAATCTCCTTCTATTTTTAAACATCATAGTATTGGTTTATCCTTTTTCTCTAGTTCCAGTCTTGCTACCTCAATCCGGCCAATGTACATTCGTGCCACATGTATTTATTATGTCATTTTGAGTATGCTGCTTAGAAGGCATATTTCTAGCATCTTTGAAAAATGACCGATTTGATGATGAGTTTTCACCAACGTAATATTTTCTCAATCCAACGTCGGTATTAAATCTGGCATTAGTCAATCATCAACACACATTATTAGAGTTGGCTTATCTCCGCAATATTCCAGGGAAGTTGTACACATGTTAGAAAACTTAGAAAAGAATGTTATTTGATTTTAATAAGGTCCCTTAAATCTTAAGCTACAATAAACATTATAAATTTGAATATATGTGTCTTTTAATAATACAATAGGTAAAAGGGACATATATTGCAGTTGAACAACAATTGCCATTGTCCCAAGAGGTACGTTCTCTAGAAAGAATCTTGATTTTTTCTAATCATGCAAATCAAACTGCAATCTATATAGATATTTAATAAATTTCTCTCTTTCTCTCTCTCCCTCTCTCTCTATCTATCTATCTATCTATCACTATCCCTCTCTCTCTCTGTCTCTCTAAACTGAGGCAACAAATGGTTACTAGTTTAGTGTTTCTTGCATAAACATAAACTCAAATAAAACTACGAACTCCAGTCTTCCTACTTTATCTTTTTGACACTCACTATGCTAAAGGGAGAGATGTCCCACATCAGATTATCGCCGACATGAATTTGCTTGAATTTTTTTGATGAAATTTGCTTGCTTGTTCATAGACTTAAGATGAACACTTTATGTTCACAACTCTTTGAAATTAACATTCTAACTGGTACTAGTTTATTGTTTCTTGCATAAACATAGCAATTTAGTCACGCTCTTTTCTTCTTATTATTAGATTGCTTCTTGCGTTAGCATAGAATCTTTCCACGCAATGTTTCCGCAAGGAGTACATTCACAATGCTTTATTTATTTAATTTAGTTTAAATTAGTTACTGGTAAAATGCTTGCCTTCTTATGTTATTTCTTTGCATATGCTTGATTTTTTATTTTATAGAAAGCATATACTCAGGTACATATACGTTACATATACATATAGCGATATATTTTTTATCAGAATACCTATAGTGAATTTACTAATGTTTAGTATGAACTCGCATAAAAAGTCTAGGACGTCCTCCTTTCCACGTCCTAGGATAGTTAGCATTTGAATTTTTTTGACCTGGCACATGTGCTCTTTCACTTTCTAGGGTAGTTATCGTTTTTATGCAGTTTTTTCCCTTCCACATTCTAGGGTAGTTATCGTTTTTTCATTGTTTTCGAAGACTCGAGATTTATGGTAGTCAGCGTTTAGAATCATGCGGAAGCATTCATTGCCTATCACAACTTTTTCATTGAGGAGCTACAAAGCACAAACTGAGAAATATTTGGTGCTCTCAAGTCGACGGCTCAGTAGTCTGGCGGCTTCGAGCGCCCGCTTGGCCGACACTCAGCACCCGGGTTGCTGGCTTTCCGCACAACGGTCGATGCAACGGCCAGCGACGTACTTTACGTGCAATGGCGGAAATGTGGATGCCATTATTCGGCGAAGAAGATGACTCCGCCGTGGAGGAATATATGTATGTCGTTTCATTGCGGATAAGGATGAGTGAGACAGTGATGGGTGGACCCACGCACAACACGTCATGCGTAACAGCCGGCGGATGCTCGTGCTAGATAGGCCGGGTGAATAGTACCATTTTCCTAAAATTATTTGGTTGATGTGGATTCACATGGTGTCTCGAAAAATAACCCTAGGTTTTACTCTTATGACTTAATACAATATAATACTCCCTCTGTTTTTAAATATTAGTATTTTTAAAAAAATCACTATAAACTACATACGGATGTATATATAGACATGTTTTAGAGTATAAATTCATTTAGTTTACTTCGTATGTAATATATATTTAGGAACGAAAGGAGTATAATATAATATAGGTAGCAAGGAAAATCAGTCGTTCGAGCGGAATCTGGATTTGTGCATGGAGTTGGACCCGTTGATATATATTTTTCTTTTCTTTTGATATCAGGATCAGTCATTGTTTGCGCTATCGTGCATTTTTTTTCTGAATCAAGGTAGCTGCCGTGTATGTATATGGTGAAGAATATTTTAATGACATATGTGCCATCACTCTTGCAATAAATTGAATGGTTCTGATTAACGTGAAATTTTCTAGCTAATTCATTTATTTTACGCATATTTTAAAGATAGATAGATAGATATAACAGATAGATAGATAGAACTAGCACAAGGACCCGTGCGTTGCAACGGAGAATACAAATTTTAGTTATTTTTACTTATTTTTTGTATGAAATGCATGGACAGTTTTTTACTTAGCAAACATGTTTTGAATCGATGAACTTTTTTGAAATTAGAGAACAAATTTTGAAATTAATGATTTTTTTAGTTTCTGTGAACATTTTTTTTAAATTTCATAGACATTTTCTTCGAACTCATGAATATGTTTTTAATGCACGATCATTTTCCGAGTTATCAATGTTTTATATTTGCTAAATATATTTTTGAAAATCATGAATTATTTTATAATATGCGAACAATTTTTAAAAATCGTCCACATTTTTTTGAATCCGTAAACATTTAATGATTTCCCAAAGCATTTTTTGAATTATAGAACAATTTATGGTTTCATGATTTTTTTTTCAAATTTTGCAACTTTTAAAAATTGGGTTTCTGAAAATTCCCTATTTAATTTATAAAGAAAAATCAAATTGAAAAAATAAAATATGGACGGCCTCATGAACTTTTTTTTTGAATCCGTAAACATTTAATGATTTCCCAAAGCATTTTTTGAATTATAGAACAATTTATGGTTTCATGATTTTCTTTAAAATTTCGCAACTTTTAAAAATTGGGTTTCTGAAAATTCCCTATTTAATTTATAAAGTAAAATCAAATTGAAAAAATAAAATATGGACGGCCTCATGAACTGGTGCTAGGACAAAGGAGGTGAATGCTGCTATTAAAGAGAAAAAAAGAAGGGAGAAGAAATTGTAAGAAAAGGGGATCGAACCGAGCTCTCCTCGGTGCACAAGAGCTGCTCGAGCCACTACGCCAAACGGAAGGTAATGATAGATTAGGGTCTCAATCCTTAAGAAGGATAGCTTTGACAGGAAAAAAATATGAACTGTTTTTTTCAATTATGGGTGGCATAGTGGGTAATTTAAGCCAACTTCGAGGACAATTTTAATGATGTACCACAGAAGCAATATGTGCTTTATTAATAGGTATAAATAGATAGAAGATAGATATTCATGTTCCACATAAGTAAGTGTGATCTAAACATATCGCAAACAAGCTCATTATGTCTTGATCTAGGCTGTGAATTATCTCATACGGACACAAAGTTGTACAAAAGATTGAAGATAGTACCAATTTTCATGCCACCGCCTCCACTCAATTCATGCCTATTTCTTTTTTTTCCTCGAATATGCATGAGTGTGCATATCATATATTGATAGAAGAAAGACGAAGAACGCCTTCATCAGTTATTTAGATCACATCATGATAAACCACACGAAAACACAAACAATTCATGCCTATTTCTGAATATCTTAAGGGAAATACTTACCTTCAGCCGGCAGATCACACACGAGCGATCTGCCGCCTCCTCTGTACGACGCGTGTACGTACTTTACACCTATTTTTCCGTAACATCATGTGTGCTACAAATTTATCCTTTACAACAACACCTATGTTGCAAAAAAAGAAAACAAAGAAAAACTGCAAATATTTTTTTGCAACATTGCCTGTGTTTTTTTCGAAACAACGCTCATGTTGTAAAAAAAGTCGCAACTCAGTCATTGTTGCAAAAAATTTCCGCAACACAACCTTTGTTGCATAAAAATTCTGTAACAAAACATTTGTTACAAAAATTTCTGCAACAAAGTTCGTATTGCAAAGTAAAATAATGTGCACCCTGTTGAATCCGACGGCTCGCAAGGCGACGGATCTTTTAAGAAGATCCGTCAACCGACGCGTAGCAGTCTCCATATCTTAAAGGTAAATGAGAGATAGGAAATGAGGTGATACTGTTGAATTTGAGTAGAACACTTTTGGAATAGAGTAATGACTTCTCAAGGAAGGCCAAATAGAGGCAACACCTGGAAACGCAATAAATCTCAAGATCATAAAAGAACTTTGTTGGTACTGACCGGTTACAATACATGCACAAGAATCAACGAGACAAAGAAAATCGTCACAACTAGATCAATCAAATGGCTCTAAGCCGGCACATACATGTATTTTCGTTCACTAGACTAGAGGTAAGCGATCAACTCAGGAAGAAAACTAAAGGATGATCTCCGAGTCTTCTCTTGACAAAGAAACGACCAGGATCTCAAAATTGGAGAAGAAGAAGTAACGGAGAGACATTAGTACACTTGGTGGATCCGAAATACCGAGAAAAGAAATCACGCCGCGCAGGATCTCTTCAACCGTGGAGGTAATGGGTCGCTCAGGCGGCGCATGCGTTGGCCTTGTCGACCCCCGTGGCGGTGACTTTGACGTTGGTGCAGACAGCCATGGTCTTGTTGTTCTTGCCGGAGTACTCGATCTTGACGTCGGACATTGTGACGCCTTCGCAGGGCTTTTTGTCGGAGCAGAGCAGGCTGACGGCCTCAGGGGTGGAGGAGGTGCCGGTGATGTTTTTGAAGGTAACGTCCTTGACGGTGACCCTGGAGGAGTCGCCCTTGGCGGTGCAGAGTTTGTTGGGGCAGTACTTCTGATCGATGATGATGGGGTAGCCCGAGTCGTCCATCTTGATGTTCTCGTAGCTGATCTTGGACGCGACGAGGGGGGACTTGGAGTCCTCGTACGACTTGATGCGGAGGCCGTTGGTGGATCCCTTGAACACGCAGTTCTTGACGTGGATGTCGGTCACGTCCTTCTCGTCCTTGTACCTCCCGAGGCTGCCAATACTGATGCCGTGGCCTGGGCCGCAGGTCACGCCGCTGATGTTGACTTGTTTGGAGCCGGGGCCGATGGAGATGCAATCGTCGCCAACGGCGATGGTGGTGTCGATGATGTTGACATTGGACGAGTCGCCCATGTGGATGCCGTCGGTGTTGGGGCTGTCCCCGGGCGCGCTCACCTTCACGTCCTTGACGGTCACGCCCTTGCACTCGTAGATGTTCATGTGGAAGAACTTGGAATTGATGATAGAGATGCCTTCGATGAGCGCGTCATCACAGAAGTCCAGCACCAAGGACTGCATTGCATGCATGCACCATGTACGTAAGAACAGCATTTCCTTGATACGGAGTACTAAGTAAAATTGATTATTATGTTATGTTATATATGCACGCGTACGTACGTTTGGCAAGATCTTGCAGTTGTAGTTCTTTTGGCAACTGTTCTTGGTCCAGACGGCCTTGCCTTGACCGTCGATCGATCCTTTGCCGGTGATGACGAGGTTCTTGATGCGCATGATCTCGATCCAGTTAGACGGGAACTTGGACAGGTCGTTGGAAGCAAGCAAGTTGCCTTCCAGCTTGATGGTGACGCTGTCGCCCTTGCATGGCCCCGTGAAATTTAGAGCTCCAGTCAGGAAATCACCCTTGGGGATGACGATCGTCTGCTTGCCTGTGCCGCCGCACGCCGAAGCCCATGCCTCCTCCACCGCCTGCATGCATGCAATACAAACCCATGACATTATTGATCGATTAGCGTGCCAAACCCATCATCATTCATACATTCTCCTTCAAGTATACGTAGTACCTTGGTGCTGTCCGTCTTGCCGTCGGGTTTCGCGCCGAGCTTGGTGATGTCGTACTCCCCGCCCGGACCGGAAGCCGCCGGACCGGAAGCCGCCGGACCATCTGCGCTCTCCTTCTTCTCCTCCTTGCCTTTGGCGTACGCTGCGCTCACCACCACCATGAGCAACAGGACTCTCATCGCAACGTTCCTGAACGCCATTCTGTCTTTGTGGAATGCTCCTCGATCTTTGATTCTTGCAGGCCAGGAGCTTCAGAGCCCAACCTTATATACACATTGGTTCACGGGGGACAAGTGTTCGGCTTAATTATTCGCTATGGTCATGGCATGCTCATTTGCTATTTTCAGGTTGTCGTTGCCGGTTAAAACGGGTTGTTGTCCACTAGTTATTTTTGGATCACCTTTACTATATTTCTATTCTAAGTTGCTTGTGTGTTGAAAATTCAGCCCCAGCTCCTCTTCGTATTCTCTCAAAAAGAGCTATATCGGCCATGGGACATAGGGGCATCTCCATGGGACATAGGAGCATCTCGAACGGCTCCCAAATACTTCATCTGAAATAGAGTGTTTTAAGCATGGAAAAATGAAAATAAAAAGATGAAGAAAATACAAACTCATACCTATTGATCATGTGCATCGGAAAATGTCAATGGACATTTCTTCAGTGAGGGATGCATTGTAGTTGGTTAAATTTGGCGATGTTCTATATTTCAGTGACAGAAAAAGACAAGGACGCGTCTTTGTATTATTGGCACTAAGGATAAAATAATGGGGTTAATTCATATTGATTGAGTTCTTTTTGACTACATCATGTCATTGTTTTTCAAACATTACTTTGTTTTACTTAATATATACTCTAGGTGCAGGCAGAAGTCGGTCTATTTGCTTATGGATGTGATGTCTATATATACATGATCATTGCCTGGAATAACACATAACTATGCGCTTTCCTATCAATTGCTTAATAGTAATTTGTTTACCCACCGTATGCCTACTACATGAGGGATGCCATTAGGAAAAACTATGGCACCCGGATCTATTTACTTATAAGTTTACAAACACTACAATTACCTTGTTGCCTTTATTTACTTTGCAATTATCAATTTTTATCTACACACTTTACTTGCTTGCGAATAACGAGTCCAAGGGATTGCCAACCCTCTTGTCCGTATTGGGTGCAAGTGTTTACTTCTTTGTATGCAGTCGTTGAAGATGAGGGTTGGTTGTTACTCCTACAGAAATCAGCTATTTTGCCGACATGTATCATCTTTTCCGTCAGCAAATCATCGGGGTAGACGACAAACAGTTACTTTGACGTCATGGACAGACGACAAAAAAAGACTATAGCCAAAAATAACAAAAAGCACATGGCGAAAAAAGACACAAGGCAAAAGCCAGTTTTGCGGTCAACTTTTTGGACAGATGACGGTAAAGGTAGCATTTTTGCCATCTTATGCTACGGCTGGCGACAAAAGATTGTCCAAGGCTGCGGCTAACGGACGTAAACACACAGATAATATGGATGTTTTGTATTCTTGCGAGCTGACGACAACAAGGTAGTTTTGCTGTCTGCTACGGTATACTGATGACGGAAAAGGGTGAAACAATAAAAAGAAAACAGTAACGTCCAGATCCTAAAACAGTTCCCGCACATGGTGAAAAAATCAAAAAGAAAACCCAACGACACCGCCGGACCCGAACAGCTCCCGCGCCCTCTCGGTAGCTCTTCTCCCGCTCTCGCTGCTAGGCTTCGTCACCGCCTCCTCCGGCCTCCTCAGCAGCCCCCGCTCCCCTGCCCAGCTACCGTCGTCGCCCTTCCCGGCTGCCGTCACTGCCTTCCCAGCTGCCGCCGCCAGTCAACGCCGGCCTACCAAGCCGACACCGCTACCGTCCCCGGCAGCGGCCGCCGCACTCACTGGTCGTGCCTCCCTGCCGGTCGTTGGTCGCCGCCCGCAGCCCCCAAGGATCAAGGTCGACCACGCCCATCCCCGTCAGTCACGCTGCCAGCGCCTCTCGTCCCCGAGCCCCGTCCCCATCCGCCTGGCCAGTACACAACCTCTGATTTTTCTTCTTGCTTTGCTTTTATTCAAAATAGATGAGTTTTCATTCTTGGAGATACTTGCTCATACAGCTAACTAATTACATTCAGAGATGGGAGCTTCACGCGAACAGCATAAGTAACAAAATGGAATATTAGCAGAAGCACGTGCTCAGTTCATCCACGATAAATAAGAAAATCAAGTGATGAGAGTTTGTTTCCCGAGTAGCTAGATTCCTAAGAATCAATGAAGCAGCAATTACCGTTGGAGCACTAGTAGAAAAAGGGTCTTCCGTTCCAGCTCAATTTACACATTAGTCCCGGTTCGTGTTAGCATTAATCCAAGTTCGAGCGGCAAGGGCGTCAGTCGCTCATTAGTTTCGGTTCAAATGAGACCTTTAGTCCCGGTTCGTGTCTCGAACCGGGATTAAATGCCCTTTAATCTCGGTTCGAGACACGAAACGAAACGGGACTAAAGGGATTGTAAATTTTTTTTAATTTTTTTTCTATTTTTAGTTTCTGTTTTAAATTGCTTATATTTTTTAGGATATTTAATGTTTTTGAGTGATTGTTTTTTATATTAGATTCAAAATTTTGTCTACTTTCCGTTTGTGCAATTAGTTTTCAAATTTGAATGATTTAAATTTGAATTTGTTCAAATTTGCTTCAAACCCAAATTGTGAATAACTTCAGTTTACAAATAGATTTTCAATTAGATCTTTTTTCTCCTAGTCATCTGTTAGATTGTTGTCACAGTAAGATTTATTTGGTTATTTTTAGAATAATTTAAATTAGGATTTTAAACAAAACAATATTGTTTTGCTTATATAGTTGTTTTAGTCATTTAATTGATGTTTTTATTATTATTTTTAGTTAGTTCTTTCTGTAGATTTTAACATGTTATAGTATGGTGCATATTGAATGCATAAAAAGTCTGGAGTTAAAACAATTTTAATAAAATGCCTTTGTAGCAGATGGGTTTTCGTCTGAAAACCTTGATACTTCGAAGGATGATCCAGTTTTTACACAAAGTGCATCCAGTTTTTGTCGTAACTCTCTCAACTTTTTAGCACATGCCATGTGGGTGAAATGATGATACCATGCCAACTTTCAACCTTTTTATAGTTCATTTGTAGTGCTTTTCAATTTCAGGGTCAATTAGCTTAAAAGAATAAGTAAATGCATGAAAAATACCAAATGAAGTCAGAAAATGTTGAAAATTTATGATGTGGATTAAAATGGTGTATTGTGAATACACAAAAAGTATGGAGTTCAAATTATATAAAAAAATGAAATCCCTTTGGAAGAGATGAGTTTTCGTTCGAAACCCTGATACTTCGAAAGAGATTGTCCATTTTGTACATGAAGTGCATCCAGTTTTTGTCGTAAACCTCTCAACTTGTTAGCACATGTTGTGTGGGTGAAATAATGATACCATGCCAAGTTTTAACCTTTTCAGAGTTCACTTGTCGGGCTTTTCAATTTCAAGATCATTTAGGTCAACATAGCAAATAAAGTTAGGAAGGGTTAACTCTGGCTTGGTTAACCTTAGTTGTGACTCTGACGGGGACGGTGCTAGCGAATGTAGTCGACGGGTATGATTGGACTCTTGGCTAAAGGGGGATTCTGAAATTTACAAACTCTACCCCCTCCCCCCACCCTCTGGACCGTCTTTTTTAGTTTTGTAGAAAATAAACAAAAATGATAAAATCTTTAAAAAATTAAATCCTTTGAGATGTAGTTAGATTTTAGTGCCTAGTTGGTATACAAATTTTGAGATATGAATTTTGACCGTTTTTCCAAAAAAAGGAAAAAAAAATATAAAACGGCCATAACTTTTGCATACGACCTCGAAAAAAAGTTCAATACATAAAAAAATAGAGAAAATTGGGACTCGATTTTAAAATTCCAAATGTTAAAAAAGTTATTCCAAATAGAAGTTTTCTCAGATGCTCAAAATTCCAAATGTAAAAAAAGTTATTTCAAAAAGAAGTTTTTCTAGAAAAATAAGAAAAAATAATTTTCTTTTAAAATATTAGGTTGTTTTCATTGAAATTCACTATTATTATTACCTAGATAGTTTATTTTAATAATTGTTTGAATTAAAAAAATTAAATCATGCGACATGACATCAAGACACCAGGTTGTTTAGGATTGATAGCTCACTATTGTCAGGAAAACAACAAGTACAGACTTGACAACTAGGGACGATAGAACCAGAAAGTTAAGCGTGCTCGGGCTGAAGCAGTGAGAGGATGGGTGACCGGCCGAGAAGTTAGACGATTTGGAATAAGTGATCCACACTAGAGAAGTGAGGATGGGTTATTAGAGATTAAATTGTCAAATAATTCAAATATTTAAAAATTAAAATAAAACATAAAAACAAATCAAAAATTATTCAAAAATAAAAGTTGATTTTTTTTAAAAAAATAATATACGTTTTCACGTCAAACAAACAAAATAAACAGACGGATCCAATAGTGGGGCTAAAGGCCCTTTCTACTAGTGGAGGCAAAATTTTGAGCACTTTTGAGTTGAGGCGCGATCTGAAAAATTCAAAGCCACGAGCTCGGGGTTAGTAGAAACCAGGGATAGGTGTGTGTAGGCAAGGATAAACCTGAACCTTTTTTTTTACGTGGGAGATAGAGAGGCAGGGCTGTTTGTTTCGATGGAGGAAGGATTGGAGGAAGGATTTTAGGATGGGGGAGAGGCTGCTCGGCTCCTATGGTTGGAAAGGGAAGAATTGATGGGGACAAGAGATGTTGGAATAAGCCACGA
Source organism: Hordeum vulgare subsp. vulgare (assembly GCF_904849725.1). NCBI lineage: Eukaryota > Viridiplantae > Streptophyta > Magnoliopsida > Poales > Poaceae > Hordeum > Hordeum vulgare. The sequence goes on along the minus strand of NC_058524.1, from coordinate 554,294,279 downwards.
TGTCTAGTCCGGCTCGGACTTGAAGCTTTCACCGATTCGTTTTGCAGTACTAGGTAGCTACTAGTGTATATATACGTGTGTCCCCTTATAAACAATATTAGATCAAAGCAATACAGCAACTGGGACGACACACTCCTGTTTAGCTATCAACTCTCGCGTCTCGTGTGTTGTCCCGCATATACGTACTTACGTTTGCACAACCAGATCGATCAAAGCACAACGTTAAGCTAGCTCACGAGAAGATCCATCCACCAGCCTGTGTGCCTGCTTTCTTGCACGTACGTAGCTAGCTGCTGGGTGATTTGATCTACGGGATCAAAAGCCAACAATTGGTATCAGAGCCTTGACGATCTACGATCTACGATGACGGACAACGATGCTGAGTCGGTCAAGTCCAACAAGAACGACGACAAGGTGAAGAAGGACGACAAGTCAGCAACCAGTGCTGGAGGGATGGGCGGCGCAAACGTCCACGCACATCGCAACATCCCCATCCAGTACCCGATGCTCACCGACGCCAACTATGGCGTGTGGACGGTGAATATGAAGATTATTCTCCAAACCTTCCGAGTGTGGCAGGCAATCATGGACACGACGTCGATGACGAGTCCGACGAAGGTGCCATGGCCACCCTAGCCCAGTCCGTGCAGGATTTCATAATGATGACATTGGCAGAGTTCGAGACGGTAAGAGAGGCGTGGAACGCACTCAAGGAGATGAGGATTGGAGAAGATCGCGTAACCAAGGCTCGGGCACAAGTGCTGAAGCACCAATTTAACAAGTTGTAGATGGAGGAAACTGAATCGGTGAACGACTAAGCCATGCGTCTTACTACTTTGGTGGGAGAGATCCGCGTGCTTGGTGCAAAGCTTGATGAGACCGAGATTGTGGAGAAAATTTTCAGTTCGGTGACTGATAAATTTACGTACATCATCGGCACGCTCGAGCAGCTTTACGATATCGACGACATGACCATAACGAAGGCGATCGGATGCTTGCGGACATGGGAAGAGAATGCTCGTGGCTGTCGGAAAGGCAAAGGAGGAGGTAGTGACCAAGTCATGTACTCGCGCGCAGATTGGAGGCTCAAGCAATACGAAGGGCGACGTACAAACCCGAAAAAGCAAAGGAAAAGGCGTGATGGTGGTGAAGGCTCAAGCAATACGAAGGGTGACGGACAAACCGGAAAAAGCAAAGGAAAAGGCAAACCACATGGTCGTGGTAAGGCTGACCAATCTAAAGAGCAGAAGCCACGGAACTTGGACTTGTCCGAGGTCAAATGCTATAACTGCAATAAGATGGGTCGCTTTGCGAAGAATTGTCCGAAGCCAAACAAGCGCGAGATCAAGGCAAATTTGGCAAAGCAGGAAGGCGAAGGTCCAGGTCTTTTGATGGGTGAAGTTTGTGATCTCGCTGAAACGGTGGTTGTGAAACCAAGCCGGAAGGTGCTACTTCACGAGAAGAAAGTGACACCGAAGTTATCCGGTGATCAGAACGTGTCGTGGTATCTCAACAGGTGTAATGCCCCAGATGTAACCTTGCCATATTTGGAAACCTTTAATGTTTGGATCCATGTGGTCATGCTATATGAGAGTTGTCATTTCATGTGGGAATTTCATGTCTTCTCCTTTGCATCATACCATTCATTGCATTCATGCCATTTCTTCTGTTGTTGTTGTTGATCCATATGTGTGGTGTGATGAGTGCATGTGGTATGTGGTGATGATGTGGTGTTTGCAAGCTTGGGTTTCAAACTATGTTAGTTTTCAAACTAGATTTCAAAAGGCCCTTCTTCTTTATTGTTTTGAGCTCAAATTTTACTTGCTCCAATCCTGTTTTAAAAATGTAGATCATTTAGGGCCTTTTCTTGTGGATGTGGAGATGTGACTAGGGAATTTTAAAAACTTTGCTTAAATGGGGTTTTATTTACAAAACAGATTAATTAATCCTGTTTTGTAGTTATTTTATTTGCTCCAAATATCATCTTTGCATTTTATTTAATTGGGTCATAATTCCCTTATGACCAGGGTTATTTTAGTTTTATTTTTGGGACCCTAGTATGCCCTAGGTAATTTGATTTGGGTGTTTGTTTGTTTTAATAGAAAAACCCTGTAGGTTCTTCCCTCTATGTTATATGGCGCCAGTGGATGGGCCTCCTCCCTCCCTCTGGCCCATCTCTCTTGTTCTCTCACGCAGAAGCCCATCTTCCCCCGTGCCTCTCTTCCTCGTGACGCCATTTCCCCGTGATTGCTTTCCGTCAGTGCGACAGAGAGAGAGGGGCGACGTCGTGGCTTCACGGACGTCGAGGAGTCCCCCTCGCCCTCTATTTATTCCCCCTCGACGTCCGGACCCGTCTAGGGTTCCTCCTCGCGCCGCCACCTCCTTCTCCTTCCTCCATCTTCCTCTTCCTCCCCCTCTGCAGGTGAGTATCAGAGAGGTTCAGAGAGAGAGGGCAGTGCGACAGAGAAGAGCGCCGCCGTCTTCTTCGCACTACCTTCGTCTCCGGCGCCGGTGATGATGTCCGTGAACTCGGAGGGTCTCCCCGCGTTCCATTCCCGTCGCTGGTGAGGCCGGAGCACGTCTTCATCGACGGGCACGACCTCGTCTCCGACGAGCACCCGACGAACCCGACCCCGTGCAGCAACTCGTCGTCGGGCCTTCTTCCTACAGCGGCGAGATCCTCTCCTCTCCTTCCTCTCGGTGAGCCGCGCTTCATCCCCTCTCTTCCCTCTCTAGATGCGGCGTAGGGACGAGCTCGTCGCCATGGCCTCTCTGTTTGGTTGCGGTAGTAGCAGATCGCGGTAGCAGCAGCAGTGCAGTAGATGTCGTCGCGCCGCTGTGGCGAGGCACCTCCAGGTGAGATCGAGGCGGGTATGGAATCCCGCGCGGTTCCCACTTCTCCCCTGTAACGTGTAGCCATCGCCTGGTCTCCGTGTTGTCGCCGCCGTCATCCTTTGTTTCGGCCGTCGGCACAATAGGATGTAGCAGAGGGGATGCTCAATAGAGACACTTCCCCCTCTCTGTTAAGTTCCGCAGCGTAGCAGAGTGGTGTATAGGTGGAATTTGCGCATGGTGGTCGTGGGTTCGAGTCCCAAAGGCGCCCCCTTTTAATTTTGTGTTTTCTTGCCACAATAGCTCTACAGGGGCAGGATAACTTGCATCTTTCCCCTTATCTGTCAAGTGTGGTAGTGCTAGTGTAGTGGTGTGTGCTGGTGGGATGCACCAGGAGTCCTGGGTTCGATCCCAGGGCCCTCCCCATTTTGTTTTGCACTTCTTTGTTTTCTTTTCCTTTTTCCCTTTGTTCCTTTTCTTGTGCCGCAAGTTGCATTAGATGGACCTATTAAGAATCAGTGTAGAATTGCTTTCCTTGTGCCTAGAGTGAATTATATATGTGTGTGTGTATGCAAGCGCTTGTGCATGCACTAGTGTCTGTAGGTGGTGTGTATGTGTGTAGTATGTGTGTGTGTGCACTTGGGAAGAGGTGCATATTTGTGAGTGTGTGTGTGTGCATGTGGTGGCACATGCATATGTGCAAGAGGGCAGCCCTCTAGATGCACCTCTTGTTGGTGTGTGTGTGTGTGAGCACACATGATGATGTGTAGGTGTTCATGCATGTGTGTGTGTGGGCATTAGTGCACCTATGCACTTGTGCATGAGGGCTAACCCCTCATGCTTGCCCATATGTTGATGTGATGGTGTATGAACCTTGTGTGTGTGCATAGGTAGGTATAGAGATGTCATGTATACTTTATTCACATGTGATAATGCTCCTATGTGCTTATAGTGATTTCTATGTTGTTTTTCGAGCTAGCTTTGTGCCCACATGTTCCATGCATGCAAGTACCCATGTATTATATATGCTTTTAGGGTAGAATCATCCCAGGAATCCACTGGTGGATAAAGATTTCACTTTAGAGCAACTTCATTAACTGTCATTTTTCTGTCTTGATGTCATGTTTAGAGCTTAGTGTCATGTGGTGTGTTGGCCCTATGAGGATGAATCCTTGATGTGGCAGTAGTGGGTGAACCCGTCTACAACATGGAGTCTTTGTTTTATACATAGGAGTTTGTATGCACTTGTTGTGGCTTGTCAAAGTTGACACTTGGCCGAAATTGTCAAAGTCTCAGAATCTGCTGTTATTTTCTTCCCTTGTTGTTTTCTTTGCACAAGCTCATGTGTTGGGAATCAGCCCATGAAACAAACTAAGGCTTGTTAGATTTTGTGTTTGTCTAGCTCTCTGTTAAATTTCATGCTCTTTCATTTCCTGTTGCTATCATTTTGGAGGCTGCCAAAATGCTTCAGAGCATAAGCAGCTGGTGAAAATCTAAGTCCCAGAATCTTTAATGTTTTGTCCATTTTGGTGCCTGTAGATCTTCTCATGTGTGATGCCTTTTGTATGGCTTTTGTCAAATATCTTGTTTGGCTCATTTGGGTGGCTGTAGCTACTTTTAATGTCGTAGACAAACTGCTATGATGTTGTTTAGAATAGATTGCATGTTTTAGTTGTTTTGAAGCTTGTGTGGGCATTGTTGATGGTGTGGTGTGTTCCCATGCACCACCCCACTTGTATTTGTTTGTTTGATCATGTGGCAACCTGGGAACACCAGAGGAGTGCCATTGGAGTGTGCTTATGGTGGATTTGAACCGTAGGACTCCATATCTTGTTTTGTAGTTTCCGGTTGATCCGTAGCTCCGTTCTCAACGTTCTTTATATGTTTTTGCATCGTTTTCCCGCGATGCACCTGTTCATTCCATTCCCATGCATGTCAAGATAGCTTAGTATGAAGTTTTGTCCAGAATTTTATCAACTCATCTCATGCATATGGAAGTGACTAGAATAGTGGTGCATGCTTCCTTCTCATCTCATGCATCATATTGTTTGTTGCATCATGTTGTGTTGGTGTTCATTGGCTGTTATGTTTATCTTGGGTAGCATCAGGATCAGAGAGCAAGTACGTGGATTCTGGAGAGTACGTGCAGGACGATCAAGAGCAGTTCCAAGCTGAAGAAATCACAGGCAAGATGACCGTGACCTTGATACCATATCTAGCTTTGTTATGCTTAGAATCACATTTCCTTTGATATATTCTCGCTGCCTACCACTTGATATAATTGCCTCCTAACATTGCCATGAAACCCAAACACCTTCCCCTCCTAGCTAATGTTGTTTGGCTAAGTAGGCTTGCTCAGCTTCTAATGTATAACTTTGCTAGTTGCGGGTGCCAGTTGTCTCATGTGATAACATGAGTATTTTGATATCATTATGATTAAACTGCTATTTAATTAATGCACCTATATACTTGGTAAATGTTGGAAGGCCTAGCCTTTTGCCGGGTGATTTGTTCCGTTGTTGCCGCCTTAGTTTCGGCTACCGGTGTTTGATTCCATAACTGATCGCTCCTAACACGGTCGGGGTTGTTATGGGGACCCCCTAGATAAATCGTGTAGTGTTAAGGCTTGTCCGGCAGGACCCAACATTGGTTTTAATTTGCTAATCACCTAATAATAATTTGCATAGGGAATAGCCACCCCGAGGATTTAATCAACAACCCGGGCCAGTGCTCCTCATGAGTGTTGGTCCAAATTAAGCAGATTATGGGGCCACCACGGGGGAACCCGAGGTTTGGTATAACCCGTAGTGTAACTCATCCGTTGTGTCCTGAGACTGAGATACGCAGCTCTTATCGGGGTCGTCGACACGACGGGAGGTCCTGCTAGGTTCGTCTTACCTTAGCGATATATCTTGTGTATAGGAATCCCGATGAAACTTTGGGTCTCCTCAAAGTTGAGGTTTTCCTCTAAGGAATCCGACGAGATCACGAGATTCATGATAGAGGATTACTTCGCGGCCCGTGGCAGTTTGTGATGGACTAGTTGGAGCACCCCTGCAGGGCTTAATCTTTTTGAAAGCCGTGCGCGCGGTTATGTGGCAATCATGGATAATTTGTTAATATCCAGTTCTAGATAACTTGAATTAACTCTAATAAAACTGCCAACTGTGTGCGCAACCGTGACTGTCTCCTTCGAAGACCTCTCTTCGATCAAGAACATGGTGGGGTTATGTTTGACGTAAGTAGGTGTTCAGGATCACTTAGTGATCACCTAGTCTTCGACCGCTCGCGTAGACCACCATATCAATAACTCTGATCATCGTAAGTTAGCCATCATACAAGCTTAGGATGCTGCAACCTAAACACTGAACCTTCCTCACCTAATAACTTGACTAGTTTCAGTACCAAGGTCATCCGATTGCTGAGTCCCCGTGGCTCCCAATTTACTACAACACCCCAACAGGTATAGGTACGCTCGATGTAGGAGATCCAGATGGAACGCAGCTGGCGTGGCAGTACGATGAGGAGAACGACCGACTGTACGTGAGCTATCCGGAGGACTGAGGCCATGGTCGTGATCGTGGGCCAGCATGCGGGATATCATAGTCTTTTCATTGTTTCATGTAGTCCGTAGCGGTACTAACTTGTCTGAATATTTGTGTGGATGTAAACCTTATATTATACTATGTCAGATGGCAAATGTATGACCTATTTGTCATTCTTCGATTATGTATTGCTATGATTATCTCGTTTGCGATATGCTTAGATGCCCCTCTTTTCCTTTTGGGGCATCGCCCCCAAAATAGGAAAGGGTCGCATCTTAGTCATTACAAGTTGGTAATCAGAGCCTTACGCCCATAGGAGCCTTGGTGTGATCGAACTTGGCCAAGTCGAGTCTAGTAAATGTTTTGAGTCTTAGTTATATCGGAGAGTAGGTTTCTTTTTGTTGGAATTATGCCCTAGAGGCAATAATAAATATAGTTGTTATTATAATTCCTGTATCAAGTTAATCGTTTATTATCTATGCTATAATTGTATTGAATGAAGACTTATATACATGTGTGGATACATAGACAAAACACTGTCCCTAGCAAGCCTCTAGTTGGCTAGCCAGTTGATCAAAGATAGTCAGGGCCTTCTGATTATATACAAGGTCTTGTTGCTTGATAACTAGATCACGTCATTAGGAGAATCACGTGATGGACTGGACCCGAACTAATAGACGTAGCATGTTGATCGTGTCATTTTGTTGCTACTGTTTTCTGCGTGTCAAGTATTTGTTCCTATGACCATGCGATCATATAACTCACTGACACCGGGGGAATGCTTTGTTTGTATCAAACGTCGCAACGTAACTGGGTGACTATAAAGATGCTCTACAGGTATATCCGAAGGTGTTCGTTGAGTTAGTATGGATCGAGACTGGGATTTGTCACTCCGTGTGACGGAGAGGTATCTCGGGGCCCACTCGGTAATACAACATCACACACAAGCCTTGCAAGCAATGTGACTTAATGTAAGTTGCGGGATCTTGTATTACTGTACGAGTAAAGAGACTTGCCGGTAAACGAGATTGAAATAGGTATGCGGATACTGACGATCGAATCTCGGGCAAGTAACATACCGAAGGACAAAGGGAATGACTTACGACATTATATGAATCCTTGGCACTGAGGTTCAAACGATAAGATCTTCGTAGAATATGTGGGATCCAATATGGGCATCGAGGTCCCGCTATTGGATATTGACCGAGGAGTCACTCGGCTCATGTCTACATAGTCCTCGAACCCGCGGGTCTGCACACTTAAGGTTCGACGTTGTTTTATGCGTATTTGAGTTATATGGTTGGTTACCGAATGTTGTTCGGAGTCCCGAATGAGATCAAGGACGTCACGAGGGTTTCCGAAATGGTCCAGAAACGAAGATTGATATATAGGATGACCTCATTTGATTACCGGAAGGTTTTCAGAGTTACCGGGAATGTACCGGGAATGACGAATGGGTTCCGGGTGTTCACCGGGGGGCGGGGGCAACCCACCCCGGGGAAGCCCATAGGCCTTGGGGGTGGCACACCAACCCTTGGTTGACTGGTGGGACAGCCCAAGAAGGCCCTATGCGCCATGGATAGAAAATCAAAGAGAAAGAAAAAAAAAGGAGGTGGGAAAGGAGAGAAGGACTCCACTTTCCAATCCTAGTTGGACTAGGATTGCAGGAGGACTCCTCCTCCCTTGGTGGCGCAGCCCTTGGGGCTCCTTGAGCCTCAAGGCAAGCCTCCCCTCTCCGTCTCTCTTGCTGGATCAAGAAGGCCGAGATCATCGTCGAGCTATACGTGTGTTGAACGCGGAGGTGCTGTCCGTTCGGCACTAAATCGTGGGACAGATCGCGGGACGGTTCGTGGGACGGTTCGTGGGGCGGATTGAGGGACGTGAGGATGTTCCACTACATCAACCGCGTTCACTAACGCTTCTGCTGTGCGATCTACAAGGGTACGTAGATCGGAAATCCCCTCTCGTAGATGGACATCACCATGATAGGTCTTCGTGCGCGTAGGAAAAATTTTCTTTCCCATGCGACGTTCCCCAACAGTGGCATCATGAGCTAGGTTCATGCATAGATGTAATCTCGAGTAGAACACAAAAGTTTTTGTGGGCGGTGATGTGCGTCTTGCTGCCCTCCTTAGTCTTTTCTTGGTTCCGCGGTATTGTTGGATTGAAGCGGCTTGGACCGACATTACTCGTACGCTTATGAGAGACTGGTTTCATCGCTACGAGTAACTCCGTTGCTCAAAGATGACTGGCAAGTGTCGGTTTCTCCAACTTTAGTTGAATCGGATTTGACCGAGGAGGTCCTTGGATAAGGTTAAATAGCAATTCATATATCTCGTTGTGGTGTTTGCGTAAGTAAGATGCGATCCTACTAGATACCCATGGTTACCACGTAAAAGATGCAACAACAAAATTAGAGGACGTCTAACTTGTTTTTGCAGGGTATGCTTGTGATGTGATATGGCCAACGATGTGATGTGATATATTGGATGTATGAGATGATCATGTTGTAATAGATAATATCGACTTGCACGTCGATGGTACGGCAACCGGCAGGACCCATAGGGTTGTCTTTAAACTAACGTTTGTGCTTGCAGATGCGTTTACTATTTTGCTAGGATGTAGCTTTAGTAGTAATAGCATGAGTAGCACGACAACCCCGATGGCGACACATTGATGGAGATCATGGTGTGGCGCCGGTGACAAGAAGATCGTGCCGGTGCTTTGGTGATGGAGATCAAGGACCACGTAATGATGGCCATATCATGTCACTTATGAATTGCATGTGATGTTAATCCTTTTATGCACCTTATTTTTCTTAGAACGACGGTAGCATTATGAGGTGATCTCTCACTAAAATTTCAAGACGAAATTGTGTTCTCCCCGACTGTGCACCGTTGCTACAGTTCGTCGTTTCGAGACACCACGTGATGATCGGGTGTGATAGACTCAACGATCACATACAACGGGTGCAAAACAGTTGCACACGCGGAACACTCGGGTTAAGCTTGACGAGCCTAGCATGTGCAGACATGGCCTCGGAACACATGAGACCGAAAGGTCGATCATGAATCATATAGTTGATATGATTAGCATAGGGATGCTTACCACTGAAACTATACTCAACTCACGTGATGATCGGACTTGAGCTAGTGTAAGTGGGTCATGAACCACTCAAATGACTAGAGAGATGTACTTTTTGAGTGGGAGTTTAGCAAGTAATTTGATTAAGTTAAACTCTAATTATCTTTAACATAGTCTAAGTCCACTTTGAATATATTTGTGTTGTAGATCATGGCTCACGCGACAGTCACCCTGAATTTTAATACGTTCCTAGAGAAAGCTAAGTTGAAAGATGATGGAAGCAACTTTGTAGACTGGGCTCATAATCTTAAGTTGATCCTACAAGCTGGGAAGAAGGATTATGTCCTTAATGCTGCGCTAGGAGATGAACCACCCGCTACGGCTGACCAGGATGTTAAGAATGCTTGGTTAACACGTAAGGAGGACTACTCAGTAGTTCAATGTGCAGTCTTGTATGGCTTAGAACCGGGACTTCAACGTCGCTTTGAGCATCATGGAGCATATGAGATGTTCCAGGAGTTGAAGTTTATCTTTCAGAAGAATGCCCAGATCGAGAGGTATGAGACCTCTGATAAATTCTATGCTTGCAAGATGGAGGAGAATTCGTCTGTCAGTGAACATGTGCTCAAAATGTCTGGGTACTCAAACCGTCTAGCTGAGCTGGGGATTGAACTCCCGCAAGAGGCTATCACTGACAGAATTCTTCAATCACTGCCGCCAAGCTATAAGGGCTTTGTGTTGAACTACAACATGCAAGGGATGAACAAGTCACCCGGCGAGTTGTTTGCGATGCTGAAAGTCACAGAGTCTGAACTCCGTAAAGAGCATCAAGTGTTGATGGTGAATAAGACCACTAGTTTCAAGAGAAACGACAAAGGCAAGAAGGGTAATTCAAAGAAGAGCGGCAAGCCTGTTGCCAATCCGACGAAGAAACCCAAAGCTGGACCTAAGCCTGAAACAGAGTGCTACTATTGCAAGGGTATGGGTCACTGGAAGCGCAACTGCCCCAAGTATCTGGCTGATAAGAAGGCGGCCAAAGAAAAATCAGGTATATTTGATATACATGTTATTGATGTGTACTTAACCAGATCTCGTAGTAGTGCCTGGGTATTCGATACCGGTTCTGTTGCTCATATTTGCAACTCGAAACAGGAACTGCGGAATAGGCGAAGGCTAGCGAAAGATCAAGTGACGATGCACGTAGGAAATGGTTGCAAGGTTGATGCAATCACCATCGGCACAGTTTCACTTTAGTTACCATCAGGATTAGTTATGAACTTGAATAATTGTTATTTAGTGCCTGCGTTGAGCATTAACATTATATCTGGATCTTGTTTATTGCGAGACGGTTACTCTTTTAAGTCAGAGAATAATGGTTGTTCTATTTCTATGAGTAACATCTTTTATGGTCATGCACCCAATGTGAGAGGATTGTTCATATTGAATCTTGATAGTGATCATACACATACACATAACATTGAGACCAAAAGAGTTAGAGTTAACAATGATAGCGCCATGTTTTTGTGGCACTGCCGCTTAGGTCATATTGGTGTAAAGCGCATGAAGAAACTCCATACCGATGGACTTTTGGAGTAACTTGACTTTGATTCACTTGACACGTGCGAACCATGCCTCATGGGCAAGATGACTAAAACTCCATTCTCCGGAACAATGGAGCGTGCTAGTGACTTGTTGGAAATCATACATACCGATGTGTGCGGTCCGATGAGCGTGGAGGCATGCGACGAATATCGTTATTTTCTCACCTTCACTAACGATTTGACTAGATATGGTTATGTCTACTTAATGAAGCACAACTCTGAAACATTTGAAAAGTTCAAGCAATTTCAGAGTGAAGTTGAAAATCATCGTAACAAGAAGATCAAGTTCCTACGGTCTGATCGTGGGGGTGAATATCCGAGTTTCGAGTTTGGTGCTCACTTAAGACAATGTGGAATTGTTTCACAGTTGACATCGCCTGGAACACCACAGCGTAATGGTGTGTCCGAACGTCGTAATCGTACTTTATTAGAGATGGTGCGATCTATGATGTCTCTTACCGATTTGCCATTATCGTTTTGGGGTTATGCATTAGACACAGCTGCATTCACTTCAAATAGGGCACCATCAAAATCCGTTGAGACGACACCATACGAACTGTGGTATGGCAAAAGGCCAAAGTTGTCGTTTCTTAAAGTTTGGGGATGTGATACTTATGTCAAAAAGCTTCAGCCTGAAAAGCTCGAACCCAAAGCGGAAAAGTGTGTCTTCATAGGTTACCAAAAGAGACAGTTGGGTACACCTTCTATCTCAAATCCAAGGGCAAAGTGTTTGTTGCTAAAAACGGAGCTTTTCTCGAGAAGGAGTTTCTCTCGAGAGAATTGAGTGGGAGGAAGATAAAACTTGATGAGGTTGTCGAACCTCTCATCCCTCTGGATGGTGGCGCAGGGCAAGGGGAAACCCCTGTCGTTGCAACGCCGGTTGAGGAGGAAGTTGATGATGATGATCATGAAACTCCGGTTCAAGTTCCTATCGAACCACGCAGGTCGACGAGACCACGTGCTGCTCCAGAGTGGTACGGTAATCCCGTTTTGTCAATCATGTTGTTGGACAACAATGAACCTGCAAATTATGAAGAAGCAATGGTGGCCCCAGATTCCAACAAATGGCTGGTGGCCATGAAGTCCGAGATAGGGTCCATGTATGAAAACAAAGTGTGGACTTTGGAAGTACTACCTGAGGGCCGCAAGGCTATTCAGAACAAATGGATCTTTAAGAAAAAGACGGACGCTGACGGCAATGTGACCGTTTATAAAGCTCGACTTGTGGCAAAGGGTTTTTCACAAGTTCAAGGAGTTGAATACGATGAGACATTCTCACCCGTAGCGATGCTTAAGTCCGTCAGAATCATGTTAGCAATAGCTGCATTTTTCGATTATGAAATCTGGTAGATGGATGTCAAAACGGCGTTCCTTAACGGTTTCCTTAAGGAAGAGTTGTATATGATGCAACCCGAAGGTTTTGTCGATCCTAAAAATGCTAACAAGGTGTGCAAGCTCCAGCGATCCATTTATGGATTGGTGCAAGCATCTCGGAGTTGGAACAAACGCTTTGATGAGGTGATCGAAGCATTTGGGTTTATACAAGTGGTTGGAGAATCTTTTATTTACAAGAAAGTGAGTGGGAGCTCTGTGGCGTTTCTAATATTATATGTGGATGACATATTACTGATTGGAAACAACGTAGAGTTTTTGGAGAGCATAAAGGATTAATTGAATAAAAGTTTCTCTATGAAGGACCTAGGAGAAGCTGCTTACATTCTAGGCATTAAGATCTACAGGGATATATCGAAACGCCTGATAGGACTTTCACAAAGCACATACCTTGATAAAGTTTTGAAGAGGTTCAAAATGGAACAGTCCAAGAAAGGGTTCTTGCTGGTTTTACAAGGTACGATATTGAGTAAGACTCAGTGCCCAGCAACTGATAAGGATGGAGAGCATACGAGCACCGTCCCCTATGCTTCAGCCATAGGTTCTATCATGTATGCAATGCTGTGCACTAGACCGGACGTTAGCCTGGCCATAAGTATGGTAGGACGGTTCCAGAGTAATCCAGGAGTGGATCACTGGACGGCGGTCAAGAATATCCTGAAGTACCTGAAAAGGACTAAGGAGATGTTTCTCGTGTATGGAGGTGACGAAGAGCTCGCCGTAAAGGGTTACGTCGATGCAAGCTTTGACAAAGATTCGGACGACTCTAAGTTGCAGACCGGATACATATTTATTCTTAATGGGGGTGCGGTAAGCTGGTGCAGTTCCAAGCAAAGCGTCGTAGCAGATTCTACATGTGAAGCGGAGTACATGGCTGCCTCGGAGGCGGCTAAGGAGGGTGTCGGGATGAAGCAGTTCATGACGGATCTTGGAGTGGTGCCAAGCGCACTGAATCCAATAACCTTGTTCTGTGACAACACGGGTGCCATTGCCTTAGCAAAGGAACCACGGTTTCACAAGAAGACCAGACACATCAAACGATGCTTCAACCTCATCTGCGACTACGTCGAAGGGGAGGATGTAAATATATGCAAAGTGCACGCGGATCTGAATGTAGCAGACCCGCTGACTAAACCTCTTCCACGGGCAAAGCATGATCAACACCAGAAGTGTATGGGTGTTAGATTTATTACAATGTAATTCACATGATCATGTGAGGGCTAGATTAATGACTCTAGTGCAATTGGGAGACTGTTGGAATTATGCCCTAGAGGCAATAATAAATATAGTTGTTAATATAATTCCTGTATCAATGTAATCGTTTATTATCCGTGCTATAATTGTATTGAATGAAGACTTATATACATGTGTGGATACATAGACAAAACACTATCCCTAGCAAGCCTCTAGTTGGCTAGCCAGTTGATCAAAGATAGTCAGGGTCTTCTGATTATATACAAGGTCTTGTTGCTTGATAACTTGATCACGTCATTAGGAGAATCACGTGATGGACTGGACCCGAACTAATAGACGTAGCATGTTGATCGTGTCATTTTGTTGCTACTGTTTTCTGCGTGTCAAGTATTTGTTCCTATGACCATGAGATCATATAACTCACTAACACCGGAGGAATGCTTTGTGTGTATCAAACGTCGCAAGCTAACTGGGTGACTATAAAGATGCTCTACACGTATATCCGAAGGTGTTCGTTGAGTTAGTATGGATCGAGACTGGGATTTGTCACTCCGTGTGACGGAGAGGTATCTCGAGGCCCACTCGGTAATACAACATCACACACAAGCCTTGCAAGCAATGTGACTTAATGTAAGTTGCGGGATCTTGTATTATGGTATGAGTAAAGAGACTTGCCGGTAAACGAGATTGAAATAGGTATGCGTATACTGACGATGGAATCTCGGGCAAGTAACATACCGAAGGACAAAGGGAATGACTTACAGGATTATATGAATCCTTACCACTGAGGTTCAAACGATAAGATCTTCATAGAATATGTGGGATCCAATATGGGCATCCAGGTCCCGATATTGGATATTGACCGAGGAGTCACTCGGCTCATGTCTACATAGTTCTCGAACCCGCAGGGTCTGCACACTTAACGTTCGACGTTGTTTTATGCGTATTTGAGTTATATGGTTGGTTACCGGATGTTGTTCGGAGTCCCGGATAAGATCACAGACGTCACGAGGGTTTCCGGAATGGTCCAGAAACGAAGATTGATATATAGGATGACCTCATTTGATTACCGGAAGGTTTTCGGAGTTACCGGGAATGATGAATGGGTTCCGCGTGTTCACCGGGGGGGGGGGGCAACCCACCCCGGGGAAGCCCATAGGCCTTGGGGGTGGCGCACCAACCCTTGGTTGACTGGTGGGACAGCCCAAGAAGGCCCTATGCGCCATGGATAGAAAATCAAAGAGAAAGAAAAAAAAGGAGGTGGGAAAGGAGAGAAGGACTCCACTTTCCAATCCTAGTTGGACTAGGATTGGAGGAGGACTCCTCCTCCCTTGTTGGTGCAGCCCTTGGGGCTCCTTGAGCCTCAAGGCAAGCCTCCCCTCCCTCCTCCTATATATATGGAGCAATTAGGGTGATTTGAGACAACTTTTCCAAGGCAGCCCGACCACATAACTCCACGATTTTACCTCTAGATCGCGTTTCTGCGGAGCTCGGGCGGAGCCCTGCCGAGATTAGATCATCACCAACCTCCGGAGCACCGTCACGCTGCCGGAGAACTCATCTACCTCTCCGTCTCTCTTGCTGGATCAAGAAGGCCGAGATCATCGTCGAGCTGTACGTGTGCTGAACGCGGAGGTGCTGTCCGTTCGGCACTAGATCGTGGGACATATCGCGGGACGGTTCGTGGGACGGTTCGCGGGGCGGATCGAGGGATGTGAGGACGTTCCACTACATCAACCGGGTTCACTAACGCTTCTGCTGTGCGATCTACAAGGGTACGTAGATCGGAAATCCCCTCTCGTAGATGGACATCACCATGATAGGTATTCGTGCGCGTAGGAAATTTTTTGTTTCCCATGCGACGTTCCCCAACACTTTTTTCTCCTCTTCTATGCTCTAGTGAGGTTCTCGACTTAGGAAATCTTAATTCTACTCCTTTTCTCGCTCAATTTTTTTTGGATCACGCGGGTATTTTGAAATCTATATGATATCGATGTGACAGTGTTCTGTCTTGGTGCCTCCTATCTGACTTGATTTCTCTCGGGGAGTTGAGCTCCAGGGGATTCTTGTGCACACCGCCATCATTCAGATTTCTTAGTATCTGAGAACGAAGGATGTTCATAATTGCTTCCATACTAGTAGTGGCGAGATAACCCCGATGTCCCCATTACTGGTGCAGATTGTTCGGGAGTACTGCCATACTTTGTATCGTTGTGATCACGAGGGTCTGTAGTAGATGAAGGTCCGAGATTCTGGTTATGTGTTGACGGATGTGATACACTGGACGGGTTATTATAGAAGTTGTGTGAAATATTATTCCTTGTATCCGTATACCAGATTGCATGACCAGATATTTCGGGAATTCATAGGTGGGATATCAAGTAGTGACTTATAGGACATTCGATATTCAGTGGGTACGTTTGTTCTAATGGCGTGATGCTAGTGGCGCACCTATAGTGCGCCATTAGTAGCCAAAACAGGTGCGCCACTAGCAGGCCTTTTCCTAGTAGTGCGGTCGTCTTACAACGGTTCTCGTTGTGTCTTAAAGAGTCCTTGTAGCTTGCTAAGACTCGGGGATGCTTCGTAAGTCATGTGCACTGCCTTGCACAGGATGGCTACTGTAAATTTGAGCCCGTGCGATCATATCGATATCGGATGGAATCTTGATCATACGTTTGTTCCAAGCAGTTCTAGCTCATACTTGGTTTGCAAGTGGTCTTTAATCAGAATTTTGTCGACAATCACTTTGAGGAAGCATTCTTACTATTTTGTTCGAGTGCAATTGCTAATATTCCTGTTCAGTTATTCCTGCCTTTTGATTCAGCTTTACCTTCAATATTATTCTCTGGGCTAATGTGTTGTCCGTCTTTAGGATGGCTCCACCAACTCATCAGAATCCGGGTCGTGAGGGTGCTGAGATGTTGCCACCACCGCCTCCACCACCTCCTCTGCCTCCGCCACCTCCTGCAGAGGCTTGGCAAGCGGTGATGGCTGCAACAAATGCTACACTCAGATGTTAATCCAGCTGTTGCAAGAGAGGACTAATAAGCAGCAGGGCAATTTCAACCATGGTGGTAATCAATTTGCTACTCGGAGGTAACTCCTGGCAAACCAGCCGAAGACCTTCACGTCGTGTGATCAGCCGTTTGACATTGAGGACTGGATTCAGGACATGAACAAACACTTTGAGTGCAGCAATGTCCGTCCAGAGGACTTCGTCAAGTTTTCAACATTCCAGCTCAAGGGGCAGGCAGCAGTTTGGTGGCAGCAGTTCAAGGACTCCAGGGGTACCAGAGTGATCACTTGGGATGATTTTTGCAGAGATTTCAGGTCCCACTATATCCCATCTAGCTTTGTGGAAGAAATGCGTGAGAAGTTTAGGCGCTTGAAGCAAGGTGGTTCCTCCGTGTACAAGTACAACGTCGAGTTCCACGAGATAGCACGATATGCCTTGCAGGACATTCCAGATCAAAAGAGCAAGATCTATCAGTTTAGAGGTGGTCTGAAAGAGGATTTGCAGCTAGCCCTCGCCTTGCACGATCCTGATGAGTTTGATAAGTTCTACAACTTGGCTCTCAGGGCTGAGGAAGCTTTGCTTAGGGTGGAGAATTCGAAGAAGCGTTTCAGAGATTCCAACTCGTCGTCCTCTACTCAGGTGGTTCAGAAGCAACAGAAATATTGGGTGTCTCCTCCTCCTCCTCGGCACACGCAGCAGTTCAAGCAAGCAGGTGGTCGTGGTTCTTCCCACCCACCCAACCCAGCTTTCCAGCAGAGGTTTCAGCAGCAGAAGCAAGGGAATCCTCAGACGCAGTTCCGTCAGCCGACAGATATTACTTGTCACAAGTGTGGGCATAAGGGTCACTATGCCAACAAGTGCACCTCTCAGCTGCGTCTTCCGCCTCCTCCTCCATGCAAACCTCCAAGCAATGCTATAGTAAAGTTCAACCCCAGGTCTGCGAGAGTCAATATGGTGAATGCAGGTGAAGCAGAAAACTCCTCAGACGTGATTATGAGTAATCTCATATTCCTGCTAAAGTGTTGTTTGATTCTGGTGCGTCGCATTCTTTCTTGTCATATCCGTTTGCGGCAAAGCATGATTTGCATCTTGAAGAGTTGCCTAAGTCGTTAGACATTGTTTCTCCGGGGATGCTTATGAGTTCTCGTTGGGTTGTTCCGGATGTTTCTGTCAAGATGGGTAAATATGCTTTTCTGGCTTCTCCTATTGTCCTTTGCAACTCTGATATTGATTTGATCCTTGGTATGGACTGGTTGGCCATGAACAAGGCATCTATTGATTGTGAAGCTAAAGAAGTGAAGCTAACTCATTCTTCGGAGGACGTGATTATCTTCGCAGCGCGTGATGACACGGTCCGTATGTTTTCTTTGAATGAGAAGGGTGAGATCTCTACAATTTTGCAAGTCCCAGTGGTCTGCGAATATGAAGATGTTTATCCGGAAGTACTTCCAGGAATGCCTCCGCACCGAGCAGTTGAGTTCGTAATTGAGCTTGAACCGGGTACTGAGCCTGTGTGCAAACGGCCGTACAAACTGGGTCCAGAAGAGCTAAAGGAGCTAAAGAAACAACTTGATGAGCAAGAGCGTCTGGGTCTGATCAGACCAAGCTCATCTCCTTGGGGCTGTGAAGTTCTTTTCATCAAAAATAAGGATGGTACGGAACGACTCTGTGTCGATTATCGTCCATTGAATAAGAAGACGATTAAAAACAAGTATCCACTTCCTAACATCAATGAATTGTTCGAGCAATTAAAAGGGGCTAAGATCTTCTCGAAGCTTGATCTCAGAATGGGTTATCATCACATTCGCATTCGCGAAGAGGATATTCCAAAGACTGCTTTCAAGACAAGCTTTGGCTCGTATGAGTATACAGTGATGTCTTTTGGTCTGGCAAATGCTCCACCGACCTTCTGTTGGATGATGAATTATATCTTCTCCCCATTCAAGAATGAATTCGTCTTGTTGTATCTTGATGATATTCTGGTCTTTTCAGAAACTGAGGAAGAGCATGAAGAACATCTCAGGCTGGTGCTTCATAAGCTAAGAGAGCATGAGTTCTATGCTAAGTTTTCCAAATGTGAGTTCTGGTTGAAAGAAGTTGTCTACCTTGGGCACATCATCTCTGCAGAGGGCATCAAAGTTGATCCGTCGAAGGTGCAGGCCATTGTTGAGTGCGAGCCTCCGCAAAATGTGAAGCAGCTTCGAAGCTTTCTCGGGCTTGCAAGCTATTGTAGAAGATTCATTGATAATTTCTCCAAGATTACTAAGCCTCTCTCAAGTCTTCTTCAGAAGGGTGTGAAGTATGTCTAGTCTCCAGAATGTGAGTTGGCTTTCGACACACTCATAGAGAAGCTCACTTCTACTCCAGTCTTGTTTCCTCCTGATGACTCCAAACCTTATCAAGTGTTATGGGACGCCTCTCTTCAAGGTCTTGGTGCAGTGTTGATGCAAGACAGGAAAGTGGTAGCTTATACCTCGAGGCAGTTGAAGCCAAGTGAGAAGAATTACCCCACTCATGATCTTGAGTTGGCGGCAGTGGTACATGCTCTGATGACTTGGAGACACCTCTTGTTGGAACGAAAGGTTGAAGTGTTCACCGATCACAAGAGTCTCAAGTACATCTTCACCCAGCGTAACCTCAATCTTCGGAAAACTCGTTGGGTGGAAATGCTCCAAGATTTTAATCCGAGAATTGAGTGCACTCCAGGCAAAGCTAATGTCGTGGTAGATGCTTTGAGCAGGAAGGCTCACTGCAACAGTCTCATTCTGAAGCCTCTCGAGCCTGGCCTTTGTGAATCTTTCAGAAAGCTCAACCTTCAGTTAGTACCTCAGGGATTTCTTGCAAATCTTCAGATCTCTCCTACCTTGGAAGACCAGGTCTGACAAGCTCAACTTCTTGATGCAATGGTGAAGAAAGTTAAGATTGGCTTCACAAAGGGAGTTCCCAAATATAAGTGCTTCAGTGTTGATGCCAGAGGTTCATTGTTCTTTGAGGACCGTCTTGTCGTTCCGAAAGGGGATCTCAGAAGGGTTATCATGGAAGAAGCTCATAACTCTCTTCTCTCCATACATCCAGGAAGTTCCAAGATGTAGCAGGACTTGAAACATACCTTTTGGTGGACTCGCATGAAGCGTGAAATTGCTCAGTTCGTAAATGAATGTGATGTATGTCGAAGGGTGAAAGCAGAGCATCAACGTCCAGCAGGTATTTTGCATCCTTTGCCCATTCCCGAGTGGAAGTTCAACCATATTGAGATGGATTTCGTCACCGGGTTTCCGAAGTCCAAGAAGGGCAACGATGCCATCTTCGTCGTCATCGACAAGTTGAGAAAAGTAGCTCATTTCCTTCTAGTCAAGGAGTCCATCTCGGCAGATCAGCTTGCAGAGCTGTACACGTCGAGGATAGTCTCTTTGCGCGGCGTGCCAATGCTCATTTCTTTGGATCGCGGAAGTATCTTCACTTCCAAGTTCTCAGACTCTTTTTAGTCTGCGATGGGTACGAAGATTCGATTCAGAACAACCTTTCATCCTTAGACTAGTGGGCAATTTGAGAGGGTCAATCAGGTCCTCGAGGATATGTTAAGATCCTGTGTCATTTCCTTTGGCATGAAGTGGGAAGTCTGCCTACCTTTTGCTGAGTTCTCTTATAAGAACAGCTATCAGGCAAGTTCAGGCAAAGCTCCGTTTGAGATTCTCTATGATAGGAAGTGTCGTACCCCGCTCAACTGGTCCGAGACCGGCGAGCGTCAGATTCTTGGGAATTACTTGATCGAAGAAGCAGAAGAAATGTGTTGGGTCATTCGGGATAATATCAGAGCAGCCAGTCCCGTCAGAAGAGCTACTATGATAGCAAGCATCATGACATGTCTTATGAGCTCGATGACTTTGTCTATCTCAAAGTGTCTCCTACGAAGGGCACTCAACGTTTTGGCATTAAAGGCAAGCTTGCTCCTCGTTTCGTTGGTCCTTTCAGAGTTGTTGGCAAGATAGGAGACCTTGCTTATCAACTTGAGCTCCCTTCAAACTTCGCAAATGTGCATGACGTGTTCCATGTCTCTCAACTCCGGAGATGCTTCAAGACTCCCAAGCGCACAATTGATCTTCAGGATATCGACCATCAACCCGACCTATCCTATAGTGAGCATCCAGTTGCAGTTCTTGAGACGACTGAGCGCAAGACCCGCAATAAGTCAATCAAGTTTCTCAAGGTGAAGTGGTCACATCTTTCCGATATATAGGCCACATGGGAGCACGAGGATCACCTCCGTTCCGAATTCCCAGAGTTCTTTCAATCCTAGATCTTGGGACAAGATCTTCTTGTGGTGTGGGAGAGTTTGTAATGCCCCAGATGTAACCTTGCCATATTTGGAAACCTTTCATGTTTGGATCCATGTGGTCATGCTATATGAGAGTTGTCATTTCATGTCTTATCCTTTGCATCATACCATTCATTGCATTCATGCCATTTCTTGTGTTGTTGTTGTTGTTGATCCATATGTGTGGTGTGATGAGTGCATGTGGTATGTGGTGATGATGTGGTGTTTGCAAGCTTGGGTTTTGATATGCCCATTTTGCATCATGCTTTTGTGTTGATATTTATCGCTTTATGGGCTGTTATTACACTTCACGGTACAATACTTATGCCTTTTCTCTCTTATTTTATAAGGTTTACATGAAGAGGGAGAATGCCTGCAGCTGGAATTCTAGTCTGAAAAGGGCACAAGTTTGAGATACCTATTGTGCGCAACTCCAAAAGCCGTGAACATCAACGGGGAATTAATTTTCATTTTATGAAAAATACTGGGCGGAAGAAGTACCAGAGGGGCGCCACCAGGAGGCCACAAGCCTGCCAAGCCCGGCCTACCCCCCTAGCCGGGCATGGCTGGCTTGTGGGCCCCCTGTTGCCCCTCCGACGCTCATCTTTTGCTATATGGAGGGTTTCACCCCAGAAAAAATCATAAGGAATCTTTCGGGAGGAGCCGCCGCCGCCACGAGGCGGAACTTGAGCAGAACCAATCTAGAGCTCCGGCAGGGCCGTCCTGCCGGGGAAATTTCCCTCTCGGAGGGGGACATCGTCACCATCGTCATCACCAACACTCCTCTCATCGGAGGGGACTCACCTCCATCAACATCTTCATCAGAACCATCTCCTCTCCAAACCCTAGTTCATCTCTTTTAACCAATCTTCATCTCACGACTCCGATTGGTACTTGTAAGGTTGCTAGTAGTGTTAATTACTCTTTGTAGTTGATGTTAGTTGGATTACTCGATGGAAGATTATATGTTCAGATATTTTATGCTATTCATTACATCTCTGGTCATGAATATAATTATGCTTTGTGAGTAGTCACTTTTGTTCCTGGGGACATGGGATATGTCTTGCTATTAGTAGTCATGTGAATTTGGTATTCGTTCGATATTTTGATGGGTTGTATGTTGTTTTTCCTCAAGTGGTGTTATTTGAACGTCGACTTCATAACACTTCACCATTATTTGGGCTTAGAGGAAGGCATTGGGAAGTACTAAGTAGATGATGGGTTGCTAGAGTGACAGAAGCTTAAACCCTAGTTTATGCGTTGCTTCTTAAGGGGCTGATTTGGATCCACTAGTTTAATGCTATGGTTAGACTTTTCTTAATTATTATTTCATAGTTGCGGATGCTTGCGACAGGGGTTAATCATAAGTGGGATGTTTGTCCAAGTAAGGGCAGCACCCAAGCACCGGTCCACCCACATACCAAACTATCAAAGTAGCGAACGCAAATCATATGAGCATGATGAAAACTAGCTTGACAGAAATTCCCATGTGGCCTCGAGAGCGCTTTACCTCCTATAAGAGTTTGTCCAGGCTTGTCCCTTGATACAAAAGGGATTGGGCCATCTTTCTGCACCTTTGTTACTATTGTTACTTGCTACTCGCTACGAATCATCTTATCACACAACTATCTGTTACCGATAATTTCAGTGCTTGCGGAGAATACCTTGCTGAAAAGCACTTGCCAGTTCCTTCTGCTCCTCGTTGGGTTTGACACTCTTACTTATCTAAAGGACTATGACAGATCCCCTACACTTGTGGGTCATCAAGACTATTTTCTGGTGCCGTTTCCGGGGAGTGAAGCGCCTTTGGTAAGTGGAATTTGGTAAGGAAACATTTATATAGTGTGCTGAAATTTATTGTCACTTTTCACTATGGAAACTAATCCTTTGAGGAGATTGTTTGGGGTATCTTCACCTTAAACAGAAGCACAAGGAGTTGCTCCTCAACCTGCTGCACCTACTGAAAATATTTGTTATGAAATTCCTTCGGGTATGCTAGAGAAACTGTTGGCTAATCCTTTTATAGGAGATGGAACATCACATCCCGACTTGCATCTAATCTATGTAGATGAAGTTTTTGGTTTATTTAAGCTTGCAGGTTTGCCCGAGGATGAGGTCAAGAAGAAGGTATTTCCCTTATCTTTGGGGGATAAGGCATTGACATGGTATAGGCTATGTGATGATACTGGATCATGGAACTACAACCGATTGAAATTGGAATTTCATCAAAAGTTTTATCCTATGCATCTAGTACATCGTGATCGGAATTATATTTATAATTTTTGGCCTCGTGACAGAGAAAGCATCGCTCAAGCTTGGGGGAGGCTTAAGTCAATGTTATATTCATGCCCCAACCATGAGCTCTCGAGAGAAATTATTATTCAGAACTTCTATGCTCGGTTTCTCATGATAATCGCACCATGCTTGACACTTCTTCTACCGGTTCTTTTATGAAGAGATATATTGACTTCAAATGGAATTTATTGGAAAGAATTAAACACAACTCTGAAGATTGGGAGTTTGATGAAGGTAAGGAGTCAGGTATGAATCTCAAGTTTGATTGCGTTAAATCCTTTGTTGAAACAAATACTTTTTGTGATTTCAGCGCCAAATATGGACTTGACTCTGAGATAGTAGCTTCATTGTGTGAATCATTTTCTGCTCATATTGATCTCCCTAAAGAGAAGTGGTTTAAATTCATCCTCCCTTAGAAGTCAATGTAGTTAAACCCAACCCAGTTGAAGAGAAAGTCATTGCTTATAATGATCCTATTGTTCCTAGTGCTTACATTGAGAGGCTACCTTTCCCTGGTAGGATAAAGGATCATTCTAAAGCTTCAACTGTGATACGTAGGGGGTTACATTAGAACACCTCCACCCCTGAGCAAATTAGAGTTGAACCTAGCATTGCTATTATCAAAGATCTCCTGTCCAACAATGTTGATGGGCATGATATTCTCTTCTATGAAGATGCTGCTAGAATTGCTAAACCTCATACTAGAGACACACATAGGCCTGTTGTTGGCATGCCTGTTGTGTCTGTTAAGATAGGAGATCATTGTTATCATGGTTTATGTGACGTGGGTGCTAGTGTTAGTGCAATACCTCAATCTTTATATGATGAAATTAAAGACGAGATTGCACCTGTCGAGATGGAACCTATTAATGTCACTATTCATCTTGCCAATAGAGATACTATCTTCCCTTTGGGAATTGTTAGAGATGTTGAAGTCTTGTGTGGTAAAACTAAGTATCCTGCTGATTTTCTTGTCCTTGCTACCACACAAGATAGCTTTTGTCCCATCATATTTGGCAGACCTTTCCTCAACACTGTCAATGCTCATATTGACTGTGAGAAGCAAACTGTCACTGTTGGCTTTGAAGGTGTGTCACATGAGTTCAATTTCTCCAAGTTTGGTAGACAACCTCATGAAAAAGAGTTGTCTAGTAAGGATGAAACTATTGCCCTAGCTTCTATTGTTGTGCATACTACTGATCCTTTAGAGCAATATTTGCTTGAGCATGTAAATGATATCTATATGGATGAAAGGAATGAGATAGATAGAATTATCTTTGAACAACATCCTATCCTTAAGAATAATTTGCCTGTTGAACTGCTTGGAGATCCACCCCCACCAAAGGGTGATCCTGTGTTCGAGCTAGAACAGTTACCTGATACTCTTAAGTATGCTTATCTTGATGAAAAAGATATATATCCTGTTGTTATTAGTGCTAGCCTTTTAGAGCATGAAGAAAATAAATTATTGAAAACTCTGAGGAAGCACCGTGCGGCTATTGGATATACTCTTGATGATCTTAAGAGCATTAGTCCCACTCTATGCCAGCAAAAAATTAAAACCGATCCTGATTCCAAACCAGTTGCCGATCATGAACGGAGATTAAATCCTAAGATGAAAGAGGTAGTAAGAAAAGAAATACTAAAGCTCCTGGAAGCAGGTATTATCTATCCTCTTGCTCATAGTGATTGGGTAAGTCCGGTGCATTGCGTCCCTAAGAAGGGAGGTATTACCGTTGTCCCTAATGATAAAGATGAATTAATCCCACAGAGGATTATTACTGGCTATAGGATGGTGATTGATTTTAGGAAATTGAATAAGGCCACTAGGAAAGACAATTATCCTTTGCCTTTTATTGACCAAATGCTACAAAGGTTGTCCAAACACACACACTTCTGCTTTCTAGATGGTTATTCCGGTTTCTCCCAAATACCTGTTGCATAATCTGATCAGGAGAAAACCACTTTTACCTGCCCTTTCGGTACCTTTGCTTATAGATGTATCCCTTTTGGCTTATGTAATGCACCTGCTACCTTCCAAAGATGTATGATGGCTATATTCTCTGACTTTTGTGAAAAGATTGTTGAGTTTTTCATGGATGACTTCTCTGTTTACGGGTCTTCTTTTGATGATTGCCTCAGCAACCTTGATCGAGTTTTGCAGAGATGTAAAGATACCAACCTTGGCTTGAATTGGGAGAAGTGCCACTTTATGGTTAATGAAGGGATCGTCTTAGGACATCAAATTTCTGAAAGAGCTATTGAAGTTGATAAGGCTAAGGTTGATGCGATCGAGAAAAAGCCATGTCCCACAAACATTAAAGGTATAAGAAGTTTCCTTGGTCATGTTGGTTTCTATAGAAGGTTCATTAAAGACTTCTCTAAGATTTCTAGGCCTCTTACCAATCTCTTGCAAAAGTATATTCCTTTTGTTTTTAACGATGATTGTGAGTGATGGGGTTATAGTCCCAGGGTAGGGTCATAGGTGTGCCCTATAGGTCCTACCCAAGGACTACCCTTCATAGGGGACAAGGCCCTTAGACAGTTCCGACTGAACTAAGGACGCCCCCATCATCGAGTCGGCGACGGTCCACTCGGAGCATATTTAACGTGCCAACTGGAATCCACTCTGTACATCGTAACCTCCCAGGAGGGCAACGGTCATACGTTTTCATACACCATTACTAGCATTTAAGGCTTACGTTACCAGTAATGCCAACATTTACTCGCCACTACTCCACCCCTGTCCACCGGACCATTATGAAGGGCAGCGCACTCTATATAATCTGCCCTTCACCACTGGTACAGGGGTTGGCACTTGCTGTAATCCCTTAATACACTCGACACAAAGCTCCCAAGAGCACTGAGACGTAGGGCTTTTACCTCCACCGTAGAGGGGCCTGAACTCATACATCCTCGCCGTAGCTAAGGCTCTGCCCATATACTTTCGTACCCCGTACTTCTACTGTCAGACTTATACCCACGACAGTTGGCGCCCACCATGGGGCAGGCGTCTAAGCGAGTTTGCGATTTCATCTTTTCGTCATGTCATCTGGCGAAGATCTGTGCATGGGTGATAGATCCTCTTCGGTGCACTCTCCTTCATCGTCGATGATTCGGCATGGCTTCAGGATGCGCCCCTCGACATCGAGACGCTTCCGAGTCGCGGGGCTACGCGCTTCCGTGCTAGTTCCTGCGGCGTTCTTCTTCTCCAGCCATCGACCCCGGTGTCGATCTTCGCCCCCGTCACGCGCCGCAACAAGCGATCCGGTCGTTCGCGGCTCCAGCGTTGGGTGCTACACGCCCTAGCGCGACAAAACATGTCCTCTCAAGTGGCGGTGCTCGAATCAGTTGTGGTCCCGCGGTCATCCCAGTGCTTGGAGTCAGTTCCGACTGAACTACCTTCCGAGTATCAGGGTCACGGGCCAGCAGCCGAAGTACTCATGGCCGATTCCCACGAAAGTCCCTCCGGGACTGGTCGGAGCAAGCGTGAGATCGAAGAATCATCCGGCGCTCGTGGTCAGCACCCTCGTTCTTCCAGTCGACGCGCTCGCTAGAGCAACATCGAGGTGTTCCGCACACCCATCCTCAACTTGGCTGCAGCCACCAGGATCGCTGATTCTCTCCAGCCGACTGATTTGGAGGCTGGTAGAGGAATCGAGCAGATCCGTGCCTTCTTACATACAACGCAGCAGCAAAACTCGGCGGTCTCCGATTCGCACAACAAGATCCACAATAGTTCCGTTCAAGCGAACACACATCGGTTTTTAGTCCCGGCTCTCACCATCCTCGCAGAGGGGGCAGCCTCTGGAACGATCGTTCCAGGGACCAGAGTCGGAATCCACTTTCCATTCGGTCTCATCCCAAAGATCTTCGCCGTTCGTGTACTCCTCCGCGGAGTGGGCCTTACGGACCCCGGTATTACGATGATCATCGTTCGGGCGGTGACGCGCATGATCAAAGTCCTGATGCAAGAGGGTATATCATTCAGAAGAAGGTTGATAGAAGCCGAGCCCACCATGATGGTCATGATAGAGATCATCCGAGTGGAAGCAGGACGCTTGTTTTTGGTCCCGAGTGTTTCAGTCGGGGCATTCGCTCGGCTGACATCCCTCCCAACTTCCGATTGGCGACGGGAATTAGCAAATTCACAGGAGAGTCCAAACCAGAAACTTGGTTAGATGACTACAGAATGGCGTTCCAGATCGGTGGCGGAGATGACCATGTCGCCATGAAACATCTCCCACTGTTGCTCGACGGTTCGACTCGAGCTTGGCTAAACCAGTTAGTTCCATCAAGCATTTACAGTTGGGCAGATCTGTCCCAAGTCTTCATCAGGACCTTCGAGGGTACGTGCAAACTCCCTGCTGGTCTCACAGAGCTTCAGCACTGTGTCCAGAAGCAAAACGAGCCCTTGCGCGATTTCATCCAGCGCTGGACAACCCTCTACCACACGATGGAGAATGTTACAGAACATCAAGCAGTCTGCGCCTTCAAGGCAGGCGTTCGGTACAAAGATCTATACCTGAAGTTTGGTCGGACAGGCGACATCTCCATGAGAAAGATGATGGAGATAGCCGCGCGCTATGCGAATGGCGAAGAGGAGGACCGCATACGTAGCGGCAAGCATAAGTCAGTCGCCGACGGAGATGGGAGCAGCAGACGGAAGCAGAAACAGAAAGCCCAATCCACTCCGCAAGCAGAGGCGGCAGTCGTTACAAACGCTAAGTCCAAAGGCAAGGGGAAACCACAGTACACCCCCAAGAAGAAACAGTCAGGAAATTCCATCCTAGATCAACCGTGTCCAATCCACACGAAGACGGATGAAGAAGGCAATGTCATATTGCCGAAACATACCACTCGGAAGTGTCGCCTCCTGATCCAAGGATTCGGTGAAGGACAGCCAAGTGAGAAAGACACCGAGCAAGATGATGAGGACAAGGGGATCCATTCCCTGAAGTCCATGCAACGTTAATGATTTTTGCTGATGTAGAAAGCAAAAGTCGACTGAAGCTGGTCAACAGGGAGGTAAACATGGCAACCCCATCCACTCCCACGTTCCTCAAGTGGTCACAGACTGCAATCACTTTTGATCAGTCAGACCAGCCAGCACACGTACCCACCCCAGGGAGGCAAGCTCTGGTCGTCGACCCGGTGGTGGAAGGAGTTAGGCTGCGCAAAGTCCTCATGGACGGCGGCAGCAGCTTGAATATCATGTACGCCGACACTCTCAAAGGAATGGGCATTCCGATGTCCAGACTTAGCGAGAGCAGTATGCAATTCCATGGAGTCGTCCCAGCAAGAAAGGCCAAATCACTCGGCCAGATTGCGTTGGATGTCGTTTTCGGCTCTGACAAGAACTTCCGCAAAGAGAAGTTAACATTCGAGGTGGTAGACTTCCAGAGTTCATACCATGCCATTCTGGGCCGTCCGGTATACGTACGTTTCATGGCCCATCCATGTTACGTATATTTGAAGCTGAAGATGTCTGGTCCCAAAGGCGTGATTACTGTCACAGGCAATCGGCAGCGGGCCGAGGAGTGTCTGCAGCAGGGGTCGAGAATAGCAGACCATCAGATGGCTGTACTCGAGTTGGATGAGTACAAGAAGATTGCCGACCCCGCCGACCTGATGCGTTCAAACAAGCCAGCTTCCGAGTCCGCATTCCAGTCGACAGGAGACACGAAGAAAGTAAGCATCCACCCGACGGATGCCACCGCCGCCCCAACAAACATCTCCACCACCCTTGATCCAAAATAGGAAGCCGAGCTCATCCAATTCCTCCGTGAGAAATGGGACATTTTTGCATGTAAGCCTTCTGACATGCCAGGTGTACCCAGGGAGTTGGCTGAGCACCGACTGCATGTGGATCCTGCCGCTCGGCCCATCCGAGAACGCCTGCGTCGGTCCGCCGCGCACAAGAGAAAAGCAATCGGAGAGGAGGTAGCTAAAGTTCTGGCAGCCAACTTCATTCGCGAGGTACACCACTCCGAGTGGCTCGCTAATGTTGTCATGGTGCCCAAGAAGGACAAGTCTCTCCGTATGTGCATCGATTTCAAGCACCTTAATAACGTCTGTCCGAAAGACCACTTCCCGCTCCCCCGCATTGATCAAATCGTTGCTTCGACTGCGGGTTGCGAGCGCTTATCCTTCCTTGATGCCTATCCGGGCTATCATCAGATCCGTCTGTATGGTCCAGATGAATTAAAAACATCTTTCATCACCCCATTCGGGTGCTTCTGTTACATCACTATGCCATTCGGTTTGAAAAATGCAGGAGCAACATTTATGCGAATGATCCAAAAATGCCTCCTAGACCAGATTCGTCAAAATGTGGAGGCATATATGGACAATATCGTAGTCAAGTCACGCAAAGGTTCCGACCTGCTTACTGACTTGTTAGAAACATTCGCCAACCTACGTAGGTACGATATCAAGCTCACCCAGCCAAGTGTTCATTCGGCGTTCCCAGCGGGAAGTTACTCGGTTTCTTCGTTTCCGAACGAGGGATCAATGTCAACCCCAAAAAGATCGGGACCATTGTTCGAATGGAGCGGCCGGTAAGAGTACATGACGTACAAAAGCTCACAGGTTGCCTAGCGGCTTTGAGCAGGTTTATTGCTCGACTCGGCGAGAAGGCGTTACCTCTGTACCGACTCATGAAGAAGTCGGATACCTTCGAGTGGACAGACGAAGCCCAAACCACATTCGACGACCTCAAAGCCCTGCTTTCCACCCAGCCGGTTCTCACTGCCCCCGCTCAGTAAAGAACCCCTTCTTCTGTACATCGCGGCTACAAATCAAGTCGTCAACACCGTTCTGACAGTCGAACGCGAAGAAGAAGGCAAAGTGTACAAGGTTCAGCGGCCAGTATATTATGTTCCGAAGTCCTGACTCCTTCCAAGCAGAGGTATCCCCAGTATCAGAAGCTTATTTATGGGATCTACATGACTGCAAAGAAGGTGGCTCATTATTTCCAAAACCACTCGGTATTTGTCATATCTGATGCTCCGTTGTCGGAAATTCTCCACAATCGGGACGCATCAGGCCGAGTGGCAAAGTGGGCAATGGAGATGATATACTGCGACATCATGTTCGAAGCCAAGAAAGCTATAAAGTCTCAAGCTCTTGCTGACTTCATAGCAGAATGGGTAGAACAACAGCAACCGACTCACATCTACTCGGCTCATTGGACCATGTTCTTCGATGGGTCCAAGATGTTGAATGGCTCTGGCGCCGGCGTAGTGCTCATATCCCCGAAAGGTGATAAACTCAAGTATGTGTTGCAGATCCATTTTGATTCTTCCAACAACGAAGCAGAGTACGAAGCTCTCCTTTACGGGTTGCGCATGGCCATCACACTTGGCGTCCGTCGCCTGATGGTCTATGGCGACTCAGATCTAGTGGTTAATCAAGTAATGAAGGAGTGGGATGTAAGGAACCCCACCATGAATGCATACTGCAACGCAATAAGAAATCTCGAAAAGAAGTTAGAAGGTCTGGAACTTCACCATGTTCCCCGACTGAAAAACCAAGCAGCAGATGAATTGGTAAAACTTGGATCCACACGGAGACCTGTCCTGAGTGATGTCTGCCTTGAGCACCTACACCTCCCCTCGGTGAAAGAAGATTCTTTTACAAAGGAACATGTGCAACCGAAGAGCTCAACAGATCAGACTGAAGTCGAGGTTTCCGCTGTGGTTGACCTGGTCATGGAGATTCTAGCTGTCATTCCCGAATGGACTGTGCCATTCATTGCGTACATCCTGAGGCAAGAGTTACCAGAAGACGAGGTCCAAGCTAGGCAGATCGTTCGCAGGTCGAAGTCCTTCACCGTCGTTGATGACCAGTCATACAGAGAAAGTGCTTCAGGCGTCCTTCAGCAGTGTATCTCTCCTTAGGAGGGCCGGTTAATTTTGGAAGAAATTCACTCGGGAACCTGCGACCATCATGCCTCCTCAAGGGCAATCGTCGCCAAAGCATTCAGAGCTGGTTTCTTCTGGTTGCAGGCGAATGAAATGGCAAAAGATATAGTCGACCATTGCGAAGGTTGTCAGTTCTATTCAAACAAGTCCCACAACCCAACGTCTGCACTGAAGACAATTCCCCTTTCTTGGCCATTCGTCGTGTGGGGATTAGATACAGTCGGACCATTCAGAACATGCCAAGGAGGATTCACCCATTTGCTGGTAGCAGTCGACAAGTTTACCAAGTGGATTGAAGCCAAGCCAATCAAGAAGCTTGATGCCCTTACGGCCATCAAATTTATCAGGGACATCACCGCCAGATACGGGGTTCCACACAGCATAATCACCGACAATGGCACAAACATTGACACGGACGAGTTCAAAGGTTTTTGTGCATGCCAAGGTATCTGAGTGGATTTTGCATCCGTTGCGCACCCCCAAACAAATGGACAAGCGGAGCGGGCGAATGGACTCATTCTTCAAGGGTTGAAGCCTCGACTCCTGCGGGGAGTTGGACATGCCGCCGGCGCATGGGTCACCGAGCTGCCTTCGGTGCTGTGGGGCCTCCGAACAACTCCGAATAGATCGACAGGACGATCCCCGTTTTTCCTCGTTTATGGAGCAGAGGCAGTCCTTCCGAGTGACTTGCTTCACAACCCTCCACGAGTCGAACTCTTCTCCGAAGCCGAAGCAGAGCAAGCCAGGCAAGACGGAGTAGACCTTTTAGAAGAGGAGCGCGAGATGGCATTGATCCGTTCAACAACTTATCAGCAAGATCTGCGGCGATTTCATGCGCGGCACGTCAGGAGCCGCCCGTTCCAAGCAGGCGACCTGGTGCTCCGAGTGGATCAACAGAGACCACACAAGTTGTCTCCCGCCTGGGAAGGACCGTTCATCATTTCTAAGGTGCTGAACAACGGAGCGTATCAACTCTACAACCTCGACAGGGAGACGGACGAGCCGCGAGCATGGAATTGAGATCTACTGAAGCGCTTCTACACATAACCGCCGACAGAGACAATGTAAAGAACAAATGTCATCGAAGTAATACAAAGCGGATTAATTTCTTGCCGATTCAAAATTCTTCCGCGTTTGCAGACTCGGTCTAAAAAACTAACTCCGAGTGTGCACCAAAAGTCACACTCGGAGACTTAGCTGCGACCCAGAGTCGCCTAAGTAAACAACTTGCTCCGAGTGTGCACTAAAAGTCACACTCGGGGACTTAGCTGCGACCCAGAGTCGCCTAAGTAAACAACTTGCTCCGAGTGTGCACCAAAAGTCACACTCGGGGACTTAGCTGTGACCCAGAGTCGCCTAAGTAAAGAACTAGCTCCGAGTGTGCACCAAAAGTCACACTCGGGGACTTAGCTGCGACCCAGAGTCGCCTAAGTAAACAACTCGCTCTGAGTGTGCAGCAAAAGTCACACTCGGGGACTTAGCTGCAACCAGAGTCGCCTAAGTAAACAACTTGCTCCGAGTGTGCACCAAAAGTCACACTTGGGGCCTTAGCTGCGACCTAGAGTCGCCTAAGTAAACAACTTGCTCCGAGTGTGCACCAAAAGTCACACTCGGGGACTTAGCTGCGACCCAGAGTAGCCTAAGTAAACAACTCGCTCCGAGTGTGCACCAAAAGTCACACTCGGGGACTTAGCTGCGACCCAGAGTCGCCTAAGTAAACAACTTGCTCCGAGTGTGCACCAAAAGTCACACTCGGGGACTTAGCTGCGACCCAGAGTCGCCTAAGTAAACAACTCGCTCCGAGTGTGCACCAAAAGTCACACTCGGGGACTTAGCTGCGACCCAGAGTTGCCTAAGTAAACAACTTGCTCCGAGTGTGCACAAAAAGTCACACTCGGGGACTTAGCTGCGACCCAGATTCGCCTAAGTAAACAACTTGTTCCGAGTGTGCACCAAAAGTCACACTCGGGGACTTAGCTGCGACCCAGAGTCACCTAAGTAAACAACTTGCTCCGAGTGTGCACCAAAATTCACACTCGGGGACTTAGCTGTGACTCAGAGTCGCCTAAGTAAACAACTTGCTCCGAGTGTGCATTTAAAGTCACACTCGGGGACTTAGCTGCGACCCAGCGTCGCCTAAGCAAACAACTTGCTCCGAGTGTGCATTTCAAGTCACATTCCAGGACTTAGCTACGAACCAGAGTTGCCTAAGTAAAGAGTTTCCTCTAAGTGGGCACACAAGTTACACTCGGAGGCTTAGCTGAGTCGCCTAAACAAAAACCACGAGCCAAAATCAAGTCAAAAAAAATTCAGCGAAAGAAGAGCAAAAGATCCGTTTCGAATTCAAATTGAGTTCAACGATCAGTCGGCTCGGTGTGAATCAAGTTTATCCACACTAAGCCACGAATGTACCAGCCAACAGTAGTGGAGAAAGTTTAATACAAACTCCAATCGGCATACCGAGGTAAATGCGCGTTCAGCATAAAGTCAATCAAGCATCACCGGGGATGGCAGGCTCCACGAAGGTGTCGAGGTCGATTCCATCTGCAATCCGAGTGGCCGTGTCGAGGAAGGTCTCCATGAAGTCTTCAAATCGAAGCTTCTTGGTGTTGGCGACCTACAACATCTTCAGCTTGTCTTCACGGGCTTCCTTACAATGCACTCGGACCAGAGACAGCGCCAAGTCCGCGCCACACCAAGCGGCAGACTTCTTCCATGCCTGCACTCTGCTTGGAACATCCTCCAGTCGAGTCATCAACCCTCTATCTCATTCCGGGAGTCATCTTCAGGCCACAATTCTTTGTCAATTCGGCTGAGAACTTCTCTGAGGCGACCAACGAAAGGACCCACGTTGTTAAGGCGGGAATTCACTCGGAATATGTCCCGGTTAGCTTCATCACCGAGTGGAACATTCGGTTGCCCAAGCGCTGGTTCAATTTTGGCTGTCTCGGCTTCAACGTCCCGACAGAAATCTGCAAAGGAAAGACAGGGAGAAAATAAGCGCGGAGTGAACTCCAAAGTAAAAGAGCACTCGGCAAGCAACTTACCACCAAGAAGTGCGACCATCTTCTTCGCCCAGTCGCCAAAGAATTTCTCCTGCGCTTTGCACCGAGCATTCATTGACTTCAGCTGGCCCACCCATTCAGATCTCTCCTTCTTCATATTTTCTAACTCGGCTAACAGTGCCTTGTTAGTCTACCGAGATTCCTCCAAAGATATTTCTCGTTCAGCGAGAGCCTTCTTCATGCCAGCCATATCATTCGCAGCTACCTCCAAGTCGGCAGCAAGTTGAGTCTTCTCAGCCATCAGAGCAGTATAGGCCGATCCCACTTCACAAGTCTTCTGTCAAAGAGACACAAAGGGAGGATCAGCCAGATTCAACAAGGAAAAAGTCTAGACAGATATGAAAAAACAATAAAAACTCAAGATTCTTCAGACCCCTGCCGATGCAAGCAATCGACTGCAGTCTCGGGGACTACACCCAGTGGGTTCACTGAGAGTGACCCCACTGGTATGAAGCTCAAACAGGTCGGTCCCATTGAGCTCCATAGCAAACCAACAACACTATGAGACTACTATTACTTGACCCGAGTAACACTACTCTCGGGGACTACACCGAGTGGGTGCACTCGGCGTGCCCCCACTGGTACCATTCGGGCAGATCAGCTCTAATCTATAGAGATTATGGAAAATACATATAGAGACAACTGCCGGTGCAAACCCTTGGCAGAAGTCTCGGGGACTACACCCACTGGGTTCACTCGGAGTGAACCCACTGGAAAATTAACCTACTGTATCCGAGTATCTCGCCAAAACCCCCAGTGGGCACCAAGCGGAATGTAAACACTTACTAGCGCACTTACTTAGATATCATCCCGAAGCTCCAAGCTCTTCGGGTACAGGGACGCAATGGAGTCATATACTCCCTTGGCTTCGCCCACCATCAGCTCCACTTGTACCATGGCGTCCTTGCCGGCTCCTACTTGATCTTCCGGGAGGCGTCGGGTATCATAGTGAACAGTCGACGGACCTGACGCGGCAGAAGGCGCCCTAGGCATCCCGAGCTCCCTGGGCATCCCGAGCTCTGCTCCAGTCTGTTCCGCCGTGAAGGCCACCGTCTCAGTCGGCGGCACGCTCATGGCGGGGCTGGCAGCAGGTTGGATAACCCCAAGGACAGGCGCCAAAGCTGGTTCCGACCCCCTTTGGTCGCTGTCGTCCATATGGATCACCTCCGAAGGAAGCCCGACTGAACAAAATAAAATTACAGAAAAAGATCAAGATCAAAGACAACACTCGCGAAACGGTAATACAGCTCTCGGAGTCGTGACAACGTACCTTGCTGGGACGTGGCGGCGTCATCAGTGTCCATGGGATCATCACCCTGATGCGGCAGAGAGGTGGCGGAGGTAGCAGCTCTGTTGAGTGAAATCCATTCGACGGGTAAACATGAATTCCCAAAAAGAAGAGTCCAATCGGATACTGAAGGAAGATGGAAGAGCAAAGATACTTATGCTGAGGCGACCGGAACAACGATCCTCATCCGGGGCAAAGCTTTCTGAGGTTTAGACCCGCTGGGTTTAGCCACATTGGACGGCTGATCCACGGGCTCGGCAGCAGAACCCCTGGTTCTCTTCACACTCCGAGCACTCGGGGCCATGGGAGGAGCCGGCGGAACAACGGGGTCATGACGGTGCTTGGTTCGGTGTTCTGGTGGTGAGGGTGACGAGCTCTGCTCTTCACTCTCCTCCTCCTCCTCTTCCGTTTCCTCCTCCGTCTCCCTACTGTCAGAGACGTACACGGCACTACCCGCGCTACCCTCCATGCTGCCTTCTTCTTCCTCGACCGAATCCCCTTTTGAGATTGCAGAATGCCAGTTCGTCCACTCCTCCACAAAACACAGTCGACAACGTTAGTCGGCGAGACAAGAAAAGCAATAAAACTGAGAAGGTTAAAATCACTCGACAACATGTACTCTCCTCATTCGGAGGAGGATTTTGGGCGCGGAAGGCCTTCACCCGCCGAGCTCCCACGGGGTTATCACATGTGCCCGTGATGCTGTGGACCCACGCACCCACGGTCTCCTCGCTCACGTCTTCAGGATGGGACCGAGTGGTATCCGAAGGCCCCGTGTAATGCCACATTGCGTGGTCTCGGGCCTGGAGCGGCTGGATGCGTCGACCCAGAAAAGTCTCCAACAGGTCCATGCTGGTGACTCCGTTCCGGACGACGGTTATCAGCATGTCGATCAAAGGCTGGATCTGGGCTTTTTCTCCCTTAGAGAGCGCTAGCTTCCTAGGAGGGCCCGAACGGTCTAAACTAAAGGGTGGTAACCCACTCGGAGCATTCGGGCAGGCAATGTCCTCGCAATAGAACCAGGACGATTGCCAGTTCCTAACTGACTCTGATAGCTGAAGGGAGGGATAACTACTTTTCATTTTCTTCTGAAATCCTAAACCCCCGCAGAGCTGGAGGATGTGTGTCTTATCATCAGACTGGCTAAGTTTCTTAACCATTTGAGATCTAGCAGAGAAAACATATTTGAAGAGCCCCCAGTGGGGAGGACAACCTATGAAACACTCGCAGAGGGTGATGAATGCGGAAAGATGAGCTATCGCATTCGGCGGAAAGTGATGGAGCTACGCCCCGAAGTAGTTCATAATACCTCAGAAGAAAGGATGGGGAGGCACGGAGAAACATCTGGCCACATGGCAGAGCAGCAGGACGCGCTCCCCTTCCCTCGGCGCCGGCTCCATCTCGCCTTCCGGCAGCCTCCAAGACTTATCGACGACCATGTCGTGCTCCACCAGCTCCAGCACGTTGGTCTTCCTCACCGTGGAGGGGAGGAAGTCCCCCTGGATCCAGCCCGCCGGCAACACCCGCTTTCGACGCTGAGTGGAGGCCGCCCCCTTCTTCTTCTTCTTCACCTCAAGCTTGCTGGTCTGCCCCTTCATCATGGCGAGGGCGACGGATCCGCAGAGGAGGAGGGGAAGGAGGTGGCTAGAGGTGTGCAGGGAGTTGCGGGGAGGCGAGATCAATGGGAGGAAGACGAGCAGCCCAACAGGAAGGTCCGCCAGGAAGGCTTTAAAAGGCCTCCGACTGAGTCACCTACAGGTGGGCCCAAGATCTTATCCTCCCAACCGGCTGCTGCAAGATTAGTGGAGAAGATCGCGACGCGGTAATCGAGGAGGCGAAATCTACTCGATGGCGATGACGTCATCCCCGCTCAGCGCGCGGCAACCGAAATTTGAGAATCCCGGAAAATCCAGCGCTGTCAGTATGACCGGTCTTGTCGAAAGATTCCGCGGAAGCAATCGGTCCCTCACGGTTCGTTTCGCTTGCATATTCACTCGGATCACTAGCCGCAAAGATAAAATGGATCGAGGCAGACAACTCTAAGATCACCTCAATACCAGTCGGCTCCAAACTCCGGACATCACTTCATCGTTCCAGCCCCGATACATTCGGGGACTAATGATGGGGTTATAGTCCCAGGGTAGGGTCATAGGTCTGCCCTATAGGTCCTACCCAAGGACTACCCTTCATAGTGGACAAGTCCCTTAGACAGTTCTGACTAAACTAAGGACGCCCCCATCATCCAGTCGGCGACGGTCCACTCGGAGCATATCTAATGTGCTAACTGGAATCCACTCTGTAAATCGTAACCTCCAAGGAGGGCAACGGTCATACGTTTTCATACACCATAACTAGCATTTAAGGCTTACGTTACCAGTAACGCCAGCATTTACTCGCCACTACTCCACCCCTGTCCACCGGACCATTATGAAGGGCAACGCACTCTATATAAGCCGCCCTTCACCACTGGTACAGGGGTTGGCACTTGCTGTAATCCCTTAATACACTCGACACGAAGCTCCCAAGAGCACTCAGACGTAGGGCTTTTACCTCCACCGTAGAGGGGCCTGAACTCATACATCCTCGCCGTAGCTAAGGCTCTGCCCATATACTTTCGTACCCCGTACTTCTACTGTCAGACTTATACCCACGACAGTGAGGAAGCCTTCGAAATACTTAAAAAGGCCTTGATAACTGCACCTATCGTTCAACCACCTGATTGGAACTTACCTTTTGTAATTATTTGTGACGCTAGTGATTATGCTGTGCGTGCTGTTCTAGGACAAAGAGTTGATAAGAAGTTGAATGTTATTCACTATGCTAGTAAAACTCTAGACAGTCCCCAAAGAAACTATGCTACTACTGAAAAGGAATTTTTAGCAGTCGTGTTTGCATGTGAAAAGTTCAGGTCTTACATTGTTGATTCCAAGGTGACTATTCACACTGATCATGCTGCTATTAAGTATCTTATGGAAAAGAAATATGCTAAACCTAGACTTATCGGATGGGTTCTCTTGCTACAAGAATTTGATTTGCATGTTGTTGATAGGAAGGGTGCTGAGAAACCTGTAGAACATAACTTGTCTAGGTTGGAGAATGTTCTTGATGACCCACAACCTATTGATGATAGCTTTCCTGATGAGCAACTGAATGTCATCAATACTTCACGTAGTACACCATGGTATGCTGATTATGCAAATTATATCATTGCCAAATACATACCACCTAGTTTCACATACCAGCAAAAGAAGAAATTCTTCTTTGATTTGAGACATTACTTTTGGGATGATCCTCACCTTTATAAAGGAGTAGATGGTGTTATTAGACGTTGTGTACCTGAGCATGAACAGGGACAGATCCTACAGAAGTGTCACTCCGAGGCTTATGGAGGACACCATGCGGGAGATAGAACTGCACACAAGGTATTGCAATCAGGTTTCTATTGGCCCACTCTCTTCAAGGATGCCTGTAAGTTTGTCTTTTCTTTTGATGAATGTCAAAGAATAGGTAATATCAGTAAGTGTCAGGAACTGCCTATGAATTACTCATTGTCATTGAACCATTTGATGTTTGGGGTTTTGAATATATGGGACCTTTTCAAAAATCCAACGGGTATACTCATATCCTAGTTGTTGTTGATTATGTTACTAAGTGGGTAGAAGCTATCCCAACTAGTAGTGCTGATCACAACACTTCTATCAGGATGCTTAAAGAAGTTATTTTCCCTAGATTTGGAGTCCCCTATATATCTAATGACTGATGGTGGTTCACATTCCATTCATGGTGCTTTCCGTAAAACGCTTGCTAAGTATGATGTCAACCATAGAATTGCGTCGCCCTATCATCCTCAGTCCAGTGGTCAAGTAGAGTTAAGTAATAGAGAGATTAAACTAATTCTGCAAAAGACTGTTAATAGGTCTAGAAAGAATTGGTCTAAGAAGCTTGATGATGCACTGTGGGCTTATAGAACTGCTTATAAGAATCCCATGGGCATGTCTCCGTACAAAATGGTTTAAGGTAAAGCATGTCATTTACCTCTTGAGCTAGAGCATAAGGCTTATTGGGCAATCAAAGAGCTCAACTTTGATTTCAAACTTGCTGGTGAGAAGAGGTTATTTGACATTAGCTCACTCAATGAATGGAGAACTCAGGCATATGAAAATGCCAAGTTGTTCAAAGAAAAGGTTAAGAGGTGGCATGATAAAAGGATACAGAAACGTGAGTTCAATGTAGGTGATTGATACGTCTCCATCGTATCTACGT
The DNA here is from genome assembly GCF_904849725.1 of Hordeum vulgare subsp. vulgare. NCBI lineage: Eukaryota > Viridiplantae > Streptophyta > Magnoliopsida > Poales > Poaceae > Hordeum > Hordeum vulgare. Next base: position 554,254,464 of record NC_058524.1, on the reverse strand, counting down.
TTCCGAACTCTTTTGCCCTTGTTTTGGACTCTAATTTGCATGATTTCAATGGAACTAACCCGAACTAACGCTGCTTTCAGCAGAATTGCCATGGTGTTTTTTTGTGTGCAGAAATAAAAGTTCTCGGAATGACCTGAAAATTTACGGTTGCTCTTTTCCTACTGCTGTCACTTTGCTGCTACTACTTTCACTTTGCTTCTACTGGTTACTGTTGCTACTGTTGCTATCATACTACCTTGCTACTGATACTTTGTTGCAGATACTAAATATTTCAGGTGTGTTTGAATTGACAACTCAACTGCTAATACTTGAGAATATTCTTTGGCTTCCTCTTGAGTCGAATCAATAAATTTGGGTTGAATACTCTACCCTCGAAAACTGTTGCGATCCCTTATACTTGTGGGTTGTCAAGACCTTTTTCTGGCGCCGTTGCCGGGGGAGCACATCTATATTCTCTGAGTCACTTGGGATTTACGTCTGCTGATCACTATGAGGAATCTAATTGATCCAAGAACTAAAGTCTTGCCCTCCACTACGAGGACAGGTAAGGAATTGCCATCTAGCTCTGCACTTGATTCACCTTCAGTTATGAGTAAGTTTGCGACACCATCTCCTGCTAGAAATCTTGATATGTCGCCTGTGCTTGATGATGCTACTTTTGTTGCCCATGATGCTTATGATGATGCTATGCTTGATACTGCTTTGCCTGATGATGCTATGCTTGATACTGCTTTTCCACTAGGTGCATTCCTTGATGCACAAATCGCTAGAGTTGCTGCTAGATGTGATGATACTTCTGAAACTGCTGATACTATTGAAGTAGAACCTGCTATTTTGCCTGCTAGAGTTAGCTCTCCTAGATATTAATTGCCTGATATGCCTGAGTGTTATGTTATGGAGGGAGAAATAGCTGAAGATTTTCTTGCGTGTAAGGATAGCTATGATGTTGAGAAATTACTGCTCAAGTGGAAAGAAAAATCTCTGAACGCTAGGATGAAATACGACCCGAAGTTTGCTACTTCGCCTATCTTTGTGACCGATAAGGATTATGAATTCTCTGTCGACCCTGAGTTAGTCACTCTGGTCGAATCTGATCCTTTTCACGGTTATGAGTCTGAAACGGTTGTAGCCCATCTTACCAAACTGCACGATATAACCACCCTATTCACGAGTGAGGAAAAGATCCGCCACTACTATATCCTCAAGCTGTTTCCTTTCTGGCTAAAGGATGATGCTAAGACATGGTTCACTTCTCTTGCTCCTGGTTGTGTGCGTAGCCCCCAGGATATGGTCTACTACTTCTCTGAAAAATATTTCCCTGCCCATAAGAAGCAAGCTGCCTTGCAGGAAATATACAACTTTGCTCAAGCTGGAGAAGAGAGTCTCCCACAAGCTTGGGGGAGGCTCGTCCAGCTACTGAATGCTTTGCCTGATCACCCTCTTGAGAAGAATGAAATACTTGATATCTTCTATAATGGACTTACCGATGCTTCTAGAGACCACCTAGATAGTTGTGCTGGTTGTGTTTTTAGGGAACAAACTGTAGAACAAGCTGAGATCCTATTGAATAACATCTTGTGCAATGAGAATGCTTGGACCATTCCCGAACTAGCTCCTAAGCCAACTCCAAAGAAAAGAGGTATTCTATTAATCAGTCCTGAATATATGCAAGAAGCCAAGAAATCTATGCAAGAGAAAGGCATTAAATCTCAAGATGTCAAAAATCTACCCCCTATCAAAGAGATCCATGGTCTTGATAACCCGATACAGGTAGTAGAAGTAAATTCTCTGCGTAGGTTTGATGAGAGTGATATTCCTTTTGATAAACCTGCTAGCTTATGCCTTGATGAATTCGATAACTTTTTTGCCAAACAACAAAGTTTCAATGATTATGTTAGCAGACAATTGGAACATAATACTCGTATGCTTAATCATTTAAGTGCTTGTGTGGACAGAAATGTCAATGATCTTAAGCTTCTGAGTAAACATGTCTGGATGGTTACTACTCAGGTAGAACAGGTACTTAAGGCTCAAAATGACTTGCTCAATGAGTTGAATGACAATTCTGTCAGAGTCGTCACTAGAGGCAGTAGAATGACCCAGGAACCTCTGTATCGTGAGGGTCATCCTAAGAGAGTTGAACATGATTCTCAAGGAGTTAGCACTGATGCACCTAGTCATCCTATAAAGAAGAAGAAAGATGATAGGAACTTGCACGCAAGCAACCCAGATGTTGTTACCCCTGAGAGTCCAAATGATGTCTCTGCCTCTGATGCCAAAACACAATCTGGTGATGAACATGAGCCTAATGATAATATCAATAGTGATGCTCATGAAGATGCTCAACCTAGCAACAATAAGGATGTGGAGATTGAACCTGTTGATCTTGATAACCCACAGCCTAAGACTAGGCAATATGATAAGAATGACTTCGCTGCTAGGAAGCATGGTAAAGAAAGGGAGCCATGGGTTCAGAAACCCATGCCCTTTCCTCCCAAACCATCCAAGAAAAAGGATGATGAGGATTTTGAGAGGTTTGTTGAAATGATTAGACCTGTCTTTGTGCAAATGCGTTTGACAGATATGCTCAAAATGTCTCCGTATGATAAGTACATGAAAGATATTGTGACTAATAAGAGGAGGATACCCGAGGTTGAGATTTCCACCATGCTTGCTAATTATACCTTCAAGGGTGGAACTCCCAAGAAACTAGGTGATCCCGGAGTGCCCACTATACCTTGCTCCATTAAAGGCAACTACGTCAGAACTGCTTTATGTGACCTTAGAGCCGGTGTTAGTGTTATGCCTCTCTCTCTTTATCGTAGATTTGAACTGGATAATTAAGTTGACACCCACCGAAATCTCTCTGCAAATGGCCGACAAATCAACTGCTTTCCCTATTGGCATTTGCGAGGATGTGCCTGTTGTGGTTGCTAACGTCACTATCTTAACAGACTTTGTTATCTTGGAAATTCCCAAGGACGATGCCATGGCAGCTATCCTTGGAAGACCCTTTCTTAACACTGCAGGGGCTGTTATAGATTTCAACAAAGGTAATGTCACTTTCCATGTCAACGGTAATGAGCATACGGTGCACTTTCCGAAGAAACAATATCGAGTACATTGCATCAATGCTATCAAAAAAACTTCATCGATTCTTATTGGGAGCTTTGATCGCCCTGTACCTCATGTCAAGATGAAGTATGATTTGCTTGTTGGGGAGATACATATCCCCATCGAGGTAACCTAGTGACTATTCGAAAATTCTCCATTCTCCTTTGCGATTCGAAAAAGTTTGTCTAAGAGACTTGATCAACCTCATTGACGGATTTCTTTCGATGAACATGAGATGGATGAATCGAGGAGTCACAAACCTTTGTTCCAAGCTTTCGACTTTGGTTGCTTAGAAGAAAAATGATAGATTTAGTTTAGTTTTCCCTGTTTTCTGTTTTAGCGTCCCATAGAAAAGTACCCCGAAAATAAAAGTTCTCCGAATGTCGTGAAAATCAAGTATGATTTTTTCTGGCATTTTTGAAAAATACTGAGACGAAGAGCTAGTCTGTGGGCTGCACCAGTGGGCCAGAAGCCCTCGAGGCGCGGGCAACACCCCTGGCCGCGCCAACCAGGCTTGTGGGGCCCACGTGCACCCCCTCCACTCATTCTAGCTCCCATCTGCTTCTCCTACCTGCAAAAAAAATCGTTTCGCAGCTCAAACCCGTGTTCTTGCTCTTCTTGCTGGGATTTTCGATCTCCTTGCTCAAAGCACCATTCTCCAAACTGTTTTGGGGAAATTACTCCTTGGTAAGTGACTCCTCCATTGGTACAATTAGTTTTTGCTCTAGTGCCTTATACTTCGCGTATTTTTGCTGCCTTGGTGACCATGTTCTTGAGCTTTGCATGCTAATTTTAGCTGGTCCCAAGTAGTTTTGATGCGTAATATGGCTTCTACGCACTTGAGGGAGTAGCTGCTACGAGTTTTGTTGAGCCTTGTTCACTTTTTCCTTCGAGTCACTAAAAATTTCAAAAAATTTCAGAGATAGAAAAGGGAAAAAGATGAGGAGGTTCTTAAGAGGCTCTTCAAGCTGTGACCCAAAGGATGATGGAAGTGAGAAGAAGCCCAAGTATCCGGTCCCTCGAGTTGCAGAAGTTCGAGCGTGCGAGTGGCCAAGCGATGTGTTCTTACGTGCTGCCGGACTTTATGAGGACTTTTATTACTTGGTGGAGAACACATGCCTTACCGCCTTTGTTGAAGATAAGTGTCCGCAATACCTGCTCCTCACTAATATCTTCGTAGAAAGCTTTAACTTCTATCCGAGGAAGAATCCTCCTATGGTTGAGTTCAAACTTTATGATATCCCCCAATGCATGTCACTCTAGGATTTTTGCAATGTTTGCAAATTACCTTACGTTGGGGATATTCATGAACCTCGTCCACAGGACTTGGAAGCTTTCATCGATACTATTGCTGTAGGAGAGGAGAGAGGAGTGTCTTGCGCTAGAGCTGCGAGCATACATTTTCCCGTGCTTCGGTACTTCTCATTATTTGTGGGAAAATGTTTGATTGGACGTGGGAAAGCTGGGTCCCTTAGCTCCCAGATCTTGCGGTCTTGCGCGAAACCCTTTATAATGATAAAACTTATAGCTTGGGCGCTATAGTAGCTCAACGGTTGAACACGAACCGTTCTAAAGGCGTTGTCTATGGAGGTATCTATGCTACTTGTCTTGCTAGACATTTTGAGATACCTATTAGAATGGAGGAGGAAGAAGAGATTCTTCTTCCCGAGAGATATCTAGATTATGATAGCATGGTTCGCCATGACTTTCTTGATAGAGATATAAATAGAAGGATGATTTATAACCTGGTATTTAGTCAGGGTACTTGTGAGACTATTACTTTGCCTGCTCCTTCTTTGTTCAATCTTCATGCAAGAAGGTACATTATTATGCCCTCGGACATCTACGCATATTGGGGATTAGCCCAACCACAGGTGCCCGTGCCCGAGCCACCAGTCGAGTACCAGACGCTAGTTTATCAGTGGGAGCCAGAGGAGCTCACACAACAGTGGCATCCTCAGTCCACTCCGGAGTACCCCGGAGCTGGTTATTTGCGTCCTTGGGAGTAGACCAACTTAGGACAAAAGCCTAAGCTTGGGGGAGTACATGTTTCTCACCAACTTTACATTCTTGCTTATGCTTTCACTTTGTTTGTTGGTGTTCTCACTTTGCCACTGTATCATCCATGCTAGTTTATTTCTTTTTCTCAGTTTCTTTTCATGTGTTTGTCTAGTTTGAGAAAACCCAAAAAGATTTTCTTTTCTTCTTTTTCTTGTTGGGAGCTTTCCCGTGTAGATAGTTTTCTTTTTCTTTGGGTCAAGGTAGAAGACCATGGTTACAATGCTTTGTGGCTCTCGCATGCATATCTGTTTATCTGTTAAAGAGCCATATTACTTTGTCTTCTCCTTTGTGTTTGCCTGCAGATTCCAGCGTAGTCCAATGCACGAGCACTGTTATTATTGTTCACATCATTCGGTCGTGCAAGTGAAAGGCAATAATGACGATATATGATGAAGTGACTGAGCCTGGAAAAGCTGGTATGGACTCGATCTACTTTGTTTTTGTAAATATGACTAGCTCATCGTTCCTAATTCAGCTTTGTTGTGAGAGAAACATGTTTGCAATGACAACTTAGAGATCATAGTTTCTGATGCCATGCTTAATTAGCTAGGAGCTTATAATGGTTTGTCTTGGATGCCCACATGAATGTTGAGATGACTATGATGTAGTATGATAGGATGGTATCCTCCTTTGAATGATTCAAGTGGACTGACTTGGCGCATGTTCATGCATGTAGTTGAAACAAAATCAACATAGCCTCTATGATATTCATGTTCATGGTGATTTATGTCCTACTCATGCTTGCACTCAATGTTAGTTAATATCAGTGCATTTTGATGACTGTTGTCGCTCTCTAGTTGGTCGATTCCCAGTATTTTGCTAGCCTTCACTTGTACTAAGCGGGAATACTGCTTGTGCATCCACTCCCATAAACCCAAAGTTGTTCCATATGAGTCCACCATACCAACCTATATGCGGTATCTACCTGCCGTTCCAAGTAAATTTGCATGTGCCACTCTCTAAACCTTCAAGAAATAATCTGTTTTGCATGCCCGAACCGCTCATGTGGTGATAGGGGGCTATCAGTATCTTCCATGCTAGGCGTGTTATCCTCGATATGTGTTTATTCACTATCATTCACGAGAAAGGGGCCGTTATATTGGAATGCCCAGTTCCATGCTGAAATCAAAAAGATAATTGCAAACAAAACTCCCCCTAGATTGATGTTGGTATGGACGGCACCCGAGTATTCGGCTAGTTGTGGAGTGTGATTGATCGGTGGTGGGGGAGTCAAAACTGTACTTTTCTGTTTGGGAACCGCCTATAGCATGTGTAGCGTGGAAGATGGTGAGAACTCTTATTTATTGCGTTGACAATGAAAGCATGCCACCCAAAATTATTATCTCTGTTTTCCAAAGCTTCAGCTCTGGCACCTCTGCAAATCAATGCTTCCCTCTGTGAAGGGCTTGTCTATTTATGTTCATGTTGAGTCATCCTCTTCTTATAAAAGCACCAATTAGAGAGCACCTCTGTCATTTTTATGTTTTTCTTTCAATTGTGATTGAGTATGACTGTGACTGGATCTTCTTTCCCATGAATTACAATGTTTAGTCAGCCCTTGGTCTTTGAAGGTGCTCTGCATTTATGTTTTGCGGTCTCACAAAGAGCTAGCGAGATACCATCTGTTCGTACTGCTTCATGATTGTTTTGATTGAAGTGTTGACGTTTGAGACTTATTATTATTTGCTCGCTAGTTGATTATGCCATTGATATGAGTTTACCATGAGACCTCGATGTCATTTCCTTATGTGGTTAGCTTGTGATCTTGCTGAAATTCTGGTTATGAGTTAGACATAGTTGCAACAACAAGATCAAACAGAGTTCGTAAAAGTTTTTCTTTTGTCTCTTTCGGTTTGTCAACTGAATTGCTTGAGGACAAGCAAGGCTTTAAGCTTGGGGGAGTTGATACGTCTCCATCGTATCTACTTTTCCGAACTATTTTGCCCTTGTTTTGGACTCTAATTTGCATGATTTGAATGGAACTAACCCGGAGTAACGCTGTTTTCACCAAAATTGCCATGGTGTTATTTTTGCGCAGAAATAAAAGTTCTTGGAATGACCTGAAAATTTACGGAGAATTTTTGTGGAATTTATGAAAAATACTGGCGCAAGAATCAGCGGAGAGGGGAGATCATCGCCATCGTCATCATCAACCTTCCTTCATCGCCAATTCCATGATGCTCTTCACCATTCATGAGTAATCTCATCGTAGGCTTGCTGGACGGTGATGGGTTGGATGAGATCTATCATGTAATCCAGTTAGTTTTGACGGGGATTGATCCCTAGTATCCACTATGTTCTGAGATTGATGTTGCTACTACTTTGCCATGCTTAATGCTTGTCACTAGGGCCCGAGTGCCATGATTTCAGATCTGAAATTATTATGTTGTCACCAATATATGTGTGTTTTAGATCCGGTCTTGCAAGTTGTAGTCACTGCTAACGGTAGTCCCCGGCAATGACACTAGAAGAATGTTGTTGACGAGTCCCTGACTTGATGTCTTCGCGACAACAGAGCCAGAACTGCTCCCAGTTGATCAACAATTAGCAGTTGTCTTGCAATGGCCCACCAGCGCATGGGTTCGCGGCAGTTTTCGAGGGTAGAGTATTCGACCCAAATTTGTTGGTACGCCAGTCAGGAGGTGAGAGAATACTCTCGAGTATTAGCAGCTGAATGTGTCGGATTCAACCCCACCTGAAAGATTTGTATCTGCAAGCAAAGTATCAGTAGCAAAGTAGGATGATAACAACAATGTCGGAAACGATCTATTGACGGCAGACTATTCCTAACTGTCGAATCAATGGCGCCAGAAGTTGCCCGTTGATGGAAATTGTCTTTTCCCGTCAACGTTGTGCGAACCAGAATTGTAGCAGGTAGCAGCAGTGTAACGAGTATCAGAAGTGGCAAGGAACAGCAGTAGTGACATCAGTAGCAAGTAGCAGCAGTAGAAAACGACAGTAGTAACAGCAGTAGCAAGTAGCAACAGTAGTAACAGGAGCAGAGCAAAACAAGTAACAGCAGCAGTGGGACAAACTCGTAGGCAATGGGTCGGTGATTCGTTTGGATGATATTCATCATGCAACAGTTATAATATGGAGAGATATGTGGCTAGCTCCCGTTCGTCAATGTGATGTAGGCATGCATTCCGTGTGTAGTCATACGTGCTTAGGGAAAAGAACTTGCATGACATCTATTGTCCATCCCTCCCATGGCAGCGGGGTCCAAAAGGATACTACGGGATATTAAGGTTCTCCTTTTAATAAAGAACCAGAACAACGCATTAGCACTTGGTGAACACATGAACTCCTCAAAATATGGTCATCACCGGGAGTGGTTACGGTTATTGTCACTCCGGGGTTGCCGGGTCATAACACATAGTAGGTAACTACAACTTGCAAGATCGGATCTAAAACACACATATATTGGTGACGACATAATAATTTCAGATCTGAAATCATGGCATTCGGGCAACCATTAAGCATGGCAAAGTAGTAGCAACATCAATCTCAGAACATAGTGGATACTAGGGATCAATCCCCGTCAAAACTAACTCGATTACATGATAGATCTCATCCTACTCATCACCACCCAGCGAGCCTACGAATAGATTACTCACAAACGATGAAGAGCTTCATGGAATTGGAGAGGGAAGAAGGTTGATGATGACGATGGCGACGATTTCCCCTCTCCGGAGCCCAAAACGGACTCCAGATCTGTCCTCCAGATGAAGAACAGAATGTGGCGGCGCCTCCGTATCGCAAACGCGACGAAATCTTCTCTTCTGATTTTTTTTCTGGGCGAAAGTCAATTTATAGAGCTGAGTTTGGGGGCGGCAGATAGCCATGTGGGCCCCACAAGCTTGGTTGTCGCGACCAGGGGGGTGGCCGCGGCAACAGGGCTTGTGGCCCACTGGCCCATCCCCTCTGGTGGATCTTTGCGCAAGTATTTTTTATATTTTCCAGAAAAATTCTCCGTAAATTTTCAGGACGTTCCGAGAACTTTCATTTCTCCACAAAAACAACACCATGGCAATTCTGCTGAAAACAACATTAGTCCGGGTTAGTTCCATTCAAATCATGCAAATTAGAGTCCAAAACAAGGGCAAAAGAGTTTGGAAAAGTAGATACGATGGAGACGTATCAGTCACCTACTATGTGTTATGACCCGGCAACCCCAGTGTGACAATAGCCGGAACCACTCCCGGAGATGACCATAGTATGAGGAGCTCATGTATTCACCAAGTGTTAATGCGTTGGTCCGGTTCTTTATTAAAACGAGAACCTTAATATCCCGTAGTTTCCATTAGGACCCTGCTGCCACGGGAGGGATGGACAATTAATGTCATGCAAGTTCTTTTCCCTAAGCACGTATGACTACATACGGAATACATGCCTACATTAGATTGACGAACTAGAGCTAGTTACTTATCTCTCTGTGTTATAGCTATTACATGATGAATAGCATCCGACATAATCATCCATCACCGATCCAATGCCTATGAGTCTTTCCTACTGGTCCTTGCTATGTTACTTTGCCGCTACTACTGTCACTGCTGCTACTGTTGCTCTGTTGCTACTACTGTTACTTTGCTGCTACTGCTGTCACTTTGCTGCTACTGGTTACTGTTGCTACTGCTGCTATCATACTACCTTGCTACTGATACTTTGCTACATATACTAAATCTTTCAAGTGTGGTCAACTCAGTTGCTAATACTTGAGAATATTCTTTGGCTTCCCCTTGAGTCGAATCAATAAATTTGGGTTGAATACTCTACCCTCGAAAACTGTTGCGATCCCCTATACTTGTGGGTTATCAGTGATTATGTCTTGCTATACAATTCTCTTTTAAGATTTTCTGCTAGCAAGCTTCTCTCTAAATGGGAAGGTCCTTACATTGTTGAGGAAGTATATCCTTCTGGTGCCATCAAGATCAACAACACGGAAGGTAATTTTCCGAGAGTTGTAAATGGGCAAAGAATCAAGCATTATATCTCAGGTACTCCCGTAAATGTTGAAAGCAATATCATTAATACCATAACTCCGGAGGATTACATAAGGGATATTTATCAGCCTGTTTCAGACTCCGAAAACGAAGAGGTATGTGATTCGGTAAGTAAACCGACTCCAAAACTTATCCAGTAGCAATTTTCCTCTGTTTTGGAATTTTTAGAAAAATAGAAAAATTTGAAGTAGTCCAGAAAGCGCACGAGGAGGCGACAAGCCTGCCAGGCCCGGCCTACCCCCCTGGCCGGGAATGGGTGGCTTGTGGGCACCTCGTGTGCCTCCCGGACTTCGTTTTCTTGCGGAGTACTCCTTTTGGTCGGCAAAAATTCATTATATATTCTCCCGAAAGTTCTTACCGTCGTATCACACAAATCTCCTATGTTTTCGTTTCGAGCTTCTGTGCAGACAGATCTAGATCGCTATGACATCCCCAAAAGTTCCGAAGGACAAGTTCTTTGAGAAGGTCATCAATCCCTACCCCGCGGGAGTGCTGCAACACCCTCAATTTATCGAGATCCATGAGGGGGTGCTGCACATCCGTGATGTTGAGGGGCCCAAGAAGACTGGAAGCATGGAGGCGAGGCTCGAAGCAATGGAGCAACAAGTCTTCAAGTGCCAAGGGATGGTGGAAAGCGGACTCAACGCCAACCACATGATGATCACTGAGTTCACCAACAAGCACAGGATCGATGCCAATGACATCGGGAAGCACCTCTCAAGGCTCTATGATAGAATTGATCACCTTCAAGCCCAGATCTTTGACCTGCAGAACCAAAACTGTTAGTATGAGTACAGATTTAAATCAATACGGTTGGCTGCAGATTTGAGGATTCCGACTCGATCATCTTTCCATGATGGAGCACCTATGCCTTGGAAGACGGAGGATCAAACCCAGGTTGCAACAACTCCACCACCATCACCTTCGAAGGAAGACAACTGAGCACGGGTATGGGCAATCCCCTTGGCTTGTGCCAAGCTTGGGGGAGTTGCCCCGATATCATATCACCATCACATCTTTTACTTTTACCTTTTTCTTAGTTCGATCCTTTTTGGTTTTATCTTTTTCTAGTAGAATAAAGCTCTTGTATGTTTTAGGCTTGAGTTTTGCTTTGTGTCACCCCCTATGTAATCGAGCTCGTGAGTCATATAATAAAGAGTGTTTTAGTTAAGGGCATTGCCTCATGCCATGATCTAAAGAAAATAATAATAAAAGAACAATAGCATGAAAGATCGTGTAATGATCTTATGGGAAGTGATGACTTCACATATAAAAAGAATGTTGATTGAAACTTGTTGCAGGTGGACAAACGTAGACCTTGGTCATTGTTGCAATTAATAGGAAGTAATAAAGAAGGAGAGGTTCACATATAAATATATCATCTTTCACACCATCTATGATTGTGAACACTCATTAAACTATTACATGCTTAGAAGTAGATGTTGCACAAGGAAGACAACATAATGAATTATGTTTTCTTGGTTCCGAAGAATGTTATATGACTAGAGATCCCTTAGCATGTGACGCTTGCTTCCACCTCATATCAGCCAAAACTTCCGCACTAAGTAGAGATACTACTTGTGCATCCACAAACCTTCAACCCAGTTTTGCCATGAGAGTGCACCATACCTACCTATGGATTGAAGAAGATCCTTCAAGTAAGTTTTCATCGGTGCAAGCAATAAAAATTTCTCCCTAAATATATATGATCTATTAGTGTGCGGAAAATAAGCTTTGTACGAACCTGCTGCATAATAAAGTTCTTTATCACATGAGGCAATATAAAGTGACTTTCCTTCAAACTAAGAGGCCACACATCGAAACCTCAAAAGCGCATGACAACCTCTGCTTCTCTCTGTGAAGGGCCTATCTTGTACCTTTACTTTTTGTCCCTAAAAGAGTCATGGTGATCGACACCAATTCCTTATTTCGCATTTATCTTGGCTAACGTCATGTGCTAGGGAAAGATCTATATTCATATATCAACTTGGAAGTAAGTACTCCTGAATTATTATTGTTGACATTATCCTTGAGGTAAGTAGTTGGGAGGCGAAACTATAAGCCCCTATCTTCCTCTGTGTCCAACTGAAACTTTGATCTCGTGAGTACCACGTGAGTTTTAGCAATTGTAGAAGACGAAAGGATGATTGAGTATGTGGATTTGCTTTACAAGCTCTTATTTGACCCCTTCCGATGTTATGATAAATTGCAATTGCTTCAATGATTAAATGCTATTGGTTGTTAATTCTCAGTAAGGTTCTTGATCCATACTTTACTTGGCGAAGGAATTATCACTTTAGCATAAGAGATTATATGATGTTATTGTTGTTCTAATTATGATCATGATGGTTGCATGTCCGTATCTTGTTTTGTCGACACCTCTATCTCCAAACATGTGGGCATATTTCTTGATCTCGGCTTCCGCTTGAGGACAACCGAGGTCTAAGCTTGGGGAAGTTGATACATCCATTTTGCATCATGCTTTTGTGTTGATATTTATCGCTTTATGGACTGTTATTAGACTTCACGGTACAATACTTATGCCTTTTCTCTCTTATTTTATAAGGTTTACATGAAGAGGGAGAATGCCGGCAGCTGGAATTCCAGTCTGAAAAGGGAGCAACTTTGAGATACCTATTCTACGCAACTCCAAAAGCCGTGAAAATCAACGGGGAATTATTTTGGATTTTATGAAAAATACTAGGCGGAATAAGTACCAGAGGGGCGCCACGAGGAGGCCACAAGCCTGCCAGGCCTGGCCTACCCCCATGGCCGGGCCTGGGTGGCTTGTGGGCCCCCTGTTGCCCCTCCAACGCTCATCTTTTTCTATATGGAGGGTTTGGTCCTAGAAAAAAAACATAAGGAAGCTTTTGGAAGGAGTTGCCGCCGCCACGAGGCGGAACTTGAGCAGAACCAATCTAGAGCTCCGACAGGGCCGTCCTGCCGGGGAAATTTCCCTCCAGGAGGGCGAAATCGTTGCCATCGTCATCACCAACATTTGTCTCATCGGAGGGGACTCACCTCCATCAACATCTTCATCAGCACCATCTCCTCTCCAAACCCTAGTTCATCTCATGTAACCAATCTTCGTCTCACGACTCCGATTGGTACTTGTAAGTTTGCTAGCAGTGTTAATTACTCTTTGTAGTTGATGCTAGTTGGATTACTCGATGGAAGATTATATGTTCAGATATTTGATGCTATTCGTTACCTCTCTGGTCATGAATATATTTATTCTTTCTGAGTAGTCACTTCTGTTCCTGAGGACATGGGATAAGTCTTGCTATAAGTAGTCATGTGAATTTGGTATTCGTTCGATATTTTGATGTGTTGTATGTTGTTTTTCCTCTAGTGGTGTTATGTGAAAGTTGACTACATAACACTTCACCATTATTTGGGCCTAGAGGAAGGCATTGGGAAGTAATAAGTAGATGATGGGTTGCTAGAGTGACAGAAGCTTACACCCTAGTTTATGTGTTGCTTCGTAAGGGGCTGATTTGGATCCACTAGTTTAATGCTATGGTTAGGCTTGTCTTAATTCTTCTTTCGTAGTCGCGGATGCTTGTGAGAGGGGTTAATCATAAGTGGGATGTTTGTCCAAGTAAGGCAGCACCCAAGCACCGTTCCACCCACATAACAAACTACCAAAGTAGCGAACAGAAATCATATGAGCATGGTGAAAACTAGCTTGACAGAAATTCCCATGTGTCCTCAGGAGTGCTTTACCTCCTATAAGAGTTTGTACATGCTTGTCCCTTGCTACAAAAGGGATTGGGCCATCTTGCTGCACCTTTCACTACTAGAATCCAGTAATTTGCCATCAGCCAGTTCTTTGCCGTCTGCTGGCTGATGGCAAAGAAGATCTTTACCGTCAGCTGACCTAAAGCGGACGGTAAAGGGCTCACTGATGGTAAACAGAATGTTTGCCATCGGCCAGGGCTTTGGCGTCTGCCTGCGGACGGCAAAGAGACCTAGGGCAGACGACAAAGAGGGCAGATGGGTCCCACTAGACCTTGGGCCTGGCCAGGTCCAACGGACGGGCTCTTTGCCGTCCGCCCGACCTTTGCCATCAGCCGTGGGGCCCTTTGCCGTCCGGGGGCAGACGGCAAAGCTGACGTCCCTATAACGACCATCTCCCCCTAGCCCCTCGCTCCACTACCCCACTCCCCACTCTGTCTCTCTCTCCACCGTCATGCGCGCCTCCCTCTTGCACCATCGGCGGCCGGCCACCCCTGCGCCGCCCCCTACGCCGACCCCTGCGCCACCCCCTGCGCCGCCCCCTCCCCTCACCTGCCCCGGCGCCGCCCACTCCCCTCACCGGCTCCGTGTGCCACCCCCTACGCCGCCCCCTACCTTCACCTGCCCCAGCACCGCCCCCTCCCCTCATCGGCTCCCTGCGCAGGCCCCTCCCCTCACCGGTTCCCGGCGACGCCCCTCCCCTCACCGGTCGTCCCCAACTTCGGTGAGTGCCTCCGGTACCCTATTTTTTCAGTTTTTTTCTTTTAAATTAGATAGTTAATTTAGATAGTTAGTTTATTAGGTTACTACTAGTTTAGGTTAATTCGGTTAGTGCAAGATGAGAAGAAAATGAAGAAGAAGAGGAGGAGGAGAAGAAGAAAAGAAGAAGAAGAAGAAGAAGAAGAGGAATAAAAGGAAGAAGAAGAAGAGAAAGAAGAAGAAGAAGAAAAAGAGAAGAGTAGAAGAAGAGTAGTAGAGGAGAGGAGGAGGAGAAGAAGAAGAAGAAGAGGAGGAGGAGGAGAAGAAAGAAGAGGAGAAAGGAAAAGAAGGAGCTATATTTTAGTTACTTAGTGATATAGATTCTATTTTTGTTATTTTTTTGCTGTTTAGTGCTATATAGGTTTAGCGATAGGTTTAGTTAGCTTGATTAGTTAGGTTAGTTAGTTAGTTAGCTTAATAGAAAGAAGAGGAAGAAGAAGAAGAGGAGGAGGAGGAGCAGAGGAGAAGAGGAGGAGGAGGAGGAGGAGAATAATAATAAGAAGAAGAAGAAGAAGAAGAAGAAGAAGAAGAAGAAGAAGAAGAGAAGACAATAATAAGGAGAAGAAGAAAAGAAGAAGATAAGAAGAGAAGCAGAAGAGAAGAAGAAGTAGAGAAGAAGAGAAGAAGACATAATTAGCCCATTTAGCTCCAAAATGCCATAATAAGCTCAAAATGGCATAAGAACCTTGGTTAGCTCATGAATATTAAATTCTTAGCTTGTTTTCCTCTAAAATGGCATAATTAGCCCATATAGGTCCAAAAAGACATAATTAGATCATTTAGCTCCAACAAGAGGAGAAGAGGAGAAGAAATAGGAAAAATGAAAGAAGAAGAAGAAGAGAAGAAGAGAAGAAAAATACCTTCTCCTCCTTCTCCTTCTTCTCCTCCTCCTCCTTCTCCTCCTTCTCGTCCTTCTTCTTGATTTCTTCTTCTTCTCCTCCTCCTCCTCTTTCTTCTCCTTTTCATATTATCCTTGATTTAATTTCCCCAACAATGACATAATTAGCCCATTTAGCTCCAAAATGCCATAATAACCTCAAAATGGCATAAGAACCTTGGTTAGCTCATGAATATTATATACTTAGCTTGTTTTCCTCTAAAATGACATAATTGGAATATTTGTGTTGATCGGGTGGATTTACATGTGATAGTTGTCTCGTCGCTGTGAGGTCTGCTAGGCGAAGACCTGCCCGTGCGTTGTACGAGCTCCGCCCCTCCATTCGTGGGTCAGTACAAATTTCATGTCCTCCCCGCCCCTTCATTTACTGTGGCTCGGTTTCTAGATGAAACTTTCTAGATTTAGGTAATTCAATTAATTTATCAGTATGCGTGACCAGTATGTGTCTCCCGTTCGAAAGGGCGACATCTATAAATATGCATGTCTTTGCATATTTATAACCGCCATCCTTTTGAATTGTCCAACATTATCCATGGACTGCCCGAGTATGTGTAGATTGGGTTCACTTTCCCGTATGCTGTGCTCTGGATCCAATGCGGAATTTCGTCAGTGCCTCCCTGTTGTTCTCCGGATGCACATCCTATCTGTTTATTGCGGAGACGTGTATCAGGCGAACAGCTGGGAGGTGCTGCCGAAATTTTGCGTTGGATCCAGAGCAGAGCATGGGAAAACGAACCCAATCTACACATACTCGGGTGGGATTAGAACCTATCTTTACCTATTAGCGTGTAGGTCGCGTGGATGTAATAAAAATGGCGAACCTGATTAACCGATGAATATAAATGCTAAATTATATATAAATATATTTCTTCTGTCTTTAGTAGCTACGCAAGATGAGTGATCGTGCGTGGATGTATACCGGTCACCCTAGTCAGAAAGAGATGACGAAAGAATGGTTTGTAAAAACAAAGGAATTTGTGAAAGCCGCATTCGCAAATGGCCAGGAAAGAAACTATTGCCCTTGTCCTGGATGCGACAACTATAAAAAGACGACAGAGGGAGTAATGATTAAACACTTGCAGAGGAGGGGTTTTAAGACTAATTATACGGTGTGGACATTTCATGGTGAGTCTATACAACGCACAAGAGCTGAGGTGGTCCGTCGTCGCACCGACAAGCATGGTACCGGGATCGAAGACATGGTGCAAGACTTTGATGATGCTCGGGATTCGGAAGATGAGATGGAGGATTCTCCAAATGCATTTTATGAAATGTTGGAGTCTTAAAAACGTCCTCTCCATGAGCACACTGAGCTCTGTCAGCTGGATGCAATTGCACAAGTAATGGCTCTGAAGGCTCAGTTCAACTTGGGAAGAGAATGCTACGACGCGATGATGACACTATTTGGACGCTTCCTACCCAAAGGCCATGTCATGCCTGCAAACCTGTACCAGTCGGACAAAATACTTCGTGTACTTAAGATGCCCTATGAGAAGATAGATGCATGTGAGAAAGGATGTGTCTTATTTAGGAAGGAGTATGCACACTTGGACTATTGTCCCAGTTTCGAGTCTTGCAGGTATCTTGTGGTAGACAACGGTATGGGTGAGATCCGGCAGACCAAAATTGCATTTAGTGTTCTTCGGTATATGCCAATTGTACCAAGACTTCAATGTCTTTTCATGGTCGAAGAGACAGCCAGACAGATGACATGGCACAAATTGGGCAAAAGAACCGAACTAGATGTGGTTGGGAATAAGATGATGGTACACACATCGAATGGGGAAGCATGGAAACATTTCGATGTATTGCATCAGGATAAAGCGGCAGATCCAAGGAATCCTCGAGTCTGCGCCACCACGGATGGTTTTAATCCCTTCGGCATGACCGCAACCCAATACAGTTGTTGGCATGTATTTGTCATTCCACTCAATCTCCCCCCCCCCGGCAGATTATGCAAAGAAAGAACATATTTCCGACGTTGATAATTCCAGGGCCCAATTATCCGGGGAAGAATACGAATGTGTACCTGCAACCGCTTAAGGATGAATTGGAAGAAGCTTGGGATGATGGGGTCAAGACATACGATGCCGCTAGAAAACAAAACTTCAAAATGCATGTGTGGTACATGTACTCTATGCATGACTTGCCAGCGTATGCGCTATTCTCTGGATGGTGTGTGCATGGAAGGTTCCCGTGCCCCCAATGCAAGGCAGCTCTTTAGTTTCATTGGTTGCAGGAGGGTCAGAAGTATTCTTGCTTTGACTTGCATAGAAAGTTCCTGGATCCTGACCATCAGTTCAGAAAAGACAAGAAGAACTTTACCAAAGGTAAAGTTGTCAAAAACTTGGCACCACCTGCGTTCACAGGCCAACAGATCCTGGATCAGTTAAACGCCCTCGAGCCTGATCCAGAGCGTCCACGGTATTTCAAGGGGTATAATTCAAAACACGCCTGGACTCACAAGCCATGCTTCTGGGATCTGCCTTACTTCAAAGACCTCCTTCTTCCACACAATATCGACATGATGCACACTGAAAAGAATATCAGAGAGGCTATTTTTGGTACATTGTTCGACATAGATGTGAAGACAAAAGATAATATTAAGGCTAGAGCCGATCAAGAGACACTATGTCATAGACCGTTACAAAACATGTGAGAAGGCAAAGGAAAGCAGAAGTGGTCGAAGCCAAAGGCCTGGTTCAATCTTGGAAGGCCAGCTATGAGGGAAATTATCTTGTGGGTCAAAATGCACTTGATGTTCCCCGATGGGTATGCAGCGAATTTAAAGAGGGGAGCGAGTCTTGAAAAATTAAAAATCTTTGGTCTCAAGAGTCATGATTGGCACATATGGCTAGAGCGGGTAATGCTGGTGATGTTACGTGGCTTTATTCCTGAGGATGAATGGCTAGTACTGGCGGAGCTGAGCTATTTCTTCCGTGTTCTTTGTGCGAAATAATTGTCACCTGGCGTGGTAGAAGACATGGAGGAGTTTGCACCGGAGTTGTTGTGCAAGCTAGAGAAGATCTTTCCACCGGGCTTCTTTAATCCAATGCAGCATTTGATTTTACATCTACCGACCGAGGCAAGATTGGGTGGGCCCGTGCAAGATCGTTGGTGCTATACAACTGAGAGGATGCAGAAGACCCTTCGAGCTAAATGTAAAAATAAGCGTAGAATTGAAGCATCGATGGCTGAGGCATTCATTACTGAGGAGGTGGCAAACTTTGTGACAGCACACTACGAAGCCAAAAATCATCATTTGCATAATCCGAATCCTCGGCACAATGATGCAGACCCTCAAAAAGGTGGGTCCAACCTCAGCCTATTCAAAGGGAAGCTCGCACCAGCCGGTGCTTCGAAACCAATAACGTTGGATGTCGAAGAATGGCGGAACATTTCGTTGTATATCTTCAACAACCTAACAGAAGTGCGGCCGTACATCGAGTGAGTTCTCGGCACATTTTCCCATAACTTCTAATTCATTTGAACTGCTCTTATTCCCGGATATTTCAAACATCCGTTGCGTCGCCAAATTCTCGGATGGAGCGGTGATCGAAAATGATTCCGTCGAAGAGTATGAGCTTCTGTCAAAGACAGGAGGCGGCTATCCCGGTTTCATATCTTGGTTCAAACAAACGGTAATTATCAATAATGGACCATTTCATTCTTGGTCTAACTTGCGACTAATGAAACAACCATTTCGTATTAAACTTGTAGGCTAATTCAGAGTCTATGGACGCCGAATTGAGACAAGTCGCTAATGGTTTTGACTATAAGGTCCGTTCATTTGAGAAATACAACATCAACGGGTATCTCTTTCGTACCTTTGGCAAAGAGCTATCTATGCCCGACCGACAATCTACAAATTGTGGTGTCTCTGCTATCGGCGAAGGTGTCATCGAGTATTATGGAAGAGTTGAAGCAATTTATGAACTTCAATTTTATGGTGAAAACCCACCGAACGTCGTAGTCTTCAAATGTTATTGGTTCCAGCCGAAAAAGACTAGAAGGACTCATGAACATATAGGACTAGTCGAAATCAATCCAAACACCCATTTAGATCTTCCCGATGTCTATATTACGGCTCAATATGCGACCCAAGTTTTCTATCTACCGTGGGCATGCCAAAAGGATAAGAATCTGGAAGGTTGGTATGTTGTTTATGAAGTGCCGCCACATGTCAGACCACCTCTCCCAAATGAACAGGATTATGAACCTCACATTAACCCAAACACATATGATGGAGAATTCTTCCAAGAAACATGTCTTTCCAAGAAACGTTTCAAGAACCGCCGTGCTTCACCCAAGAACATGGAAGTAGACAGCGACAATGAATCTGACTCCAGCCCTAAGCCGGAACCAGAAGACCTGGAACTCGTAGAGGTTACTGATGCGGATGACCTGTCAATGCTTCAACGATTAAAGGAAGGCCTTTCACAACTTCACGCCGTTGAACCCGACGAGCACGTCATTCATGAAGACATGCGTGATAGTGATGATGATGATGCATTTATTGATGATGATTATTAGTTTGTAAGATTCACAACTTAAATTACATATATTTTAATCTTTATTATTCATGTACATATTATAATTCATGTCAGTTATTCAATTTTTTTATGTTGTACTAATTTCTTTTAATCTTTATCATGGCAGGTCACCAGGTGTGGAAAGATGGTGGGCGCTGGTCCAGATTGCAAGACGGGTTCTTCCCAGGCGCCCCGCACGAGGGGTGGTACTTCCCTTCCACCCCTATCTCTCCGTAGAGCCTTGGCATACAGTCTATCGACACCACCCGTGGGTTCTTCTTCGTCGGCGGCATTGCCCACTGGGAGAGGTGCTGGTCGGGTAGGGAAGAAGGGGAAGGGTACAGGGAGAGGTGGTGGCCGCGGAAGATCCAGGAGGACTGTTGACCGGCCTCACCACCACCACCAGCTCAATCACCCAAGCATAGGACTACTATGGTCGACCCGTTTGCGGAGGAGGCTACGGGGACTCTGTTCCAGGAGCCTGTTGTTGACGGGCATTCGTCCCATGAGACTCCGGTCCAGGAGCAGCCTCGGGTCGAGGTGCATTCGGCCCAGGAGCAGCCGGAGGAGACTACGGTTCTGAAGGCTTCACCCGATGTGGAGAGGCCCGGATGGGAGACCTGGCCGGATCGTACCGAGTTGTCGGATTGGACCGAGGGTCCGGGTGGCTCAAGGGGCGGGGATGGCGGGGATGAGCTTACGGATAGTGAGGGCGATGTGCAGGTGGACGGGGCCACCGTGTACAAGCGTGGTAGTACACGTCTCCCGGTCGCGCCGGTTACCCGCGAGCAGGGGCCGGTGATTAAACCTGAAGGAGATTGGTAAGTACATTTACTCTTTTCTTAGCTTTTGCCTTCAAGTTTGTTCAAATATCTAATGCGTTGACCTTATCATACTGCAGGGGATGGGTACACCCTCTTGGAGTCCGCAGGCCGAACTCCGTCCTTGGTGTGCTTTGCCGGACAAATTTCCCGGGGTTTGTCATGTTGCCTGGTGAGGGTCAGGTTCCAACACTAGGATTTTCCTGGGAGCACTACGAGGCTGCGCAGGCCCCGCCGAAGGAGATTATAGATGGTGTCTTGTGCCACACGAGGGCCGAGATGGTGATCAAGAGCTTTTGGGTAAATTATCCTTTTACAGAATCTAAAATTAACAATATAGCTAATTATTGTACTAATGGGTGTTTTCACGTTTGATTGCAGACCTTCTATAGGTGTGAGGATGTATATGAGGAGGAGGCGACCATGGTTCTTGATGCCGAGTGTAGGCGGTTACTACAGAACTTGCGCCACGAGGCTCGGCCGCAGGCTATTCGAGATTACTACGCCACGCGTGGTATTAAGAAGCAGAAGAAGGATTGCCGCGGAAAGTTTCTGAAGAAGAAGCAATACATGAAGGTAATTACCTATTCTTAAGTCCTTCTATGTAGTTTTCTTGATTTCATTCATAGGCGTAGCGCTGAAAATTCTTTCTAATAACTCACAGGTGCCCCCGAGATGGTGTGCGGATAAGATGGATTGTTGGGAGGCGTTGGTTTATGAGTGGTGCACAGGCAGCTGGCGAGCCGTCCACGAGAATGCGAAGGATCGGCGTAGCCAAATGGTTGGTGCGCCACACCATCAAGGCAGCGCCAACTTACTTCAGTTTGGACGAAACTGGGTATGTGATTTGATTCATGATTCATGCAATTCATTCTTGATGCTAATATTTTGTTCCTCTCTTTTAGGCGCATCACAATAAGACGGAGATGCCACACTTGTACGACCTTTATGGCATGGCCCATACTGCCTCGTACAAGAAGGCGAAGGCATTCTCTGAGTCTGACCTGGATGATCCCAATAACTTCACCAACATATCATCCCACCAGAAGCTCGTGGCATACAGGGACGCGGGGAAGGCTACGAAAGGGGATGACTTTAACCCTAGCCAGGAACCTTTGGATCCAGAGATGGTGATGATATCTGGTGGCGGAAGGCCCCATGGCTCGATAGCCATTGGAGATGGGATAATACGTTGTCCACTCACTCTTCCGGAGATCAAGGCGCGCCAGTCGAGCAGCTGTCCTGAGATAATGCGTCGTCCACGGCCAGTCGAACTTGCCATCGAGGTTAGTTGTACGGACTAAGAACACTTTCATCCATTTCATTATGTGTGTCACCATAGATCATTAATGTGGTAACGAGGAATGGTGTTTCAAGCTGCTCTTCAGAAAGAGAGATTGGCAAACCAGGCTGCTCTTGAGAAAGAGAGATTGGCAAGCCAGGCTGCTCTTGAGAAAGAGAGATTGGCAAGTCAGGCTGCTCTTGATGAGAGGCACGAGACCACGGCACGATTGATTGAGGAGGAGAGGTCCCGGAATGTGGCGGGTCAATGGGCCCTGTACGAGCTTTTTGTGGTAAGTTTTTTTTTCACATTAGCCAAATCATGTGTGTAATGTCTGTTTCATTACTAACTAATATGACCTACTCTTTAGGGTCTGTGCGAGAAGAGCGGTCAAGTCCCTCCGCCGATGCCCGTCTTCTCTTCGATTGGCATGGTGAGTTTCATTGTAAACTAGTATTAATAATTGAGTGTCATCATGCTAACTGAGACATTGCAAAATATCTATTCTGCAGAATAACTCCCGAGCGGCATCGCACGACCCTTCTCTAGGTGTTTCTCCTCCTTGATGACCACTACGGTAAGTTTCTCTTCTCCTCTTTCATATTCTCCTTGCCTTATTTTCCCCAACAATGACATAGTTAGCCCATTTAGCTCCAAAAAGAAATAATTAGACCATTTAGCTCCAAAATGCCATAATAACCTCAAAATGGCATAAGAACCTTGGTTAGCTCATTAATATTATATACTTAGCTTGTTTTCCTCTAAAATGAGATAATTAGCCCATTTAGCTCCAAAAAGACATAGTTAGCTAATTTAGCTCCAAGAAGAGGAGAAGAGGAGAAGAGGAGAATAAATAGGAAAAATGAAAAGAAGGAAGAAGAAGAAGAAGAGAAGAAGGAGAAGGAGGAGGAGGAGGAGGAGGAGGAGAAGGAGAAGGCCAAGGACCTTCTAGTCCTTCTACTCCTCCTCCTTCTCCTCCTTCTTCTTGATTTCTTCTTCTTCTCCTCCTCCTCCTCTTTCTTCTCCTCTTTCATATTATCCTTGCTTTAATTTCCCCAAAAAGACATAATTATCCCATTTAGCTCCAAAATGTCATAATAACTTCAAAATGGCATAAGAACCTTGGTTAGCTCATGAATATTATATACTTAGCTTGTTTGCCTCTAAAATGAGATAATTAGCCCATTTAGCTCCAAAAAGACATAGTTAGCTAATTTAGCTCCAAGAAGAGGAGAAGAAATAGGAAAAATGAAAAGGAAGAAGAAGAAGAAGAAGAGAAGAAGAAGGAGAAGGAGGAGGAGGAGGAGGAGGAGGAGAAGGAGGAGAAGGCCAAGGACCTTCTAGTCCTTCTCCTCCTCTTCCCTCTCCTCCTTCTCCTCCTTATTCTTGATTTCTTCTTCTTCTCCTGCTCCTCCTCTTTCTTCTCCTCTTTCATATTATCCTTGCATTAATTTCCCCAACAATGACATAATTAGCCCATTTACCTCCAAAACGCCATAATAACCTCAAAATGGCATAAGAACCTTGGTTAGCTCATGAATATTATATACTTAGCTTTTTTTCCTCTAAAATGGGATAATTAGCCCATTTAGCTCCAAAAAGACATAATTAGGTAATTTAGCTCCAACAAAAGGAGAAGAAATAGGAAAAATGAAAAGAAAGAAGAAGAAGAAGAAGAGAAGAAGGAGAAGGAAGAGGAGGAGGAGGAGGAGGAGAAGGAGGAGAAGGCCAATGACCTTCTAGTCCTTCTCCTCCTCCTCCTTCTCCTCCTTCTTCTTGATTTCTTCTTCTTCTCCTCCTCCTCCTCTTTCTTATCCTCTTTCATATTATCCTTGCTTTAATTAACCCAACAATGACAGAATTAGCCCATTTAGCTCCAAAATACCATAATAAGTTCAAAATGGCATAAGAACCTTGGTTAGCTCATGAATATTATATACTTAGCTTGTTTTCCTCTAAAATGGGATAATTAACCCATTTAGCTCCAAAAAGACATAATTAGGTAATTTAGCTCCAACAAGAGGAGAGGAGGAGAAGAAATAGGAAAAATGAAAAGAAAGAAGAAGAAGAAGCAGAAGAAGAAGAAGAAGAGAAGAAGGAGAAGGAGGAGGAGGAGAAGGAGAAAGCCAAGGACCTTCTAGTCCTTCTCCTCCTCCTCCTTCTCCTACTTCTTCTTGATTTCTTCTTCTTGTCCTCCTCCTCCTCATTCTGCTCCTCTTTCATATTATCCTTGCTTTAATTTCCCCAACAATGACATAATTAGCTCATTTAGCTCCAAAATACCATAATAAGCTCAAAATGGCATAAGAACCTTGGTTAGCTCATGAATATTATATACTTAGCTTGTTTTCATCTAAAAAGGAATAATTAACCCATTTAGCTCCAAAAAGACATAATTAGGTATTTAGCTCCAACAAGAGGAGAAGAGGAGAAGAAATAGGCAAAATTAAAAGAAAGAAGAAGAAGAAGAAGAAGAAGAAGAAGAAGAAGAGAAGAAGGAGTAGGAGGAGGAGGAGGAGGAGGAGAAGGCCAAGGACCTTCTAGTCCTTCTCCTCCTCCTCCTTCTTCTTGATTTCTTCTTCTTCTCCTGCTCCTCCTCCTTCTTCTCCTGTTTCATATTATCCTTGCTTTAATTTCCCCAACAATGACATAATTAGCCCATTTAGCTCCAAAATGCCATAGTAAGCTCAAAATGGCATAAGAACCTTGGTTAGCTCATGAATATTATATTCTTAGCTTGTTTTCCTCTAAAATGGGATAATTAGCCCATATAGCTCGAAAAATACATAATTAGGTAATTTAGCTCCAACAAGAGGAGAAGAGGAGAATAAATAGAAAAAATGAAAAGAAAGAAAGAAAAAGAAGAAGAAGAGAAGAAGGAGAAGGAGGAGGAGGAGGAGAAGGCCAAGGACCTTCTAGTCCTTCTCCTCCTCCGCCTCCTCCTTCTCCTTCTTCTTGATTTCTTCTTCTTCTCCTCCTCCTCCTCTTTCTTCTCCTCTTTCATATTATCCTTGCTTTAATTTGCCCAACAATGACATAATTAACCCATTTAGCTCCAAAATGCCATAATAAGCTAAAAATGGCATAAGAACCTTGGTTAGCTCATGAATATTATATTCTTAGCTTGTTTTCCGCTAAAATGACATAATTAGCTAAAAAACATCATATTTTGTTCTTCTTCTGACTTTCTTATTCACATTTTTGCAGATTGGATATACTACATGCATGGAAGCTGTCATTCATGGAGTTGAACAATGTCGAAGGATGAACTTTATATGTATATCATCTAGTTTTCATTTGAGTTGATGAACAATGTCGAACTATATGTATATGTATATATGGATAAACAGTGCAATACTTTGTATGTTGGTTCTTTCGATATATGGGGATGTACATTGATTTATATGTATATCATATATGTGTGGTGAAATATATATATGTGTTGGCAAGTATATGTGTGGTGAACTATATATCATATATGTGTGGTGAATTATATAACTGTGCTGTCAAATATATATATATATATATATGTGTGTTGTGAAATAATATAAAACAAAAAAACATGTACTATATGGGCTCTTTGCCCTCTGCCAGCTGATGGCAAAGACCTGTGCCATCAGCTCGCAGATGGCAAAGGTGCCATATGGCACCCAGCTTTGCATCCTGGGGTGTCTATATAGGCTCTTTGCCATCTGCCTCCAGGTTGGGCAGACGACAATGAAGAGGGCACAGAGGAGGGGGGGAGGAGGCAGACGACAAAGTGTGGAGGGGGGAGGAGGAGGAGGCAGACGACAAAGAATAAGGGGGAGGCAGACGGCAAAGAATAAGGGGGAGGCGACGACAAAGAATAAGGGGGAAGCAGACGGCAAAGCCTCCGTTAACCCCTAACGAAGGCAACGCCTGTCGGCTGCCGTCTCGAGCACTTTGCCGACTGCTCCTATGGAAAGCTGACGGAAAGAGCTTTGCCGTCCGCTTTGTGAGGACAGACGGCAAAGAAGGTACAATGCCATCGTAGGCTGACGCAGAAATTTTGCCGGCCGTGAGATTCTTTGCCGTCTGTGGTATTCTCTTTGCCGTCCGGGATTTAGTATGTGCCGTGTGTGATGGCAGACGGCAAAGAAGCTGATTCCTGTAGTGTTTGTTACTATTGTTACTTGCTACTCGCTACGAATCATCTTATCACAAAACTATCTGTTACCGATAATTTCAGTGCTTGCAGAGAATACCTTGCTGAAAACCACTTACTTATCGAAAGGACTACGATTCCTTGCTCAATTCCTTCTGCTCCTTGTTGGGTTAGACACTCTTACTTATGGAAAGGACTACGATAGATCCCCTACACTTGTGGGTCATCAGGTTTCAAACTATGTTAGTTTTCAAACTAGATTTCAAAAGGCCCTTCTTCTTTATTCTTTTGAGCTCAAATTTTACTTGCTCCAATCCTGTTTTAAAAATGTAGATCATTTAGTGCATTTTCTTGTGGATGTGGAGATGTTACTAGGGAATTTTAAAAACTTAGCTTAAATGGGGTTTTATTTACAAAACAGATTAATTAATTCTGTTTTGTAATTATTTTATTTGCTCCAAATATCATCTTTGTATTTTATTTAATTGGGTCATAATTCCCTTATGACCATGGTTATTTTAGTTTTATTTTTGGGACCCCAGTATGCCCTAGGTAATTTGATTTGGCTCTGTGTTTGTTTTAATAGAAAAACCCCGTAGGTTTTTCCCTCTTTGTTATCTGGCGCCAGTGGATGGGCCTCCTCCCTCCCTCTGTCCCATCTCTCTTGCTCTCTCGTGCAGCAGTCCATTCATCCCCCGTGCCTCTCTTCCTTGTGACGCCGTTTCCCCGTGCTTTCTTGCCGTCAGTGTGGCAGAGAGAGAGAGGGGCGACGTCGTGGCTTCACGGACGTCGAGGAGTCTCCCTCGCCCTCTATTTATTCCCCCTCGATGTTCGTACCCATCTAGGGTTCCTCCTCGTGCCGCCACCTCCTTCTCTTTCCTCCATCTCCCTCTTCTTCCCCCTGTGCACGTGAGTATTAGAGAGGTTCAGAGAGAGGGCAGTGCGACAGAGAAGAGCATCGCCGTCTTCTTCGCGCCACCTTCGTCTCCGGCGCCGGCAAGGATCTCCGTGAACTCGGGGGGTCTCCCCGCGTTCCATTCCCGTCGCTGGTGAGGCTAGAGCACGTCTTCATCGACGACCACGACCTCGTCTCCCACGAGCACCCGGCGAACCCGACCCCCTGCAGCAACTCGTCGTCGGGCCTTCTTCCTCCAGCGGCGAGATCCTATCCTCTCCTTCCTCTCGGTGAGCCACGCTTCATCCCCTCTCTTCCCTCTCTAGATGCAGCGTAGGGACGAGCTTGTCGCCGTGGCCTCTCTGTTCGGTTGCGGTAGTAGCAGATCGCAGTAGCAGCAGTAGTGCAGTAGATTCCGTCGCGCCACCGTGGTGAGGCACCTTCAGGTGAGATCGAGGCGGGGATGGAATCCCCCGTGGTTCCCACTTCTCCCTTGTAACGTGTATCCATCGCCTGGTCTCCGTGTTGTCGCCGTCATCATCCTCTGTTTCGACCGCCGGCACAATAGGATGTAGCAGAGGGGATGCTCAATAGAGACACTTCCCCCTCTCTGTTAAGTTCCGCAGCATAGCAGAGTGCTATATAGGTGGGTTTTGCGCATGGTGGTTGTGGGTTCGAGTCCCAGAGGCACCCCCTTTTTATTTTGTGTTTTCGTGGCACAGTAGCTCTACAGGGGCAGGATAACCTGCATCTTTCCCCTTATCTGTCAAGTGTGGTAGTGCTAGTGTAGTGGTGTGTGCAGGTGGGTTGCGTTAGGGAGGCATGAGTTCGATCCCAGGGCCCTCCCCATTTTGTTTTGCAATTCTTTATTTTCTTTTCCTTTTTTTCCCTTTGTTCCTTTTCTTGTGCAGCAAGTTGCATTAGGTGGACCTATTAAGAATAAGTGTAGAGTTGCTTTCCTTGTGCCTAGAGTGAATTATATATGTCTGTGTGTGTGCAAGTGCTTGTGCATGCTCTAGTGTGTGTAGGTGTGTATGTGTGAGAGTATATATGTGTAGTTTGTGTGTGTGTGCACTTGGGAAGAGGTGCATATATGTGAGTGTGTGTGTGTGTGCATGTGATGGCACATGCATATGTGCAAGCGGTCAGCCCTCTAGATGCACCTCTTGTTGGTGTGTGTGTGTCTGTGAGCACACATGATGATGTGTAGGTGTGTAGGTGTTCATGCATGTGTGTGTGTGTGGGCATGAGTGCACCTATGCACTTGTGCATGAGGGCTAACCCATCATGCTTGCCCATATGTTGATGTGATGGTGTATGAACCTTGTGTGTGTGCATAGGTAGGTATAGATATGCCAGGTATACTTTATTCACATGTGATAATGCTCCTATGTGCTTATAGTGATTTCTATATTGTTTTTCGAGCTAGCTTTGTGCCCACATGTTTTCGTCCAAGTACCCATGTATTATATATGATTTTGGGGTAGAATCATCCCAGGAATCCACTAGTGGAATCAGATTTCACTTTAGAGCAACTTCATAAACTGTCATTTTTCTGTCTTGATGCCATGTTTAGAGCTTAGTGTAATGTTTTGTCCATTTTGGTGCCTGTAGATCTTGTCATGTGTGATGCCTTTGCAGTAAATTCTTGCACAGGCTTGTAGAGCTTTTGAATGGCGTTTGTCACATATCTTGTTTGGCTCATTTGGGTGGCTGTAGGTACTTTGAATGTGTAGACAAACTGCTATGATGCTGTTTAGAACTGATTGCATGTTTTAGTTGTTTTGAAGCTTGTGTGGGCATTGTTGATGGTGTGGTGTGTTCCCATGCACCACCCCACATGTATTTGTTTGTTTGATCATGTGGCAACCTGGGAACACCAGAGGAGTGCCATTGGAGTGTGCTTGTGGTGGATTTGAACCGTAGGACTACATATCTTGTTTTGTAGTTTCCGGTTGATCCGTAGCTCCGTTCTCAATGTTCTTTATATGATTTTGCATCTTTTTCTCGTGATGCACCTGTTCATGCCATTCCCATGCATGTCAAGATAGCTTAGTATGAAGTTCTGTCCAGAAGTTTATCAACTCATCTCATGCATATGGAAGTGAGTAGAATAGTGGTGCATGCTTCCTTATGATCTCATGCATCATATTGTTTGTTGCATCATGTTGTGTTGGTTTTCATTGGCTGTTATGTTTATCTTGGGTAGCATCGGTATCGGAGAGCGAATACGTGGAGTCTGGAGAGTACGTGCAAGACGATCAAGAGCAGTTCCAAGCTGAAGACATCAAAGTCAAGATGACCGTGACCTTGATACTGTATCTAGCTTTGTTATGCTTAGAATCACGTTTCCTTCGATATATGCTCGCTGCCTACCACTTGATATAATTGCCTCCTAACATTGCCATGATACCCAAACACCTTCCCCTGCTAGCAAATGTTGTTTGGCTAAGTAGGCTTGCTCAGCTTCTAATGTATAGCTTTGCTAGTTGCAGGTGCCAGCTGTCTCATGTGATAACATGAGTATTTTGATATCATTACGATTAAACTGTTATTTAATTAATGTACCTATATACTTGGTCAATGACGGAAGGCCTAGACTTTTGCCAGGTGATTTGTTCCGTTGTTTCCGCCTTAGTTTCGGCTACCGGTGCTTGATTCCATAACTGATTGGTCCTAACACGGTCGGGTTGTTATGGGGACCCCCTAGATAAACCGTGTAGTGTTAAGGCTTGTCCGGCAGGACCCAACATTGGTTTTATTTTGAGGTAATAGCTACCCCGAAGATTTAATCAACAACCCGGGCCAGTGCTCCTCATGAGTGTTGGTCCAAATTGAGCAGATTATGGGGCCACCACGGGCAACCCGAGGTTGGTATAACCCGTAGTGTGACTCATCCGTCGTGTCCTGAGACTGAGATAAGCGGCTCTTATTGGGGTCGTCGACCCAACCTTAGCGATATATCTTGCGTATAGGAATCCCGATGAAACTTTGGGTTTCCTCAAAGTTAAGGTTTTCCTCTAAGGAATCTAACGAGATCACGAGATTCATGATAGAGGATTACTTTGCGGCCCGTGGCAGTTTGTGATGGACTAGTTGGACCACCCCTGCAGGGTTTAATCTTTCGGAAAGCCGTGCCCGCGGTTATGTGGCAATCATGGATAATTTGTTAACATTCGGTTCTAGATAACTTGAATTAACTCTAATAAAACTGCCAACTGTGTGCGTAACCATGACTGTCTCCTTCGAAGACCTCTCTTCATCCGTTCTTATAAGGCATCTCAGGGCTATAAGATGGCTACTAAGACAACAGCTACGAAAATCTTTCTTGAGAAGGAGGAGTACATGAAGGTAAATAAATCATGTTCATCATTGTTATTTCCTCAACTGGTTGGCACTCAATTTCTTTTTCATGTATATGAGATGCAAATGATCAATTAGGTTACTCCTAGATGGTGTGTCGATAAGGGGTGTGCTGGGAGTGGATTGTGGACCACCGGTGTTATAAAGAGTATATGTTGAAACACATAGATTACAAAAATCGGCAAAAGGCAATGAATGATCCACCACACCATCATGGCAACTTGAGACTTAAGGGATTCACAAAACGTTGGGTATATCTTTCCTCCCATTGATTTGTTCTACATAAGTTCTTTCTTGTCATACATGTTGTCAATTAATCCTTGTGATGAATTCCTAATCATGTTGGTTTGGTTGCAGGCGGCTCACCACAAGGCTTTGGGGCACAACCTTTTCGTTGGGTATGCTTTATCCCATAAGGCACCATTCAGAATATACACGCCTTACGATCCGTCTAACAGATCATCTGCGTACACCAGCCAGACTGCCTACAATCGGCTGACCAAAGTTAGAGAGGTGGCAACAAAGTTGAGAGGGCCCGACTATGATGTGGCATCGAAGCCCCTTGACCACGAGTTGGTTATGATCCCTGGAAAAGAGAAGAAACATGGCAAGGAAGCTATTGTAGGAGAATGTTTCCTAGGTCCATCGCTCGCACTCTAGCTGAGCACAAGGCTCGGCTAGGTCTCTTAAAATCTATTGTATGTCAACACGCGACCCCGGGAGGGGCTGCAATGGAGGTATTCTATACAAGTCCTTCCACATATGTTTTTTGTAATTCTTACATAATGTTTGATATGAAGATGCGATTGTGATGCCATATTCTGTAGTGCCTACTCAAGGAGAAGTTGATAGAGGTGATACAACAGGTGGAGGAGGAGAGGCCAGAGGAGAGGCGACTAGCGGCGGAGGAGAGGGAGAAGGAGAGGGTGAAGGAGAGAGGAATGGCGACAGAGGAGAGGGTGGAGAAGAGGCGACTGGCGGCTAAGGAGAGGGTGGCGGAGAGGGCGGAGGATAGGTGGCCGGCTTATGAGACGACGCATCACGCATTGTGGGCACAAAATACTCAAAACTTTCAAATGTTTACAAACAATTCCTTAATAGCCAACTCAAAGCACAATTTCTCCCTAAGGTGGTTTTGATAATTGATCACAACATATGGATCATTGGACTAATGTGTTTATCAAAGTATATTTTAGAAAAAGTTCAAAAGATGCATTGGCTAAAGGCTTATGTGGAGGTACCCCTTGATGCAAGAAAGGTATAAGATTGGCCCAAGCTTCAAGCTATAAGACTCTTCATTTTATATTTGTGAGAAATCACTTTTGATTCCATAGGAAACCGATACTATTAAAAGGGAATGAGGTATTAAAATGGACTAGTTGCTCAAGTGCTCATAGATAGCCACCAAAAATACTAAGTCATTTTCCAACATAACCATTCTATCCAAACCCACATACATAAAATTGGTGCCACCAAGTTTATCATTCGCCCCTAAAATTTTTCACCCCAGACAGAACCCTAGCCAAACCTGTAATGCCCAAGATGGGATACTATCCTTATTTTGGCACGAGGGCCTCGACAGGGATAGAAGCGCATCTCGTCGTTTCGCAAGAATGGATATCGTTACAAGTACATGTACACAAGAGATGAGTATATGGAATTGGCTTACACTCGCCACAAGCTACAACAATATCACATCAATACATTAACATATTCAACCACTATGTAGAAGAACAGGGTCCCACTACGAACGAAAACAAATGATAAAAGAATGACGTACAACCTTGCTATCCCAGGCTGCCGGCCTGGAACCCATCCTAGCTCGATGAAGAAGAAGAATAAGAAACTCGAAATAGAACAATCATCGCTCTCACGTCAAAGTATTGTTTTACCTGTACCTGCAACTGTTGTTGTAGTAATCTGTGAGCCACAAGGACTCAACAATCTCATTTCCAAAGGTATCAAGACTAGTAAATCTTAATGGGTGAGGTATGGTTAACTGGTGAGCCTGCTGCAAGCGTATATGCATTATTTGGGTGGCTAACTTACAAGTACAAGAATAAGAGGGGATGATCTATGCATAATCGGACACGAACTAATAAGGATCAAATGAATGATCCTAAACACCTACTTACGTCAGATATAACACCACCGTGTCCACTTCTGGATACATAACTCACGAGAGGAGACAATCACGGCTACGCACACAGTTGGCAAGTTTTATTTAAGTTTACTTCAAGTTATCTAGAACCGTATGTTAAACAAAGTTCCCAAGTTTGCCACATAACCGCGGGCATGACTTTCCGAAAGATTTAACCCTGTAGGGGTGCTCCAACTAGTCCACCACAAATTACCACAAGCCGCATAGAAAGCCTCGATCATGAAACTCGTGATCTCCTCGGATTCCTTACTGGAAAACCTCAACTCTGAGATAGCCCAAAGCATCACTGGAATCCTGATGCACAAGATATTTTGTAAAAGGTAAATAAAGTCCAGGAAGGCCGCCCGATGCGTCGACGAACCCGATAGGAGCCGCATATCTCATTCTCAAGACACTACTGGATAAGCTAGTGTACATGGCCTGATAGACATCGCCTCAATTGCCCCGGGGTGGTCCCGCACAGTGCTCTAGTTTGGGCCAACACTCATGAGGAGCACTGGCCCGGAGGTTGATTAATTATCCACGGGAGCTGGCGGTTCCCTATGCTTTTTTATGAGTTATTAGGAAAATGTAGTACCAAAGTTTGGCCTTGCCAGACCAGTTTTAATCTAAGACGAATTATCAAGGGTCTCCGCATAACAACCCCGAGCGTGTTAGGAGCGCTCAATTATGAAATATAACACCAGTAGCCAAAACTAAGGCGACAAAGGTGGAACTAAACACCAGGCTAGAAGGCCAAACCTTCCACCTTTTACCAAGCATATAGGTGCATTAAATTAAATAACATTAAATATTGTGATATAACAAGGAACCCATGTTCTCACATGGAAGCAACTTCAAGTGCAACTAGCAACCGCTATCAAAAGGCTGAGCATTGAGTAACATAGACACAAAGTGGTTTGCTAGGTTGTAGAAAGGTTAAGGTTTTGGTGGCTATGTTGGGAGGCTTATTAAACATACGGTAGATAGCGAGACATAGCGAAAGAAACGAGACAACTAGCATGGCAATGGTAGTAATAATATCTAAGGAAATGTTCATCTTGCTGTCATCCTGCTTGGAAGAAGAGAAAATCTGTGAAGAAGACGAAACGACGTAGTCGGACGGATTCTCACATTCCGACACGCTTGCGGAACTGTAACGAGAAGAAGCAAACCGGAAACAAGAATCAACACACGATATTGTTCATGACACATGCAGGATATGATGCATGTCCATTTCAATTATGCAAGGCATGACATGGCAATTCACAACAATCAAACACTACACATTAAGTGAAGCTCAATATGTAACGAGTTGCATATTGACAAAAATGCACACTTGAGTTACTTAGTTCACTCCCATTGGGTACATGACAATATTAAAATGTTTGTAACATGGCAAGAGGTGAAGAACAAATAAACTACCTATCTAGGCATTTTAAATGAGGTCGGAAACAACATATAGCATTTCCGAAACGACCCCACACGTTGGCTTCGATATCTGTCCAGATCTGTCCTAAACAAATTTTATGTTTGTTAAACAGCAAAATAAAGTGGTTCATGTGAAACTACACGTCATTCTAGTCGGTTTACATATATAGCTCATCTCCAACGGAGCTACGGTTAACTAGCTACAAATTAAACCAATTTAGGATGGCATCACGCAAAACAAGGCAAACATCAAGGTTAACAGTTTTAAGCATGCATGAGAGTTGGAAAATATTAATCTACACATAATTCTACATGTTTTACATATATAACTTATTTCGATCCGACGCATGGTTCAAAAGTATGGGTGTTTTAAAAACAATGTTTTTTTTCTAAATTAGCAAAATCCTTGGAAATTGGAAAAAACGCAGGACATAAAAAAGCTACAATGGGCCCAATTGCACCATAGTGCAACAACCTAGGATTGGATCAGGCCCAAGCGGTTGGGTGAGTGCAAAACAAAAACATGGCAACATAATGGGTCACTAGGACTCAAACCCATGACCTCTCTAAACCAACGGAGCAAACCAACCAGCTGGGTTGTGGTTAGATATTTGGTTAACAATGGATTCTGCACTAAGAGCATCTCCAACAGCCGCGCTTCATGCCGCGTGCAAAAAACATGTTTGCCGCGCGCGCTTTGGCTGGTTTTGCGCGGCCGCCAGCGCTAGCTCCAACGGTCGCGCTATAATGCAACGCGCGCGCGCCGCTCCAGTAACGCCCAAAAATACAGCGCGCGCAGCACGCACAAACCACATATACATTTCAAAAAATAGGAGCAAAAATGATCAAACAAAAAAATAAATCAACAACAAATAGTCATTACAACTCAAACAAATAGTTTATTGTTCAGTAAAACAAATAATGCAATAAACACAACCAATAGTTCATGAACAATACAATGTCGAATGCAGAAATCATGCTCTTTGTCGTCCATGCCATGCCCACCACTCTTCAATCAGATCCTTCTGAAGTTCATTGTGCGTTGTGGGACGCCGAATGGCATGATAGGAGGCAACAAAACGGGCTACCCTTTCAGCCCTCCGTCGCACTCGCACGGGATGTCCCAAGATCTCATACAGTGAGTAGTCTAAATCTTGACCACGCTCATTCTCGATGATCATGTTGTGCATGATCACACAAGCGTGCATGATGTACCAAAGAATTTTTTGATCCCAAAATCTAGCCGGTCCTGCACAATAGCAAATTTGGCTTGCAAAATCCCAAATGCTCTCTCCACATCTTTTCTAGCCGCCGCCTGAGCATTGTGGAAATCAAGATTTTTCTTACCTTCCAGCTTTTTCCATGGCTTCACGAAGGTTTGCCACTTTGGACAGATGCCATCCGCTAGATAAAACCCATAGTTGTATGTACGGCCATTTGCTACAAACTGCACCGGTGGCAACTCACCATTTGCAATCTTATTCACCAGTGGTGACTGGTTGACAACATTGATGTCATTCAAAGATGCAGGCATTCCAAAGAATGCATGCCAAATCCAACTCTCCTGATCGGGCATCGCTTCAAGGATTATAGTGGAAACCTTTTTTTGGCCGTGGAATTGCCCATGCCATGCCTTTGGACAATTCTTCCTTCTCCAATGCATGCAATCTATTGAGCCAAGCATGTCAGGAAAGCCGCGAGATTTGTTCATCGCCAATAGCCTTGCGGCGTCTTCAACAGTGGGAGATCTCAAATACTCCTCGCCAAACACTTGCACAACTCCCATTTCAAAGCGCTTGACACACATGATGGCTTGGATCTCACCCATAGCCAAGTGATCATCGACTAGATCAACCGGGATACCGTATGCCAACATACGCAAAGCGGCTGTCACCTTCAGAAAGGTGCTATACCCGAGCTCTCCGGCGGCATTCCTCCTTTGCTGGAAAAACCGGTCATGGCTCGCTAGTTTCTCTGCAATGCGCATGAACAAGTCGGTGCTCATCCTAAACCGACGACGAAAATACGACTCCGGGTATGTGGGATTCTCCACGAAATAGTTCTTCATCAATCTGTTATGGGCATCAATCCTATCTCTCCAAATTTTCTCCCGACCCATAACCGAACCACCGTGCTTCGGTTTTTTATTGATATGCATAGCTATGATCATTGCAAGATCCTCCTCCTCTTCCATATCAAATTCTTCTTCGGAAGAATCATACGACGAACTCATCGACAATGTTCAATACTATACTATAAAAACTACAATTCAAAACATGCACCAAATTCATGAAGTTTGAGCAATACATACCTTGTAGGCGTTTTGTCGAACACCTTGCGGGCGCGGCGCGACAGCGATCGCTCGGGCGCTCTTCCTTGGACGACGGAGGCGCGCGAGGGCCGGCAGGACTAGGAGGGGTGGGGCGGAAGCGTGGCTGCACGGGGATAGGCCGGGGAAGCGCTTGAACAGTCGCCGGGGGGCTCGGGCGGCGGCGGCGGCGGGGATAGGCCGGGGAAGTGCCTGAACGGTCATCGGGGGGCGCGGGCGGCGGCGGCACGGGGATAGGCCTGGGAAGCGCATGAACGGTCGCCGGGGGCGCGGGCGGTGGAGGAGGCGTGGCCGGATGGGGGGTGGGAGTGGGAGAGCGAGCGCGCGAGAGTCCAGCGCACGGGAGCTGGCGCAGCAAATAAGCGGCGCGCGATTGCATTTCGGCCAGCGTGCTGAACTGCATATGCCGCGGCGCCGTTTTTGCGCACCCGCTGGAGCCACCCGCCGCGTTGCGCGCGCGCTAAAACGGCCTAATTTGCGGCGCGGAGCTAGTTTAGCGCGGCTGTTGGAGATGCTCTAAAGGAAACTCCATGATGAGTGAACCTAAAGCAAGAACAATAAAAGAAAATTCGGGGTGCATGGGATTCGAACCCCAGACCTCGTGGTCGCAAACCTACTGGCTGACCAGTTGAGCTACGAGTAGAAAGCGATACACAACGGGGTTCTTTTTGTAGAAGAACCACACTGGGACGCTAACTGAAACAAACTAAAATAGAAGACATAGATGTCACTAGATCGATATGAGCCAGAGATTGAGCGGGTCAACGCCTGAGATGGCCGGTTCGAGCACCTCTGTCCAATGAAGGGACGAACGGTGCTGGCTCACAACTCCTGGTGGTCGAACCCGCAAGCTCCAGCTTGAAGCGGCGTTGACGGGAGGCTACAGGGAGCCATTGGGCATGGCAGTTCCTCCCCATAATGAGAGAAAGAAAGCTAGGTGAGAGAGGAAGGAGATGAAGGAGATAGGAGATGGGAACGGGGACGGCGGATCCTACAGGTCGGTGCTGCTCCGGCCGGTCGCCGGTTGCCGAATGGCAGGCTCGAGCTAGCTTTGCTGGCGCGGAGTTCACCCGATGCGCGCACTCCAGGAGCTCGGGATCCTCCTGATCCTTCGAGCGGGCCAGCTCGGGCACCAGCTGCAGCTAGCGAGGGGAGGCACTAGTTTGGAGGAGGAGCTGTGGATTGGATGGATTGGGTGGCTAGCTTCGGCTGACTGTGGTGGATCTGGGGGGCTTGGATGGTGTTTGATATTGAGGGAGGTGGTCGGGGCTGGATGCCGAGGGAATGTGGCTGGCGACGCTAGGGCAGGATCCCTACAGTTTAGGTTTGGGCTAGGGATTCATCTATATATATATAGTAAAAAGGAGTAGCTCATGACCATCCGGTTTTAATCGGAAGGTCGGGAAAATAGGTTAGGAGAGTCCAATGGACAAACCTATGACGATTTGAGGTTAAACACGGTTGATCCGGATCCGACGGTCACAACCGTTCGGTTCGGGTTCGGGGAAAGTTTCGGGTTACGTTGCGCGTAGGGTCAGTGCACTATATAGA
This sequence comes from Hordeum vulgare subsp. vulgare, assembly GCF_904849725.1. Lineage (NCBI taxonomy): Eukaryota > Viridiplantae > Streptophyta > Magnoliopsida > Poales > Poaceae > Hordeum > Hordeum vulgare. The sequence continues at coordinate 554,216,421 of NC_058524.1, read as the reverse complement.
GGAGCTAGGCATAGAAGAAAGGGAAAACGGGCAGCCCGGCGATAGATATTTAAACACCGAAACGTCCGAGAATAGACCTGGCTATAGTGGTGCTATATATTTAACATACGGGTATCGAACCAACTCCGAGTGCGACGAAATTTAGCATGCGGTTTGCCTACATTAAATTGAGACCGCACGTCAAGTTTCAACGCAATCCGAGAATATTGTATACACACTTTTAGAACCAATATTTCACCAATGCCACGGGGACGTGCGTGTGTGGTAGGACTCAAAACGATCAACGACAAAAACGAAAAGAACCGCCAACTAATGACGGATGCAAGTTTTGAAAACTGGCAACAATGGAGTGCCGATGCAATGCAGATGATGCACATGATGCGGTGATGAATGCGGCAAACAAATAATTAACACGACAATAGCGGAATAAAATGGGAATCTTCTGGACCTTCGGTCTCGGGCTATTACAACTCTCGTAAACTAACAAGAGATCTCGCCCCGAGATCTAAGAATGAAGGGGGAGAGGAAGAGAAAGTGCAAGAGGTAAAACTTAGTCGCTTCTTTGACAAACGAGTGAATCCAGTGATCCTTGAAGGTTGCAAAGGGATGAAAAATGAGACGAGAACCAAGCAAGAATTCAAACAAAAATTTCGGCAACACTTCGATGGGAAAGAGAGCTAAAAATTTGAGAAGATGGAAAGAACATGAAAGAACACACAACACTCTCATTAATGAATTAAATAAGAGAAGAACATGATCTTGACAAAACAAGATGATAGATTGAAGAGAGCAACATCACAAGTACTCCAGAGAGAATGGAGAAGATAATTTAAACTTCCGTCACAATTGAATTGAAGAGAACAATCAATCAAGCGAGCTCCTAGGTCGGTACTGCTCTAATACCAACTTGTAACGCCCAAGATGCGATCCTATCCTTATTTTGGCGCAAGGGCCTCGACAGGGATAGAAGCGCATCTCGTCATTTCACAAGAATAGATATCGTCACAAGTACATGTACATAAGAGATGAGTATATGGAATTGGTTTACACTCGCCACAATCTACAACAATATTACATTAATACATCAACATATTCGAGACTTGGAGTAGGGGGCAGTGCACCTGCTGGGACGCCACAAGCCTACAGGGCGCGCCCTAGGGGGGTGGTCGCGCCCCTTATGGGTCCCCTGTAGGCTTCATAACCCTATTCTTTGGCCTATGAAAATCCCAAATATTCCCCCATCGCAAAAGGGAGCCACGAAAATAGTTTTCCGCCGTCGGGAGCCTCTGTTCCCATGAGATCCAATCTGGGAGCATTTTTCGGTAATCTGCTAGAGAGGGAATTGATCATGGAGCGCATCTACATCAACTCCATTGCCTCTCCGATGATGCGTTAGTATTTCACCACAGACCTACGGGTCCACAGCTAGTAGCTATATGGCTTCTTCTCTCTCTTTGATCTCAAATACCATGTTCTTCATGATCTTCATGGAGATCTATCCGATGTAATACTCTTTTGCGGTGTGTTTGTCGAGACCTGATGAATTGTGAGTTTATGTTCAGATTATCTATTTGAATCTCTTCTGAATTATTATATGCATGATTTCATATCTTACCAAGTCTCTTCGAGTTATTGGTTTGGTTTGGCCAACTAGATTGGTAATTCTTGCAATGGGGGAAGTGCTTAGTTTTGGGTTCAATCTTGCGGTGTCCCCACCTAGTGACATAGTAGGGGTAGCAAGGCACGTATTGTATTGTTGCCATCGAGGATAAAAAGATGGGGTTTTCATCATATTGCTTGAGTTTATCCCTCTACATCATGTCATCTTACTTAATGCGTTACTCTGTTCTTCATGAACTTAATACTCTAGATGCTGGCACGAGTCAGTCGATGTGTGGAGTAATAGTAGTAGATGCAGAATCGTTCCGGTTTACTTGACACGGACGTGATGCATATATGAATAATCATTGCCTTAGATATCTTCATAATTATTCGCTTTTGTATCAATTGCCCGACAGTAACTTGTTCACCCACCGAATTATTTTTCTTTATGAGAGAAGCTTCTAGTGAAACATATGGCCCCCAGGTCTATTTTCCATATTATAATTTCGGATATATAAACCAAAAATAACAAAAATATATTGCTGCAATTTATTTACTTTTGTTTTCGCAATCTTTATATCTATCTCTATTAGATCTCATCCTTGCAAATAACTCTGAACGGATTGACAACCCGTATTTAGCATTGGCTGCAAGAGTTTGATTATTTGTGTAGGTACTATGATTTGGGCCTTGCTTGTTCCTCCTACAAGATTGATACCTTGGTTCTCAACAAACTGAGGGAAATACTTATCTACTTCGCTGCATCACCCTTTCTTCTTCAAGGGAAAACCAACGCAATCTCAAGAGGTAGCAAGAAGGATTTATGGCGCCGTTGCCGGGGAGGATACATAGCAAGATCAAGCCTACGAAGTACCCATCACAAACTCATATCTTGCATTTAATTTATTTTCCATTTGCCTCTCCTTTTCCTCTTCCCCACTTCACCAATTTTCCGTTTTATTTGCCCTTTTCTTGCTGGATCTCTTTTTGTCTACTTGTGTTACCATGTGCTGTCTATTTTCTTGCATATTTGCTTGCTACATAAAATATTGATATGGATCCTCCTCCACTTGCTAATCTTTTCAAGAGATCCAATTATGATGAACCAATTGCTGGTAAGTTAAGTGTACTTGATTATCTTCATGGAGTTTTGCTTGAGATTCGTGAATATGAAAATTGTGTTGAACTGATTCACGATGTTTCCTTGACTGAAAAGCATGATTGCAATTATATTTTTATAAATTCTATTAATATCAATTGTGCTAATAATATGCAAACCCACAAGCTTGGGGATGCTATATTTGATGAGTTTTCCATGACCACTACTTATTGCAGTGATCATGATTGGGATGATAATGCTTCTTATGATCTTGATAATTTATTTAATACTCTTGATGAATATGATATCAGAAGTGGGTTTGGATGTGGCACCCCGATAGAGGGCCGATCCACGCCCGTTCCAAGGATAAGACCGGACGCATGCCAAGGACATGATACAGCAATTCCAGACAAAATGGCTTTATTAACATAATGGAGTATTACAGTATTGTTTCTTACAACAATATTACATAACTCCAAGGCTAACTAAATGGTAGCAGAGGTCTTGATTCAGCAGTCTCGATGTCTCTGGCTGGGCTCCATAACTCACAGGACTGGCTGGATTACGATCTAGCACGACGAATCTTCTCTTACAACTGGACACGTGCAAGGCGAGGTGTGTATTTTGAATGTACTCGCAAGACAACCAAATATATAGCATCCAAACAAGCATATAACAAAGCTAGCTCTATAATTTATATAATAATTATTCTAAGCATGGCATGGAATTAACACGAAAACAGCGTATCATGGATCAAGTATGTAATCTTCCTAACTAGCATGGCAAAGATCATACTGCAGAGGTTGACACTCTATAGAGGGTGCATACTTTACCCACATCATGGAGCACTAACCTCGTGATCCCATTCGGCTGGACCAGTGTTGCTCCAACGAAGCTCGTCTGGCCCGTGACTCTTTCATCGTGCCACCGACATTCATCCTCCTCCGGAGTCCTGCCCTGGGTGGCCCTGTGTCCTCGGGACACCTGCCACCGTCATGGCCAAACTAAACTGTCCCTCCCTCTTTGGAGGTACCGGTGAAAGAGCACGCAATCAGGCCAAGTCAAGGCCGTCCCATATCGGCAAATTTGGATGCATGAATAAGCCCGGACAGGTGACTCTCTATCAACCAACTAAGTTGCATATGTTAACTCAACTTCACCTATCCATCACGGTATCATTACCTCGACAAATATAACTGCTAAACAATGGCATAGCAAATCAATAGTGCTGACAATCATGCCATGAGATTAAACACTAGTACTAACATGTCACATACTTATTATCAATATTATTATTAGCATGGTAATATGTAAACAAGACATGGCATTAGATAAAAAGTAATGCTAGGAGCTACTACCGATATCATCACAAATACAGGCTAAGAGGTGATACAGATAAACAAACAGGGTGCAAGCAAAGTCATAACGCAAGTCCGGAGCTAATGATGAGAGGTTGGCTTGATTGGGGGTCAACGAATACTCCGGGAATAAGCGCGATAACATGCCGGGAAGATTTACCGGAGAGGTTTCCCTCTTGCAAGGCTCAATCAGAGGGCTAGGGAAAAACAGTCATTTCTATTGTACAAACACATTATGTAAATGGTATTATCGAAACGGGCTTGACGAGACAAAAGCGTGGGCGCTGGTTTTACCTCAATCGGAGTTATGTTCGCAAAGTTATGGTCGTTCGTTCGTTAAGTGGAATACTGGACAGAATAGTGTTCACTATAGCTCTTAACGGGTGAACGTCCACAAACTAACCAGCTTGGCTGGCAGGGCGAAAACAGAAAGTGCATTTGCTGCAGTACGTTTTCAGTTCAGAGAAAACGTATTATGGCTCCAGGCCGAAGCAAAGTACGCTTTCAAAAAGGGAAAACGTATTATCGAAAATACGTTTCCACTTAACCTGACCGCGGGCTCGAGGGTTGAATTCCTTTCTCTCTCTGACGGGCGGGGCCCGCCTTATCTCTCTCTCTCCTCCCATCTTCTTCAACCTCATGCCGAAGGCAGAGGTGGCTCGGGTGCCGGCGGGATTCGCCTCCTCGCTGCCCCCCGCGGGCTAGACGGGGAGCACGAGGGCTCCGCCACGGCGTGCCGCTCTCGTTGGAGGCCGCACAGGCGACCGAGGTGGCCTGCAACGCCCTCACCAAGGTCAGTGCCGCGGTGGCCGAAGAGGTTCGACGGAGTGCCATGCTGGCAGGGCCTCCCTGGTTGAACGAAGCACGGCAGCGGCTCCGCAAGCTCCAGGGGCGGTGCCCACGACAAAGACAGGAAGAGAGAGGGACTTGGGGAGGATTTCGTCCATGGGGAACGATGGAGGATGCTTTGGCCATTGTGGTGACAGCGAACTCTAAGGGCTCGACGAAGGGGCTCGAGATCTTGGAGAGGGGTTGGGGGCTTGCTGCTCGACAAGAGGGCTCGGGAACGCTCTTAAATAGTTGTGGGGAGGCGCTCTCGCGACGCCGGGAGAAGCTCCGAGAGCCATGGCGAGATCCCCGTCGACAGACATCTCCAGGAGCAAGGGGACGAGGGGCAGAGGTCTCTAGAGGGTGCGAGAGTGCAGTGGGGAGCTTGCAAGCACTCGAGGACAAACTGGAACCCACTGGAGACGCGCTCTTGTTGACCTCAAGGCACAGAGCTCTAATTTGGCACGCTCTACCCATGGTCACCGTGTGGCCACGGCGTTGCCACGCAGCACATGCAGCCAAATCATCTTTAGGGTGTTCTCCAAGCTTCCCTGACATGAGCTGACCCATCAAACTTCATGCTACAGCTCTAAGTTGACCTCTCCTTTCTCAACAAGAATCTAATATGAAGGTATTTGTGTTGTGGTGTGGCCACCACAGTGCACCTCTTGGCATGACCTTTGGCTGAGGTTGACCACTCACTAAGGTCACTATCCTGGCAAAATTCAGCACAAACAAATAAGTCTAGGGGGTACTTCCTTTGTAACTTGGCAATTGATACGCCTCCGTCGTATCTACTTTTCCAAACTCTTTTGTCCTTGTTTTGGACTCTAATTTGCATGATTTGAATTGAACTAACCCGGACTAACGCTGTTTTCAGCAGAATTGCCATGGTGTTGTTTTTGCGTAGAAATAAAAGTTCTCGGAATGACTTGGAAATTTACAAGGATTTTTTGTGGAATATATAAAAAATACTGGCCCAAGAATCAACCGGAGGAGTGGAGCCATGAGCCCACAAGCCCACCAGGCGCGCCCCCCTGGCCGCGCCTAACAGGATTGTGGGGTCCTCAGAGCTCCAACGCCTCCAACTCCAGCTCTATTTAGTCCCTTTCGTCCGAAAAAAAAATCAAGGAGAAGAGTTCATCGCATTTTACTATACGGAGGCGCCGCCACCACCTGTTCTTCCTCTGGAGGGCAGATCTGGAGTCCGTTCTGGGCTCCGGAGAGGGGAGATCGTCTACATCGTCATCACCAACCTTCCTTTATCGCCAATTCCATGATGCTCTTCACCGTTCGTGAGTAATCTCATCGTAGGCTTGTTGGACGATGATGGGTTGGATGAGATCTATCATGTAATCGAGTTAGTTTTGACGGGGATTGATCCCTAGTATCCACTATGTTCTGAGATTGATGTTGCTACTACTTTGCCATGCTTAATGCTTGTCACTAGGGCCCGAGTGCCATGATTTAAGATCTGAACCTATGATGTTCTCATCAATATATGTGTGTTCTTGATCCTATCTTGCAAGTTGTAGTCACCTACAATGTGTTATGACCCGACAACCCCGGAGTGACAATAGGCGGAACCACTCCTGGAGATGACCATAGTATGAGGAGTTCATGTAGTCACTAACTGCTAATGCTTTGTTCCGGTTCTCTATTAGAAGGAGAACCTTAATATCCCGTAGTTTCCATTAGGACCCAGCTGCCACGGAGGGATGGACAATACATGTCATGCAAGTTCTTTTCCCTAAGCACGTATGACTACATACGGAATACATGCCTACATTACATTTACGAACTGGAGCTAGTTACTTATCTCTCTGTGTTATAACTGTTGCATGATGAATATCATCCGACATAATTATCCATCACCGATCCAATGCCTACGAGTTTTTCCTACTCGTCCTTGCTACATTACTCTGTCCCTACTGCTGTCACTGCTCCTACTGTTACTCTGTCGCTACTGCTGTCACTTCTGCTACTATTACCGCTACTGCTGTCACAGCTGTTACAATTACCGTTGCTATTGTTGCTATCACACCACTTTGCTACTGATACTTTGCTGCAGATACTAAGTCTTTCAGGTGTGGTTGAATTGACAACTCTACTGCTAATACTCGAGAATATTCTTTGGCTTCCCTTTGTATCGAATCAACAAATTTGGGTTGAATACTCTACCATCGAAAACTGTTGCGATCCCCTATACTTGTGGGTTATCAAGACTATTCTCTAGCGCCGTTGCTGGGGAGGCATAGCTCTATTCTCTGAGTCACTTGGGATTTACGTCTGCCGATCACTATGAGGAATCCGAGAGATCCAAAAACTAAAGTCTTGCCCTCAACTACGAGGACATGTAAGGAACTGCCATATAGCTCTGCACTTGATTCACCTTCAGTTATGCGTAAGTTTGCGACACCACCTCCTGCTAGAAATTTTGATATGTCGCATCTGCTTGATGATGCTACTTCTGCTGTCCATGATGCTTGTGATGATGCTTTGCTTGATACGGCTTTGCCACTAGGTGCATTCCTAGATGCACAAATTGCTACAGTTGCTGCTAGATGTGATGATACTTCTGAAACTGCTGAGATTATTGAAGTAGAACCTGCTATTTTTCCTTTAGAACTAGCTCTCCTAGATATGAATTGCGTGATATGTCTGAGGGTTATGTTATGGATGGAGAGATAGTTGAGGACTTTCTTGCTTGTAAGGATAGCTATAATCTTGAGAAATTACTACGTAAGTGGAAAAAAAATCTTTGAACGCTAGGATGAAATACGACCCGAAGTTTGCTACTTCGCCTATCTTTGTGACCGATAAGGATTATGAATTCTCTATCGACCCTGAGTTAATCACTCTGGTCGAATCTGATCCTTTTCACGGTTATGAGTCTGAAACGGTTGTAGCACATCTTACCAAACTGCACGATATAGCCACCCTATTCACGAGTGAGGAAAAGATCCGCCACTACTATATCCTTAAGCTGTTTCCTTTCTCGCTAAAGGATGATGCTAAGACTTGGTTCACTTCTCTTGCTCCTGGTTCTCTGCGTAGCCCCCAGGATATGATCTACTACTTCTCTAAAAAATATTTCCCTGCCCATAAGAAGCAAGTTGCCTTGCAGGAAATATACAACTTTGCGCAAGTTGAAGAAGAGAATCTCCCACAAGCTTGGGGGAGGCTTGTCCAGCTACTGAATGCTTTGCCTGATCACCCTCTTGAAAAGAATGAAATACTTGATATCTTCTATAATGGACTAACCGATGCTTCTAAGGACCACCTAGATAGTTGTGCCGGTTGTGTTTTTAGGGAACAAACTATAGAACAAGATGAGATCCTATTGAATAATATCTTGTGCAATGAGAATGCTTGGACTATTCCCGAACCACCTCCGAAGAAAAGAGGTATCCTATTCCTCAGTCCTGAAGATATGCAAGAAGCTAAGAAATCTATGTACATAGCTTCAGGCTTAATTAATATATATACCTTGCCGGACTTTGCAACAGCTCCCTCCTTCGTTCGGTCACCGGAGCCGTCATCGTGGTCTCCTTCTTCCTCCAGCATTTGGTCACTGGAGCCATTATGATCATGTCCTTCCTCCTCCACTGTTAGATCACCCGAGCCGTCATCCTCTCCTGAAATACCATCAGTGTCGTTGAGATACGACAAGAAATCACCTCCGCCGAGGATTATCCCCCCCCCCAACAACTGTTCTTGTTCCATAGTTTCTACAAATATTTCAGCTCCTTGTATGAATAACCGAATTACACGAACTTCTTTGTTTTAACCATGCACAAATTTTTTTATATTTCATTTCCAAATGTTGAATAGTTCATAGATGTATGTTTTGATATATAATGCAATAGATCTCAAGAGGCAAAAAGGTTTTTTCTTTCAGGAACAACCAGTAATCAACTTAATACATCTCAATTTTTATCGAATATAATCTCAAATACATATCTAATATAATCTCTTCCACTCGCGGTTCATCATCAAACTGATGACTCAAAGAGTTGTCGATGTACTGAGGCACAGACGGTGGAAACCCACAGAGAAGGAACCATAACAGGATCATAGCTCGGGTGAGATCCCGGAAGAACCTGCTAGGTATTGGAGAACCTGGCGTCCAATGCAACCAAGTAGCGACAGAAGTGCTCGTCCTCCTCCCTCACATGGCGAAGTACCTCCTCCTCGAGGGCCGGCTGCCTCCGCACCGAAAGTAGCCCAAGCGATCGCCACCAAAGAAGCTCTGAGTAGATGACGGGAGCCTGATTCCTCGCCAAGATGCGCACCCCAGAAGGTAGCACCTCCCAGTGCGAGCCCGGCGGAGCTCAGTCCCACACATGCTGGCTCCTATCAAGCAGGTGGTCACCACCGAGTCGACGACGAGGATGCGGGATTGGCATCGTCGACGTTGAGAACAATTTCTACCACTATTTAAAGAATAAATATGGAATTAAAACATGTGTTTATGATTTGTTTGCAAATTCCAATATAATTAGGCAGCAATGGGCAGGAATAGAGAAACAAATTTGGAGGCATAGAGAAACAAATATGCAAATTCCAATTTAATTAGGTAGAAATTTAATTAGGTAGCACAGGAGCTCACCGGGGCAGATGGGCTCGGGGTGGCGACGATGGCGGGCTCGGGGTGGCGACAACGACGACGGGCTCGAGGCAATGGCGATGGGCTTTGGGGCGACGATGACGACGGGCTCGGGGTGACTGCGACGGGCTTGGGGCGACGACGACGGGCTCGGGGGAGACGAAGACGGTCTAGGGGTGGCGACGACGACGTGCTCGGGGGCGGTGACGATGACGGGCTCGGGGACAACGGCAACAACGAGGAGGACTGGATCGGGGGCGACGACGACGACGAGGACTGGCTCGGGGGCGGTGGCGAGCTTTGAGAGCGTGACGGCGTTGGGGCAAATTGGAGAGTTTGGAGAAATTTTGACAACTCCCGCCTTATATGCGAAAACCTTTGGTCCCGGTTGGAGGCACAAACCGGGATCAATTCCACCCTTTCATCCCGGTTGGTGCCGCAAACCGGGACTAAAGGTTAATTTTCAACAACCAAGGGGCAGGAAGGACACCTTTAGTCCCAGTTTGTGCCACCAACCGACACGAAAGGGGGTCATTGGTCCTGGTTCGTCCTACCAACCGACACGAAAGGCCTGTGCCTGCCACAGCCGCGGTGCGGTTGGATGTTTAGTCCCACCTCGCTAGCCGATAGAGCTCGGGAGTGGTTTATAAGCGCTGGTGCGCACACCCTATCTAGCTCCTCTCAACTGCAGGCTTCCGGGCCTAATCTGTCACTACATATGGGCCTATTGGGCCTTCTGCGGGCTTGAATCCTGGCCCAACTATCTCGTTGGGTTTCTAGTCGTATTCTGGCCGTGGTGGCCCATTAGGTGGCATTTTTTTTTAAATCTAGTTTTTTTGTTTATTTTTTTACTTTATTTATTTATTTTGTGAATAAATTTACAAAAAAATAGTTTTTTGAGTGATTCTTTTTCCTGCTATTTAATATTACTGTGTTTTATCATTATATTCAATCTCGTATTTTTTAGGTTATTTTAAATGTTTGTTTTAATTTAAAATAGATTTGGTACAAAAGGGATTTCATTGTTTTGAACTTATTTGAACTCTAGACTTTTTGTGTGTTCAAAATGAACCATTCAAGGCCACATCATCAATTTTCAACACTTTCTCACTTCATTTGGTATTTTTCATGCATTTACTAAAAAAAATTTGAGCTAAATAACCCAGAAATTGAAAAGCACTACAAATGAACTCTGAATAGGTTGAAAGTTGGCATGGTATCATGATTTCAGCCACATAGCATGTCCTAAAAAGTTGAGAGGGTTGCGGCAAAAACTAAATGCACTTCGTGTACAAATCAGACAGTCTCTTTTGAAGTATCAGGGTTTCATACGAAAACTAATCTGTTACAAAAGGGATTTCATTTTTTTGAACTTATTTGTAATCGAGACTTTTTGTGTGTTCAAAATGAACCATTCAAGGCCAAATCATCAATTTTCAACACTTACTGACTTCATTTGGTATTTTTTTCATGCATTTACTCATTTGTTTTTGAGCTAAATGACCTAGAAATTGACAAGCACTACAAATGAACTCTAAATAGGTTGAAAGTTGGCATGGTATCGTCATTTCACCCACATAGAATGTGCTAAAAAGTTGAGAAGGTTGCGGCAAAAACTGGATGCACTTCGTGTACAAATCAAACAATCTCTTTCAAAGTATTAGGGTTTCTTACGAAAACTCATATGTTACACAACACATTTCATTTTTTTAACTTATTTGAACTCCAGAATTTTTGTGTGTTAAAAATACATCATTCAAGGCCACATCATCAATTGTCAACACTTTCTAACTTCATTTGGTATTTTTCATGCATTTACTAATTCTTTGAGCTGAATGACCCTCAAATTGAAAAGCACTACATATGAAATCTCAAAAGGTTGAAAGTTGGCAAGGTATCATCATTTCACCCACATAGCATGTGCTATAAAGTTGAGAGGGTTATTTTGGTAATTTTTAGGTTATTTTAAATGGGTCTTTCAATCTAAAACAAATTTTGTTATTTTAGTTTGCTATTAAAGTTTCTAACAAAAAATACTTTATGAAAATTGTTTTTGCTATTAATCTTTTGAATAAAAAATACTTTGATAATTTTAATTGCATAAATTTTATATAATTTTAGTGTCAAAAATACTAGAGGTTTATAAAAGCTTTTTAGTTGATTCTCTTTGCTATTAGAGTTTTATAAAAGCTTTTTTAGTTGATTCTTTTTGCTGTTAGAGTTTTATAAAAGTTTTTTAGTTGATTCTTTTTTCTATTAAAGAATATTATAGTTTTGTTTTAGTTGATCATAAGAGAATAATTTAATTGATTATTTTTAGTTCATTCTTTTTGCTATTAACAGAATATTTTAAGAGAATATTTCAATTTCAGGGTCATTAGTTTGTACCAGCAAATGAAGCATGCTATATATGTGGTCGAAATGCATGATACCATGAAAAGTAGCAAATGAAGTTAGAAAGGGTTAAACTAATGCACAAACAGAAACTCGACATAAATTGGTCCAAGCAGTACATAATGTTACAAACATAAACTACTCATGTGAATCATCAGAAAGTCCCCGAACTGTTTGTGCTGGTGCGAGGTGACGCTGGCCATAGTTCATGATTCGAATCTTGCGGTACAACTCATATGAAAATGTATGCATCTTTTGCTGCATACTCAATGTTGATAACGTTAAGTGGGGTCATCTCCCACTTTGTGTGCTGATACCTTGAATTTGGTCTTCATATGAGCGTACTCCTCGTCGATCAAGGCCACTGCCATATGATCCATCGAAGTCCTCTATGTTCAAGCTTGAATTTGTCTTGGATATCAATGTGGAAGTGAGCTGGTATCTCAATACCGAAGTTGTGCCTCATCTTGAGCTTATCGTTCCTTATATCAACACTAGCAAAATGTACGCCGCTGCGAACGAAGTCCATGAGTTCTGGAAAATGCTTGTCACTACCGCAACAACAACAAATTAAAATGGAACAAAAGTTACATACTGCTGCAACAAGGAATCTTGTTTCACTACAACTAAAGAGAAATTTATCTTTAGGATTCAAATGGAACATATTTTAGGATTTTTCAACAAAGAAAAATTGTTTCACTACAACTTTAGCTTCAACAACCTAAATTTTGTGTCATTCTTGAGGTAAAAATACAAGATTGTCGACAAAGAAGGTAGTATGTATAGTACTACTGCTTCCAACATGAAATATGTATAACTTTAGTTTTTTATCTTCTTCTTTTCCCACCTCATGATGCTAAATAAAATGCTTCTACACATTATACTACAACTATGAGATTGCTAAAAGCAAAGTTGATGTTTGTTGATCATGCATTTATACTAGAAATTAACTTTTCCTAGTAAATGCAATATTTTCTAGGAGCAATTCAGGAAATTGCCATCGTTACCATTGTTTTTAACATGGTTGACAATGCTAGTTCGGGACAATGCAACATCTACATCTCCCTAACTTTTCTACTGTAGAAACAAAGTAACATGCCTAATTTTGAACCATGCAATTCATACTGCATTTTTATACAGAAAACCATGAACATGGCACTCTCATCTTGCTACATGCTTCTACTTGAATGATGATATTTTTGGTCATTTCATCTCTAAGCTTTCCTAGATGTTGCAACATTTTGTTTGTTCAACCTTTTTAGTACAGAAAATTGTCCAACATCACCATATATCATTAACATGCAACATGCAGGTTATTTGTGGATTTTTTCTTACTTACTATTGCAATTGTTAAATATTTTAAACTATATTTCACTACAATTTAAGAGAAATTAATCTTTAAGATTCAAATGGAACATATTGCTATCCTATGCAATTTTCATATCCTATGAATTGATCAAGAAACCCTAAATTAACTATGAAATTTCTATCCAATAAACTTATATAGAAACTACATATATTATAGAAACTACATAAAGTATCTATAACATATATATATATATATATGTATATATATATATATGTTATACATATATGTATATAAATATAGTCGCGCCACTCTATTTTAACATCAATGCATCGTAATTTTACGTTTCGTAAATTTTGTCTTATTTTATACGTAAAAAGAGACCGTAAAAAATATAATCAATGTAAAAAAATTATGTCACGTAAAATTACGACCATACAAAAATAGGGCAAAAAATACAAGAAACTCAATTTTTCTTGGTCTTGTGACCTATATTTTTGTTTTTATTTTGTCAAATTTTACGTAGTGATACAATATAAATGTAGATATTTGTATTTCAAATGTAAATTATTTGTAAATTGGTCGTAAGATTATCTCGGGTGAAGAATAAACTATTCTGCACCCTGGGTGATGAATAGAGTTTAATATATATATATATATATATATATATATATATATATATATATATATATTGTTATCCAATGGAACCTAGATCAATATATGCAATTGCTATCCAATGGAACATAGAAAATGCATATTACTATCCAATGGAACCTAGATCACTATATGCAATTTTCATAACCTTGGATTAAAGAAAGGCTCAAAACTTACCTCGCCCATTGGAAGATCATGACATTTCCCTTGCAACATACTTGGATGACGGCAACACCTTGTTGATTGGCCATGTACTCCATATCAAGCCCCACGAAATTATCATTCTGGTCCGCCTCTTGAAGCCATTTCTTGAAATAGGTAAGAAAACGCGACACCATGGAGTTGTCATTCGTCTACACGACATTGAGTTCGGTCGTGCCATGTGCGAGCACCTCTCCGTAGCGAGTGGTTGGCATGTTGGAAGAAGAGAAGGGAACAAGAGAGGGGAAGAAGAGAGGAGAGCGAGAGAGAAGAAGAAACAGAGAAATGGCGATACAAACCTGGACTAAAGGGGCAGGCAAACCGTTCGGACCTTTACTCTCGGGTAGAGACACTAACCGGGACTAAAGGGGGATACGAACGGTTGCCACCACTCCTTAGTCCCAGGTTGAGCCACTAACCAGGACTAAAGGGACATACGAATGGTTGCCACCAGGAGCGAGCCCTATTGGTCCCGGTTTGTGTCTGGAACCGGGACCAAACGGGTGATACGAACCGGGACCAATGGCCCACGAGGCCCGGCCGGCGCCCTGGCCTCACGAACCGGGACCGATGCCCCCATAGGTCCCGGTTCGTGAGTGAACCGAGACTAATGGGATTTCATGCCTGGACCAAAGCCCTCTTTTCTACTAATGCATAAAGCTGATGACAAAAATGATTATTGTCATATGTTAGTTAGGCCGCTCCATCTTCTATCATTTGTTTGTCGTCTACCAACCCAGTTGACGGCAAAATAATTTCACTAACGGCAAAAAAATTGTCGTCTACTCTCCCGTACGCTGACAGCAAACCTACCCTTCACGGGCATGGTCGACCCCAGCATTATTTGCCGTCATGGGCTCACGGCAAAATAATTGCCATGTGTAATTTTCTCTTTCACGTCTATAGCGTCCTGATGGCAACCCAATTGGTTCGATAAACATTGGTTCTCTACTGAGGGAAATATTTATCTATATTGTGCTGCATCACCTGTTCCTCTTCATAGAAAACCAAACGCAGATCATAAGTATCACTCATGAATCTACTCAAGAACATCATAGAGGCCTTCTAAGAACTCATGAGAAGTTACTCTTCGAGAAGCTAAATTTAGAGCAAGATCATGAGTTTATTAAACCTATCAATGATGATGTTCAAAAGAAGAGTTCTTCTTATCTAGCTAAATGATTACTGTTGTCTACATTTGTTCCACAAGTTAAATGTAAGCAAACTAGTAACAAAGGCAAAAAGGGTTCTTCATCTAGTAGCGACAATAAAAATGCTAAATTGAATGATGTTGCTTCTAGTAGTTCTATTGATTCCTCTAATGATTATATAAAATTTGAGGATATTGTGTCTACAAGAGTCTAGTCATAAATACAAAATTTGAGGAGATTGTGCACAAGCAAGGATGGCACCGGAAGAACCAAGGTATTGGTTATGAACAAAAGTTCAATGCCAATGGAGTTGAATGGGAAGAAGGTCAATACCCCAAAATGAAGTTTGTTCCCCAAAAGGAGAAGTATGATCCCACTCTCTTTAAGGGAACAAAACCTCAAGATGATCTTCCACCACAAGACCACAAGCTTAAGGGCAAAGTATAGCTTCAAGAGGACATTGACCCATTCAAAGAATAATATCAAGCCATGCATGGTCAAGTGGGTTCCCAAGTCCATAACTAGATCTACTTCGTGAAGTGCTACCTCAACTCCAAGGATCCCCATCAAGCTGATGTGGGCTCCCAAGAACAAGAACAATAGAACTTCTTGAGGGGTGAATCTGTCAACAAAATTCACTAACACTCATCTTTGCAAGATCTATTTGCAATCAACTCCAACCCTATGCAATAGTTCAAGGAGTCACAAGTTCCCTCATTGGTAAGGAAGGGAAAGAGTAATTATTGTACCAATGGACATCATCATATATGTTATTCACTCCATGTCCATAGATATTCTTGAATTTGTTCCTTGTGTGGGACTAACTCATGTATATGACAAGAGTAAGAAACAACAAGGATAGCTCCAAACTCAAGACGATCTTCATCGACAAAGAGCATCCACTACTACTCCACCTCCATGAAGTCTTCAACGACAAAACCTAAGGTTAATTTATCCCTTTAAAAGGGGATACCACATCAAGGTGAGCTTTAGTCTATAACTTGAGTCAAAGCATCTCACAAGATGTGAACACATTAAAAGCTTTATGTAATAGTGGTTACCCCCTTGTGCTTAACCGATGAGTATGACATATGATCAAGCATTCTTTCTTGGCCCCTTAATTCAATATAATCATATATAGATGACTTCGTCATCGCCTAAGTGCTTGGTAGATACAAGAGTGGTTGTGCTTGTTTGACATATTATATTTTCCATCTTATTGTGTGAGCATGTTGGTATGCGTATTTTATCCATTCAAGGACATCCAATTGTTGTTCTTTAGGCTTTTAATTTTTCTGGCCAATTGGATGTACAAGTATGCCTAGGTACCCCCTCTAGCTATCTATGTTTTCTCGTCTCAAATTCTATTCATGCTTCATCACAAAATTTGAGCAAGCACTTCTCGGACCCGCTAGGTCAGGAGGACTCACAACCACCGTTTCGACAAGGCATGACTTCCATAACCTCCCAAGTGTTTCTCGATGTGACCAATTCTGAAATCTCGGTTCCATCGAAGTACTAGGGTTGATCTAAGTTTTCCATCTAGGTACCACCCATCTCAAAATCTCGGCATCACCGAGTTTCTCTCCCTAGAGGCAATTATGCATCCACACAAAGGATAGGAAGAAAAATAATTCTGATGAAGAGTATGCAGACTTTGTTCCACATGAAGTGACATCCCGGAAATAGTCTCAAAGGAAAGAGATGGCATCAACAAGAAAAATTCCATAATTTTTTGTAGCTAAGAGAGGGTTGTCTCTATCTTTTGAGCAACCATGTCGAACACGGAGGACAAAGGTCTTGGGCCAACAATTCAGGTATGAAAAGGCAAAGAAGAAGGTTTGTTCAAGGTGTTGTGCACCCTTCTACTCCATAGTGTCCTTATAATGAGGCAGAAGAGGTTCCAGCTGCTAACCCTCCTCCTTCCAAACACAAGAATGGATGGGTGATGCAATGCCCAAGAAGCATGGCTCAAAGGCTAAACCCTCAGCTCCCAAGAGAAATCCAACTACATCCAAGCCCGATAGGACTAGAAGAGACATTTCTGTTGCGAACAAGAACAAGGGCACTACCTCCAGAGATGCTGCAGAGGAATGTGAGGAGATTTCTGTTTTGAGGAAGCTCAGACCTCACGTGCCTCATCACAATAATGACCATCCCATTGCAGAGAACATGAAGGAGACAAAGAATCAAGGTCTCAGGAGATGGAGAGCCAATGATCCATATGCTACAAGGAGAATGACTGTTGTTGATGCGAGATTTCACACGAAGGAGTAGTGGACTTCTATGAGACTGTGTTACTTGATAAGAACCCAACTGTTAGTCACATGATATATGTTGATTGGAATTTCATCAAGTCAAATGAAGACTACTTCCCCATGTCCAAGAGAAACTCAAATTGATAGGTCTTGAAGAGTTTGTTGTCGGAGAGATGACTAGCTGGAATGATGAGATGATCATGCAATTCTATCCCACTCTTCATTTTTATCCTGATGGAAAGATAATGTGGATGACTGACGGCACCAGATACTAGTCAACAGTTGATGAGTGGGCTTCCATCTTAGGATCCCCAAAGGTGAAGGAAGGAGATTTGGATGTGTATTATGTGTCTAAGATGAACCACAACTCTATGGCAAACATCTACACATCAGTCCCCAAGGAATATGTGAAGACCCACAAGCTTGGTTTTGTATACTTTCTGCAAGGTGGTCATCCTACCTCCAACACAATATTGAGGCACACCTTGCTACCCAAATATAGAGATGACAAGATGATTCGAGGCTACTACAGCAGCATGCTGCATCACGTGGATAGACACACCAGGATTAGCATGATGGATCTAATTTTTGAGACCATCAAGAGAACAACTGCTGACCAGAAGAGATCTTGTGGATACACTCCATACTTTCAGATGCTCATTATCTCCAAAGTTGGAAAGAGCCAATATCTACTCAATCGACAACACCTACTCCTCCAACCAGATTATGAGGATAATATTGTAGTGATGGATCCTTCTCATCCCACTTCATCGACTGCACAAGTTGATATTGAGGTTGAGGCCCACGCAGAGGCAGCTAGAGCCGCTAGTGCTCCAGTTTTGTAGACAAAAGTTGAACAAATGTCCTACCTTATTAGCACCATTTGAGCAATGGATAAGAACATCTCCGAACCGTTGAAGAACCATCAGAGACTATAGAGGATCACGGAGACAAAGTTTCATGAGCTCGACATCAAGGTTACTGAGCTGACCACCATGGTCAACTAGCTGAAGCAAGAGGTAGATGCAGTTATGTTGCCCAACTCGCATGATAAGGATGAGAGCCTCACACTGTCAGTCCAGAGTAAGTTTGTGACCCAGGCTCGATCTGCGGTTGTGCCTGCTCAGGATGTGAGACCCTAAGTGTCTGCACTAGCTCCTACTTATACAGTTCCTCCATGAGCACCTCAAGTGTCAACTCCAGAAGCCCAGAAGGCCTCTGCAGAAGCATTCACGGATGCTCTCCTATCGACTCCTTTCATTGCCCCATGGAGGAGACCATCCCCATAGCGACGCTTAGCTCTATACTTTCGAACTTTTTGGTAACTTTTTGCCAAAGATGGATAAATTGTATATATCATAGGGCTGAGAGAGAGAGAGAGAGTTGCTTTTCATGCTTTTCTTCGGGTTTGAAAACATTTTTCCTACTTTTGTTTGTCTGAAACTTCATGGTGTTTGATCATATGCTTTGTGTTGGGGATATTACCTACGGTATGACCCGCTTATGACCCACAAGTGTAGGGGATCTATCGTAGTCCTTTCGATAAGTAAGAGTGTCGAACCCAACGATGAGCAGAAGGAACTGACAAGTGGTTTTCAGCAAGGTATTCTCTGAAGGCACTGAAATTATCGGTAACACATAGTTGTGTGATAAGATAATTCGTAGCGAGTAGCAAGTAACAATAGTAGCAAAGGTGCAACAAGATGGCCCAATCCCTTTTGTAGCAAGGGACAAGCCTGGACAAACTCTTATATGAGGTGAAGCGCTCCCGAGGACACATGGGAATTTCTGTCAAGCTAGTTTTCACCATGTTCATATGATTCGCGTTCGCTACTTTGATATTTTGATATGTGGGTGGACCGGTGCTTGGGTGCTGTCCTTACTTGGACAAACATCTCACTTATGATTAACCCCTTTCGCAAGCATCTGCAACTACGAAAGAAGAATTAAGACAAGTCTAACCATAGCATTGAACTAGTTGATCCAAATCAGCCCCTTACGAAGCAATGCATAAACTAGGGTTTAAGCTTCTGTCACTCTAGCAAGCCATCATCTACTTATTACTTCTGAATGACTTCCTCTAGGCCTAGGTAATGGTGAAGTGTCATGTAGTCGACATTCACATAACACCACTAGAGGAAAGACAACATACATAGCATCAAAACATCGAACAAATACCAAATTCACACGACTACTTATAGCAAGACTTATCCCATGTCCTCAGGAACAAAAGTGACTACTCACAAAGCATAATTATGTTCATGACCAGAGAGGTACTGAATCGCATTAAGGATCTGAACATATGATCTTCCACCGAGTAATCCAACTAGCATCAACTACAAAGAGTAATTAACACTACTAGCAAACTTACAAGTACCAATTAGAGTCGTGAGACGGAGATTGGTTACAAGAGATGAACTAGGGTTTGGAGATGAGATGGTGCTGACAAAGATGTTGATGGAGATGAGTCCCCTCCGATGAGAGGAGTGTTGGTGATGACGATGGCGACGATTGCCCCTCCGAAGTTTCCCCGGCAGGACGGCCCTGCCGGAGCTCTAGATTGGTTCTGCCCAAGTTCCGCCTCGTGGCGGCGGCGTCTCTTCCCGAAAGCCTCCTCCTGATTTTTTCTGTGACGAAACCCTCCTTATAGTAGAAGATGGGAGCCAGAGGGGCAAGAGGGGGCCCAGAAGCCACATAGGCGCGGCCAGGGGGGTAGCCCGCGCCTGGCAGGCTTGTGGCCTCCTGGTGGCTCCCCGCCGGTACTTCTTCCGCCCAGTATTTTTTATAAAATCCTAAATAATTCCTCGTTGATTTTCACGACTTTTGGAGTTGCGCAGAATAGGTATCTCAAACTTTCTCCTTTTTCAGACCAGAATTCCATCTGTCGGCATTCTCCCTCTTCATGTATACCTTTTAAAATAAGAGAGAAAAGGCATAAGTATTGTACCGTAATATGTAATAACAGTCCATAAAGCGATAAATATCAACATAAAAGCATGATGCAAAATGGACGTATCAACTCCCCAAGCCTAGACCTCGCTTGTCCTCAAGCGGAAGCCGAGATCAATAAATATGCCCACATGTTTAGAGATAGACGTGTCGATAATACAAAATACGGACATGCAGGCATCATGATCATATTTAGAACAGCAATATCGTCATATAATCTCTTATGCTAAAGTGATAATTCCTTCACAAATTAAAGTATGGATCAAGAATCTTATTGAGAATTAACAACCAATGGCTTTAGTCATTGAAGCAATTGCAATTTATCATAACATCGGGAAGAGTCAAATAAGCGCGTGTAAAGCAAATCCACATACTCAATCATCCTTTCGTCTTCTACAATTGCTAAAACTCACGTGGTACTCATGAGATCAAAGTTTCAGTTGGAAACAAAGAAAGATAGGGGCTTATAGTTTCGCCTCCCAACTACTTACCTCAAGGGTAATGTCAACAATAATAATTCACGAATACTTACTTCCAAGTTGACATATGAATATAGATCTTTCCCTAGCACATGACGCTTGCCAAGATAATGGCGAAATAAGGAATTGGTGTTGATCACCACGACTCTTTTAAGGATAAAAAGTAAAGGTACAAGATAGGCTCTTTGCAGAGGGAAGCAGAGTTTGTCATGCGCTTTTGAAGTTTGGATGTGTGACCTCTTAGTGTGAAGGAACGTCACTTTATATTGCCTCCTGTGATAAAGAACTTTATTATGCAGTATGTCGCTTTTATGTCTTCCTTATCACAGGTTCGTACAAAGCTTATTTTCCACACACTAATAGATCATAATTATTTAGGAAGCAATTTTTATTGCTTGCACCGATGACAACTTACTTGAGGGGTCTTATTCAATCCATAGGTAGGTATGGTGGACTCTCATGGCAAAACTGGGTTGAAGGTTTGTGGATGCACAAGTAGTATCTCTACCTAGTGCGGAAGTTTTGGCTGATATGAGGTGGAAGCAATCGTCGTGTGCTAAGGGATCTCTAGTCATATAACATTGTTCGGAACCAAGCAAACATAATTCATCATGTTGTCTTCCTTGTCCAACATCTACTTCTAAGCATGTAATGGTTTAATGAGTGTTCACAATCATAGATAGTGCCCAAGATGATATATTTATATGTGAACCTCTCCTTTATTACTTCCTATTAATTCCAACAATGACCAAGGTCTACGTTTGTCCACCCACAACAAGTATCAATCAACATTCTTTTTATATGTGAAGCCATCACTTCCCATAAGATCATTACATGATCTTTCATGCCTTTGTTCTTTTATTATTCTTTCCTTTAGATCATGGCATGAAGCAAGGCCCTTAACTAAAACACTCTTTATTATATGACTCACGAACTCGAATACATTGGGGGTGATACAAAGAAAAACTCAAGCCTAGAACATACTAAGAACTTTATTCTACTAGAGAAAGATAAACCAAAAAGGATCGAACTAAGAAAAAGGTAAAGGCAAAAGTTGTGATGGTGATACGATACCGGGGCAACTTGTGATAGCCTGGCTTATTAGGAAGGATAGACTACTCATATCAATAAGGAATTCCTTCTTTTCCGGGAGCCCATTCGAACAGAACTCCCAGGTTAAGCGGGTGCGCATGAGTGAGGACAAAGTGCGCAGAAAAGACTAGTATTGATATGTGGGGCCAGTTTAGATCCCGGCAGGAGTAACGACCGCCGGCAGGTGTGTCCGGGGCATTACAGGTTTGGTATCAGAGACGACCCTCGCGGTTACACGGATGTTTGCGGACAGGTGTGTGGTCATGTTGTTCATGATGTTTGTGACCCGTCGTGGCACACGGCATGGTACATGTACTAGACTGGATGCACAAACGTTTGTACCAACAGGGAACGCTCCTGTGGCCCGACGAGGACGTTGGTTCCTCTGAGTGGTGGTGTATGTGATAGCCTAGCTTATTAGGGATGATAGACCAGGTTAAGCGAACAGAACTCCCAGGTTAAGCGTGCTTGGCTTGCAGTAGTTCTAGGATAGGTGACCGACCGGGAAGTTGATCCCGGGTGCGCATGAGTGAGGACAAAGTGCGCAAAAAAGATTAGGATTGATATGTGGGGCCAGTCTAGATCCCGCCAGGAGTAACGACCGCCGGCGGGTGTGTACGGGGCGTTACACAACTCCCCCAAGCTTGGCACAAGCAAAGAGGAGTGTCCATACTCGTGCTTAATTGTCTTCCTTCAAAGGTGATGGTGGTGGAGTTGTTGCAATCTGGGGTTGATTCTCCGTCTTCCAAGGCATAGGTGCTCCATCATGGAAAGATGATCGAGTCTCTAAATCCTCAAATCTGCAGCCAACCGTATTGATTTAAATCTATAGTCATACTCACAGTTTTGGTTCTGCAGGTCGTAGATCTAGGCTTCGAGGTGATCAATTATGTCATAGAGCCTGGAGAGGTGCTTCCCGATGTCATTGGCATCGATCTTGTGCTTGTTGGTGAACTCCGTGATCATCATGTGGTTGGCGTTGAGTCCGCGTTCCACCATCCATTGGCACTTGAAGATTTGCTGCTCCATTGCTTCGAGCCTCGCCTCCACGCTTCCGGTCTTCTTGGGCCCCTCAACATCACAGATGTGCAACACCCCCTCATGCATCTCGATAGATTGAGGGTGTTGCACCACTCCTGCGAGGTAGGGATTGATGACCTTCTCGAAGAACTTGTCCTTCGGAACTTTTGGGGACGCCATAGCGATCTAGATCTGTCTACACGGTAGCTCGAAACAAAAACAGAGGATATTTGCATGATACGAGGGTCAGACCTTTTAGGAGAATTTATAATGAATTTTTCCTGACCAAAAGGAGAATTCCACAAGAAAACGGAGTCCGGGAGGCACACGAGGTGCTCACAAGCCACCCAGGCGCGGCCAGGGGGTAGGTCGCGCCTGGCAGGCTTGTCGCCTACTCGTGCACTTTCTGGACTACTTTAAATTTTTCTATTTTTCTAAAAATTCCAAAACGGAGAAAAATTGCTACTGGAAAAGTTTTGGAGTCGGTTTACTTACCGAATCACATACCTCTTCGTTTTTGGAGTCTGAAACAGGCTGATAAATATCCCTTATGTACTCCTCCGGAGTTATGGTATTGATAATATTGCTTTCAACGTTTATGGGAGTACCTGAGATATAATGCTTGATTCTTTGCCCATTTACAACTCTCGGAAAATTACCTTCCGTGTTGTTGATCTTTATGGCACCGAAATGATATACTTCCTCAACAATATAAGGACCTTCCCATTTAGAGAGAAGCTTGCCTCCAGAAATAATCTTAAACGAGAATATTATAGCAAGACATAATCACCTACATTGAACTCACATTTTTGTATCCTTTTATCATGCCACCTCTTAACTTTTTCTTTAAACAACTTGGCATTTTCATATGCTTGAGTTCTCCATTCATCAAGTGAGCTAATATCAAATAACCTCTTCTCACCAGCAAGTTTGAAATCAAAGTTGAGCTCTTTGATCGCCCAATAAGCCTTAGGCTCTAGATCAAGAGGTAAATTACATACTTTACCATAAACCATTTTGTACGGAGACATGCCCATGGGATTCTTATAAGCAGTTCTATTAGCCCACAGTGCATCATCAAGCTTCTTAGACCAATTCTTTCTAGACCTATTAACAGTCTTTTGCAGAATTAGTTTAATTTCTCTATTACTTGGATCTACTTGACCACTGGGCTGAGGCTGATAAGGAGATGCAATTCTACATCATATTTAGCAACCGTTTTATGGAAAGCACCATGAATAAAATGTGAACCACCATCAGTCATTAAATATCTAGGGACTCCAAATCTTGGGAAAATAACTTATTTAAGCATCCTAATAGAGGTGTTATGATCAGCACTACTAGTTGGGATAGCTTCTACTCACTTAGTAACGTAATCAACAGAAACTAGAATATGAGTATACCCGTTAGACTTTGGAAAAGGTCCCATATAATCAAAACCCCAAACATCAAATGGTTCAATAACAAGTGAATAATTCATAGGCATTTCCAAACGTTTACTGATATTACCTATTCTTTGACATTCATCACAAGACAAGACAAACTTACAGGCATCCTTGAAGAGAGTAGGCCAATAGAAACCATATTGCAATACCTTGTGTGCAGTTCTATCTCCCGCATGGTGTCCTCGGTAAGCCTCAGAGTGACTTCTGTAGGATCTATCCCTGTTCATGCTCAGGTACACAATGTCTAATAACACCATCTACTCCTTCTTTATAAAGGTGAGGATCATCCCAAAAGTAATGTCTCAAATCAAAGAAGAATTTCTTCTTTTGCTGGTATGTGAAAGTAGGTGGTATATATTTGGCAACAATATAATTTGCATAATCAGCATAGCAAGGTGTACTACGTGAAGCATTGATGACATTCAATTGTTCATCTCGAAAGCTATCATCAATAGGTTGTGGGTCATAAAGAACATTCTCCAACCTAGACAAGTTATCTGCTACAGGGTTCTCAGCACCCTTCCTATCAACAACATGCAAATCAAATTCTTGTAGCAAGAGAACCCATCTGATAAGTCTAGGTTTAGCATCTTTCTTTTCCGTGAGATACTTAATAGAATCATGATCAGTGTGCATAGTAACTTTGGAATCAACAATGTAAGATCTGTACTTTTCACATGCAAACACGAGTGCTAAAAATTCCTTTTTAGTGGTAGCATAGTTTCTTTGGGCACTGTTGCTACGGCAACAAAAGTCCTTCCGTCGCGCTTAGGAATTATTCTTGTTACTTCTCTGGTTTGCATCGGTTTTTGCCTTGAAGAGGAAAGGGTGATGCAGCACAGGAGCAGTAAGTATTTCCCTCAGTTTGAGAACCAAGGTATCGATCCAGAAGGAGGGCCTCGTGAAGTCCAGAGTACGTGCGCAAACACAAACAAGCTTGCACCCAACGCTTCAAAGGGGTTATCAATCCCTTCAAGATTGTTTGCAAAGTGAGATCTGAAGGCGGAAAGTGCAACGAAGTAAAAAGTATAAGGCTGAAAATATGGTGTGGAGTAGACCCTGGGGGCCATAGTGTTCACTAGAGGCTTCCCTCAAAATAGCAAATATCACGGTGGGTGAACAAATTACTGTCGAGCAATTGATAGAACCGCGCAAAGTCATGACGATATCTAAGGCAATGATTTATACATATATGCATCACGTCTGAGACAAGTAGACCGATACTTTTTGCATCTACTACTATTACTCCACACATCGACCGCTATCCAGCATGCATCTAGTGTATTGAGTCCATCACGAACACAGTAACGCCTTAAGCAAGATGACATGATGTAGAGGGATAATCTCAAACCAATGATGAAAACCCCATCTTTTTACCCTTGATGGCAACAACACGATGCGTGCCTCGCTACCCCTTCTGTCACTAGGTGAGGTCATCGCATGGTATGAACCCAAAACCAAGCACTTCTCCCATTGCAAGAATCATAGATCTAGTTGTCCAGACAAAACCCACAACTCGAAGAGAATTACAAGGATATGAAATCATGCATAAGAGAGATCAGAAGAAACTCAAATAAGATTCATAGATAATCTGATCATAAATCTACAATTCATCGGATCTCGACAAACACACCGCAAAATAAGATTACATCGGCTAGATCTCCATGAAGATCATGGAGAACTTTGTATTGAAGATCCAAGAGAGAGAAGAAGCCATCTAGCTACTAGCCATGGCCCCGTAGGTCTATGGTGAACTACTCACGCATCATCGGAGAGGTGATGGTGTTGATGAAGAAGCCCCCCGTGTCCGAATCCCCCCTTCGGCGGGGCACGAGAACGTGCCCCAGATGGGATCTTGCGGAGACAGAAGCTTGCGGCAGCGGAAAAGTAATTTCAATGATCTCCTGATTTTTTTGGGAATTTTTGGGAATTTATAGGCGCAATCCCTAGGTCAGGGGACGCTCAAGGGGCCCACAAGCCTGGGTGGCGCAACCTACCCCCTAGCCGCGGGGTGGGGACTTGTGGGGCCCCTGGGGCTTCCCTGACTTGGCTCCCAAGCTCCTCGATCTTCTTCCGTTCCAGAAAAATTCTTTTCGGGGATTTTCTTCCGTTCGGACTCTGTTTCAAAATCTCCTCTGAAAGTGGTCAAAAACATGGAAAAAAACAGGGACTGGCACTTGGCACTGAGTTAATAAGTTCGTCCCAAAAAATATATAAAAGGCATGCAAAACATCCAAAGTTTGACAAGATAATAGCATGAAACCATCAAAATTGTAGATACGTTGGAGACGTATCAAGCATCCCCAAGCTTAACTCCTGCTCGTCCTAGAGTAGGGAAGTGATAAAGAATGAATTTTTGATGTGGAATGCGACCTAGCATAGTTGTCCTTTGCAACTTCTTTCACGTGGCATGACTGTTCAGATCCGTAAGATTCAAAACAATAGCTTGCTATTGACATGAAAACAGTAATACTTCAAGCAAACTAGCAAAGTAATCTTGAACTTTCAAAATAACAAGGCCAAAGAAAGTTATACCTACAAAATCATATAGTCTGGCTATGCTCCATCATCCTCACACAACTAATGTAAATCATGCACAACCCCGGTATTGGCCAAGTAATTGTTTTCGCACTCTTACTTTCTCAAACTTTTTATAACTATCATGCAATACATGAGCGCGAGCCATGGATATAGCACTATAGGTGGAATAGAGTGTGGTGGTGGTTGTCAGACAACAAGGGAGGAGATAGTCACATCGACTCGGCGTATCAATAGGCTATGGAGATGCCCATTAATATATATCAATGTGAATGAGTAGGGATTGCCATACAAGAGATGCACTAGAGCTGTAAGTATGTGAAAGCTCAAAAGGAGAACTAGTGGGTGTGCATCCAACTTGCTTGATCCCAAAGAGCTAGGGCAATTTGAGGAACCCATCATTGGAATATACAAGCCAAGTTACATAATGAAGATTCCCACTAGCATATGGTAGTGACAAAGCAAGAAGCTTTCAATCATGAATAACATGGTGCTATCATGAAGCACAAGTGTGGAAAAAGATAGTAGCATTGTCCCTTCTCTCTTTTTCTCTCTTTTTTCACTTGGGTTCTTAGGCCTCTTTTTTTTCTTTTCTTTTCTCTTTTTTTTTGTTTTTGGGCTCTTTGGCCTCTCTTTTTTTATTTCCTCACATGGGACAATGCTCTAATAATGATGATCATCACACTTTTATTTACTCACAGCTCAAAGATCACAATGGTGATGACTCCATAGGAAATGCCTCCAGCAGTGTACCGGAATGTGCAACGATCTAGCATGGCGTATCACGCTGAAACATCTCGCTAGCTATCTTACGATCATGCAATGGCAATATGAGAGTGACGGCACAAGTCATGAGACGGAACGGTGGGAGTTGCATGGAAATATATCTCGGAATGGCTAGGAAAATGCCATAGTAGGTAGATATGGTGGCCGTTTTGAGGAAGGAATTTGGTGGGTTTATATGTCGGCGAGAATTGCGCGGCACTAGAGAGGCTAGCAATGGTGGAAGGTGAAGGTGCATCTATACCATGGGCTCATATTAGTCATGAATAACTCACATACTTGTTGCGAAAGTTTTTGTTAGTAATGGAAACAAAGTGCTAAACGCATATTCCGAGGGGAAGGGTTGGTAGGTGTAAACCATCGCGTGATCCCGACCTCAACACAAAGGATGATCATCAATAGATGAATTATGCTCTAACTTCCTAACATAGCGGTTCACCATATATGCATGCTACGGGAATCACTAACTTCAACACAAGTATTTCTAGATTCACAACACCCTACTAACATAACTCTTAATAATACCAAATCCATGTCTCAAAACTATTTGAGAGGAATCAAAACTTCTCTTTCTATTCAATGCACATGAATATGGAGGTTTTTGCATCTTCTTTGGGTATCTATCACCTTTGGGACTACTTTCATAGCATAAGCCAACTACCAAATCACGCACCGCCGTGCTCTAAAATATATAAGTGAAGCACGAGAGCAAAAGTATCTAGCTCAAAAGATATAAGTGAAGCACTATGAGCATTCTAGCAAAATCACGATGAGTGCATGTCTCTCTCTCTCTCAAAAAGATGTGCAGCAAGTATGATTGTGACACAACAAAAAGAAAAGACTCCTACGATACAATACGCTCCAAGCAAAAACACATATCATGTGGTGAATAAAAATATAGCTCCAAGTAATGTTACCGATGGATTGAAGACGAAAGAGGGGATGGCTTCTCGGGGCATCCCCAAGCTTAGGCTTTTTGGTATCCTTGAATTTGGCTTGGGATGCCTTGGGCATCCCCAAGCTGGTGGTCTTTCCACTCCTTATCTCTTTGTCCATGAGAACATCACCCAAAACTTGAAAACTTCACAACACAAAACTTAAACAGAAACTCGTGATAATATTAGCACAACAAAACAAACTACCACTTCTTTTGGTACTGTAGCAAACTTGAATTCTATCTATATTGATATTGGGCTACTGTATTCTCACTTTTCCATGGCTAGTAACCCCCGATACTAACCATAGTTTCATCAAAACAAGCAACCAACTCAACAAAAACAGAATCTGTCAAAAACAGACCAGTCTGTTGAAATTTGTATACTTCGTATACTTCTGGTACCTCAAAAACTATGAAAATTTACCACAGCCTGGGAAAAAGGCATATCAACCAGCAGCAAAAAGAATCAACTCAAAAGCACTTTCTGAATAAAAATGAAAAATCATATCGTGAGTGAAAAGTTTCTGTCTTTTTCCAGCAGGATCAAACAACCATTACCAAAACTAGTCATAAAGTTTTGCTTGGATCAAACAAAAAAAGAAACAAAAAAAACACAATAACAATAGAATTATGAAAGTGTGGACGCAAAAAAGCAGAAAGAAAAATATAAATTCATTGGGTTGCCTCCCAACAAGCGCTATTGTTTAACGCCCTTAGCTAGGCATAAAAGCGATAGAATCACGTATCGTCGTCTTTGGTGCTCAAACCATAAGTGGCCCTCATCATGGATACATAAGGCAATATTATTTTATTTCTAGGAAAGTGTTCCATGCCCTTCCTTAATGGAAATTGAAATCTAATATTCCCTTCCTTCATATCGATGATAGCACCGATAGTCCTTAGTAAAGGTCTACCAAGAATAATAGGGCATGTAGGATTGTAATCAATGTCAAGCACAATGAAATCCACGGGTACATAGTTCCTATTTGCAATAATAAGAACATCATTGATCCTTCCCATGGGTTTCTTGATAGTAGAATCGGCAAGATGCAAATTAAGAGAATACTCTTCAATCTCATTAAAACCCAAAACATCACATAAAGACTTTGGAATTGCGGAAACACTAGCACCCAAATCACATAAAGCATTGCATTCATAGTTTTTGATTTTGATTTTGATGGTATGTTCCCACTCATCATGAAGCTTTCCAGGGATAGAGACTTCCAATTCAAGTTTCTCTTCAAGAGATTTCATCATAGCTTCGACGATATGATCGGTAAAGGCCTTGTTTTGGCTATAAGCGTGTGGAGAGTTTAACATGGATTGCATCAAAGAAATGCATTCAATCAAGGAGCAACTATTATAATTGAATTCCTTGAAATCCACGGTAGTAATTTCATTACTACTCAAAGTTTTAACATCTTCTACTCCACTTTTAATGCTTTTAGCATCAAGATAGATGGACTCTGAATCATTGGGGCACTTTTCAAACAAAGTGGATTCATATCCAGCCCCATAATCATTAGGTTTGACACAAGAAAACCAAGATTCAATGGGAGTCACACCAAGCACTTTAAGATCTTCGCGATTCTCATCACGAGTTTCGGATTTAGCAGCCATTTTATTGACTAAAGTAGCTTGCTTATCACAAATCTGGCCCACTAGCTTTTCAAGATGAGAAAATTGAGAATTTAGCGCAAGGAATTCTTTGGCCATATCATCAACTTCTCTACTCATAAAATCAAGAAAAGAATTTTGCGCCTTCAACTCTCTATGGAAGTAACTATTATATTCAAATTGTGTAGACATGAAGCCTTTAACACTAGTTTCAATCTCTTCTAACTTCGCAAAGTGAGCATCAAAATCCCTTAGTGGGGCCATTCGGGTTTTAGTAGGCAAGCAAGCAGGCAAAGACCAAACGAGAAAAAGGGCGAACGAAAAGGCGAACAAAAAGGAAACGAAAAAGGCAAATTGGTGAAATGGGGGAGAGGAAAACGAGAGGCAACTGGCAAACAAAGTAAATGCAAGAGATGAGTTTGCGACACCTACTTGGATGAGTCCTTTACTTGATCTTCCTCCCCAGAAACGGCGCCAGAAATTCTTCTGCTGCGGCAACAAAAGTCCTTCCATGGCGCTTAGGAATTCTTCTTGTTACTTCTCTGGTTTGCGTCGGTTTTTCCCTTGAAGAGGAAAGGGTGATGCAGCACAGGACCAGTAAGTATTTCCCTCAGTTTGAGAACCAAGGTATCGATGCAGAAGGAGGGCCTCGTCAAGTCCAGAGTACCTGCGCAAACACAAACAAGCTTGCACCCAACGCTTCAAAGGGGTTGTCAATCCCTTCAAGATTGTTGCAAAGTGAGATCTGAAGGCGGAAAGTGCAACGAAGTAAAAACTATACGGCTGAAAATATGGTGTGGAGTAGACCCTGGGGGCCATAGTGTTCACTAGAGGCTTCTCTCAAAATAGCAAATATCACGGTGGGTGAACAAATTACTGTCGAGCAATTGATAGAACCGTGCAAAGTCATGACGATATCTAAGGCAATGATTTATACATATAGGCATCATGTCCGAGACAAGTGGACCGATACTTTATGCATCTACTACTTTTACTCCACACATCGACCGCTATCCAGCATGCATCTAGTGTATTGAGTTCATGACGAACAGAGTAACGCCTTAAGCAAGATGACATGATGTAGAGGGATAATCTCAAACCAATGATGAAAACCCCATCTTTTTACACTTGATGGAAACAACACGATGCGTGCCTCGCTACCCCTTCTGTCAATAGGTGAGGTCATCGCACGGTATGAACCCAAAACCAAGCACTTCTCCCATTGCAAGAATCATAGATCTAGTTGACCAGACAAAACCCACAACTCGAAGAGAATTACAAGGATATGAAATCATGCATAAGAGAGATCAAAAGAAACTCAAATAAGATTCATAGATAATCTGATCAGAAATCGACAATTCATCGGATCTGGACAAACACATCGCAAAAGAAGATTACATCGGATAGATCTCCATGAAGATCATGGAGAACTTTGTATTGAAGATCCAAGAGAGAGAAGAAGCCATCTAGCTACTAGCTATGGACCCGTAGGTCTATGGTGAACTACGCACGCATCATCAGAGAGGTCATGGTGTTGATGAAGAAGACCTCCGTGTCCGAATCCCCCCTCCGGCAGGGCACCAAAATGTGCATCAGATGGGATCTTGCGAAGACAGAAGCCTGCGGCGGCGGAAAAGTAGTCTCGATGATCTCTTGATTTTTTTGGGAATTTTAGAGAATTTATAGGCGCAACCCCTAGGTCAGGGGATGCTTAGGGGGCCCACAAGCCTGGGTGGCATGGCCTACCCCGCTGGCCGCGGGGTGGGGGCTTGTGGGGCCCCTGGGCTCCCCTGCCTTGGCTCCCAAGCTCCTCGATCTTCTTCCGTTCCATAAAAAATCTTTTCGGGGATTTTCTTCCGTTTGGACTCCATTTCAAAATATCCTCTGAAAGGGGTCAAAAACATGGAAAAACAGGAACTGGCACTTGGCACTGAGTTAATAAGTTAGTCCCATAAAATATATAAAAGGCATGCAAAACATCCAAAGTTTGACAAGATAATAGCATGAAACCATCAAAAATTATAGATACATTAGAGACGCATCTGTAGGGCATGGCATTTTCTCGATCGCATCAAATTTAGACTTATCAACTTCAATATCTCTTTCAGAAATTTGATGTCCTAAGACAATGCCTTCATTATCCATAGAGTGGCACTTCTCCCAATTCAAGACAAGGTTGGTATCTTTACATCTCTGTAAAACTCGATCAAGGTTGCTGAGGCAATCATCAAAATAAGACCCGTAAACGGAGAAGTCATCCATGAAAACCTCAACAATCTTTTCACAAAAGTCAGAGAATATAGCCATCATACATCTTTGAAAGGTAGCAGGTGCATTACATAAGCCAAAAGGCATACGTCTATAAGCAAAGGTACCGAAAGGGCAGGTAAAAGTGGTTTTCTCCTGAGCATATTGTGCAACAGGTATTTGTTAGAAACCAGAATAACCATCTAGAAAGCAGAAGTGTGTGTGTTTAGACAATCTTTCTAGTGTTTGGTCAATAAAAGGCAAAGGTTAATGATCTTTCCTAGTGTCTTTATTCAATTTTCTAAAATCAATTACCATCCTATAGCCAGTAAAAATTCTCTGTGGGATCAATTCATCTTTATCATGACGGACAACGGTAATACCTTCCTTCTTAGGGACGCAATGCACCGGACTTACCCAATCACTATGAGCAACAAGATAGATAATACCTGCTTCCAGGAGCTTTATTATTTCTTTTCTTAATACCTCTTTCATCTTAGGATTCAATCTCCATTGATGATCGGCAACTGGTTTGGAATCAGGATCAGTTTTAATTTTATGATGGCATAGAGTTGGACTAATGCCTTTAAGATCATCAAGACTATATCCAATAGCAGCACGGTGCTTCCTTAGAATTTTCAATAATTTCTTTTCTT
This sequence comes from Hordeum vulgare subsp. vulgare, assembly GCF_904849725.1. Taxonomy (NCBI): domain Eukaryota; kingdom Viridiplantae; phylum Streptophyta; class Magnoliopsida; order Poales; family Poaceae; genus Hordeum; species Hordeum vulgare. The sequence goes on along the minus strand of NC_058524.1, from coordinate 554,183,198 downwards.
CATGCTCTGAAAGGCTAGCACTAATAATAACAGGATATATCTCTTTTTCATCAAGATAAGCATACTTAAGAGTATCAGGTAACTGTGTAAGCTCAAACACAGGATCACCCTTTGGTGGGGGTGGATCTCCAAGCAATTCAATAGGCAAATTATTCTTAAGGATAGGATGTTGTTGATAGATAACTCTATCTATCTCATTCCTTTCATCCATATGCATATCATTTTCATGCTCAAACAAGTATTGCTCTAAAGGATCAGTAGGATGCACATCAATAGAAGCTAGGGCAATAATTTCATCCTTACTAGACAATTCTTTTGAATGAGGTTGTGTACCAAACTTGGAGAAATTGAATTCATGTGACACACCTTCAAAGCCAACAGTGACAGTTTGCTTCTCACAGTCAATATGAGCATTGAAAGTATTGAGGAAAGGTCTGCCAAATATGATGGGACAAAATCTATCTTGTGTGGTAGCAAGAATGAGAAAATCAGCAGGATACTTAGTTTTACCACACAAGACTTCAACATCTCTAACAATTCCCAAAGGGCAAATATTATCTCTATTGGCAAGCTGAATAGTAACATCAATAGGTTCCATCTCGACAGGTGCAATCTCGTCTTTAATTTCATCATATAAAGATCAAGGTATTGCACTAACACTAGCACCCACGTCACATAAACCATGATAACAATGATCTCCTATCTTAACAGAGATAACATGCATACAATAGGCCTATGTTTGTCTCTAACATGGGGTTTAGCAATTCTAGCAGCATCTTCACAGAAGTGAATATCATGCCCATCAACATTGTCGGACAAGAGATCTTTGATAATAGCAATGCTAGGTTCAACTCTAATTTGCTCAGGGGGTGTAGTTGTTCTAATGTAGCCCTTACGTATCACAGTTGGAATTTTAGCATGATCCTTTATTCTAACAGGGAAGGGTGGTTTTTCAATGTAAGCACGAGGAACAATAGGATCATTGTAAGCAACGATTTTCTCTTCAACTGGATTGGGTTCAACTACATTAACTTCTATGGGAGGATGATATTTAAACCACTTCTCTTTAGGGAGATTGATATGAGCAGCAAATGATTCACATAATGAAGCTACTATCTCAGAGTCAAGTCCATGTTTAACGCTAAAATCACAAAAAGTATTTGTTTCAACGAAGGATTTAACGCAATTGAACTTAAGATTCATACCTGACTCCTTACCTTCATCAAACTCCCAATCTTCAGAGTTGCATTTAATCCTGTCCAATAAATTCCATTTGAAGTCAACATCTCTCTTCATAAAAGAACCGGTACAAGAAGTGTCAAGCATGGCGCGATTATCATGAGAAAGCCGAACATAAAAGTTCTGAATAATTATTTCTCTCGAGAGCTCATGGTTGGGGCATGAATATAACGTTGATTTAAGCCTCTCCCAAGCTTGAGCGATACTTTCTCTATCACGAGGCCAAAAATTATAGATATAATTCTGATCACGATGTACCAAATGCATAGGATAAAACTTTTGATGAAATTCCAATTTCAATTGGTTGTAGTTCCATGATCCAGTATCATCACATAGCCTATACCATGTCAATGCTTTATCCCTCAAAGATAAGGGAAAGACCTTTTTCTTGACCTCATCCTCGGGCAAACCTGCAAGCTTAAATAAACCACAAACTTCATCTACATATATTAGATGCAAGTCGGGATGTGATGTTCCATCTCCTGTAAAAGGATTAGCCAACAGTTTCTCTAGCGTACCCGAATGAATTTCATAACAAATATTTTCAGTAGGTGCAGTAGGTTGAGGAGCAACTCCTTGTGCTGTCATTCGAGGTGAAGATACCACGTACAAGCTCCTCAAAGGATTAGTTTCCATAGTGACAAGTGATAATAAATTTCAGTGACACCAAATTCCACTTACCAAAGGCGCTTTACTCCCTGGCAACAACGCCAGAAAAGAGTCTTGATGACCCACAAGTGTAGGGGATCTATCTAGTCCTTTCGATAAGTAAGAGTGTCGAACCCAACGAGGAGCAAAAGGAACTGACAAGTGGTTTTCAGCAAGGTATTCTCTACACGCACTGAAATTATCGGTAACAGATAGTTGTGTGATAGGATAATTCATAGCGAGTAGCAAGTAACAATAGTAGAAAAGGTGCAGAAAGATGGCCCAATCCCTTTTGTAGCAAGGGACAAGCCTGGACAAACTCTTATATGAGGTGAAGCGCTCCCGAGGACACATGGGAATTTCTGTCAAGCTAGTTTTCATCATGTTCATATGATTCGCGTTCGCTACTTCGATATTTTCATATGTGGGTGGACCGGTGCTTGGGTGTTGTCCTTACTTGCACAAACATCCCACTTATGATTAACCCCTCTCGCAAGCATCCGCAACTACGAAAGTAGAATTAAGACAAGTCTAACCATAGCATTAAACTAGTGGATCCAAATCAGCCCCTTAGGAAGCAACGCATAAACTAGGGTTTAAGCTTCTGTCACTCTAGAAACCCATCATCTACTTATTACTTCCCAATGCCTTCCTCTAGGCCCAAGTAATGGTGAAGTGTTACGTAGTCGACGTTCACATAAAACCACTAGAGGAAAGACAACATACATCGCATCAAAATATCGAACGAATACCAAATTCACATGACTACTTATAGCAAGACTTATCCCATGTCCTCAGCAACAAAAGTGACTACTCACAAAGCATAATTATGTTCATGACCAGAGAGGTATTTAATAACATTAAGGATCTGAACATATGATCTTCCACCGAGTAATCCAACTAGCATCAACTACAAAGAGTAATTAACACTACTAGCAACCTTACAAGTACCAATCGGAGTCGTGAGACGAAGATTGGTTACAAGAGATGAACTAGGGTTTGGAGATGAGATGGTGCTGATGAAGATGTTGATGGAGATGAGTCCCCTCCGATGAGAGGAGTGTTGGTGATGACGATGGCTACGATTTCCACCTCCGGGAGGGAAGTTTCCCCGGCAGGACGTCCTGCCGGAACTCTAGATTGGTTCTGCTCAAGTTCCGCCTCGTGGCGGCGGCGTCTCTTCCCGAAAGCCTCCTACTTATTTTTTCTGGGACGAAACCCTCCTTATAGCAGAAGATGGGAGCCGGAGGGGCAACTGGGGGCCCACAAACCACCCAGGCGCGACCGGGGGGTAGGACGCGCCTGGCAGGCGTGTGGCCTCCTGGTGGCTCCCCTCCGGTACTTCTTCTGCCCAGTATTTTTTATAAAATCCAAAATATTCCTCGTTGATTTTCACGGCTTTTGGAGTTGCGCAGAATAGGTATCTCAAATTTGCTCCTTTTTAGACCAGAATTCCAGCTTCCGGCATTCTCCCTCTTCATGTAAACCTTATAAAATAAGAGAGAAAAGGCATAAGTATTGTACCGTAATGTGTAATAACAGCCCATAAAGCGATAAATATCAACATAAAAGCATGATGCAAAATGGACGTATCACCCGCCCTATTAGGCGGGTCAGGTACACGATGACTCTACATTCTGATCAAGATAAGCCTTGGCCCAGGGTCTGAGATGGGCCAGGAGAACTTCGACGAAGGGATGCCAGGGCCCATGAGCTAGATGGCGGCTCAAGATTAATGGAGAAGATAAGTCACCAAGGAGCTTTCCTAGCTTGCAAGACACGGCGACTTAGAGATATGGAAAGCCATGATTTGTAATGTGGCCAGGACTTTGTAAACCCTAGGGCATCGACCTATATATAAAGGCGATACTCTAGGGCTGATAGGTTAAGTTAGAATCCATCGAGAGCTAGGTCAGGCAAGTTACACCCTCCTTGTAATCGAATCCACCATTAATATACACTAAGCAGGACGTAGGCTTTTACCTCCACTGGAGGGGCCGAACCTGGGTAATCCTGAGTCTCGCTTCCGCTCACCCCCTTGGAGTCGCCACCAAGGAGCGATGGCTCCATCACTAAGTCCTTTCACAAGGACATCTTCCGTAACAAAACCACGACAGTTGGCGCCCACGGTGGTGCCTGCGCACGGTGGAGTTGAGTTCTCAAAGGGAGCCCTTCCAGGGTTTGGAAGCTACGCGGTCGGCATCATGACAAAGAGCCGCCGCATGAAGTACTACATCGACAACTCTCAGTGGGGGCCTGAGGCCGATTCAATTGAATCTGGATACAGGGTCCCCTTCGGCATGATTCACGTCTTCATTGGCAAGATTGGGGCTCCCGTACCTGAGTCGGACAGCTTCACCAACATCGTCGAGCCGGCCCAGTGCGCCCATCCTGCCAAGAATCCGATCAGGAAACACCATGCTTTTGTTGGTTTAACGCAAGGAACCAACCTACCGGACGAGCCGGTTATCCAGGAAATCACCCCTGTCAACTCGGACGACGAGTCATCCATGGACGACATAGATTCAATCTATCCTCTCCATGAAGGATAGCTCGGGGGTTACCCGATGCAGCAATCTCCGAGGATGTTGAAGGACCCCACCGTCAAGTCACCATCTACATGGCGGGAGCGGCTGCCCCTCAGCCAAATGCGGCTTGTAATAATGAAGCCAGTGGATCAGGGAAGACTCCGGCTTAAGCTATGGAGGATTTGGTAGCAGAGGTGGCCAAACTCATGGTGATCACTGTGACGGCGGAGAATCAGGAAGAGGTCAACGCCGAGTTAGCAAAACTAAGGGAAGAGATGGACAAAATCGAGAGCGACATACAAGTTGAAGCCGCCAGGATGGCAACACAACGAGCCCAGATCACTGCGGAGGCAGAGCGACTGAATGCTGAGGGATGGCGGCTTGAACGGCAACAGCGGGCTTCTAATGCGATTCACCAAAGAAGGCATCACAACCGTCTGCCGGACGATCTGAACCCAACTCGACTCTTTTACATCCCACATACCCCTGGGATGGAGCCCAACCGGCCATGGCACGTCGCCCCGCATGTTGATCCAGCTCACCCACTGCCCAACCCACAGGCACCTCAGCCGACGGCGGCTCATGTGCCGTGTTTCCAGACGCCGCGGGGTCACTTCTCAAACCCCGTTGACAATGTGTTAGTAGAAACCCGCAACCTTGAATCTCTCCCATTCACGGAAACTCTCCGACTGAGGTAGACGCAAGGAACGCCATCAAGATGTTGAAAAAAGCGGTAGTCCAACAGGCACAGTACTCGTATAGCCGCGAGCGGCTACACTCCACGCCCCAGGAAAGTCACACCAGGAGTCGTCATGATGACCCGCCCGCGGTGTCCACCAGCGAACGCCGACGGCTACCACAGATCAACCCACCCGGAATACCCGACACGCGAGTTCAAGAACTCGTGGATGCAGCACGAGCCGCCCGCCTGATGGAGAGGGCGGCCGCGACAGGTCAAGGTTATCCGTCTTATGTGTTGCCTCCCCCCGCGCAGACCGAGTCAGGTGGAAGGAACATTGGGATACCTTGTCTGTCACACGCCCTCCGCAATGAGCGTATGCCGAAATATTTCAAAGGCCCACGTAAAGTTCCCAATTGCATGCCGAATCTAGATCCAGGGGCATGGATTTAAAGCTACGAGCTTGCAATGGACATGCTCGATGTGAATAAGGCGGTGTGCACCAAGTATTTCACAACGATGCTTGAAGGGACAGGGCGCGCATGGCTGAAGAACTTTCCGCCCAGCTCCATCAACACCTGGGCCGAGTTGAAGGAACGTTTTGTTAAAAATTTCAGAGGGACTTCCAAGCGCCCGATGACTATCGTCGACTTACAACACTGTGTCCAGCGCCCAGATGAGTCGGCCCACCACTGGACGAGGCGAGTTGCAGAGGTGATCCATTCATTGGACGGCATTTCGGCGGCTCAGGCCGTGCTGATCTTGGAGAAAAACTGTCACTACGAGCCTTTGGTGTTGAAGCTTGGGCGGCTCAAGCGTAAGGTGCAAGGCATGGTGGAATTGATGGACACTCTGACTAGGTATGACGAATCAGATGATACTGAAGATCCTGGGGAGGATGACAACAAAATTAGCACCGCCAGGAGGGGCGAGTCATCCAAAGGCCACCCTCAGTTCTAGGGGCGAGGCAACTACAACCCCGCAGGACAAGGGAAGAAGAGGAAGCAGGAAGGCGCCACCAATTTTGTTGCCAATACTAACACTGGGAATGGGAACCAGCGTCAGAAGAAAAGGGGCTTCAGCGGGAAAAAGCCACACAACTATCATGAGATGCTCAAGGGCCCGTGCCCACAGCATGCTACCGCAGAAGGTCCATCTACCCATTCTTGGGAAGATTGTTATATGATGCAGGAGTTTCGTGCCGAAGCACTAAAACACGGGCAAGGAGACAACCATGGTGGACACCCGGATCAATTTGGTGCGGGTGGCTCACAGAGAAACCCGTTCAGAAGTTTTCCTAACCCGGGCCCGCATGGCGGGTCATAGTCTAATGCTTGGCAGTATCAGGTCTAGAACAGCCAACAATATAATGCGTAGGGTGTTTTTCAGTAGCAGCCTCCGCAAGGTGGCTCCCAGCACCAGAATGACAACGGCGGCTTTCAGAACAATCCTAAGCAGTTAAACGGCGGGCAGTATCATGTGTTTACCACCAGTACTTGCAAAAGGGACCAAAAAGTGAGGCACATAACCTTCAGCATTATTGAGTCGGCACTCCCCAGGTACCTCAACTGGTCTAAGCAACCCATTGTTTGGAGTAGGGAGGATCACCCGCCACGGGTTGATAAGCATCACGACTTAGCTTTGGTCATGGCGCCCTAGGTAGGGGGTTATACCCTCTCCAAGGTCATCATGGACGGAGGCAGCAACATCAACATCTTATACTTTGATACTTTTCGATGGATGAATTTCTCAGAAGGCGATTTGATGCCAACCTCCATGGTCTTCCACGACATTGTCCCAGGTAAGTCGGCATACCATGTTGGACGGATCAAGCTTAATGTGGCCTTTGGCAGAGAGTCTGACTACAGGAGCGAGACATGCATGTTTGAGGTGGTCAATATCAAGAGTCCTTACCACGCGCTTTTCGGTCGGCCGGCTTACGCCCGTTTCATGGCCCGCCCATGTTATGTCTACCTTAAGCTCAAGATGTCGGGCCTAAAGGAACTATCACGATCAATGGAGACCGGAACATAGCTCAAGAATGTGAAGAGGGAGACGCAGCTTATGCTGAGTCAGCCTGCACAACTGAGGAACTCTAGTTTCATCAGGCTAATGTTGGTCCGGCGGATATGACACTGCTCAAGAATCCCATAATCGATTCAGATCCGCCCGTCAGGTTCAAGGCGACAGATGACACAAAGTTGGTGGATTTCATGCACGGCGACTCCTCCAAGCAATTCACCATTGGGACGGGTTTGGATCCCAAATAGGAAAGCGCGCTCATCGAATTCATCCATGAGAATCAGGACATCTTCGCATGGAAACCTTCTGACATGCCGGGTGTACCGAGAGAATTCACTGAGCACCACCTTAACATTGATCCTAAGATGAAGCTGGTTCGGTAGTATCTACGCCGGTTTAACAAAGAAATGCGTAAAGAAATTGGGGAGGAAGTCGCCTGGCTGTTGGCCGCTGGATTCATTGTCGAGATTTTTCATCCTGAGTAGTTGGCCAATCCGGTTCTAGTACTCAAGAAGAATGGTACCTTCCGCATGTGCATTGACTACACCGACCTCAACAGGGCTTGCCCAACAGATCCTTTTGCACTCCCTCGTATTGATCAAATCATTGACTCTACAACGGGTTGCGAGCGACTGTGTTTCCTGGATGCTTACTCAGGATATCATTAGATCAAAGTGGCTTTGGAGGATCAGGAGAAACCATAGTTCATAACTCCATTTGGAGCTTTTTGCTATGTGTCTATGCCAGTCGGGCTCAAGAGCGCAAGGGCGACTTATCAACACTGCATCCAGAATTGCTTGCACAATCAAATTGGGGGCAATGTTCATACCTATGTTGATGAGATAGTGGTGAAATCCCAGAAGAAAGAGTCACTCTTGGATGACCTTAAGGAGACCTTTGACCATTTGCGCGTGTATTAGATGAGGCTTAACCCAACCAAGTGTGTTTTTGGCGTTCCTGCAGGAAAGTTATTGGGCTTCTTGGTGTCAGAACGAGGCATCGAGGCTAACCCGGACAAAATCAAAGCGATTAATTCACTTGGCAAGCCGGCCAATATCAACCAAGTTCAGCGCATGGTGGGTCATATTGCAGCTCTAGGCCGTTTCATAAGCCGCCTTGGGGAGAAGGCCATCCTTGTTTATCAGCTGCTCAAGAAAATTGATTGTTTTGTCTGGATGGATGAAGCCAATGAAGCTTTCGAGGCCTTGAAGAAACAACTGGCTGAGCCGCCTCTCTTAGCTGCTCCAACTGACAAAGAGCCTATGCTCCTGTACATTGCTGCCACCTCTAAAACAGTAAGCATAGCACTGGTCGTCGAGCACAGGGAAGAAGGGAAGGAATACCCGGTTCAAAGGCCGGTCTACTTTGTCAGCGAAGTCCTGACCCTCTCCAAACAGCGTTATCTGCACTGGCAGAAGTTAGTTTTTGGGATCTTCATGGTGAGTCGGAAATTAAAGAATTATTTTCAGGAGCATCCAATCACGGTAGTCAGTTCCGTGCCGCTCGGCGATATTATACAAAATGGTGAAGCAACTGGGCGGATTGCTAAGTGGTCCATTGAGCTTGGTCCCCATCATGTGAAATATACCCCTCGCACGGCTATTAAGTCTCAAGCCTTAGTGGATTTCATCAATGATTGGACCGAGTTGCAAATTCCAGAAGACAGACCTGTCCACACATATTGGACTATCCATTTTGACGGTTCTAGGCAGCTGGAGGGCTCGGGGGATGGCGTGGTATTAACCTCACCTCACGGTGACAAGTTTTGCTATGTCCTATGCCTCATGTTCCCGTGTACCAACAATGTGGCTGAATATGAGGCTTTGCTCCATGGGCTTAGAATCGCCAAAGAGATTAATCTCAGTCGAGTCAGATGCTTGGGCGACTCAGATCTGGTGGCACAGCAAGTCTCTGGCACATGGGATTCTAAAGACCCTCTGATGGCGGCTTATAGGCGTGCTTTGTTATACGTGGTGGGTCACTTTCATGGTTATCGGGTTGATCATATTGACCGTCGACTCAACGAGGCAGCTGATGCTCTTTCACGATTCGGATCATAGCGTAAGCCGGTTCCCCTAACGTCTTTTTGGATGTGCTGAATAACCCTTCAGTGAAATTGCCTTCGGAGGAGGATTTAGTTATTCCTGACCCTGAATCTCAACTTGTGGCGGCTCTCCGTGCTACCCCGGATTGGGCGGTCCCTTACATGGCATATCTTACGCGAGGCGAGTTATGTACTGATGAGTTTCTGGCCCACCAAATTATCTGACGGTGTAAATGCATGATTATACATAAAGGCGAGTAGCACAAGCGAAGCACTTCTGGAATATTTCAAAGGTGTGTCTCATCTGAAGAACTGTGTGCGATTCTTAACGAGATACACGCAGGTGATTGTGGTCATCACGCCGGGTCACGCTCTTTGGTATCCAAAGCCTTTAGGCATGGATTTTACTGGTTGATAGCCCATGCAGATGCTGAGGACATAATACGAAGATGTGATGGATGCCAAAAATTTGGGCGTCAGATGCATGTGCCGGCTCAGGAATTGCGGATGATCCCAATTACATGGCCTTTTGCGGTATGGGGACTGGATATGGTTGGCCCCTTCAAGATGTCATCTAATAAAAAGACTCACCTATTGGTGGCGGTTGACAAGTTTGCCAAGTGGGTTGAAGCAGAGCCGGTCAGAAGTTGCGATGCAGACACGGCCGTCAAGTTCCTCAAGAAGTTGATTTTCTGCTTCGGGTATCCTCATAGTATTATTACTGATAATGGTACTAATCTATCAAAAGGCGCCATGCAAGAATTTTGCGAGAAGGAGCACATCCGGCTTGATGTCTCTGCAGTTGCACACCCCCAATCTAACGGACAGGCGGAGAGGGCGAATCAAGAAATATTGCAGGGGATCAAGCCCCTGCTTATGGTGCCTCTGGAACGTACTCCGGGATTTTGGGTTGAAGAGATGCCTTTGGTTTTATGGAGCATCAGGACCACCCCTAATCGGTCTACTGGTTACACGCCCTTTTTCTTGGTCTATGAAGGTGAGGCGGTGTTACCAAGTGACATCAGGCACGACTCGCCACGAGTCGTCGCTTATGTAGAGCAAGGCAACGAGCTGGCGCATCAAGATTTGTTGGACGCCTTGGAGGAGGAATGCGACTCGGTAGCATAACGATCGGCGATTGATCAACAAGTCTTGCGACGCTATCATAGCCGCCGATTCAAAAGCCGAGTCTTTCAGGAGGGCGACTTAGTGCTCCGATTGATTCAGGATCACACTGGTATGCATAAGTTATCCCCTCCATGGGAAGGACCTTTTATCGTGAGCAAGAAGCTTCACAATGGTTCCTACTACCTGGTGGATCTTCGCCCAGATAGGCCAACAACAGAGGTTGAGACAACCCGGTCGTGGAACATTGCCGACTTACGGCCTTACTATACTTAGAGCCACTGGCTCCTTATTTGTGTACAGAATTCAGTCATTGTAACCTCTTTGCACATATATATAAAACAATAAAGCCGGCGCACACGAACTTCGGGGTCTCTACCATTTTAGCTTCTTGAGAGCATGAGTCTTTATTGTTTCATAAGTCGTCCAAGCATGGACGCTATCAGCATCAAAGAGCTTAAGTCGCCATGATGCGCTTATTTCAAAACTGGATGCTGGTACGCCAGAGAGGACCAAAGTTGGCACGTTGCACTTTTCAAACATAGGGACTCTATATGGTTTTGAGAATTAAGTCAGCTTACTTGGGAACTACTAGTTCCCAAGTCGTTTTGCAGTAAGAGCGTAAACGCTTCTGTAAACCTATGTCTGGTTTTTCCCTAATCATAGGTCACTTGGGGGCTTCTGCTCATTGAGTTCAGCCTGAATACCCTCTTGGCTAGCGAAAAATTAACGCATTACAATGGTTATACTGGACAGTGTGTTTGGCGACTCGCCCTATTGTCCCATGTACTATTGGCAAGTCAATCCACTTTTTGGACCCCTGAACTTGCCTAGGTTAAAACATGAAGGGTGCTAGCGGGAGCCAGCACATGGAAAATAGACAAACCATGGGTTCACTAAACCTGCTTCACTGAAGCTTGACTCACGCCTAATCAGCCGGTCTAAAAAACTCAGGCTATTTTGAAAACCTTCCTAGGGTAGCACTAGAGTCTTGCAAACTCGTCCTACCCTGTGGTGACTCAGTGAGCCGACAAACTTTATGACTACAAAATATCTTTGTAGCATAGCCAAAGAGTTCCATAAAACCTCCATTATAAACCGCCGCGACTCATTGAGCCGGCTTATTTTTTTCTCTGATAAACACGGAAAGAGGTTTTCTGTCAGACTGGCAGAAGCACTTGGCAAGGCGATTCACATTAATAAAAGGGTGAGACTTTAACGCCATCACAAGGTACAGTTATAATATTGTTTTCAAAATTCTAGACTATTACATGTCTCAAAAGGTCATATCAGGAGACATAACCCGGCCGTGGAGGATCAAACTAAATTCCGCAGGTGATCTTCATGTCATTCTTGACTCAAGCCGACTCCGAGTTATCCTGGCTCGAGCTTTCGCCATCTTGGATCTGTAAGTCGCCCAATTTCCAATTTCAATTGGTCAAGGTATGGAACTCATCCTCGTCAGTCAAGATGGTGGACAGATCGACATCAGAGTCAAAAGGATGCTTACGGCGCTGCGGAGTTAGGACGATGATTTCATATGAAGGAGGAGTAGCCCGTTTGCTGTGCTCATCATAAGCCGCTTGATATTTGCCTAAACCCGGGCCTGCTGCTAGTTGAGTCGCCGCGAAGCGAGATTCTTTTACATAGCGGTGGTAATCCTCTTCGGTGAACTCTGACCCATTGTCTTTCAGCTCTAGAAATCGCCTCGTTATTTCTTCTGGCTTAAGCTCTGGAGCATAGGCAAAGCACCAGCTTAAGGCTGTTAGCACTCCTTTGCGGGCGGCTGACCTCTTCAGCTCCTCTATCTGGGTGGTAGCGTAGACAAACAGCCCAGCATATGCTTGATTGATGTTATGGGCTCTTTGTTGCCCATGACGGCCTTCATAGTCATCACACCACCAGTATACAGCTGCTCCCTCAAAGTATAGATAGCCTTCACCTTCAAAATACAATCATTGTGAAGAGTGGCAGCTCGAGGACCTGCAGGAAAGAAGCACGATCATAAGTCGCCGCAAGGTCGTACAATACGCTTTCATAATGGCGTAATTGATACTTACCGAACACAGCCTCGGCCATCTTTGAGATGTCATGTTCCAATCCGGACAGCTCTTGCACAATGGCTTTCAGTTTTTCTTCGGCTTGTTCCGCCCTTTTCAGAACGGCAGCTTGCTCAGCGTAGGCTTTGTCTTCAAATTTTGTGTGATCTGCCTTCATTTTTTCCATGTTAGCTAGGGCAAGGAGAAGCCTCTCTTCAAACTTAGCTCGAGCATCCTGTTGTTCAGTCAGGCTTTGTTTCAAGCCGGCCACAGTTGAGTCGGCCCGAGTCAATAATTCGTGCAAAAAACATAGGGAAAGCAAGTTTTAGGACCATTGCAAGCAACATCCCTGACACTTGGGGGCTAATGTACAATTCATTTTTTCTAAGGTAATACCTTCAAGCAAGACCCGGCTCATCTTTAAAAAGATGACCCGGCCCTTGGGGGCTACAGGTTGAAGCTTTTCTTCAAATTATAAGCTAAATACACGGCTCATCTTTAACAAGATGACCCGGCCCTTGGGGGCTACAGGTTGAAGCTTTTCGTCAAAATATAAGTTAAAGACCAGACTCATCTTTAAAAAGATGACCCGGCCCTTGGGGGCTACGGGTTGAATCTCTTGTTCAAGTACAAACTAAAGACCCGGCTCATCTTTAAAAATATAACCCGGCCCTTGGGGGCTACAGGTTGAAGCTCTTGTTCAAGTACAAACTAAAGACCCGGCTCATCTTTGAAAAGATGACCCGGGCCTTGGGGGCTACAGGTTGAAAGATTACACAAAGCATGATTCGTCATGGATGACTCGCCCTTTGGAGGGCTAATTGGAGGACATGTCAAAGAAGGTTAAAAGGTATCAGACCTCATGTTTTATTCACATCATGTTAGCCAAGCTCTTTTCCATTTCCTGGCTCGTCTCTAGGCGACTTACAAAACCAGAGTACAGTTCTTCAAACTCCAATGTCTCATAATTGGGAACCTTCAGTTTGGTGATATATTTTTCTGCAAAGACTTGGGCATCTGTGGGTGCGTTCTTGGTTAAAACCGCACTCGCGAGCTTAGAATAGCCGGTACCAGTGACGACGACTGAATCTGGGTCAGGTATCGTGTCTTGAGCCGCCTTATGAGAACTGGGCGGGTTGATGTCTGCAGTTAACTCCTTTTGAGGGATTGGAAGATCATCCCGAATGTCAGGGAAATCATCAAACGAATCAGTGTGAGTCTCAGCTGGCTCTTCTTGAACCTCTGGGATGGAGCTACTCATGCCAAACATTTCAGCTGCTTTGGGAACAGAAGATGAATCACCAGTTTTCCTCTTTTTTGCTTGTCACGCCCAAGATGCGACCCTATCCTCAATTTGGCACGAGGGCCTCGTCAGGGATAGAAGCGCATTTCGTCGTGTCGCAAGAATGGATATCGTTACAAGTACATGTACTGAAAAGGAGAGATATATAAATAGAGTTGGCTTACACTCACCACAAGCTACATCAGAGTCACATCAGTACATTACATATTCATCAAGAGTAAGAGCAGGGTCCGACTACGGACGAAAACAAACGGCAAAAGAAGAACGACGTCCATCCTTGCTATCCCAGGCTGCCGGCCTGGAACCCATCCTAGATCGATGAAGAAGAAGAAGAAGAAGCAACTCCAAATGAACAATCAACGTGCTCGCATCAAGTAACCTTTACCTGTACCTGCAACTGGTGTTGTAGTAATCTGTGAGCCACAGGGGACTCAGCAATCTCATTTCCAAAGGTATCAAGACTAGCAAAGCTTTATGGGTGAGGTATGGTTAAGTGGTGAGGTTGCAGCAGCGGCTGAGCATATATTTGGTGGCTAACTTACGAGTACAAGAAGTAAGAGGGGGAAGATCTACGCATAACGGACGTGTCTACTGAAGATCATAAGAATGATCCTGAACACCTACCTACGTCAGACATAACCCCACCGTGTCCTTGATCGGAGAAGGAACTCACGAAAGAGACAGTCACGGTTACGCACACAGTTGGCAAGTTTTAATTAAGTTATCTTCAAGTTATCTAGATCCAGTGTTAAACAAAGTTTCCACGTTGCCACATAACCGCGGGCACGGCTTTCCGAAAGATATAACCCTTTAGGGGTGCTCCAACTAGTCCATCACAAATTACCACAAGCCGCATAGAAATCCTCAATCACGAAGCTCGCGATCTCGTCGGATTCCCTAGTGGAAAACCTCAACTCTGAGATTACCCAAAGCATCACCGGAATCCTGATGCACAAGATATCTCGTCAAAGGTAAAACTAATCCAGCAAGGCCGCCCGACGTGTCGACGATCCCGATAGGAGTCGCGTACCTCGTTCTCAGCACACGACGGATGAGCGATGGTTACCACGCCAAACGCCGAGTTGCCCCGGGTAGCGTTAATAAGCTGCTGTGTTTTGGACCAACACTCATGAGGAGCACTGGCCCGGGGGTTGATTAAAATAGTCCGCGGGTGCCGGCGGGTCCCTATGCAATTTTATTAGGTGATTAGGCAAATGTAGTACCAATGTTGGGCCTTGCCAGACCAGCTTTAATCTAAAACGAATTATCAAGGGGGTCCCCATAACAACCCCGATCGTGTTAGGAGCGCTCGATTATGGAACATAACACCGGTAGCCGGTAACTAAAGGGGGCAAAGGTGGAACAAAACACCAGGCTAGAAAGGCCGAGCCTTCCACCTTTTACCAAGTATATAGGTGCATTAAATTAGATAGCATTTAATATGGTGATATATCAAGGAACCCATGCTTTCACATGGAAGCATCTGCACCTGCAACTAGCAACGCTATCAACAGGGTTAAGCAAGCAGTAACATAGCCAATCAGTGGTTTGCTAGGTTGAACAGGTTGAAGGTTTCATGGCATTGTAGAGAGGCTGAATTTAACAGGTGGTAGGCAACGAGACGGAAACGATAGAAGTGGTAAACTAGCATGGCAATGATAGTAATGGTATCTGGGGAAATGATCATCTTGCCTGAGATCCCGCTTGGAAGAAGAACAACTCCGTAAAGCAGACGAACCGACGTAGTCGAACGGGTCCTCACAATCCGACACGCTTGCGGAACTCTATCGAGACGGGGAAACCGGAAACAAGTATCAACACACGATATTCACCACACGATGTACAACACATATGATGCATGAGCTACTGAATACATGCAAGTCACGGCATGACAAATCACACAATCAACACTACACATTAAGTGAAGTTCAATATGCACGAGTTGCATATTGACGAAACTCCACGTTAATTATTTAGTTCACTCCCGGTTATTTACACGGTAATATTAATGTTGTTAAACATGCAAGAGGTGAAGCGGAAATTAAACTACCTATCTAGGCAATTTAAATGAGGTCGGAAATGGCATATAGCATCTCCGAGACGACCTCACATGTTAATTAACGAATCTGTCCAGATCTGAACTAATGCATTTAATTGGTTGTTAAACAGCAAAACAAATAAGTTCACGTGATTCTACGCGTCAAGGCAAGCAATCTACACATAAAGAACATCTCCAACGGAGCTACGGATCAAAAGTTACAAGCATCACAAGATATGATGGCATGAATGCAAAATGTGTGCTACGGAGGCTACGAGCACTTCAAAACATACCACCAGCAAGATAAAATGAAACTACACGAGATCCTAAGCTAGTTTCATGTAGGGCACGATCAAAACGGAGCTACGGTTCGAAAACTACGAGCAAAACAAGAAGTCACTACAATCTGCCAAAAATAGCCACATAGCACATTCAACGCCTCACAACCTCGGCTACACAACTCCGATATGCACAAGCAAGGCATGGCACAGAAGAGGGCAAGCAGCACTACTACGAACAACTAATAACAACTAGCACGGCAGCAAGGAGCACTAGGAAAAGAAGACACTAAAAGGGCATCTCACACGCTATTTCAGACTTAGTGAAAATTACACCTCGCGAAAGTGCAGTTTTCAGCATGAAGCTTTGTTGACAGCAGAAAAACCTATATCTACAGGACTCCAAATGGCATGAAACTTAACATCATGCTAGAGAAACATAAGGGGTACAACTAACTCCATTGGACCAACCTCAAAAGAGCTACAGGTCTCCAGATACAAGCAAGACAAGACAACAAGAAAATAATAACAGATTCCAGACTTAGAAATATTTCAGCTCCTCTGAAACAGCACTATTCAAGCAAATTGAGGGCAGGCAAACAACACCTAAACATGCATTTCTATTGCAACTAAAAAAAACTAGAGGCTAAACAAAACATCCAAGATCAACTCCCTAGTTGACAACTAATTCAAACGAGGCACGAAATAAATTCTACGAATTAAACAATAGGGCAACACGACAAAATATCTCGTGAACTAACTTCCTCAAAAACTAAAACTAAATTGCACAGAAAAATCCATCGGATTTTTCTACCCCGAAAACATATAAAATAAGCGGGGTTTGCATCACAAAATAAAGCCACACAATAATGCGAGATAATACCTCTAAACGGGAAAACAAATTACCGGCAAAACCCTACACGGAAAAAAATACGAGTGACCGCTCTAAAATACGTAGAAATATGGTCCCTAAAACATGGACATTAAATCTATGGCATACGGGCAATCCGGATACACACGAAAATTAACTAC
Source organism: Hordeum vulgare subsp. vulgare (assembly GCF_904849725.1). NCBI lineage: Eukaryota > Viridiplantae > Streptophyta > Magnoliopsida > Poales > Poaceae > Hordeum > Hordeum vulgare. The sequence continues at coordinate 554,166,223 of NC_058524.1, read as the reverse complement.
GGAATGGATCCTAGTTAAACAGCACGTAAAACGAGGCATTAGGCACTCTAAACAGCACTAAACAAATATGCATGTTGGATAATCGTGTTCTACTCGCGAAGCTACCCCAAAACGGTATAAAAATCACCTCGGTCCGACTAACGGAACAAAAGATACATGCGTTTGAAGTTTACGTATATCTCTGGAATTAATTACAATTCCAAAATGCCTAATAAGCTATTGGGCCGAACAGGGGGCGCGGCTTAGTTACCTGTCGCCTAGGCGAGGAGTAGGAGCTGCTCATCTCGGTTGGGCCGACCTGGGAGGGGCGGTGACAGGCCGAGGCGGCCAACTGGGCCTGGCCGGTGGCTCGGCTCGCTCGGCCAAGGCGCTTGGAGGTGGGCCGGGGCGAGCGGTGCCAGCTGGGCCGGCTCGGCAGGAGGCCCACGCGCGGGGTCAACAGCGCGGCGGCTCCTCCCGTCGCCCGCTGGAGCGAGGCCATGGCGGCGGCGTCCTCCAGGGCAGCGGGGCCGACGGGAACTGGCGAGGCCGAGGGGCGGCGCTGGCCGGAGATGCTTCCCTGGACCGGATCTGGCCGGATCCGGCCGGCGGTCCTCTGGGGCGACGGCGCTGGCTGCAAGGAGGTTGGCGCGGCGGCTGCTGCAGGCAGCGGACGGGGACGGCAGCGGCGGTGCTGGCCGGCGGGGAGGCCGGCAAGGCAAGGGCCGACCTGGGCGGCGGGATCTCGCCGGACGGCGACTGCCGGCTGGCAGGGGCGGCGCGGCGCGAGGAAGGTGGCGCTCGGGGAGCCCGGGCCGGCGCGGGTACGGGAACCATACGGGCGGCGGCGGCGGCTCGGGCTCGGGCAGGCCTGCGATGGGCTTCGCGGGCCCGGCGGCGCTGGCAGAGGAGAGAGAGTGGAGCGGCGCGGCTAGGGTTAGGTTTAGGGCGCGGATAACGAGGCAGGGAGGAGGGGCTGTCTAATTAATGGCATGGGGGGGTATTTATAGACAAATGGGGGCTCGATTAACCGGAATCGCGATCCAGATCCAACCGCGGGGTCGGATTCGGACGATTCCGAACGCGGGAACGGTTAGGCGGTCGTGTAGAGGCGTTTACCGGAGACGAGAGGGAGAGCGGGCGGCGCGGCACGAGTTTAAAAACACCGACAGACGTCTGACGGTAAACCGAATACGGTGCCGCTACGGGCGACCGTTCGGGTACCAGACGGTCTCCGATCGCGACGAAATTCGACGGCCGGCCTCGCTATAACTAATCACGCCCGCACGTCAAATCTCAACCCGATCAGAGAAAGTTTTAAACGCACTTTTAAAACAGGGTTTCGACGGTGCCGCGGGCGCGTGCGTGTGCGGTCGGACTCAGAACGGACGACGACGAGAACCGGCAACTACTAACGAATGCAAGTTTTGAAAACTGGCGGCAACGGAGATGCCGATGCAATGCTGATGATGCGCATGATGCGATGATGACACGACAATTAAAATAAGCCACACGACGAAAACGGAAAGAGAGGGGAAGCTTCTAGAACGTCGGCATCGGGCTGTCACATTGCTTAAGCCCCGAGGAACGACGGTACCAATATTAAAACAGAAACATTGACACCCGAAAGAACATGTTAACGAAGAAACTTACCCCTGAAGACGGATCAATGGGGGAAGAGTTGAGGCAGCTGAGTCGCCAGATGAAGGAGGTGAAACCTGTTGGGTGAAGGATTCAAAGATTGGGTAAATCACGAGAATAGCTTGCACAGAAAGAAAAAGATGTTTATAGCAATGTACCTTGTTCTGTCGTTTGCGGCCAGTTGTTTTCTCGGGCAAGCCGGACAATAGGTCCCCAGAGTGGCTTCGAGTATGACGCTTGGGCGTAAAACTCGCCTTCTTCAAAAGGAAATTGGGATCCAGATAAGCATCCGGGTGAGACAGGGGAACTTTCCTACAGATTCGCCTGGCCGACTTGGGATGAGAAGAGTTTGAGTCGGAAGAAATGGAAATTACCTCGACATCTTCATCTTGGGTCTCAAAGTCATCATCCTATAAACATAGGTAACAGAGCATGAGTACAAGTGAGATTAAAGCAATAAAGACAAGGGAGTATTTACCTTTGATTGTTCTTCAGCGGCCCGCGAGTCGCCAACGACGGATGAATCCTTTGTAGTGGCCTTGCCTTTGTTTTTCTTCTTCTTCGGGGCGGGTTTGGTCATTTTCTTGACGACTGTCTTGGGCCTTCAGGTCCAAAAGGCCGAATTCCTATGATTGACATGGGTAAAGCTCAGACCAGAAACAAGCACGAGTATATTAAAAAGCTAGAAGGGCGACGTGGAATGTTTTACCTCTCGAGCCGGGTTAGAAACGTAGAAAGGTTTAAGCCCGATTTTGGAGTAGTTCTCAACAGGCTCGCCACTTAGCTTCTTCACAATTTTGACAATGTCTTCTTCTTCAAGCCTCACGTTATAAAAGCATTGGGGTGATTTAATTCGCCATTGAATTCACGCATAAAGCCATTCCGGCGGCTCAAAGGCATGACTCTTCACTCCAACCAGCAGCGGGTCAGATTGATCCTAGTAAGACCATTGGCAGTAAGAGCCCTGATCTTTGCGAAGATAGGGACAAATGTAGCTTCTTCTTCTTCGGTTAGCTTTTCAGTCAACTTGAAATCCATGGGCAGACGTTCCTCCCTAAAGCCTGGTAAGGGGTTCTCGTTGGGTGGAGAAGTGTCACGGAAGTAGAACCAAGTCTTTGCCCAACCCTTGGGATGACTGGGCAATGTAACAGCCGGGAACCCGCATTCTCGCCGTCGCTGGATGTTAACTCCCCCAATTTCTAGGCAGGGCCCATTGGCAAACTCAGTTTAGCGGTTCAGATAAAAGAACTTCCTGAACAAAAGTACAGTGGGCTCTATTTCCAGGTAAGCCTCGCAGAACACTTGGAACTGACAAAGGTTGCTGATGGAGTTTGGCCCTAAGTCTTGGGGATGGAGGTTGAAGAAATGCAAGGCATCCCTGAAGAACGTTGAGCCGGGCGGCGTGAAGCCTCGCTCGAGGTGATCAGCAAAAACGACTACTTCCCCTTCGAAGGGTTGTGGAATTTGCTCTCCAAAGGCGGTTCGCCAGCCGATTGCTTCTTTGGTCACAAGATTGCCCACTTTTACAAAATTTGCAAGATAGGCATCATTGACTTCTGTTGGCAACTAGTTGCATTTGGAGATGGAACCCATGATTACAAGCATAAAAAGAGGGGGACGGAGATCTACATAAGAAGGATTGGCGGGTCGTCAGGACCTACGGAATGGTAACTCGCCGGCCAAATAGTTGAGAGCATGTCTAAGAGGGAGTTATGACTCGCACAACATTTGAGGGCGGGTTGTGACTCTAAAAATTTCCTTAGGATATTCCTAATCGACGACAAACATGTTTACAATGCCAAGAGATAATTCACAGATCTACGGGTAATTCTATTGAGGGAAGTAAAGCTTGCCGAAATTCAAGCGCTAAGAACACGAGAACATTGTGGAAGCAGTGTGGTGGTCCTGTACAACGATGGGGGAAAATAGATTTGCAGTACCAATACAGCAGTTTATTACTAAAAGGAAGGATCTAAAAATCGTACCAATACGGGTTAATGGCGTGATGAGCTGACACTAATGGACTTTTCGTGTTACCTTAAGGACTATGGAGGTTCGAGATCTAGGTCTAATGGAGACGAGGAAGTTACTTGCAGAGGGAAGATGACGACGGAAGAAGGCCGCGGAGGTTTGCGCCGAAGATCCCACCCTTGATCATCCCGAGAAGCGAGTGGTCCGAAGCAGAGGTTTGTCGATGGCGCGGTGTTCATGATGCGAGCTCAAGGAAGAAGACACAGTGGGAGATATGGAATAGAGGTAGGTGGGGATGCCCCCTCCCCCTGCGGCTATTTAAATACCTAGGGCAGAATCGAAATGGAAGGCGCAGGAATCAAGGAGGCGCATTGAAAACCAAAAATGATGGCGCCTAGATTTTCGGGATGACAGGATAAGACAAAAGATCCGTTGGAAGTGATGTCATCAAGATCCCAGGAATAGTGGAGAAGATGACATCACCAATAAAAGACCTGGCGACTCAAGCAATTCAAAAGGGTTGGCGGCTTATCACTTATTGAAGAAAGGTCAGAGATCGTTTATGAGTCGTCGAAGACAAGCGTGGAGGTTTATTGGCGTGAACAAATTCAAGTCAATCTGGGGCCTAATGTTGGGGATATTACCTACGGTATGACCCGCCCTATTGGGCCGGGTCAGGTAAACGGCGACTCTACATTCATTATCAAGATAAGCCTTGGCCCAGGGTCCGAGATGAGCGAGGAGAACTTCGACGTAGGGCTGCCAGGGCCCATGAGCTAGATGGCGGTTCAATATTAATGGAGAAGATAAGTCGCAAAGGAGGTTTCCAAGCTTGGAAGACATGGCGACTTAGAGATATGGAAATCAATGATTTGTAACGTGGCCAGGACTTTGTAAACCCTAGGGCCTCGACCTGTATATAAAAGGCGAGCCTGTAGGGTAGATAGGTTAAGTTAAAATCCATCGAGAGCTAGGTCAGGCGAGTTACGCCCTCCTTGTAATCGAATCCACCATCAATATACACAAAGCAGGACATAGGCTTTTACCCCCACCGGAGGGGCCGAACCTGGGTAAACCTGAGTCTCGCTTCCGCTCACCCCCTTCGAGTCGCAACCAAAGTGCGATGGCTCCATCACTAAGTCCTTTCACAAGGACATCTCCCGTGACAAAACCACAACACTTTGTGATTGATGTCACTATTTCCTATCCTTGTGATATTTACATGATGATCATTCACTAATATTAGGTGTTATGTGCATTGTAATCCATTCATATCATTTATGCGCCCGCCAAGATCTATGTGACATGGAAGAATGACCCATAATCCTTATAAATTGTGCATTAGCATTCAAACACAAATTTAAAATAATGCACAAATTTAGGGGGGCTCTTCCTTATCACATACTTCTCGAAGCGATAATGCTAACGTTGATTATATTCTATGTCAAAGTTTTGATATATATGTTGTTATCAATTACCAAAAAAAGGGAGTTTTAAAGCACAACTTCTCCCTAGGTGGTTTTGGTAATTAATAACAACATATATTTTATTGGACTAATAATTTCATCATGTATATTTCGGGAAAAGTTCAATGAATAGATTGGCTACGATTGTGAGGAGATCCCCTAGATGCTTGGATTATGAATTGGCAAAAGCTTCAAGACATTACATTTTATATTTACTAATACAAATGTCCGTGCGTTGCGATGGGTGAAAAAGATCATAAAACATGTTCCGCATGATAGTACACACCATTTCTTATATTCAGTTCTGTTATACATCAGTAATAAGTTTATATAGTTATCGCTTTTCGAAGTGTGAAGCATGGACATAAAGAAGTCACCCTAACATCCTTCATCTAATGGAAGAGTAGTGGTGCATAGAATAGTCTAGTAATCGGTTGTATATTTTGCTTTCGAGAAAAAAACATAAACATTTGTTTATGTGAAAATGATTAAACACTTTTGTTTTTTATGTTTTTATTAGAACTGAAACATGTTTTGAAAATGAACATTGAACGCATTATTTTGAAAGAGAATATTAAAATTATGTGATCAATTTTAAATGCATTTTCAAAAATGTCAGGACATCTTTTGGGAATTTGAGCATTTTTAAAAAGGGTGGACAGATTTAAAAGCATGCAATTTTTAAATCAAGAAGAATTTGGTAAACTCTTTATCTTAAAGAACACACACGCTCTGTATCTCCATTTAAAGAAAGGAAAAAAGGATGTTCATGTCGAGAACATGTAATATAAAGTTGAGAAAGTCGTAGGGATGTCATTTGATGGCGCCTCATTTAGCTTAGCACTATCACGGGGAGGGGGGAGAGGAATGGTGTATGTGTTTTCAGTAGGATATACTGACGGTGGATACGTTGTATACTATTCGAAAGTTTAATAACTATTCCAAGAGTTTTTTTAGAAATTCAAAAGATTTGAAAGAATTTTTTTTTATGAAAGAGTAGTGGTGCATTGAAGTGAGATTATTTATATACAATGTTTTTGTTAGCATTTGAAAGCAAACAGGTTTTTACTATTTAATTACTCGTTAGAAAATGTTGGTTGTTTGGTTTGCAAGTTTATATTCCGTTCCTTTTCTTATAAACTATTTGAACTTAGCCCATAGACTTTGGAGAGACCGGCTGCACGCAATGTTCTCCGTCATCACCATATATAGAGAAAAAAACAAGCTTTTCTCGGTTTTCCATCACAGGTAAATTTCGGATGGATTGTCTAAAGAAAAAAGGTAAATTTCGGCCATGTACTGCCGCGGTCATTCGACCCTGGCATTCTCGGGCCCAAACCCGTGCCGCGGCCTGCGGAGAGACATGCGGTCGCGGTCCATGGGGGGCTGGAGGCTACAAGAGCCGCTAGGGTTACCCTACACCCACCCACCCCCACACCAACCCCCACTCCAGATCTCTATCTCGATCTTGACTCCCTCCTGAGCCACTTCTAGATCTCGTCTAGGGCTTCTTCCCTTAGGGTTTCCTCCTCCTTCGGCTGGTGGGAAGGGAAGGTGGGAGGAGATCAGAGATCATTCGCGCAGGTTGCTGCCTCGTCACCGCGGGCGCAAACCATGGCGGGTCGTGAAGGGGGCAACCGCTTCAATCAAGGAGATGGCGACGGGGCAGGGCGTTTCGGGCGCGGAGGCGGTCGTTTCGGTCGTGGTAGAGGTCGCGACTGTGGTGGTGGCGATGGTGGCTGCAACATGGTGTGGATGCGCGACAACGACGACGGTGGCTCGTCCAACAAGGATCCGCGCCATGGGTCATCCGAAAAGGCGAGATGGGATGCGACAGCGATGGAGCAAGGAGGTACGCGCGGATACGAGAAGTGGGGCGACAACTGCAACAACACCGTGGCTGGCGGCACGGCGGGTGGTCGGCAAGAGCTATGACAAGGCGCACCCCAGGCTCAGGAACGTCGTCATCCCACCCCCGACAAGACGAACATCTCCCCACTAGTGGGAGGTGCTGAGGATTGCGCTACCTGCAAGGATACGGGTCACTTGCATGCATATTGTCCGCGTGCTATCTGTGGTAGATGTGGTAACCATGGTCATCTAGTATCTGTGTGCAATACGGTGCTTCCTTGGGAGTGTGTGGCTCCGATGTGTGGTTTTCAAGCTAGATGGAAAGGATTGTTTTACATACAAGATCATAGCACCCCTGGTCAGACTACTGATAGGAATAGATTCATTGTCATTTATATGGTTGAGGGGCAAGCATCTGGGAGGCAGTTGGAGGAGTTTTTCAATGCATATATTAACACAAACTGGAGATGCTCTGCTAGGTCTATTGGTCCAAACACCTTTGTGATGAGATTTCCTTCGCCTAGAGATGTAGACAAAGCTTGTTTTGCTGAGAGTATGAATGTGAAGAGTTGTGGTGTTGTCATAAACTTAAGAAAGTGGTCAGAGTCTGTGGGTGCCAAGGGTATACTTAACATTGCATGGGTCAATGTTAGCAACATCCCTTTGGACAAAAGACATGAAAAAAATATTGCTTATGTAGGATCCTTGGTTGGTGTGACTCTTGAGATTGATAAAGCTACTATAAACAGACCTGAGTCAGTTAGAATAAAACTGGGATGTAGAGATGGTGAGGATATTCCTACTTCAGCAGAAGGAGTGTTGGGGGGCACTTTTCTGATTTCTTCTTCTCTGTGGATAAGATCCTTGTGAAAAATCCTCCTAAAGAAAAAGTTAACATGCAAATAGAGATTGATGGGGGGAAATCCCCAAAAAGAGCTAGGCTTACTGAGAATAATCGCCCAGAGGGGCAAAATGCTTCTTCATCTACTTGTTGGAAATATGCCCTAGAGGCAATAATAAATTAGTTATTATTATATTTCTTTGTTCGTGATAATCGTTTATTATCCATGTTATAATTGTATTGATTGGAAAATCAAATACATCTGTGGATACATAGACAAAACACAGTCCCTAGTAATCCTCTAGTTGACTGGCTCGTTGATCAAAGATGCTCAAGGTTTCCTAACCATACACACGTGTTGTCACTTGATAACGGGATCACATCATTAGGAGAATCATGTGATGGACAAGACCCAAACTATGAACATAGCATATTGATCATGTCGTTTTATTGCTATTGTTTTCTACGTCTCAAGTATTTGTTCCTATGACCATGAGATTATATAACTCACTCGCACCGGAGGAATACCTTGTGTGCATCAAACGTCGCAACGTAACTCGGTGACTATAAGGGTGCTCTACAGGTATCTCCAAAATTGTCCGTTGAGTTAGTATGGATCAAGACTGGGATTTGTCGCTCCATGTGACGGAGAGGTATCTCGGGGCCCATTCGGTAATACAACGTCTCACACAACCCTTGCAAGCAATTTGACTAAGTGTAAGTCAAGGGATCTTGTATTACGGAACAAGTAAAGAGACTTGCCGGTAACGACATTGAAATAGGTATGCGTATACCGACAATCGAATCTCGGGCAAGTAACATACCAAAGGACAAAGGGGATGACATACGGGGTTATATGAATCCATGGCACTGAGGTTCAACCGATAAGATCTTCCAAGAATATGTAGGATCCAATATGGGCATCCAGGTCCCACTATTGGATATTGACCGAGGAGTGCCTCGGGGCATATCTACATATTTCTCGAACCCGCAGGGTTTACACACTTAAGGTTCGATGATGTTTTAGTATAGTTGAGTTATATGTGTGGTTATCGAATGTTGTTCGGAGTCCCGGATGAGATCACGGATGTCACGAGGGGTTCCGGAATGGTACGGAAACAAATATTGATATATAGGATGGTTTCATCTGGTCACCGGGAAGTTTCGGGCAATTCCGGCAGTGTATCGGGAGTGACGAATGGGTTCCAGGAGTTCACCGGGAGGGGCCCACCCATTCCGGAGTGAGCCCAAGGCACTAGGGTGGCTGCACAAGTCCTAAGGGGGCTGGTGGAGTCAGCCCAAGGGGCCGATGGTGCCACATAAGAAAATACCAAAAGAAAATAAAAGAAAAAGGGAAAGAGGGAGGTGGGAAGGAAGAGGAGGACTCCTCCTTCCCAAACAGAATTGGAGGAGGAGTCCTCCTCCTCCCCTTGGCCGGCGCACCTTGAGGGCTTGTCCCTCAAGGCTAGCCCTCCCCCTCCCTCCTATATATAGTGGTGTTTTAGGGCAGATTTGAGACAACTTTTGCCACGTGCAAATTAACACTAGACCACATAGTTCTACCTCTAGGTCGGATTTCTACAGAGCTCGGGCGGAGCCCTGTAGGAGTAGATCATCACCATCACCGGAGCGCCGTCACAGTGCCGGAGAACTCATCTACTTCTCCATCTTGCTTGCTGGATCAAGAAGGCCGATATCATCGTCGAGTTATACGTGTGCTGAGCGCGGAGGTGTCATCCGTTCGGCACTAGACCGGAGCGGATCGTGGGACAGATCGCGAGACGGTTCGTGGGACGGTTCGAGGGACGTGAAGACGTTCCACTACATCAACCGCGTTTCTTAACGCTTCCCGCTGTGCGATCTACAAGCACTACTAGAAAATGGCTTATCCCCAATATCTCTACTAGTGGCACACCATGATGGTGGTGCGCCACTGCTATATAGCAGTGACGTAGCAGAATCAGGTGCGCCATTGCTATGTTTTTACTAATGGCGCACCACATGAGTAGTGCGCCATTGCTATTTTTTTCGTCCACCCCCCCCCACCAGACATAGCAATGGCGCACCACACCTAGGTGCGCCACTCCTATGCTACATAGTAGCGGCGCACCTAGGCGTGGTGCGCCATTACTAACGTCACACACACAAACACACACACACCCGGTGGATCGCCTTTTAGGTTTTTTAAAAAATAAAATAAAATGATAAAAGATTCAAAAAATATAAAAAGATGCCCATGTGTTATGTGTTCTAGTTGTTAGGAAAATTAACAAACATGAATTTTGAATTTTTTTGCAAAAGGCCGCCGTGTTTCGGTAAAATGGCCGTAACTTTTGCATACAACCTCCGATGACTAAGTTTTTTATATGAAAAATCATCTACTCGAAAAGTTACATCCGAATTGAACAAGCTACGCCCGTTATCGATTTTCTAGAATCCTCAGAAACCTAACAGAAAAAAAAGTTATGATGCTTTTAAGATCTGGAGGCAAATGTTTTTTGAAAAAAGTGCAAAAAATAAATAAATTAGCAATGGAGCACTAGGTGCATGGTGCGCCATTGCTATTTTCCCGCCTTCAAAATTCAACAAAATAAAAAAATAAAAAATAAGTTAGCAATGGCGCACCTTATGAACAATGCGCCACTACTATTTTCCCGCCTTCACAATTCAAAAAAAATCAAAAAAAATAGCAATGGCGCATCAGTGAATAATGCGCCACTACTATTTTCCCGCCTTCGCAATTCAAAAAAATAGCAATGGCGCAGCAGTGCAAGGTGCGCCACTACTAAGTTGGGACAGAAGTTTAAAAGGGTCGGCCAGCCACTTACCCCTTCATTCTTCTCCTCCTCTCCTCCACTCCATCTCCTCCTCTCCTCCACTCCATCTCCTCCTCTCCGGCGACCTCCTCCTCCTCACGATGCTCCTCCTCCGGTGACCTCCTTCTCATGGTGCTCCTCCTCCGGCGACCTCCTCCTCCCTCCTCTCCTCCTCATGGTGCTCCTCCTCCGGCGACCTCCTCCTCCCTCCTCTCCTCCTCAAGGTGCTCCTCCTTCCTCTCCTGCTCACGGTCCTCCTCCTCCTCTTCGGCGACCTCCTCCTCCATCCTCTCTTGATCCTCATGGTCTCTCCTCCCTCCTCTCCTCCTCACGGTCTCTCCTCCCTCCCCCTCTACTTTCGGCCACATGTGGAGCTCCCCCGGCACAAAGAACGTACCAGATCCAGGTCAAGAATGAAATTTGAAAAAAAATCAAGCAACAAAAAAGAGCAAAAAAACAAGCCAAAAAATTAACCAGATCTAGATCCAGATCCAAATTCAAAAATATCAATGGCGCACGGTGGGGGTTAGACAGTGTGCCACTACTATTTTCCCGCCTTCAAAATTCAAAAAAAATCAAAAACATTCAAAAATAAAGTTACTAGTGGCGCACCTGTATCAATAGTAATGGCGCACTACAAGGTGCGTCACTGTTACCTACAATACTAATGGTGCACTAGAGGTGCGCCATTAGTATTTGTTACTAGTGGCATGGTAACAATGGCGCACCTATATTGCGCCATTAATAGGAAAAATGGGTGCGCCACTAACAGCCTTTTTCTAGTAGTGAAGGGTATGTATATCTAATCTCCACTCGTAGATGGACATCACCATGATAGGTCTTCGTGTGCGTAGGAAATTTTTTGTTTCCGATGCAACGTTCCCTAACAGTGGCATCATGAGCTAGGTTCATGTGTAGATGTTATCTCGAGTAGAACACAAAAGGTTTTGTGGATGGTGATGTTTGATTTGCTACCCTCCTTACTCTTTTCTCGATTCGGTGGTATTGTTGGATTGAAGCGGCCCGGACCGACATAACTCGTACGCTTACGAGAGACTGGTTTCATCGACAGACATGCAACCTCGTTGCATAAAGATGACTGGCGGGTGTCGGTTTCTTCAACTTTAGTTGAATTGGTTTTTATCAAGGCAGTCCTTAGAGAGGTTAAATAGCAATTTGCACATCTCCGTTGTGGTTTTTGCGTAAGTAAGATGCGATCATACTAGATACCCATAGCAGCCATGTAAAACATGCAACAACAAATTAGAGGACGTCTAATTTGTTTTTGCATGGTATGCTTGTGATATCATATGGCCAATGACATGATGTGATATATTGAGAGATGATCATGTTGTAATAGTTGATATCTACTTGCACGTCGATGCTACGGCAACTGGCAGGAGCCATAGGGTTGTCTTTAAACCAATGTTTGTGTTTGCAGATGCATTTACTATATTGCTAGGTCGTAGATTTAGTAGTAATAGCATAGATAGCAATACAACCTTGATCGCGACACGCTGATGGAGATCATGATGATGGATATCATGGTGTGGCACCGGTAACAAGTAGATCATGTCGGTGCTTAAGTGATGGAGATCAAGAAGCACAAGATGATGGCCATATCATGTCACTTATGAATTGCATGTGATATTAATCCTTTTATGCACCTTATTTTGCTTAGAACGACGGTAGCATTATAAGGTGATCTCTCACTAAAATTTCAAGATGAAATTGTGTTCTCCCCGACTGTGCACCGTTGCGACAGTTTGTTATTTCGAGACACCACGTGATGATCCGGTGTGATAGACTCAACGTTCACATACAACGGGTGCAAAACACACACGCGGAACACTCGGGTTAAACTTGACGAGCCTAGCATGTGCAGACATGGCCTCAGAACACAAGAGACCAAAAGGTCGAGCATGAATCGTATAGTTGATATGATTAGCATAGATATGCTTACCACTGAAGCTATACTCAATTCACGTGATGATCGGACTTGAGTTAGTGGATTTGGATCATGTACCACTCAAATGACTAGAGGGGTGTACTTTTTGAGTGGGAGTTTATTAAGTAACTTTATTAGTTAAACTCTAATTATCATGAACATAGTCAAAAGGTCTTTGCAAATTATGATGTAGCTTGTGCTGTAGCTCTACTGATTTTATATATTCCTAGAGAAAAATTTAATTGAAAGATGATAGTAGCAACTTTGCGGACTGAGTCCGTGAAACTGAGGATTGTCCTCATTGCTGCGCAGAAGGCTTATGTCCTTAATGCACCACTCGGTGTGCTGCACCTCGTGCGTCGTCTGTGGATGTTGCGAACATCTGACATACACGTTTTTTGATGACTACGTGATAGTTCAGTGCGTAATACTTAATGGCTTAGAAGCAAGGCGCCGAAGACATTTTGAAATATCGCAGAACATAAGAGATGTTCTAAGAGATGAAATTGATATTTCATGCTCGTGCCCCTGTTGAGAGGTATGGGACCTCCAAAAGATTCTTTGTCTACAAAGTGAAGGAGAAAAGCTCAATCGTTGAGCATGTTCTTAGATTGTCTGAGTACAACAATCGTTTGAATCAAGTGGGAGTTAATCTTCCAGATGAGATAGTGATGGTTCTCCAAAGTCACTCCCACTAAGCTGCTAGAGCTTCGTGAAGAACTATAACATATCAAGGATAGATATGATGATCCTTGAGCGATTCGCAATGTTTGACACTGCAAAAGTAGAAATCAAGAAGGAGCATCAATTGTTGATGGTTAGTAAAACCACTAGTTTCAAGAAGGGCAAGGGCTAGAAGGGATACTTCATGAAACGGCAAACCGGTTGGTGCTCTAATGAAGAAACCCAAGATTGACCCCAAACCCGAGACTAAGTTCTTCTGTTATGAGGGGAACGGTCACTGAGACGGAGCTACCCTAGATACTTGGTAGATGAGAAGGCTGGCAAAGTCAACAGAAGTATATTCTATATACATGATATTGATGTGTACTTTACTAGTGCTCCTAGTAGCACGAGGGTATTAGATACCGGTTCGATTGCTAAGTGATTAGTAACTCAAAATAAAAGCTACGGAATAACTGGAGACTAGCTAAAGGCGAGGTGACGATAAGTGTTGGAAGTGTTTCCAAGGTTGATGTGATCAAACATCGCACTCTCCCTCTACCATCGGGATTGGTGTTAAACCTAAATAATTGTTATTTGGTGTTTGCGTTCAGCATGAACATGATTGGATTGTGTTTATTGCAATACGATTTTTCATTTAAAGAGAATAATGGTTATTCTATTTGCTTGAATAATTACCTTCAAAGGTTTATTGAATCTCGATCGTAGTGTTACACATGTTCATAATATTGGTGCCAAAAGATACAAAGTAATAATGATAGTACCACTTACTTGTGGCACTGCCGCTTGAGTCATGTTGGTGTAAAATGCATGAAGAAGCTCCATGCTGATGGATCTTTGTACTCACTCATTTTTGAAATGTTTGAAACATGCAAAACATACCTGTTGGTATAAACGCATGAAGAAATTCCATGCAGATGGATCGTTTGGACTCACTTGATTTTGAATCACTTGAGACATGCAAAATCATACCACATGGAACAAGAAAGTACCTTGTTGGATGCAATACATTTTTGATGTGTGCAGTCCAATGAGTGTTGAGGCACGCAGTGGATATCGTTATGTTCTTACTTCACTGACGATTTGAGTAGATACAGGAGTATTTACTTGATGAATCACAAGTCTGAGATATTGAAAAGTTCAAAGTTATTTCAGAGTGAAGATCGTCGTGACAAGAGGATAAACTGTCTATGATATGATCATAGAGATGAATATCTGAATCGCGAGTTTTGGTACACAGTTGAGACAATGTGGAAATTGTTTCGCAATTCATGCCACCTAGAACACCATAGTGTGTTGGTGTGTCCGAACGTCATAGCCGCTCCCTATTTGATATGGTGCATACTATGATGTCTCTTATCGTATTACCACTATCGTTTATGGGTTATGCATTAGAGACAACCGCATTCACTTTAAATAGGGTACCGCGTATTTCCATTGAGATGACACAATATAGACTATGGTTTGGAGAAACCTAAGCTGTCATTTCTTAAAAGTTTGGGGCTGTGATACTTATGTGAAAAAGTTTCAGTCACATAAGCTCAAACCCAAAGCGGATAAATGCATCTTCATAGGATATCCAAAACAGTTGGATACATCTCCTATCTCAGATCCGGAAGCAAAGTGTTTGTTTCTAGAAACGGGTCCTTTCTCATGGAAAGGTTTCTCTCGAAAGAATTGAGTGGGAGGGTGGTGAAACTTGATGAGGTTAGTAAACTTTCACTTCAACGTGTGTGTAGCAGGGCGTAGGAAGATGTTCATGTGGTGCCTACACCAATTGAAGTGGAAACTAATGATGGTGATCATTAAGCTTTGGATCAAGTTACTACAAACCTTGTAGGTCGACAAGGTCACGTACTACTACAGAGTGGTACAGTAACCATGTCTTAGAGGTCATGTTGTTGAACGACAATGACCTACGAGCTATGGAGAAACGATGGTGGGCCCGGATTCTGACAAATGGCTGGAGGCCATAAAATTCGAGAGAGGACCCATGTATGAAGACAAAGTGTAGACTTTGGAAGGAATACTTGATGGTCGTAGGACTAGTAAGTAAAGATGGATCTTTAAAATAAAGACATACGATGATGATGAAAAGTCACCATTAAGAAAAGCTCGATTTGTCGCAAAGATGTTTCCGACAAGTTCAAAGAGTTGACTATGATGAGACTTTCTCAATCGTAGTGATGCTACAAGTCTGTTAGAATTAGGTTAGTAGTTGCTGCATTATTTATGAAATATTGCACATAGGATGTAAAAACATTGTTTCCTCGACGGTTTCCTTGAGGAAAGGTTGTATGTGATACAACCAGAAAGTTTTTTTTTGATCCTAAGGATGCTATCAAGTGTGCAAGCTCCAGCGATCCTTCTATGGACTGGTGCAAGCATCTCGGAGTTGGAATATATGCTTGGATGAGATGATCAAAGCTTTTGGGTTTGTACAAGGTTTATGAGGAACTTGTATTTCGAAAGAAGTGAGTGGGAGCACTATAGAATTTCTGATAAGTGTATGTGGTTGACATATTGTTGATCGGAAGTAATATAGAATTTCTTTACAGCATAAAGGTTGTTTGAAAGGGCATTTTTCAAAGGAAGACCTGGAAAGTGCTACTTGAATAATGAGCATCAAGATCTATGGAGATAGATCAAAATTCTAAACTGAACTTTCTAATGAAATGCATGCCTTGATGAGTTTTTGAAGGAGTTCAAAATAGATCAGCAAAGAAGGAGTTCTTGGTTGTGTTGTAAAGTGTGAATATGAGTAGGACTCAAAATCCCGGCCACGGCAGAAGAAAGAGAAAGGACAAAGTTCGTCCCCTATGCCTTAGCCATAGACTCTAAAGTATGCCATGTTGTGTGTCGCACCTAATGTGTGCCTTGCCATGAGTCTGTCAAGGGGTACAAGGAGTGATCCACGATTGAATCACTAAAACAGCGGTCAAATTTATCCTTAGTAACTAGTGGACTAAGGAATTTTTTCTCGATTATGTAGGTGATTTAAGAGTTTGTCGTAAAGGGTTACGTCGATGCAAGCTTTGACACTAATCCGAATAACTATGAGTAGTAAAACGGATTCGTATAGTAGACTAGATATTTGGACTATTTCTGAATAGCACGTAGTAGCAACATCTATAAGATGACATAAAGATTTGTAAAGCACGCACGGATCTGAAAGATTCAGAATCATTGACTAAAACCTCTCTCACGAGCAAGACGTGATCAAACCCCAGAACTATATGGGTGTTGGATTCGTTAAAATCACATGGTGATGTGAACTAGATTATTGACTCTGGTGCAAGTGGGAGACTATTGGAAATATGCCCTAGAGGCAATAATAAATTAGTTATTATTATATTTCTTTGTTCGTCATAATCGTTTATTATCCATGCTATAATTGTATTGATTGGAAACTCAAATGCATGTGTGGATACATAGACAAAACACTGTCCCTAGTAAGCCTCTAGTTGACTAGCTCGTTGATCAAAGATGGTCAAGGTTTCCTAACCATAGACAAGGGTTATCAATTGATAACGGGATCACATCATTAGGAGAATCATGTGATGGACAAGACCCAAAATATGAACGTAGCATATTCGTCGTGTCGCTTTATTGCTATTGTTTTCTGCGTGTCAAGTATTTGTTCTTATGACCATGAGATCATATAACTCACTGGCACCGGTGGAATACCTTGT
The DNA here is from genome assembly GCF_904849725.1 of Hordeum vulgare subsp. vulgare. Lineage (NCBI taxonomy): Eukaryota > Viridiplantae > Streptophyta > Magnoliopsida > Poales > Poaceae > Hordeum > Hordeum vulgare. The sequence goes on along the minus strand of NC_058524.1, from coordinate 554,149,334 downwards.
GTGCATCAAACGTCACAACGTAACTGGGTGACTATAAAAGTGCTCTACAGGTATCTCCGAAGGTGTCCGTTGAGTTAGTATGGATCAAGACTGGGATTTGTCACTCCGTGTGACGGAGAGGTATCTCGGGGCCCACTCGGTAATACAACATCACACACAAGCCTTGCAAGCAATGTGAGTAAGGGTAAGTCACGGCATCTTGTATTACGGAACGAGTAAAGAGACTTGCCGGTAACGAGATTGAAATAGGTATGAGGATACCGACGATCGAATCTCGAGCAAGTAACATACCGAAGGACAAAGGGAATAACATACGGGGTTATATGAATCCTTGACACTGAGGTTCAACCGATAAGATCTTCATAGAATATGTAGGATCCAATATGGGCATCCACATCCCGCTATTGGATATTGAACGAGGATTGCCTCGGGGCATGTCTACATAGTTCTCGAACCAGCAGGGTCTGCAAACTTAAGGTTCGATGATGTTTATTTATAGTTGAGTTATATGTGTGGTTACCAAATGTTCTTCGGAGTCTCGGATGAGATCACGGACTTCACGAGGGTTTCCGGAATGGTCAAAACGAAGATTGATATATAGGATGGTTTCATTTGGTCACCGGAAAGTTTCGGACACTTCCGATATTGTACCAGGAGTGACGAATTGGTTTCGGGAGTTCACCGGGAGGGGCCCACCCACCCGGGAGTGAGCCCAAGGCATTAGGGTGGCTCCACAAGTCCTATGTGGGCTGGTGGAGTCAGCCCAAGGGGCCCATGGCACCACATAAGCAATACCAAAAGAAAATAAAAGAAAAAGGGAAAGAGTGAGGCGGGAAGGAAGAGGAGGACTCCTCCTTCCCAAACCGAATTGGAGGAGGAGTACTCCTCCTTCCCTTGGCCGGCGCACCTTGAGGGCTTGTCCCTCAAGGCTAGCCCTCCCCCTCCCTCCTATATATAGTGGTGTTTTACGGATGATTTGAGACAACTTTTGCCACCTGCAACTCAACCCTAGACCACATAGTTCTACCTCTAGATCGGATTTCTACGGAGCTCGGGCGGAGCCCTGCTGGAGTAGATCATCACCACCACCGGAGCGCCGTCACGCTGCCGGAGAACTCATCTACTTCTCCGTCTTGCTTGCTGGATCAAGAAGGCCGAGATCATCGTCGAGCTGTACGTGTGCTGAACGCGGAAGTGCCGTCCGTTCGGAACTTTATCGGAACGGGTCGTGGGACGGATCGCGAGACGGTTCGTGGGACGGTTCGAGGGACGTGAAGACGTTCCACTACATAAACCGCGTTTCTTAACTCTTCCCGTTGTGCGATCTACAGGGGTATGTAGATCTAATCTCCACTCGTAGATGGACATCACCATGATAGGTCTTTGTGTGCGTAGGAAAAATTTTGTCTCCCATGCGACGTTCCATAACACTACTATGGGGGAGTCTTCGGCTCCCCTTGGCATGTGTGGGGGAAAATGATGAGCATGAGTTTAGATCTTGTTCAAGAAAATGATGAAAGTGAACAGAACCATGAAAATAGTGATGAAATGCAATCTGAGGAGGATAGTGAGGAAGTTGATGATATGCTGCTTATAGATACTATGGTTGCTTAAGCAGAGAAAAGCCAGATGAGAGAAAGTGAAAAAGGGCCTACTGAGGGTACTTCTTATGATAATATAGTGGTGAATCCAATGCAAATTATCCCAAGTCGTGTGATCAGCAGAAAGTTTTCCTTTTATCTGGATGCCTGTGTTGGAGAGCCTACTGTTACTGAGATGGAACATGATGACAATTCTTGTCAGAAGAAAAATCAACCCTACTTTGTGCAATCACCTCGAGTCCAGTCAGCTTGTGGATGTTATCCCTACTCCTCCTGCTATAGAGGAAGTGTAGGCTAGATTCAGCAAAAGGACTGCTAGGGTCAACATGGAGCATGTAGGTGCTTAGCTGAGAAGATGGCAAAAAAGAGAAACCTACAAGGTAATGAACCCCTGTTTGGTAATTCTTTTGATGTGTTGTCTAATATGGAAATTATATCCACTGCTTCGCAAATGGCAGTGAATATACCTGATGATAATTTTACTATTATAAATGTTATTAGAGAGCTTGAGAAATCTAGAGCTAATATAGCTAAGAAAATTAGCAACAATGAAAAACAGCAAGAGAATGTGTTGTTAATTACTAATGCTGCAGGGAATCTTCTCCCCTTAACACATCTTGGGGGGTGAAGGGGACTTGGATGAGGAAGGATTCAAAATTTTCAAATCTAGAAAAAAAGAAAGAAGGAAAGTTAATGTGGTGATTTCTAAGCCTTTGTCTAGAAGTCAAAATAAAAAATTGAGTGGAGTTGCAGGTAAGACCATGGATCCTAGTAAACCTCACAACAAAACTCAATCCCCAAAACACAAGAAAAAATTATTTGTCTCTTTTGGAACTGTAGGGGGGTGGGGAAGAAGGGTATGGCTACTTACTTGGGTGATCTGATTAGAGATTTCAAGCTTGACTTTGCTGGTATTCAAGAGATGACGAAAAAGATTTTTCCTCTAAGTTCTTGAGGAAATTTGATCCTGGGGATAACTTTTGTTGGAATTGGATTCCTGCTGAGGAAAATCTTGCGGTATTATTTGTGGAGTCAGAAATAATTGTTTTGATGTTAGAGATTGTGTGGCTGGTAAATACATCATGAAATTGGAGATAAGGGATAAGTGTATGAAAGCTAATTGTTGCATAATGACAGTATATGGATCTGCACATGAAGAGCATAAGGTGGAATTCCTTACTGAATTGTCTAATATGTGTGGTAATGTTTCATGCCCTTACATCATTTGGGGATATTTTAATATTTTGAGGTTCATAAGTGAGAAAAATAAGAAAACTAGGCTGGGTCACTCTTCTGATCTCTTTAATACCATTATCAATACACTCTTCCTGAGAGAGGTTGATATGAGTGGTGGACAATACACCTGGTCCAATAACCAGCATAATCCAACCCTTGAAAAATTTGACAGGGTGCTTATGTCCAACTCTTGGGAGTGTCTTTTTTCCTTTTACTTTTGTCAGGAATATTGTGAGGGACATTTCGGATCATTGTCCCTTGATTTTGAACACACAGGACAAAATTCCTACTATTGCAAAAAACAGGGCGTTCAAATTTGACTTAAATTGGCTACAAGATCCTGAGTTCTTACCTTTGGTTGCCAAGATTTGGATGAGACCTGTGGGTTCTAAAAATCCTATCGGTATCATGAATATAAAGTTAAAAATATTTAAAAATTTCTTTAAAGGCTGGGGTTCGAACATCTTTGGCAGGGCAAGAATTAGGATGAAGTGGTTGAGAGAGGAACTTGGGCACATGGAAAAATTGCAAGAAACTGACACTCTATCACCTGAGCTTTATTGCAAGAAAGTGCATCTTTCAGTAGAGTTGAATAATCTCTTAATGGAGGAGGAAATATCATGGCTGCAGAAGTCTCATGATAACTGGTTGCTTAAGGGTGATAGTAATACTGGTTATTTACATAGAATTGTAAATGGGAGGAGGAGGAGAAACACTATTATCTCTCTTAGTTGTGATGGCATGGTTATTTAAGGTAATGAGAGTCTCCTTAGGCATGCGATGAATTTTTATAAAGAACTTTTTGGCCCGGCCCCTGGAAACCTGTGTGGGATAGATAGTAACATGTGGAAAGAGCAGGAGAAACTGAAGGAGATAGACAACTTTATCTTACTGAGACCCTTCTCAGATACAGAGATTAAAAATGATTTATTTTCTATGAAACATAACAAAGCTCTGGGGCCTGACAATACCCCGATTGAATTCTTTCAATGCTGTTGGCGGTGGTGAAAGATGATGTGAGGATGCTCTTTCACTGGTTCTATGATAATAAACTTGATGTGGATAGACTCAACTATGGAATTATTACTTTACTCCCCAAGGTGATTGGGGCTGATAAAATTCAGCAATTCAGGCCCATATGCCTGCTTGGATGCATCTATAAGCTTATCACTAAAGTTCTTACTATCAGACTTGAACCCTTCGCTGATACTCCGTTTAGTAGACACCGGAATGCTTTTATTAAAAGCGGGGATATTATGGATGGGAATATGTCACTTCATGAGATTATGCACCACTCTTATGCTCGTAAGAAACCTGGAATTGTACTCAAGCTTGATTTTGAAAAAGCTTATGATAAAGTAAATTGGAACTTTTTACTTGAATGCCATAATAAGAGAGATTTTAATCCCAAGTGGGTCGGGTGGATTAGGAAGATCCTGGTTGGGGGTACAGTCAGTGTGAAATTTAATGATGAGGTAGGTGAGTATTTCCAAAGTGCCAAAGGGGTGAGACAGGATGATCCCCTTTCCCCATTCCTGTTTAATCTGGCAGCTGATTGTTTGACCAAAATGGTCCTTAAGGCGCAGGAGAATGGCCTTTTCAAGGGATTGGCAACTGACTTAATAGAACATGGGGTTGCCATCTTGCAGTATGCAGATGACACCATCCTTTGTTTTGAGGATAACCCTAGGGATGTGTTAAACATCAAGTTGTTGTTATATCTTTTCGAAGTCATGTCAGGCTTGAAAATTAATTTTTTGAAAAGCGAGATATTTTCAGTCGGGGATGATGATGATACTGTGAGAAAATATGCTGAGATGTTTAATTGCGAGATTGGGAATTTCCCTATAAAGTATCTGGGTGTCCATGTCAGCTACACTGGCCGTAAGGGAACTGACTGGATGTTTGTAGATGATAAGTTTGTCAACCATGGAGAATCCTGGATCAGTGAGACTTTATCTAGTGGGAGCAGACTTATCAAAGTCAATGATGTACTTTCTCATATTCCCTCATATTATATGTCTATGTTTCTGATTAATAATTCAACCTTGGAGAGATGGGATAAACCTAGGAGGAATTTATTTGGGCATCGCAATGGCAAAAGGAGAGGTTATCATATGGTGAAATGGGGGAGAGTATGTAGATCTAACGTGAAAGGAGGGCTTGGAGTCAAGGACTTGAGAAAACAAAATATTAGTCTATTAACCAAATGGTGGTCGAAGTTAGAGAAAAAGAAAGGGTTGTGGCAGGACATTGTGAGGGCTAAATATCTAAAAAGTCATATGTTGTGTTGGTTAAGCAGAAAGCTAGTGACTCCCCTTACTGGAAAACGCTTTTGAAAGTTAAAGACTATTTTATGGCTGGAAGAGGTACTCAGGTTAACAAGGGGAATATTGCTAGCCTTTTGTTGGATGATTTGGGTGATAATTTCATGATCTGTTTGAGATTTGTATGGATCAGAATAGTACTGTAACCAAGATTAACAATATGAATCCTTGTTCTTCCTTTAGAAGAAGGCTACCCAATGATATGCTCTAGAAATGGAATGAGCTTAAGGATTATATTTTGGAGAAGATTAATATGGAAAAATATGATGAGATATATTGGAAACTTGATGTTCTCAGGAGTATACTACCAGGTCTACGTATCGATGGCTAGAATGGAATTTGGCTGGCTCCAATTATAAATGGATATGGGGGGGCAAAAATACCTTTGAAGATCCATATTTTTATGTGGCAACTGTGCCAAGATGCTATTCTAACTAGAGACAATTTGAAAAAAAAAAGACACTGGCAGGGGAACCCAAACTGTTCATTTTGTAATCAGCTGGAGTCTGCCCAGCACTTGATGTTTCTTTGCCCTGTTGCCAAAGTACTATGGAGGACAGTGGGTGCAATGCTGGGGACTGAGTATGGGCCTAATTCTATGTGGCAATATTATGCTTGGATTAATGCATTCTTACCTTCCTATAATGATGTTTATACTGTTGGTCTTGCTGCAATATACTGGGCAATTTGGTTGGCCCATAACCGTGCCACTTTTGAGAAAAAGTGGATTAATAACCCTTTTAAAATTGTTTTCACAGCATGTGCTTTCATGCAATATGGGGCAGGTCTGCAGAAGCCAGAAACGGCTGAGGTGATTATGAAAGGTGCAGAGATGTTGAAGGAAAATGCATCGCAAATGTTGCTGTGTTGCGGGCCACCAATGCCGGAATCCAGCGAGCAGAGAGATGAAGGTGACAAATGCGATGAATGGTGAGCTGTTGGGTTGTTGATCAGGCTGGTGGTGATAGAAGTGTTGATGTTGGTGTCCATTGTGATTTTTGCTGTCTATGTTATGTTGACCCTGCATGGTGTGTCTTAGTACTGGTAGTTCCTATGTTGTTGTCTTGTAGGACTTATTGTGGTACTTGGTGGTCATTTTTTTTTCTAGTTTCTGGCGGGTTTGGGTGATACTTAGGTTTTCGCCCCATAGTCTTGTGTTCCTGATGACAGGCGCAGGCGGTGGGTTTCCTGGTATTGCCCCGAACTCGCTTCTCCCTCTTTCCCTTGTTCTTGCTCTGGTTCAGAGGAAAGCTTTGTATTTCCGTTATGCTTTATAATGGAAAGGGGGGAAGCCCGGTTTGGAAAAAAGGTAAATTTCGGGTGGAGGCCACATACAACATCACGTGTATGCCTCCTCTCAGTAGTCAAATTCGTTGGCAGCCCCCTTCCTTTGAAGTTCAAAGCTTATATCCTATTCTATGCCCCCTTCCTATGGAGTTCCTTCTTATTCTACCGACCCCATCTGATACGGGTGGGAATAATAACCGAGAATAGTAAAATGAAGCCAAAAAACCGAAGCTTCGGTCCTTCGATCGGTTACCGAATGTGAGAAAATGAAGTTACTTTAGTAAATTTGGTGTTTTTTTGAGCCGAAATATATTCTATTCCATAAACCGAAACGACTATCCATATAGCTGGTGATCAGAGAAAGTACAAAATCCGGCACACCATCCGGCCATACGACTGGGGATGCGTGGCTCATGCTTGCACCGGACTGGGATCCACTGACTTGTGTGTAGCAAGTCACGTTGTAACTGGCCCCTTCTAATCTGACATTCAAACAACATCTAAGGGACAACAGTGAACCAAAGCAAACAAGGACGCGGCTACACAGCGTCCGCGTGCTGTGCGGCTGCATGTCGCGGCCGACAGGAAAGGAAAGTGACTGTCGGGGGTCCCTCCATGTGCTTCCAAAAAAGGGTCTTTTTCCCCCTGTCGTCACGTGATCCTCTCCCCATCCCTCGAAGCAAAACCCTACGACCCCCAGCCACAGATCCTCTCCCCATCCCTCCCCCCAATACTAACCTCTCTCTTCCCCATCCCCCAGCCACCGCCGGGAGGCCATGGGCTAGCAGCATGGAACCCCTCACCCCGTCTAGAAGCAAGAACATAAGAGGAAAAAACAGAAAGTAGGCAAAAAAGGATCCGAGGACAACAACTATTTTGTTTCTGCCAGGCAAAATAACAGTAAATCTGTGCAAAAAACACCATCCAGATCAGGGAGAAAAAGGTATGCAAGTTTCCTAAAAAAAATTCCGCATTGAACTTCGTTCTAGACATCTCCCTAGTTAACTGCATGTGCTATGCATGTTTTTTCCATCAGATTTAGGATCCAAAAAGCCAGCATCGAAGATCTGTCTTCTCTGGGCTTTGTTTCTTGCCTGCACCTCCTTCCTTCTGTACAACACTTGCTCTGTGCATCTCCCTAGTTATTTGCTATTGTTTTGTTGTTGTTTTCTGCAGAAAACAAATAGAGACCTCATGTTAGAAAATCTGGGATCTTGAGAAAAAAAAACTGTGAAAGAACTAACAGGCACCAAATAGTAGGTTTTGATTGATGTTAATATGCCAGCACTTGCTCTGTAAAAACAATAGGACATGGTGCAAAAAACAGAGAGTTTGTGTTTGTTGTATTTTTGGTTGTTGTTGATAAGCTAGCACTTGCTCTGTTAAATATATGCTGCAAAATTTAGATATGGAGATCAAATCTACATATCTACATGTTGTACATGATTGTTGTTTTCGTCTTATAGTTGAGGACAAAAATGCTTGCACGTATGATCCGTTCTAATTTCTATATTACAAAAAATTCAGATGGCTGGGATTGATCTCAATGAGTTTCCTGAAGATTTTGCTGGCTGTGATGGCGTTCCACTGTTCTGCACGCAAGTCCAACCTGACAAAGTTGCTATCTCTATTGAGAGGGTGGGCGAGTCGCCGGAGTTAGGAACTTCTCCTAAACAAGATGTCGTTGGTGTGTGATTCTATGCTGCTGCAGCTGCTATTGCCGTTGCAGCTGACGCTACGGGTACTGAATCTACAACTCCTGCCCCTGCCATGTTCAGCCCGGGTGCAACTCTGCGTAGCAATGGTGAGCAAGGTTGTGTGAGTGGTGCTGCCTTGTTTGGATTTGATGAGAACGAGGTGCGGTCTAGTCCACAAGAACCCTATATTGACATGGAGTTTGACACACTTGAAGGTGCTAAGGCGCACTACAAAGCTTACTCTCTCAAAATGGGCTTCTCGATGAAAGCCAACACCTCTAGGAGGTCTGGATATACCAATGAGCTTGAGAAACAGACTTTCTGTTGCAACAATTCAGGAAAGCCTAAAATCAATGATGATGCCTACACCCCTGTGTTTGGAAGACTTAGTCCAGACTCCGATGACCCTGTTGATGGGAAAGATGATGGCAGTAAGAGAACAGGTTGTAGCTCTTATAAAACTCCTAGAGGGCTTGTTAAGAAGAGGAGAAGAGAGTTTATCAAGCAAACAAACTGTGCAGCGAAGATGACTGTCAAGTTAATTGGTACAAAGTGGGTGGTCATTGGTGTTGTTCCTGACCATAATCACAAACTGATTGACAAGCCATCTCTAACTAAGTATCTCCGCTGTCACAAGGGCATCCCACCAAAGGAGGTTGAGTTCTTGAAAATATTGCATAGGTGCAATATGGAAACAGGTCGGATGATGGCTGTTATGTCTGAATTTTATGGGCAGACCTCTATTGTGCCGTACACCACGAAATCTATCAGCAACATGAGGACTAGCCTTCGCACTGCTGAGGCAAATGATGGTGATTTGGCTGAGACAAATTCCTATTTCGAGCAAAAATAGGAAGAAGACCCTGGTTTCTTTTTTAAAGTGAAGAAAGATGGAATAGGGAGAGTTGAGAACTTGTTTTGGGTGGATGGGAGGGCTCGAGACGCATACCAAAAGGCTTACAATGAATGTATCTCTTTTGACACAACCTACTTGATAAATATGTACAACAGTCGTTTGCTCCATTTATCGGGATGAACAGGCATGGGCAATCCTTTATGCTAGGGTGTGGATTCTTGCGTCAGGAGCTTGAGACTAGTTTTGACTGGTTGTTTGGGGCCTTTCTCGAAGCAATGCATGGTGTTGCCCCACTCAACATCATAACTGACCAGGACCAGGCAATGGGGAATTCAATAGAAAACATGTTTCCGCACGCAGTTCACCGTTGTTGCCGCTGGCATATCATTAAGAAATCCCAAGAGAAGTTGGGTGGTTTCTTGGGTAGGCATCCTGAGCTAGCTAAAGAGTTCAATGAGGTTATAGACTTGAGCATGACTCCTGAGGAGTTGGAGACAAGGTGGGCTGCTATGATTGTTACACATGGTATTGCTGGAGACAAACACTTTGGTGATCTATATGCAATCAAGCACCTTTGGGTTCCTTGCTACTTCAGGGAATGTTTCTTCCTATTCCTCCAGTCGTATCAATGGAGTGAAGGCTTCAATGCTGTCCTAAAAAGGTATGTGAACCCACAGAATTCTGTGCTCAACTTTGTGAAGCAATATAAGAAGATAAACGACAAGATCTTGGTGAAGAAGGAGGTAATGACTACCGAACGAAAGAGGTGGAGCCAAGGCTTTGGTCCACGTTCCCACTTGAGAAGCAAGCTTTGCGAGTTTACACAAGGGATATATACTACAGATTTCAACATGAGTTTTCTATGATTGGCATGTATAACGTTAGGCATCAAGGCGGCAACATGTACCTTCTTGAGCCTAACAGAATTTATGCCGGGATTTATGGTCATAGAACGTACATGGTGTCAGCACTAGTTGAGCAACAAGAGTATGGGTGTGAGTGGTGTAGGTCTTACAGGGATGGGCTGCTCTGCGTACACATCTTGAATGTTTTCACCCATCTTGGCGTTGATGAGATGCCTGAACGCTACATACTGCAAAGATGGACTCAAAATGCATTCCTTGCTTATTTGCCCCCTAACGCACAAGTCCCTAATCCAATGCTGCAAGAGTCTCTACAGCAAATAAGGCACGTTTCCCTAAATACTATGTTTGGCAAAAATATCTAAACTAGGGAGTATGTCCAATGCAGGAGCAGCTTTGTGCAGGTCCTACGGCCATGCATTGGAGACTGAACTGAACCAACTTTACAAATCAAGGAAGAAGAAGAAGAAGAAGTCAGCGACACAGGGCCAACCGCCAGCCTCATCTGCTCCTACTGAAGTTTCTGTTGGGGCGTCTGCAGCAACTCCTTTGCGTAAGCCGCCAAAGTCATCGACCAAGGGGAGGAAAAGAGACAATAGGTACTACTCGGGAATTGAGTTGCACCCGAAGAAGAAGACTAAGTATGGTACTGCAAGGAGTTAGGGCATAATTGTGCCACTTGCACAACTGGTCTGATCTGAAGTGTTTGAGTGGTTCAGCGAGCAAAAAAAGTACGGAAAAAAGAGAAGACAGAAAAATAATAGTATGGCTGCTAGAGAAGTACCCAGATTCGAATGTTTTTAATTTTGAGGAAAAAGGCCATGTAATAATATGTAGACCATGTTATTTATGTTCTCTCCTACAAAAAAAGTTGACTGTGTATGGTGTGTGGAAAAGAAAAACATGACATTGAGTTGCTTATCCTCTAATTTGAACAGAAATGAATTTTACCTTCTTGATGTTGAACATCTTTACCCAGTTGACGTCGTTATGGTAGCTTTTTAACATTTTTGTTGTTAGGATCTTCCTCATGCTGAGTATGTATTTTTGCCCGTACTCCAAGACATGTGTGTCGTCCGAGTGTTCAACATTGTACATCATATACATGCAACAGTACGTCCTAGAAAATTAAACCAGAAAAGATCAGTCAGCTAGTTGTTCCATGAGTGATTTTTCATGTTGGACTGCTTTTGTTAGGCAGGGGGAAAAAGGTACTACAAAAAATGAGAACTCATATAATTTATGAAAAAAAGATAAAAAATATCTTTAGAGAATTTCCAAAACTACAGTGATGCATTATCTACAGATGTTACAGGTATTTCCATTAAAGAAAGCAGTGTCTCTCCATTAGCTAAAAGGTAGCTAAAAATGCATAGTCACCGGCTCCCGTGCAACTTAATGGAGTTTCTGTGGCGCGGCATGGCCGCCCCCGCGAGGCGACCTAGGCACCCTGGGTAGGCGACCATTTTATCTGTGTGGGCGACTTGGCCGTCCGTGCTAGGCGACCTGGGCACCTGGGGTGGGCGACTATTTCTCTTGTGTGTGGCTTGGTCGACCGCGCAAGGCGACCTAGCTCACCTAGGTACGCGAGTTTTTTATGTGTGGGCGACTTGATCGTCCGCGCTAGGCGACGTAGTCACCCTAGGTAGGCGACTATTTTCCCCTTGTGGGCGGCTTGGTCGTCCGCGCAAGGCAACCTAGCTCACCTAGGTAGGCGACTATTTTCTCTGTGTGGGCGACTTGGTCGTCCGTGCTAGGCGACCTAGGCACCCTGGGTAGGCGAGTTTTTTTGTGTGTGGGCGACTTGGTCTTCCACGCTAGGCGACCTAGCTCACCTAGGTAGGCGAGTTTTTTATGTGTGGGCGACTTGGTCCACCGCGCTAGGCGACCTAGTCACCCTAGGTAGGCGACTATTTTCTCTGTGTGGGCGACTTGGCCGTCCGTGCTAGGCGACCTAGGCACCCTGGGTAGGCGACTACTTTCATGTGTGGGCGGCTTGGTCGACCATGCAAGGCGACCTAGGCACCCTGGATAGGCGAGTTTTTTGTGTGTGGGTGACTTGGCCGTCTGTGCTAGGCGACCTAGGCACCTGGGGTGGCGACTATTTCTCTTGTGGGCGGCCTGGTCGACCGCGCAAGGCGACTTAGCTCACCTAGGTAGGCGAGTTTTTCTTGTGTGTGTGTGACTTGGCCGTCTGTGCTAGGCGACCTAGGCACCCTGGGTAGGCGACTAATTTTGTGTGTGGGCGGCTTGGTCGACCACGCAAGGCGACCTAGCTCACCTAGGGTAGGCGAGTTTTTCGTGTGTGGACGACTTGGTCGTCCACTCTAGGCGACCTAGCTCACCTAGGTAGGCGAGTTTTTTATGTGTGGCGCGACTTGGTCATCCGCGCTAGGCGACCTAGTCACCCTAGATAGGCGACTATTTTCTCTCTGTGGGCGACTTGGCCGTCCGTGCTAGGCGACCTAGGCACCGTGGGTAGGCGACTATTTTCCTGTGTGGGCGGCTTGGTCGACCGCGCAAGGCGACCTAGCTCACCTAGGTAGGCGAGTTTTTTTGTGCGTGTGCGACTTGGCCGTCCGTGCTAGGTGACCTAGGCACCCTGGCTAGGCGAGTAATTTTTTTTGGGCAAAGTTGGTCGCCATTTGAGGCGACCAAGGCCCCCTGTAGGCGAGTATTTTTTGGGAGACTTTGGTTGCCCCGTGCGAGGCGGCCTAGGCAGCATGGGTGAGCGAGTGTTTTTTGGGGGTAAAAAAACAGGATCACCCCCCTTGCGAGGTGCCCCTCGGCACCTTGGTTGCGCGAGTGTTGACCCTCCCTCCCTCGCCATCGTGTGGGCTTCCCCCCCCACCTTTCCTTGGCTTTTTGGTCACTTTGGTCGAACGAGCGAGGCGACCTAGGCCACCTACGTCTCTGGTTTCGGATAGGTGATATGGACTAACTTTTTGTTGCTGTTGGGACTGCTGGGGTTGTGTGTGCGTGCCTACCGAAGTAGTATGAGAGAAAAAAGAATGATCATAGTCCATTACATGTGGCGGAAAAAAAATAGATAGTGTGGGGGAAACTTGCCTGTTGTCCTGCTTTGGGCATTTTATTTCTTGGAGTCCCGAGTCTTGAATCTGCATGCTTGAGCTTGCGTAGTGCCTCCCTCAGTTTGCTTTTATCCCCTCGATTATTTTGTTCACAGTAGCAAGAAAAGACTTGTCTTTCATCGTCCTTGACGAGTCTAACACCTCGAACCGCTTGTCCCTGATGTTCAGCACCAGCAGCCAGTAGTGCCCCGTCTCCTTTGGATTTTCCTTGTCAAGAACCTTGAGCGTTGGGAACGAAATCTGGTCATGCATGAGATAGTTTTCCGTGAGATGGAAATAAAAATAAAAATGAAAGAGAGCAATCCACGAGGGGGGAAAACTATAGCGAAAAAGGGAAGGGATTTTGTGAATAGAAAAAAAGTATTTTCGCCTTACTGATTCGCACCGACTCAGCCTCCGTGTCCTGTTGTCGAAGTGTTTGTCTATCTCAGTCCTATTGAAATTGTTGTTCTGGACGAATGTATGAATCCGCATGGTGGAAAAAAATGAAAAACGGAAGGTAAAAGGGATTAGTAAGTTTTTTAGTTTGGTCTCGAATGTGCATGTTGTCATCTATTGTGTTTTTTTAGTTCTGTTTTTTGTGTGTGCACTAAAAACAAGAAAAAAAGGATTAGTAAAAAATAAAAAATAAAAAAATTGCTTACAGTTATTTGTAGTGGCATTATACTCTTCTTTGTCTTGAGCCCTGGTTCCCTCAACGCAATTATTGCAACCTCAGCCACTATGCTATCCATCTTCCGTCAGGCGCCATAGAGTTTGCAAGTTTAGTGCAGGTAATGAAGAACTCGTCATAGTTTATGATTGGTTTGCTGCTTTTCGAATATGATGGAGGGGGAAAAGCTGAAAAAATGTTAGTTCAATGATGAAAAAAGAAGGAACAACGAAGAGCTTGATTTGTGTTGTTCTTGCCTGGTGTCACTTTGTACTGCCCTCCTCCTAGTTGTTGTGGCAGAAGTGTTACCGGCAAGCAACACAATGTCATATATGCCGCACACTTCCTTGGAGCAGTGGAAGGGATCTGCGTCTCCGGGGTCAATGAACAGTGACCTGAGTTGTGTTGGCGCCCTTCCAACTCTCCGTTCATGCCCGACAGCGGCTGGTGTTCTTGATGAGCTAGCAACATGTGTTGCTGCTACTGGTGCTGTTTTTGTGGTTGGTGTTCTTGCATCTTGATCGTTGATTCGCGCTTTGTTTACGGACCTCTCCTCTGTGTCCAACTTTTCCTTCTGTTTCTTCTTTGCAAACTGGGCTTCTGCCTCAACACACACTTTCTACAGCTCTTCTGGGTCCAAACCCCAGTCATCTTCGCTTTCGGCCATGTTAGCAGGTTGCATGGATTAAATGGTGTGGGCAAGTCTCTATTTGTGTCCTCATCACCGTGGAAGCTCCTGTTGAGGTCGAGTGATGGAGAACAATTCTTTTCTGCCTGTTGGCAATGGTTGAAGACTGATGGTGTAGAGCACGTCAGTGTGGGTGAACCTTGTGCGCATTGCAATGCTTGTTGTTGCGCCAAAGGCCCCAAGCAAAGCTTTTCCCGGTACCTGCGCATGCCCCCTGTGTTGCTTGCGCCTTTGTAGATTGCTCCCGTGATGGTGTTCCCTTTCTCTTCTGGTTTCCATCAGGGGCTGGGCAATATTTTATGGTGGCAGGTGTGTAGTTGGCCCCATGGTCTCCACACCATATCGACTTGTCTGCTACAGTAGGTGAGGCACTGATATCTTGGCTTGGTGTCTCTTGAGCTGCCCCCTTAGTCACAAAATGGACAATAGGTGGGCTGATGAGATTCGGCTGACATCATGAATTTTTGTGTGCTTCCCACTTGAGCCTGAAGCTTTGTTGTCCTCAATCACAATGATCTTGTGCCCATTTTGCTTTTCCCCATGCAGATACATTGTGTGTTGACCTTGCTCTCCTTCTGTAAACTGATGTAAATTGTTGCCCCCTTGGTTTGCCTTGCCTGTCACATTGGCGTGACCCTCTGTCTTTGCGCACTCCCTGACCGGCTCAACCTTGCTTGTTGTCCTCCCTTTCGTATTCATGTTTCCCCTGTCCCTCAAAGCCTTTGACTTTTCTCTGAGTTTGTTTTGCTTATGAACTTGGCCCCTTGTGACAACAAAAGCGTCAGAGCTGCTGTCGGAGCTTGTTGCTTCTTCACCTTCATCTCACTCTGAGCTTGGCAAGTACTCTGCATCGTCCTCCGGGGTACCCCTGTCGTGCACATACTCCTCAGCTTTTGTCCCTTGGTGACCTGCATCCTTGCGACGTTTTGACTTATGCAAAAAGCTTCCTGAGCTCCCAGCATCGTTCTTCTCCAACTTGTCGATAACCTCCACAAAACTACCCATCTTATGTGAAATTTTGTGCTGAGCATTGCTGCAATCTCCCTCTTGTTCTATGTAAGATTAAAAAAGAAATAAGCGTGTTAGAAAAAGGTAAAAGTTAAAACAAAAAAACACATATTAAAAAAGGAAGCATATGCAAGAAAGAAAACAAAAATAAGCATTTAGGGAAACTAAAAAAGAAGCATGTACATACCGTACTGTTGTAATTAGGAGGCAACTTTGACGAAACAAAATCCTCAATCTGGTCGTATCCAACAAAAAGGCCATCCCCCCTATTGCTTCTGAATATTTTCTTCATCTAGGTTTTTTTTTAAAAGGGAGGTGAGAAGAAATAGATGGATCAGAAAAAAGGATGGGAGATATATAGGAAAATGTACTGTAATTAGCCATACATAAAAAGTTGCTTGAAAAAAAAGAGAAAAAATAGTAGCTCACACTCATCTTGTCGTGTCCTCCCTCGGGTTTCCTGTCTGCTTTTGCAACTTTCCCTATAAGCTTGTTGTCCCATGCTTCTGCCCGAATTTGACAATCTGGCACGTGAATGTCAACAACCAACGAATCCACATACAACACCTGTGTTTTTTTGCATTTTCCATGCTGTGAGTGGTAATGCCTCTCTGTTTTGTCCATTAAAATAAAGGAAAACCCAAAAAAAGGAGAAAAAAACACACAAAAGGTACTTACCACCATGTGGTGCACGTAGTAGTTTACGGCCTTCTTCCTCGTAGTTTTGCACAATGAAGATCTAATCTGTTTTGTTGTGAATGAACAGAAGTTCAGCCTCTTTACTCTCCCCAAGTCAGCGACGATTGGATAGCATCGCGGGCTGACATTCAGGCTCGTCGTGGGGCATATGAAACAGCTGACTACCACAATCAACCACGCGGGCATGAAATCGTCATCTGCTCTTCCATTCATGCCTTTGATAAGGTTGCAGAAAGTTGTTATCTCTGGATCCATTCCACTCTCAAACCCATACCTGTTGTTGATGAATGAGATTGCTTCTGCATCCCACCCATAAAACACTTCCACCCCTGAATTCCGTAGACCAAGGTTTGGTGGACGCTTTCCGCTGTTACAGGGATCTCACCCCTACCTGGCACTACTATTGACTCGTTGTCTGGGTTGTATCTCTGAAGGACCCATCTGCTCAAATCTGCAGGCATAGCTGAAGCCTCGATCTTCAGTAATCCTCCAAGTTAGTATGATTCGATCAGATCCTTTTGTTCCCGCACCAGTCTTTTGTTGATCTTAACCAGCCTTGCAGGCGACGCTCTGTTCCTCCCTTCCTGAACTTGCTTTCTCGTGGGGCGCCTACGACATTGTAAAACCTCATTATCGTTCCTACCCATGCCATCACTTCTTGCTGTTCCCTGTAGACAAAAGCAAAATGAGAGCGACAAAAATGTGTGAGATTGCTTGATACATGAAAAAGGAGAACTGAATAACATACATACATGTTGTGTGGTGTTGACTGATTGTCTGCCTAATACATGTAAAAATGCAACAAAAGTAAAAAAAGGAGAAAAAGGGCAAAAAAAGGATAATGTGGTATGTACCTCGCCATCATTTTCGTCTGTGGATGCCTCCATCTTAAAACCAGTATTAAAATGTTGCCTAATAAAAAGGAAAAAAAGAAGGACGGTCACTGATAGCGATAATTTCAACGAAGTTACTAAAAAACATGAACCGCAAAAAAGACGAAGAAAAAAATTCGAGGCTCAACACTATGTGAATGTAAAATGAACTGCAAAAAATACGTGTGGTTCCAAAGTCCCCAGCCTACTAAACATCAGCAACTCCCCCCCACCAGCCTACTGAACATCAGCAAACTCCAACCCCCCAGCCTACTAAACAAACAGCAACTACCCCCCAGCCTACTGACCATCAAGCAACAGAGCAACCACTTGATACTCCGTAAAAGTGCATCTTATAAACTTAGCATACAGTAGGAGCAGAGCAACAGAGCAACCACTTGATACTCCAGCAAGTGCACTTTCTGTCACTGGAACCTAGGAACAAAGCAACCACAAAAATGTGGAGTGATAAGCGACTTAGTTTCCTTGGTTACCCGACTTTATTGTCGCGTCCATGTCACTACGATTTAAGGGCTTAGGCGGCTCTTGTGATTGGGTTGTCTAGCAGCATCCAATCAAATAATCTCTAATGTTGATAATCAAACAAGTTGATGTGTATATTAACTAGATACACACATCGTATTCAATGAAAAAAAGCTATGTTTTCAGCATATGTTGTCACAAATGCATCGACTATATAGCTTCAACAACTGATATCCAAAAGGGGATTATGAATAGCTAGCTTAATTAGATGCTAACTGAAAAAAATAGTTGCTATCTTAACTAGAAGATGGCACTGTAGGTAGATGAAAAACTGTTGCTAGCTTGATTGGCTTAGGATGCATATGTTGAAACATATCTCAAACATAGCTTAGGCAACATATGTTGATGGAAAAACAGATGCTGAAACATAGCTTAGGCAACGTCAAACAACAACACTTGTGCAACTTAGTGATGAAAAAAAATGTTTTTTTAGCACAGTGATAAAAAAATGTTGGCGACATATCAATGGAGTACCCCCTCCTTAAGAAAAATGGTAGCCTTGTACACAACCTAGGATCATCCTACTGTTGTTTTGCCTAAAAACCATACACTATGCCTAGTTGTGCATGCCATCTACTTATTCCTGGGGATAGAAACCTTTTCCCTAATTCCTAAATTAAACCTATTTGCTTACACAAACACACAGTATTGCCCGGATTGCATTGGGGTTGCCTCTATTGCTGCCTAAAAATCCACTCCCTGCAGAAATTTACTTCTTATAGAAAACCAAGGATTTGAAGGTGTCCGAGAGGAAGTTCACGAAGGGAAATGTCCGGGGAGTACTGCAGGAAGTGCTGAAAAACATTGCGGAAAAGTTTGGATGAAAAAATGTGGATAGCCCATGAACACATTAGACAGGCCATATCCCCACTTAATAGGGCACTTAAATAAAACTTGCCTACTGCATGAACATACACATGCTACATACCACCACTCAACATTGAAAAACTTGCCATACACATGCTACTTAAATAAACTTGCCTACTGCAGGCCATAACCCCACTTAATAGGACACTTAAGATAAAACCAGCTTCAAAACACATCAACAGTTCATCCATGGACACTTAAAAAACTTGCCTACTGCAGGACACTTAATAAACTTCTCACATGCTGCATACACATGCTTCTCACTGTCAAAAGGGTTGACAGTGAGAAGTTGTCGTCCCCGCACTCGCACACGCCAAACATCCATCCACGCACGTAGCTTTCCTTCCCCTCTTCTTCAGATCCATGTCAACCCATCTCCCCCCTCTCTCTCTCTTTTCCCCTCGTACATTCAGATCCAGGCATTCAGCCATGGCTCTGCTGAGGGAGAGCTCTTCACTTCGAAGGCCATGTATGGACTGTCGCACGTCTCCCCTACAGGGTCTTCGGTACGTATCATACATCATCATATGGCTTTGTTTTCCTGAGATAAGAGATCATAGTACGGCTGGTTGAACCGAAACTGACACGGAGTTCCTTCGAACAGTGTTCAACTCATGCATGTCGATCGGAGCAACACAGCACACGGACTACTAACCAGCACCATCATCCAGCTCAAAGGCCTAGCAACAGGTGGTGAGCTATACGCCTTGCTCATGGTCGTCAACTTCGTCGCGGCCCCTGACAGGAGCTGACGCCGTGCACTCCCCCTCCCCCTCCCCCTCGATCCCCTCCCCTTCATGGAGACTGAAAAATGTCCGCATCTCTTGCTCCCCCTCCCTCTGCGAACCATTGATGCCTACTAAAATTGACACACCTAGGAGCAAGTCGAAGGAGAAACGCACGAACGGCTAGCGGCGGCGACGCAGACGAGATACATGGAGGAGGAGGAGAAGGAAACCGCGCGTGGAGATGCGGGACGCACCTGTGGTTCGCGTGCATGCAGCGGAGACGGCTTGGGATCCCTGTCAGCCAGCCGCCCCGCGCGTGCAAGCCGCCTTCCCCCTCTTCTCTCTCGTCTAGCTTGGGTAGATTTGGAGAAGCTCTTGCGTAGATGCGGCGGAGACGACTTGGGTCGCCGTCGGCCAGCCACCCTGCGCGTGCAAGCCGCCTCCCCCCTCAACTCTTCCATCGAACGTGGATCGATTCGGAGAAGCTCTCCCATCGATGGTGGCTCTCCCGTCGACGACGAGTTTCCGGGAGCTAGGGATTTTTGTCCGCCCGTGAGATAGTGAGGGGAGGGGAATCTGAGGACGGCGCGACTCCCCAAATATTTGAAACGGACAAAAACAGTCGCGCCGACCGCGCTGTCTGTTTTCGGCCTAGCCATGTGTCGCTGCCGATTTTCGGGATCGACGACCCTCGTTCAGCCGATGCATGCCACCAGATCACGCGCACGCGTGAGAAAGCGTTTAGGAGCAAACACAGCCTTCACGCTTATTTTTCATCGACACATCCTGTACAAAATCTTGGCGGGGAAATGACGGCTTTGCGCGCGCGTCTCCTGCTCTCGCGCGCCGGCTCAAAGCAGCCGCCGCGGAGTAGCAGCGTCATGCGGCCGTGAGGACGAGGGAGGAGCGCCCCGGCAGGCCGGGGATCTGCTACTGCGAAGCATCGGGGTCGGGGAGGCGCGCCACCGCAGATCGAGGAGGAACGCCGCCCGGACCGATCTCCTCACGTCGCCGCGGATCGAAGAGGGTCGTCGCCCCGACCGAGCTGCTTGCTCGCCGCCCGGACTGAGCTCCTCACGCCGCCGCGGATCAAGTAGGGCTGCCGCCCCGACCGAGCTGTTTGCTCGCCGCCCGGACCGAGCTCCTCAGGCCGCCGTGGATCGAGGAGGGCCGCCGCCTCGACCGAGATTCTTGCTCGCCGCCCGGACCTTCCCATTTCTCCCCGACACCGGAGCGCTAGCCGCTAGCACCAGGTACTCAATCCCATCTCATCCCACGGCAATCCGTCGTATTAGTTGCTGGTTGGCTGCTTAGTTACTGGAGTGTGTACGCTTCTGAACTTCAGTGTTCATGCTTGGAAGTTTCAGTGAGAAGTAGCATGGAAATTAACATGCACTGATACTACTAGGTGCTAATAATTTCAGTGAGAAGTAGCATTTGTGGAAGTGTTGTGCAATGGCAAAAATTAACAAGAGAATACCTCAAGTTGGTATGAGATTCAGAGATTCAGATGAGGCTTGGGTGTTTTGGGTAGAATATGGAGGTCATATAGGTTTTGATGTGAGGAAAAAATGCACCAACTTAAGTAAATTTGATGGAAAGGCGACTTCATGCAGATTTGTTTGTTCCAATGAGGTCATTAGAAGGAAAGGGCAAACCGACCGTGAGCCAAAGCGTTTTAGAGTTGAAACAAGAACTAATTGTAGAGTTCAAATGGTTATTAGATTGGATCGAGCTGCAGAAAATTATGAAATTACCGATGTTGAGCTTGAACACAACCACTACCTTCAATTGCAGTTGGATTGTGAAGAATCATTTGCGAAGCAAGCGGTAGAGAGAGTTGGCTTATGGACAAGCCGGTAGTATGGCACACAAATATGCCAACTTATAAGTTTCAGAATATGGCACACAAATCAGCCAACTCTCCGGAATGTTGTGTGCTACTGGAAAGTGCACTTGATTCCGTTGCTCCACATATTGAGGATTTACTCAATGCAGCCACTAGTGCTATGAGTGAACCATATACACGCAAAGAAAATATTGACCCAAAAGTGCAGCAAATAGATGAGTTGCTTAGTTCTGCACGGCTGAAGAAAAAAGAGATTCACTCATCAAACTTAAGAAGAAAGAAAACTTGGCTTGATAAGTTACTCAAGGGGAGGCGCAAATCAACTAAAGCTACCACATCAACAAAAAAAGAAGCAAAGGTATGTTGCAAACAGTACATCATATGTTGTATTATTCATTTGTAAACTAATTACTATTCTTCTCATTGACAGCAACAAAAGAAAAAGGAAGGGAAAGCTCCAAACAAAAAGGATGGCGTACAGCCTCAAGTACAAGTGAAAAGGTTTGAAAAAAACAAAGGAATAGATTTGGAGCTTCAAGAATGGAATGGCATCATCAGTTTCAACCAACAGCTCTTGTTGGCTCCACCTTGTGGTGATGCTGATATGTTCCAGCATGAAAGTTCGTTAGATCGTATTTTGGATATGGTTAACTATAGTATTTTGGGGGCTAACCATAGTATTTTGTGGCCAAATTGTACAAGTAAAATGGCCAAATTTCTACACTTGAATCCTTGTTTCAGTAGTACCACTTGGTTCCAAAAATTGTACTAGAGCTTATGAATTTTAATGACAAGTGGCTGTTGCTCTTATTATCTAGTGACTGAACAATCAAGGTCCTGTTTGTTTCAGAAGTCCCATGACTTTTTTTAGTCTCAATTAAAAAGTCCCTAGTCCCTACCTGTTTGTTTCCATAGACTAAATAGGGACTAGAGGTCACTAAATGACATGCAAAAAGACCATGTTACCCCTAGTAATATACTATGAGTTATTAAATGACATGTTAAAAGTAGGGATAGTGTTGGAAAAAGTGCCAAAAAAGTCCCAAAAAGACCCTCCCATAGGGACTTCTTCCTTTAGTCTCAAATACCCTCTTTTAGTCCCTAAAAGTCCCTCATGTTTGTTTCACATGGGAGTAAAAGGGACTTTTTTAGTCCCTACACCAAAAAGTCACTGGAAACAAACACCCCCCAAGTTTGAAGATTTCTTTGTGTTGTTGTGTTAGATGGATGCCCAGGAATAATATGAATGTCTTTTTTGCTTCACTCAAGTTACAAGGGACTTGTTACTGTCCGTTGGATGATGTTTGAAGGGCTGATGAGAGCAGCCAACCAGGTGACTTGCTAGAGACAAGTCACTGGATCCCAGTCCGCTTGCACCATATGCAGCTAGAGTATCAGCTATACTTTATTACAGGCCCGACGGCAGTAAATAACTTTAAAGTGAGAAAAAAATTAACATAGCAAACGCTTTGATTTCCCTGAAGGTGGCACCATTGGCAGAACGGTCTTATTCCTTACCAAGTTACCATTGATCCCTTGCATGAGAATCATCGAATCCGTCTCAATAGAAATATGCATGTCCCATTGCGGGGCTCGTGCAGGCTTTTTAGGCAGGCCACCGCTTCTGTAATAAACCGAATCCCTGAAATTAACTGTAGTACACTACGTTCTCTAAAAAAAAACTGTAGTACATCACGTTAGACCATCCATGAATCTTTAGTCTATATCTATACCTATCTATAAAGCGGCTATTGCTTTCGTCGGAAACCCACTGTGGCATTTTTATAAAAGAGCTCCTGTAATTTTTGTTATTCAACCCGTGCTTCATCATTTATCTGCAACGCAAAAGAATAAAACGATTCGCTTCAAAAATTATACCCGTACGCATCGCCTCCTCCCGTCGACCCTGGGCCACCCGCCTGTGCCCAGGCCGCCGCCCCACCACTCGCCGCCGCGGCCGACCTCAAGCGCCACCGCTGCCAATCTCAACCCACCCGCCTCCGTGACCGTGCCTTTCCCCGCTCACTGCCCCCGTTGCGGCGCTAGAGCGCATCACATCGACCCTGGTCCACCCTGGCCCGTGCCCAGGCCACTGCCACACCACTCGCCATCGCGGCCGACCTCAACCATCACTGTTGTCGATCTCAACCGACCTGCCTCCGCGGTTGTACCTCTGCTCGTTTGCTGCCCCCATTTCGGCGCTCGAGCACAGCTTCTGGATCAAATCAACGCGACAGCTACAGTGAGTGGGGATGATGCGTCTGCTCGATGCAGAACGGCGGCGGCGGAGCGAAGTACTTGCAGGTGGAGGCGGGTCTCCATGGCTCACACGGGGAACTCCGAGGTTATGGCCAGATAGAGGCGCCTAACCCTTGCTCCCATCATCGTATCCCCTCCTCCGGCAGGAACTCATCATCTGGTGAGATCCCCTTCCCATGCCTCCAACCGTGTGCCAAGCACCGACAAGAATTTTTGTTTTGTGGGGATTTTTTTGCTGATGAATGAATGTATTGAATGTAAGATTGTATTGTTGTAGAGACAGAGAATGAAACACCACCTTCAGTTTGTCATCTCATCCCACATTCTCTACCCCATGAGTGAAATAAGATAACAGTCCATTGATCAATTCACGTAGCCTCTTTGTTTTGCTTTGCTTGTCCTGCTCAATTTCTCATCACGGTGGAATTAACAATGAACGGGTTGATTCCTCAACAAAATAGGATAGGACTGACTACATTAGTTAGTTAGCTTATTATTTTAATAAATCAAAATGATTATAAAAAAGATTAAAAACGTGTGGTATTTTTTTCTTCCGTTGCAACGCATGGGCCCTTTTGCTAGTTCTTAAAAGAACATGAATCTCTTTTCCCAGCCTTTTTCATCACGACGCCACAATCACGCGGAGCCTTATCCCCGATACACACACACACACACATCTCACAAGGCCTTTGCATCCATTTTCTCGCCTCGTGCTCCTCGCGGCTGCGTACGTGCTCCTGGCGGTCGGCCGGCCGGGCATGCACGCGCGGGGGCTGGCTGGGTCGATGGTGCAGGCCAGGTGGCCTGCGCCGGGGCTCCGGATCCACATTGTCGTGTCCATGCTGACCCTCCGATGGGCGAAGCCGCCTTGCTGCGGGTATTCAGGCCCAGATGTGTCCGGTGGGCTTCAGCCTTCACGATGTGGGGGCTGCGTCTGGAAAATGCTATTTGACGCATTCTGCATCAAAGTGTGAGGGTATCGCAAACGCGTAGGAAGGGACGGGCCTGACCATAAGACCCTGCTTGGGATGTTTTTTTTGCCAAATACACTTGTAAAAATAATACACACCTCCATTCATCGGTTTAGTTTTCAATTGATTTTATACTATGACCGGTATAATACGTATGTAAAATATTACACTTGTAAAAATAAAAACAGCATTCCAAGCAGGGCCTAAAGGTTTCACTGATTGCGGTTTTGGGAACCAGCTGGAAGGTTCCAGGCGGTTTTTCACGGTTTTGTAACCTTCCAAAAGGTTCCTGAACCGTTTTTTGGTTTATGTTCGTTTTTGTTTTTCTCTTTTTTAAAGTTTTTTTCTACTGTTTTGTATTCTTTTTTCTTTCTTTTTTCCTTTTTCTTTTTAATACTTTTATTTTCTCAAGTTTATTTTTAACAAATATTCACAGATTCAAAACTTGTTTGTTTTTCTTGATTTCAACTTTGTTCATAATTTGAAAGATATTCATGGTTTCAAAATTGGTTCACAATTCGAAAAAATGATTCCGATTAAAAAATTTGTTCCGGGCTTTGGAAAATGTTCCGGAAATTGACAAAATGTTCAGAATTTGAAAACATGTTCCGGACTTTGTAAAATGTTTGGAATTTTAAAAAATGTTTTGGAATTTAAAAAAAATGTTTCGGCATTTGAAAAAATGTTCTGGAATTTGAAAAAATATTCCGGACTATGAAAAAATGTTCCGGAATTGGAAAAAATGTTCCGAAATTTGAAAAATGTTGTGGAATTTTTAAAAATGTTCCAAATTTGAATAAAATGTTCTGGAATTTGTGAAAATGTTCTGGAATTTGGCAATTTGTGAAAATGTTCTGGAATTTGAAAAATGTTCCGGAATTGAAAAAAATGTTACAAAATTTGAAAAGAATTTCCGGAATTTGACAATTGTTTCAGAATTTTCAAAACGTTTCGGATTTTGAAAAATGTTCCGGAATGTGAAAAAATGCTCCGTGTTTGAAAAAATGTTCTAGAATTTGAAAAATGTTCAAAATTTGAAAACAATGGTCCTGAAATCGATAAAATGTTCCAGAATTTGAAACTTTTTCTGGAATTTTGAAAAATGTTCCAGAATTTGAAAAAATATTCTGTGATTTCAAAAACGATTTTGTACGTATTTTATAAAAATGTTCCTGTTTTTAAATTTTGTTCTCATAATTCCAAAAATGTTCGTGCTTCAAAAATGTGTTCACGCTTCCAAATTAGTTGGGAACATTTCAAAATTGTTCTCCTATTCAAACTTTTGTTCTCAATATTCAAAAAATGTTCACGCTTCCAAATTTATTCATGTTTGTTGAAAATTGTTCTTTAAATTGGAAAAATGTTTTTGCTTGAAATAAAAAATTGGTCAGGATTTTCAATTTTGTTCGGGGTTTTTCAAAAAAAATCACCTTTTCAATTTTTTGTTCTGGAGATTGAAAAAATGTTCGTACTTTAAAAAATTATTAGAGCTTTAAAATTTGTTCACGAGTTTTAAAAACTGTTCTCGGTTTCAAAACATGTTCTCAAGATTCAAATTATTATTTTTGCTTTAAAAATTTGTTCGCGCTTTCAAATTTGTTCTCCGTTTTAAAAAAAAATCATGTTTTAGAAAATGTTTATGTTTTCAAAATTTGTTCAAAAATTTAAATATTTTCATAATTTTAGTTTGTGTTCACGAATTTAAAATTCATTCATATTTCAGAATTTGTTCACAATTCAAAAAATGTTGCAGTTTCTATATTTATTCGCAATTCAAAAAATGATCACTGTTTCATAAAGTTGTTCAGAATTCGATTTTTTTCCAACAAACAGTAAAACTCCTAATAACACTTTTCTATGAAACAGTGAAATACCTTGTAGTATTTTTGAATAGGTGAACGAGCAGAAAACAGCAAAACAATACATCAATAGTAGAACAAGTTGAAAATACGTCACCAGCGTCAAGGGGCCCAGAAAGCCCGCCAGTAGGCTTCCCCAGTGCGAAGCCACACCTTTTGGACGCAGAATGCGTCCAATAGGACCCCCCGCTGCGTGCGGTGCTGTTGGCACGTGGAGCGCAAGGATGCTGGGGCGGCTTGGATGGTGGCGGACGTGCCGAAGCATCGTGAGCCCCGAGTTTTCGCCGACTCTCTCCTTTTTAAGATGTCATCTGGTGCACCTGCTCTTCGAGGACGATGATGTCGTGACTCTTGACTCTCCTTTCGGGGGAGACTGGAGGCTAGAGAATATCTCCAAGACGCAGGTCTTGGCGTGGTCACCGACCTGCTGGTGCCACCAGCGGGGCGGAGGCAGGAGTGAAGCAAACCCCGGACCCAATTAATTCTAGATAACATGGAAAAATGTTGGCACTTAAAAGCTATATCGCATACCATTTTTAAAAAATGCCTGATTTGAAAGCATACAAAATAAAGTTCAATTTCTCAATAAATCTATAATTTAAACGTGATGTTAAATGATCTAAGATAATAGATAAACCATGCAGAAGTACAAATAGTAATATAGGAAAAAAAAGTACTTGTGAAACTATATAATTTCACAAAATGTACATATATAATTTCATAAAATGTACATATATAAAATTACCTTCAAGGCATTAAGCATATATAATTTCACAAAAAACATAAACATCAAGTGAAACAATTATTATTGTTACAAATCTAAAAACTTACCACTTCGACAAGGTAAATGTCATTTGCAAGACTTATAAAAATGTAAAAACCAATCATTTCTATTGTTGTTTCAGTTTGTTGTATTGATTCCAGTCACCTCAACCGTTTGGTTCCCTCCTTTTGAAATGATTGGTGTATACACCCCCGTTGTGGACACGGGTGAAAATTTATCTTTTCATCTTCTTTTTCTACAGCATGAAATGAAATCGGCAATTACATCAATTTCAGTTCAATAACAACCTAGATATATGACTCGGGGACACACGCACACACAGTTTCAATTAAAGTAGTTCGGACCGAGAGGTCACATTGACATTGACATTGTACAACATGATACAAATACAACGCATCAGGGAAAACCGGAAAAACATCAAAGAAAAATACCAACTTGTAGCAGTCAGACGCCCAGCAGGGGATGGCGCACTGCATGGACGAACGGCGCACACGACGGCGGTAGCCTGAAGCGAGGGGAAAGTGGGAGGGCGGAGGCAATCGGGGACGGTGCCACGACGGCAAAAGGCGGCCAGTAGAGGCGGCGACCCGAATTCTCGAGTGTTGAAGATTGATCGTGATAGTTAAACCGAGCATGTTAGATAGTCCGCGGCAGCACGAGTGATGACTTCTCATGTGCCTACGTACAAGTTAGATCGAGTGTTGTAAGGAGGTCTTGGTGCGTGGGTGCGCGTGTTTCAGGTGATCCAGCCCATTAGGCTTTGGGCCTTTTTTTTTACAGGGCTGCACCACGGGCCCAAAGAAAAAAAATATATAATAACATGTAATAGTTTCCACGCCTGGGGCCCAGCTCCGCCCCTGGGTGTCTTGGTTTTTCCGACATTTTAGTTAGAATGTTTTGATGTCTTGCAAGTTTGAAGTTCATATGTTACCTTATTTGAAAGAACAAAAAAATAAAATCTTATGTAGCAAGTTAGTTATATAGCACGGATCGCAAAGCAATATTAAAAGGTAAGAATAAGGGATGTCCGAAAATCCGTGTTTTAAGAATCCACGTTCAACGACAAACACGTGATAGCTTTCGTAGTGGTGTTCCCTTTGGGAAGTCAGCAACGGGGCTCGCCTCAAATGTGAGTGGTGGTATGGCCTCAGATCGGTTCCTATGAAATGGAGCAAGTTGCTTCGTGTGGTGGTGCTATCTCATTCAGTTTGTGAGGGTTCCTTTGCGCAGTCTTAAACCTATTGTGAACTACTTGTTCTGGCGAGGTCGTGGGATTGAGCCGGGCTATTTATGGGTTTTGGCAGTCCTCCCTACGGCCAGCTTGCCTTCCTAATTGACACGTGAAGGTGTCCTGAATTAAGGATACTTACCACATCGTCTCCTAATCAAGTGAATCAGGTCGAGGACCCCATAATGATTTATTAATGGATCATTTCGGACAACCCATGATGCATACAAAGAAGATCTTACAAGGCATAACACACATGACAAGGGCTCCTTTAGACCCAGGCCTTGGATACGTTATATAAACCGATGATAGGCTAGTCAATAGAAAATCTGATAATCATACACAACAATCTTGTGATAGATACATATGTACCCTGTACTATCCTCCATATCAAAATAATCAAGAGGAGGAAGTAGGGTATTATCTTCTCGAGAGAGCCTGAACCTGAGTAAATCTTGTGTCTATGTTACCATCGCGTCAAGATGTCTAGCTTAGAACTTTCATTGAGAGCCTGCTGGATGATATGTCATGGATCGATAGGATGATCAGGTGATCTACGTAGATATATATTACCTTTATTTGTAAATTATTGCTCCACGCAATTGTGTTCGCAGAACTAAGATTAGGCCAGAAATTGGCGGGCAGTGGTTCTTGGCAAGACATCAGATCAATGTATTCAAAACCAGATCACTTCTCAATCAATCCGAGCGGACACTGAGGCCTGCGTAGATTATTCTGTCAAAAGTCCTAAGAGAAGACATAGACCGGGCAAAGACGGTGCCCAAAACTCATCTGATCTGGCCGGCTGCTACAAATTGGTTGCAGGTCTGCCCGCTAATGAACAAAGCTGCTTTTTTAGGGGTAAATGTTTGCGTTCCACGCGTCGGTCGAACACTGTGCCGGACGTACGTGGGCCGCGCGATCTTTTTCAATCATATGTCTCGCGTTTTCCTTTGCGCTCGATACCATAGGCCCACAAGTCGTTTTTGTCCTCTATGCAACCTTATCCTCTTAGCTGTTCGTCATTATCCCTTCCTTCCTCCCTGCAGCAAGCTCCTCCGCGATCCTCTTAGCCGTTCGTCATCATCTCTTCCTTCTTCCTCGCAACAAGCTCCTCCGCGGCTGCCATGGAGTTGTTGCAACCGTCGGAGACGGGAGCTGGAACCTGGATGGAGGTATCCGCAACCGGTGTCCTACTGAGCTGTGATGATTTACGACAAGCGCGGTGACCATAGGCAGGCTGTGAGAACGGCGGCCCTCCTCGAGCAACTCACACCATCGCAGTTTTTTGTTACATGCTACATCCGGTATGACAAATTGCTTTAATCGGCATTGCATTTTGCTACAACCAGTGTCGATTTTTGCTACAACCAGTGTCGATTTTTGCTACAACCGTCCACTAAAAAAACTGCATCCACGCCGGTGTTGATTTTTTCTATAATCGGTGTCGATTTTTTCTACAACCGTCCACTAAAAAAGCTGCATCCATGTTCATCAAAGTTGCAACCCGAATTTACCGGATTTTTTTGCTACAACCGGTGCCGATTTTTACTACAACCGGTATCAATTTTTATTACAATGGCTGCAGTCGGCACCGGTAAGAGCTACAGCCGGTACCTGTAAAAGCTACAAACGGCGCCGAGATGCGAGGGTGTTGAGCTGTAACCGGCGAGCTATGGGCGGCGGGAGATGGTGGCGAGACAACGAGCTGCAACCAGTGAAAAAAGTCGCTGGCCTCCATTAGAGATGCTTCAATGACGATGGCAAGCCGCGTTGAACCTCGGGGATGTGTGACAGGGGAGTCGAGGATGGTGGCCGGAGGACGAGCAGTTGGTGTTGCGAGGAGCGGCTACACCGGAATGAGGGATGGGGACGTGGCTATTACCACAGCTCGCCAGAGCGCACGCACGTAGTGACAGTGACAAAGATATCCTATGTCAAAGCGAATCTGAAACTGAAGAACGATGGAAGAAGAAGATGACGTGGGCGGTAAAATCCAACAGCTATTGCCTGCTGGTTCGGACGGCTGCGCTGTAACCGACCGAAACGATTGGTTCGATGCGCCAGTGCAGAGTACTGCCCTTTTTTAGGCACCTATGCAGGAGGTGTCAGGGAGTCTCTCTTCTCCTCTTTCTTTTTAAATCTACTGCCTCCGTTTCTAAATATAAAACCTTTTAGAGATTTTACTATGAACAATATTTGCTCTGTAAGTAGTTCATAGTGATTTTTTTTTAGATCTCTAATATTTAGGAACAAATGGAGTAGTATTTATGTGCCTGTTGTGGACTGTCACTTCTGATTGAACATGCATAGGACAAGCACTAATGTGCTAGTACAGAGCTAATTTACAACATGTTCTTCATGCGTGACATGGTCTATGATGTGAATCCGACTTCAGCAATTGCCTCGACACCGTAGACTCGCGTCAACGTATCCACACCACCATTTGTGGCATCTTTGGTTTCTTTAGTCTAGAGTACCTGTGTTGCATAGCTTTCTCAACTCAGCCTCGTTGAGCAAAAATAGCCTTAAATGCACCATTTGCAAGTTGTTTGGTTTCCTGCATGTCCTCTTTTCTGCATGGGCAGAACCACAGTGTCTGGTGTTTGGTTGCCTGCATGTTAGTGGACAAACCCAAGGCATGGTGTTTGGTTGTATGCAACTCCTAGTGTGTGGTAACCTCTTTGGCTAGATGGTGAGGTTACCAGCACACTTCGACACAACCATGTATCACACATCATAAGCACAACAGAGCATAAACAGAGCTTCGGCTACTTAACATCATAGTTCACAAGGATAGTTCAAAGAGTTCAACGCATAAACCATAGTTCAAGAAGACACGATAATACTTAGGAAGGATGTGCCCCGGACCTAGTCCCTCGCGGTGAAGGCTTCGTCATGCTTCCCGCACTTGTTGACCACCTCAATGCCATCGTCGTCGAAGATGATGACCTTGAGGGTGTCGGGAGTCAGGAGCTTGAACATCACCATGTAGCCGATATTGATCTGATGAACGGCGGCGAAGGTGGCCCAACCCTGATCGAGGGTCACCCTGTCGTTCATTGGCATGACCGTCAGCCTCTAGGAGCACCCGGTGTTGTCCTTCAGCTTGAACTTCGTCGGCACCGAGGCGGAGTGCTTGGTGATGTCCAGGGGCATGGCAATGCACTCAAGATTCGGTGCAAGGATGACCTTGCATAAGTGACTTGGGCCACCCTCCTCATGGTAGTGGCCGTAGTTGCGGCGTTTGCTGCTGGGGGTATCCTCCATGCGCTCGTCGTCGCCAACCATTGGCATCTTTGGTTCTTCCTCGGTGGTGGGCGGCAGCACCACCTCAGACATTGGATGAACCGCCGCCTTGCCCTTCTTGTCAATGGTCGGGAGCACCTCCGTGCCCATCTCATTGTTCTCCTCGATCTGCACACATTTCATGGAGTCACGCACACACAGAGTTCATGGCTCACTGAAGAGCATGTAGTTAAAACGGCGTGACTGTCACTCTTCCTCCTCTCCATCGCGCCTATATTTACTCAACCTGACCACCACTACTTACCCACCGCCTCTCTTCTCTCACCATAAACCTTCCTCATCTCCATCGCGATGACCTCTAGCTCCAGCTCCAACGCCAACCCCTTCCCTTGGGGTATTGGCTGGAGGGCCTTCTTCCTCGGGTGGTTGAATGTTGACTGCACCAAGTTTGAGAACACCATGGAGGTGTGCTCGAACTTAGGCTCCATGCCTGACATGCAGAAGGAATCTAATGCAGTGCTCATGAGGGCCACTTCAAAAACATTTGAAGATGCTGATTCCTAACCCAGCGAAGGGCGCGATGGAAGTCGATATCATTCGTTGGGCCATGAATCAGGACGTCTCCGACGATGCTAAATAGAAGAAGAGGTGGTCCAAGTACAAGAACTACTGGGCTCCTAATGACCACCGTGCCGCAGTGTACTGGGAGACGACAATCGTGTCACCGGCGGTCATCAGGGGGGTGCCTAAGGAGGAGGAAGAACCGGTGCAGATGCTAGTGAGGGCGTCGAAGGCAGGCCGTCATAGCTGGCAGATCGACCTCGACTCCACCGAGGGCGACAACGACCCGCCACCCCGCAAGGCGATGGACAAGAAGATGAAGGCCAGCCACTCGACCCGCCGCTCTGTACGCCTCAACGGCGCGGTTAGCCAGTGTCTACATGAACTAGTATGAAGTGCCATACTTATCTACCTCTATTCCCCCTTCCCCTCTCCCCCATGGATCGAATCTACCGCCGGATCGAACGCAAAAAAGTAGTGCATGACGACTAGAAAAGTGCTTACCGTCATTGTCGCGGGCGAGGTGATGATCCGCTTGCCGGTGATGGAGTCCTGTGGTCTTCTTGCTCTCCTCCGATCTGCCGCCGCCGGTGAGAGTTGGGAGAGTGGGGAGAGGGAGCGGTGGAGGTGGTAAGGCTAATAACTGTCGGCGCTTTGGAAAGCAACACAACTTCTCGAGAGTGGCCGCGCGCATGCAACCGCCGCCGCCCACGTGCATCGCCCGGGCTTGGCTCTGGAGAAACTACCAATTCGAGCATTCCCAGGTAGCGAGGCCGAGGAGTGCTTTAAAAATCGTGCCATGCAGGGCCAACAGTGTATGCAGCCAACCAAACAGCCCATTTTTCTTCCCGCGCGGGCCTGGTTGGGCCTCATGCATGCAACCAAACGCGTCATTGGACTCAGTGTCCAGGCCATATTTGTTTAATTATATACCTACCTAAATTAATTAAGTAGAGGAAATATATTATTAATATCTTCGTTTATTATTATTCTTTGCTTGCATTATATTATGTGCACACGTACTTGACTTCGATTGCATTATGCGGTTACCTCGGCGTGTTGACATCGTACTTCCCTCTCTATCAACCAAATTTCGTCATTGACATGGTCGACTAACGTGGGGGCTTCGTCTTCATGCTGCCGAACTACTCTGCCTCCTCGGCTCGACTGGGGGTTTCGCCTCGACCCTTTGGAAGTTTTATGTTGTCACTTCATCAAGACGAGCTCTTCATCGGCTACCTCGTGACTGGCTTGGGGGCTACGAAGTTTGCACGTAGCTCAAACCGCGTCATCAACACCGAGCACATTAACCAACTAAGTCATTTTCATGCTCAACTCTCTTTAAAATTTTACTTTTTGTTCGGTTCCACCAAACATTATATTTTTTGTTGAACAAAAAATTGTTTGTTAAAAAAGTTCTTTACTCAATTTAACAGGGGGCTCTTAAACTTATATGTGCCACTTTATAATAAATATGTTTTCTTCTTGGTCGTTGCAAAGTCTTTTTTCTACTAATCCTTTTTCTAACACTAATGTGTGGTCAATAGCCGAATAGTACGGTTTCTTTCTAAAGCCGCTTGATTTTACTTTGCTAAACAGGCCTCGGAGAAACACTCTGCCTTTGGAATATGGAGGTTGAAGCCAAAGGCTGACCCTCTCAAAGTTCGGAGATCGAATGTATCATGTTAAAGGACGACCGAAGCACATATTAGTTTTAAGACCAATTTCTGGCGCATTTTAAGTATTGACAATATTAACGGGGGCTGCGACTACCGCCGAACCCACCAAAAGCTGAGGTACTCCATGGATTCCTCGGCATTTTGTGCTTATATGCATTGATTTTGAGTTGTGTCTTTGGTCAATAGTTGGATTGCCCAACTCCTGTGCTTGCTCCTTACGTGTTTTGCTTTGTTCGGCAAAGGGGTAAAGGAAGAACCACTGTGATTTTCACTTCCGGTTTAACTGCTTAAGTGTCTGAGTTGGAAATAGATGAAACCTAACTGTCACAACAAGTGTAAATCGGCGAGCGAACCGTAGGCGGTGTTAAACCAAATATAGCCCATTGAGGTTATCCGAGTAAAACGAAGGGCCTCGCTTTCTTGAGAAGTCCAAGTTGTGGCTGGTTCAACCTCAAATGATTGGTGGACTCGACATATACCCGGGGCTATTAAGTTGCTCCCAAACATGTGCTCATATAACTAAGTGAAAGTTATAAAGCCTCAATATCTGATTGCCTCATTTCCACTAATACAACCACCTCTGGACACCGAGACATCGGCTAAGCATTGTCTTGTTAGTATGGAAACACCCTGTGTAGTATCTACAAATGAGTGCAAGCCAATGATGCGTCACTTTCAGATTACAAACAGTCACAATGGAGTCAAAATAAACCATACCAAGGGCTCCTTGGGGAACCTCGGCATGGTTACATCAGAACTTCTAGAGAGCCCAATATATTATTTGCGTTTGTATTCAAACAAGATTGCCACCTTTCGCAATCATTGTTATAAAGCCATAAATATGCATCAATTTTACTTAAGATTTTGGCCAAGCTAGGTTGCCTGACTCCTGTGCTTACCTCCTATTTTCCCGATTGTTCGGCTAGGGGTTAAAGGGAGCACCTATGTGATTTTACTTCCGAGTCATCCGGGTTAGTACCTCAGACTAGGTGAAGCCGAAATCTAGCCATCTTAAGAATATAATTGGCCGACAATGACGAAAGTGAAAATTTTGGTTCATTAAAGACCACAGAGTTTGGAAACATTCCCCAAACTAAATCCTCAATATTTTCCTCCCACATTGATCGGAGTTGAGGTTTCACGATCATGGTCAACATGTTATCCTGGGAAAAGGAACTTATAAATGAACTATTTTCCAAGAAGATGTTTCTTACATTAAAAATTAATATATCATATTGATACATCTCCATCGTATATACTTTTCCAAACTCTTTTGCCCTTGTTTTGGACTCTAATTTGCATGATTTGAATGGAACTAACCTGGACTGACGTTGTTTTCAGCAGAATTGCCTTGGTGTTATTTTTTGTGCAGAAATAAAAGTTCTCATAACGTCCTGAAAATTTATGGAGAATACTTTTGGAAAATATGAATAATACCTGCGCAAAGATCCATCGGAGGAGGTGGGCCAGTGGGCCACAAGCCCTGTAGCCGCCACCCCTAGTGGCGGCTAGCAAGCTTGTGGGGGCCACGTGGCTCTGCCACCCCCAATCTCAGCTCTATAAGTTCACTTTCGTCCCAGAAAAAATCAAGAGAGAATATTTCGTCACGTTTACGATACGGAGGCGCCGCCACAACCAGTTCTTCATCTGGAGGGCAGATCTGGAGTCCGTTTTGGGCTCCGGAGAGGGGAAATCGTCGCCATCGTCATCATCAACCTTCTTCCCTCTCCAATTCCATGAAGCTCTTCGTCGTTCGTGAGTAATCTATTCGTAGGTCGCTGGGCAATGATGAGTAGGGTGAGATCTATCATGTAATCGAGTTAGTTTTGATGGGGATTGATCCCTAGTATCCACTATGTTCTGAGATTGATGTTGCTACTACTTTGCCATGCTTAATGCTTGTCACTAGGGCCCGAGTGCCATGATTTCAGATCTGAAATTATTATGAATATATGTGTGTTTTAGATCCGATCTTGCAAGTTGTAGTTCCCTATTATGTGTTATGATCCGGCAACACCGGAGTGACAATAACCGGAACCACTCCCGGTGATGACCATAGTTTGAGGAGTTCATGTGTTCACCAAGTGCTAATGCGTTGGTCCGGTTCTTTATTAAAAGGAGAACCTTA
The DNA here is from genome assembly GCF_904849725.1 of Hordeum vulgare subsp. vulgare. Taxonomy (NCBI): domain Eukaryota; kingdom Viridiplantae; phylum Streptophyta; class Magnoliopsida; order Poales; family Poaceae; genus Hordeum; species Hordeum vulgare. The sequence goes on along the minus strand of NC_058524.1, from coordinate 554,113,751 downwards.
ATATCCCATAGTTTCCTTTTGGACCCCGCTGCCACGTGAGGGATGGACAATAGAAGTCATGCAAGTTCTTTTCCCTAAGCACGTATGACGACATACAGAATGCATGCCTACATCACATTGACGAACGGGAGCTAGCCACATATCTCTCTGTGTTATAACTGTTGCATGATGACTATCATCCAAACAAATCACCGACCCATTGCCTACGAGTTTGTCCCACTGCTATTGTTACTTGTCTTGCTCTGCTGCTACTGCTGTTACTACTGTTGCTGCTGTTGTTACTTGTCTTGTTGTTACTTGCTACTGTTGCTACTTGCTACTACTGTCACTATTGCTGTTCCTTGACACTTCTATTACTCGTTACTTTGCTGCTACTACTTTGCTTGCAGATACTAATCTTTCAGGTGTGGTTGAATCAGACAAATTCAGCTGCTAATACTCGAGAGTATCCTCTCACGTCCTGTTGGCGAATCAACAAATTTGGTTCGAATACTCTACCCTCGAAAACTGCTGCGAACCCACGTGTTGGTGGGCCGTCAACAACATTTTTCTAGTGCCGTTGCCGGGGAGTGCTAGCAGCATTCTTCTGGTGCCGTTGCAGGGGAAGGTCTGTTGTCACAGAATCAGCATTCGTGTAGCTATTGCCAGAGAGTGCCAATCAGCATTTTTCTGGTGCCGTTGCCGGGGAGGTATTGCTATATTCTCTGAGTTACTTGGGATTTATATCTGTTGATCACTATGAAGAATCTGAAGGATCCAAAAACCAAAGTCTTGCCCTCAACTACGAGGGGAGGTAAGGAACTACCATCTAGCTCTGCACTTGATTCACCTTCAGTTATGAGTAAGTTTGCGACATCACCTCCTGCTAGAAATCTTGATATGTCGCGTGTGCTTGATGATGCTTATGATGCTACTGCTAGGGATACTATGCTTGACACTATGCCTGATGATGCTATGCCTGATACTATGCCTGATGCTGCTAGAGATGCTATGCTTGATACTGGTAGAGATACTGCTTTGCCTGATGATGCTAGAGATGCTATTTTTCCTGATGATGCTATGCTTGATACTGCTAGAGATGCTATTTTGCCTGATGTTCCACTAGGGGTGTTCCGTGTTGCTCATATTGCTAGAGTTACTGCCAATGCTCGTGATGCTTCTGAAACTACCGATACTATTGAGATAGAACCTGCTTTTTCTCCTGCTAGATCTAGCTCTCCTAAATATGAATTGCCTGATATACCTGAGGGTTACGTTATGGAGGGAGAGATAGCTGAGGATTTTCTTGCGTGTAAGGATGCCTATGACGCTGAGAAATTAGTTCTCAAGTGGAAGGAAAAATCTCGGGAAGCTAAGATGAAATACGACCCGAAGTTTGCCACTTCACCTATCTTTATCACCGATAAGGATTATGAATTCTCTGTTGACCCTGAGATAATCTCTCTAGTCGAATCTGATCCTTTTCACGGTTATGAGTCTGAGATGGTCGTAGCCCATCTTGCCAAACTACACGATATAGCCACCCTTTTCACTAATTAGGAGAAGATCCGCCACTACTACATCCTTAAGCTCTTTCCTTTCTCTCTAAAGGATGATGCTAAAGCCTGGTTCACCTCTCTTGCTCCTGGATGTGTGAGTAGTCCCCAGGAGATGGTCTATTACTTCTGTGAGAAATATTTCCCTGCCCATAAGAAGCAAGCTGCCTTGCAGGAAATATACAACTTTGCTCAACTCTAAGAAGAGAGTCTTCCACAAGCTTGGGGGAGGCTCGTCCAGCTACAGAATGCTTTGCCTGATCACCCTCTTAAGAAGAACGAGATACTTGATATCCTCTATAACGGACTTACCGATGCCTCTAGAGACCACCTAGATAGTTGTGCCGGTTGTGTCTTTAGGGAACGAACTGTAGAACAAGCTGAGACCCTACTGAATAACATACTGATCAATGATAATGCTTGGACTATTCCCGAACCACCTCCTAAGCCAACTCCGAAGAAAAGAGGTATTCTATTTCTCAATCCCGAAGATATGCAAGAAGCCAAGAAATCCATGCAAGAGAAAGGCATTAGATCTGAAGATGTCAATAATCTACCACCTATCGAAGAGATCCATGGTCTCGATAACCCGATACAGGTAGTGGAAGTGAATTCTCTGCGTAGGTTTGATGAGAGTGATATTCATTTTGATAAACCTGCAAGCCTATGCTTTGATGAATTTCACAACTTTGTTGCGAAACAACAGAGTTTCAATGATTATGTTAGCAGACATTTCGAACAAAGTACTCGTATGCTTAGCCATTTAAGTGCTTGTGTAGACAGAAATGTCAATGATCTGAAGCTTCTGAGTAAACAAGCCTCTATGATTACTACTCAGGTAGAACAAGTACTTAAAGCTCAGAATGACTTGCTCAATGAATTAAATGACAACTCTGTCAGAGTCATTACTAGAGAAGGCAAAATGACTCAGGAACCTTTGTATCCTGAAGGTCATCCTAAGAGAATTGATCAAGATTCTCAAGGAATCAATGCTGATACACCCAGTCATCCTAAGGAGAGGAAGAAGGATGATAGAAACCTACATGCCAGTTCACCAAATACTGTCACACCGGAAGAACCCAATGGTAATTCTGCGTTTGATGCAGAAACACAATCAGGTGATGAACATGAACCTGGTGACAATATGGAAAGTGATGTTCATAATAATGCTCAACCTAGCAATGATGAGGATGTGGAGATTGAACCTACGGTTAATTCTGATAACCCACAACCTAAGAGATACGATAAGAATGACTTCACTGCTAGGAAGCATGGTAAAGAAAGAGAGCCATGGGTTCAGAGATCTATGCCCTTTCCTCCTAAGCCATCCAAGAAAAAGGATGATGAGGATTTTGAGCGCTTCGTTGAGATGATAAGACCCATCTTTCTGCAGATGCGGTTAACTGATATGCTCAAGATGTCTCCGGATGCCAAGTACATGAAGGACTAATAAACGGAAGATACCAGATCTTGAGATCTCCACCATGCTTGCCAATTACACTTTCTAAGGTGGAACTCCTAAGAAACTTGTTGATCTCGGAGTGCCCACTATACCTTGCTCCATTAAAGGAAACTACATAAGAACTGCCTTATGTGACCTTGGAGCCGGTGTTAGTGTTATGCCGCTCTCTCTTTATCGTAGACTTGAATTTGATAAGTTCACACCCACTGAAATTTCTCTACAAATGGCTGACAAATCAACTGCTTTCCCTATCGGCATTTGCGAGGATGTGCCTGTTGTAGTTGCTAACACCACTATCTTAACAGACTTTGTTATCTTGGATATTCCCGAGGACGATGCCATGGCTGTCATCCACGGAAGACCCTTTTTAAACACTGCAGGGGCTGTTATAGATTGCAACAAAGGCAATGTCACTTTCCATGTCAACGGTAATGAGCACACAATGCACTTTCCGAAGAAGCGATATCAAGTACATTGCATCAATGCTATCGAAAAGACTTCATCGATTCTTATTGGGAGCTTTGAATGCCCTATTCCTCGTGTCAAGATGAAGTATGATTTGCTTGTTGGAGAGATACATATCCCCATTGAGGTGACTTAGTGGCTATTTGAAAAATTCTTCGTTCTCTCTTGCGATTCGAGAAGGTTTTTGTCATGAGGACTTGATCAACCCCATTGACGGATTTCTTTCGATGACCATGAAATGGATGAATCAAAGAGTCACATACCTCTGTTTTCATATTTTATTTTCTGTTGCTTAGAAGAAAAATGATAGTTTAGTTTAGTTTTTCATGTTTTCTGTTTTAGCGTCTGATGTTTCAAAAGGGATTCCCGGCAATGGCGCAGGAATGCTTCTGATGTCCGTTATGTTGCTGCACAAAAGACCTTCCAGTGGCACCAGGTATGGGCACGTTGACGACACCAGGAAAACTTCTGCGTTGGTGTTTCCTCGAAGCGGAGAGGATGATGTAGCACAGTGGAGGTAAGTATTTCCCTCAGTTTGAGAACCAAGGTATCAATCCAGCAGAGGAGTATCTCAAGATCCTGCACAAACACAAAAGCTTGCACCCAACGCTATGAAGGGGTTGTCAATCCTTTATAGATTGTTTGCCTAGTGAGAACTGAAAGCAACAATGTAACAAAGCAAAGTAAAAGCGGAGTTGTAAACGATGGAAGTGAATAGACCCGGGGGCCGTAGTGTTTACTAGTGGCTTCTCTCATGAAAGCAAGTAGACGGTGGGTGAACAAATTACTGTCGAGCAATTGATAGAACTGTGCAGAGTCGTGACGATATCTATGCAATGATTATTTCTATAGGCATCACGTCCGAAACAAGTAGACCGATACTTTGTACATCTACTACTATTACTCCACACGTCGACCGCTATCGAGCATGCATCTAGTGTATTAAGTCCGTAAGAACAGAGTAACGCCTTAAGCAAGATGACATGATGTAGAGGGATAATCTCAAACCAATGATAAAAACCCCATCTTTTTACCCTTGATGGAAACTGCTTGATGTGTGCCTTGTTGCCCCTACTGTCACTGGGAAAGGTCACCACATGGCAGAACCCAAAACCAAGCACTTCTCCCATTGCAAGAATCATAGATCTAGTTGGCCAAACAAAACCCAAGACCCGGAGAGACTTAAAAGGATATCAAATCATGCATATAAGAAATCAGCAAAGACTCAAATATATATCATAGATAATCTGATCACAAGTCCACAATTCATCGGATCTCGACAAACACACCGCCAAAGAAGATTACATCGGATAGATCTCCATGAAGATCATGGAGAACTTTGTATTGATGATCCAAGAGAGAGAGAAGAAGCCATCTAGCTACTAACTACGGACCCGTAGGTCTGAAGTGAACTAATCACGAGTCATTGGAGGGGCGATGATGATGATGAAGAAGCCCTCCAACTCCAAAGTCCCCTCCGGTAGGGCGCCGGGAAGGGTCTCCAGATGAGATCTCGCAGAAACGGAATCTTGCGGCGGCGGAAAAGTATTTTCGAGGCTTCCCTATTTTTTGCGGAATATTTGGGAATTTATAGGCCAAAGATCTAGCTCAGGGGGCGCCCAGGGAGGCCACAAGCCTGCCCACCGCCGCCTCCCCCATGGTGCCGGAGTGGGGGCTTGTGGGCTCCCTGGAGCCCACCTGGCTTGTCCCAAAAGCCCCCTGGACTTCTTCCGTTCGGGAAAAAATCATTTCGGGGTTTTTCTTCCGTTTGGACTCCGTTCCAAAATCAGATCTGAAAAGAGTCAAAAACACGAAAAAACAGGAACTGGCACTTGGCACTGAATTAATAAGTTAGTCCCAAAAAGATATAAAAAGGTACATAAAACATACAAAGAAGGCAAGATAACAACGTGAAACCATAAAAAATTATAGATACGTTTGAGACGTATCAAGCATCCCCAAGCTTAACTCCTGCTCGTCCTCGAGTAGGGAAGTGATAAGAATGAATTTTTGATGCTTTCATGCTACCTAGCATAGGTGTCCTTTGTAATTCCTCTTATGTGACGTGAATGTTCAGATCCATTAGATTCAAAACAATAGTTTGCTATTGACGTGGAAGTAATAATAATTCAAGCAAACTAGCAAAGTAATCATGAACTTTCAAAATAACATGGCCAAAAGAAAGTTATCACTACAAAAGCATATAGTCTGGCTATACTCTATCATCATTGCACAACGAATTTAAATCATGCACAACCCCGGTATTGGCCAAGTTATTGTTTCACACCTTTACTTTCTCAAACCTTTTCAACTCTCACACAATACATGAGCGTGAGCCACGGTTATAGCACTATAGATGGTGTGGAATGTAGTGGAGGTTGCAAGACAAAAAGGAGAAGATAGTCACATTAACTAGGCATATCAATGAGCTGTGGAGATGCTCATCAATAGATATCAATGTGAATGAGTAGGGATTGCCATACAAATGATGCACTAGGGCTACGAGTATGTGAAAGCTCTTAAAGAAAACTAGTGGGTGTGCATCCAACTTGCTTGCTCACGAAGACCTCAAGCCATTTTGAGGAAGCCTATCATTGGAATATACAAGCCAAGTTATATAATGAAAATTTCCCACTAGCTATATGGTGGTGACAAAACGAGAGACTCTCAATCATGAAGATCATGGTGCTTAATATGCACAAGTGTGGAAAAAGTGGTAGCATTGTCCCTTCTCTCTTTTTCTCTCTTTTTTTGGTGGGCTCTTTGGCCTCTTTTTTTATGGGCTTATTTGGCCTCTTTTATTTCCTCAGATGGGACAATGCTCCAATAATGATGATCATCACACTTTCAACTCAAAACTTAGAGCAACTATGACTCTATATGGAATGCCTTCGGTAGTGTACCGTGGCAATGATCTAGCTTGGCATAGACATCAATGGAAACATCATGCTAGCTATCTTACGATCATGCAATGGCAATGTAGACGTGGTGGCACATGTCATGGTGGTAGTTGCATGGCAATATATCTCGGAATGACTTTTGAAAAATCCATAGTAGGTAGGTATGGTGGCTGTTTTGAGGGAGGCTAATGGTGGGTTTTGTGCACCGGCGAAAGTTGCATGGCACTAAGAAGATAGTGATGGTGAAAGGTGAAAGTGCATCTAAACCATGGACTCAACATTAGTCATGAAGAACTCATATACTTGTTGCAAAAGTTTTATTAGTAATTGAAACAAAGCATTCAACGCATACTCCTAGGGGAAGGGTTGGTAGGTATAAACCATCGCGCGATCCCGACCGCCACGCAAAGGATGACAATCAATATACTAATCATGCTCAGATTTCATCACATAGCGGTTCACCATACGTGCATTCTACGGGAATCACTAACTTCAACACAAGTATTTCTAGATCCACAACACCTTACTAGCATGACTTTAATATTACCATAACAACAACTCAAAACTAATTGAGATGAATCAAACTTCTCTAACTATTCAATGCACATGAAGGAGGAAGTTTTCGTATCCCTTTGGATAAGTACCCCTTTTGAGACTACTTTCAAAGCATAGATCAACTACCAAGCCACGCACCGCTGTGCTCTAAAGGATATAAGTGAAGCACACAGAGCAAAAGTATCTAGCTCAAAAGATATAAGTGAAGCACATGTGAGCTGAATTGTCTACCAAAAGATATAAGTGAAGCTCGACAAAATCACGATGTATGCATGTCTCTCTCTCTAGGTGTGCAGAAAGGATGATTTTCACACAATAAAAATAAAAGACTCCTACGATACAAGACGCTCCAAGCAAAAACACATAACATGTGGTGAATAAAAATATAGCCCCAAGTAACGTTACCAATGGATTGAAGACGAGAGAGGGGATGCCTTCCCGGGGCAACCCCAAGCTTAGGCTTTTACGGCATCCTTGAATCTCTTGGGGTGCCTTGGGCATCCCCAAGCTTGAGCTCTTGCCACTCTTTATCTTTTTGTCCATAAGAACTTCACCCAAAACTGGAAAACTTCACAACACGAAACTTAAAAAGAAACTCGTGATAACATTAGTACAAGAAAGCAAACCACCACTTCCTTAGGTACTGTAGCAAACTTAAATTATACTTGTGCTGATGTTGGGTTACTATACTTTCTATCTTCCATGGCTAATACCCCCCGATACTATCCATAGTTTCATCAAAATAAGCAACCAACACAACAAAAACAGAATCTGTTAACAGCAGACCAGTCTGTAGCAATCTGTATGTTTTGTATACCTCTGGTACTTCCAAACTTCTGAACAATTACGACAGTCTGAAGAATTTGCGTAGAAATCAGCAGCAAAAAGAATCAACTCAAAAGCTCTTACAGAAAAAAAATGAAAATTCTTTTCGTGAGCAGAAAGTTTCTGTCTTTTCCAGCACGACCAAACGATCATCCCCAAGACTAATCATAACGGTTTTGCTTGGCACAAACGCAAAAAAGAAACACAAAAAACACAGTCATAACAGAAATATGAAAGTGTGGAAAACACAAAACAGAAATAAAAAGGATAGATTCGTTGGGTTTCCTCCCAACAAGCGCTTTTGTTTAACGCCCTTAGCTAGGCATTCAATGATGCTCTCACAAAAGACAAGAATTGAAGCACAACGAGAGCATCCTAAAGCATGTGAAAATCACATCTAAGTCTAACATACTTCCTATGCATAGGCATTTTATAGGAAAACAAATTTTCAAGACAACCAATAGCTTCCATATGCAAGGAAGAAGAAAGAGACAAGAGCAATCTCAGCATCACGAGAGGTGATTTGGTAACATGAAAGTTTCTACCAAAATATTTTCCTCTCTCATAGCAATTACATGTGGGATCATACTCAAATTCAACAATATAGCTATCCCATAGGATATTCTTCTCATGATCCACATGCATGCAAAGTTGACGCTCTTAAAAAATAGTGGGATTATCATCAACTAAAGTCATGATGTCTCCAAACCCACTTTCAATATTGTTGCAAATATCATATTCATCATGAAGTTTGAACAAATTTTCAAGATCATAAGAAAGATCATCACCCCAATCATGATTATTGCAACAAGAAGTGGACAAAGCAAAAGTAGCATCCCCAAGCTTAGGGTTTTGCATACTTTTAGCATGATTTTCACTAATAGAATTTATAGTGAAACCATTGCAATCATTCTTTTAATCCAAGGAGCCCTCATGAATCACTTCATGAATTTCTTCCTCACAATTTTCAGATTCACGCATCTTACACAAAACTCCAAAGAAATAGTCAATTGCCCTCAACTCACTGGCAATTTGTTCCACACGAGTGGGTCTCTTAAAGAGACTAGTAAGTGGATGTGGATCCATATCACTAGATTTTCAGCAAGCGAAGATGCAAGCATATTGAAGGCACATGGAAAACAAGCGAACAGAAAGCAAGCGGAAGAAGGGCGAACGGAAAAAGGCAAATGTGAAGTGGGGGAGAGGAAAACGAGAGGCAACTGGCAACAAAAGTAAATGCAAGAGAAGAGTTTGTGAGACCTACTTGGATAGATCTTGATTTCTCCTCCCCGGCAACGGCGCCAGAAATACTTCTGATGTTTCAAAAGGGATCCCTGACAATGGCGCAGGAATGCTTCTGATGTTCGTTATGCTGCTGCACAAAAGACCTTCCAGTGGCGCTAGGAATGGGCACGTTGACGATACCAGGAATCCTTATGCGTTGGTGTTTCCTCGGAGCGGAGAGGATGATGTAGCACAGCGGAGGTAAGTACTTCCCTCAGTTTGAGAACCAAGGTATCAATCCAGTGGAGGAGTATCTCAAGATCTTGCACAAACACAAAAGCTTGCACCCAACGCTATGAAGGGGTTGTCAATCCCTTATAGATTGTTTGCCAAGTGAGAACTGAAAGCAACAAAGTAACAAAGCAAAGCAAAAGCGGAGTTGTAAACGATGGAAGTGAATAGACCCGAGGGCCGTAGTGTTTACTAGTGGCTTCTCTTATGAAAGCAAGTAGACGGTGGGTGAACAAATTACTGTCGAGCAATTGATAGAACTGTGCAGAGTCGTGACGATATCTACGCAATGATTATTTCTATAGGCATCACGTCCGAAACAAGTAGACCGATATTTTCTGCATCTACTACTATTACTCCACACATCGACCGCTATCCAGCATGCATCTAGTGTATTAAGTCCATAAGAACAGAGTAACGCCTTAAGCAAGATGACATGATGTAGAGGGATAATCTCAAACCAATGATAAAAACCCCATCTTTTTACCCTTGATGGCAACTGCTTGATGTGTGCCTTGCTGCCCCTACTGTCACTGGGAAAGGTCACCACATGGCAGAACCCAAAACCAAGCACTTCTCCCATTGCAAGAATCATAGATCTAGTTGGCCAAACAAAACCCAAGACTCGGAGAGACTTACAAGGATATCAAATCATGCATATAAGAAATCAGCAAAGACTCAAATATATATCATAGATAATCTGATCACAAGTCCACAATTCATCGGATCTCGACAAACACACCGCCAAAGAAGATTACATCGGATAGATCTCCATGAAGATCATGGAGAACTTTGTATTGAAGATCCAGGAGAGAGAAGAAGCCATCTAGCTACTAACTATGGACCCGTAGGTCTGAAGTGAACTACTCACGAGTCAATGGTGGGCGATGATGATGATGAAGAAGCCCTCCAACTCCAAAGTCCCCTCCGGCAGGGCGCCGGGAAGGGTCTCCAGATGAGATCTCGTGGAAACGGAATCTTGCGGAGGCGGAAAAGTATTTTCGAGGCTTCCCTGATTTTTTGCGGAATATTTGGGAATTTATAGGCCAAAGATCTAGGTCAGGGGGCGGCCAGGGAGGCCACAAGCCTGCCCACCGCCGCCTCCCCCTGGTGGCGGAGTGGGGGCTTGTGGGCTCCCTGGAGCCCACCTGGCTTGGCCCAAAAGCACCCTGGACTTCTTCCGTTCGGGAAAAAATCATTTCGGGATTTTTCTTCCGTTTGGACTCCATTACAAAATCAGATCTGAAAAGAGTCAAAAACACAGAAAAACAGGATTTGGCACTTGGCACTGAATTAATAAGTTAGTCCCAAAAATATATAAAAAGGTACATAAAACATACAAAGAAGGCAAGATAACAGCGTGAAACCATCAAAAATTATAGATACGTTTGAGACGTATCAGCGTCCCGGAGAAAAATACCCCGAATATAAAAAGTTCTCCGATGGTCCTGAAAATTTAGTATGATTTTTTCTGGAATATTTGAAAAATATTGGGCCTGAGAGGTGGCGTGGGGGCCAGACAAGTGGGCCACAAGCCCTACCACTGCCACCCCTGGTGGCGGCTAGCAAGCTTGTGGGGCCCACATGGACCCCCTCCACTCATTCCAGCTCCCATCCTCTTCTTCCACCTCCAGAAAAAATTGTTTCGCAGCTCAAACCCGTGTTCTTGCTCATTTGGCTGTGATTTTCGTTCTCCTTGCTCAAAGCACCATTCTCCAAACCGTTTTGGGGAAATTACTCCTTGGTAAGTGACTCCTCCATTGGTCCAATTAGTTTTTGCTCTAGTGCTTTATCCTTCGCGTATTATTGCTACCTTGGTGACCCTGTTCTTGAGCTAGAAATGTTGATTTAGCTGGTCCCAAGTAGATTTAGCGTGTGATAAGGTCTCTAGGCACTAGTAGGAGTAGTTTCTACGAGTTGGGTTAATTCTTACTCAATTTTGTTTCGAAGTCTCTATAAATTTCAGAATTTTTCAGAGCTAAAAAAGGGAAAAGATGAGGAGGTTCTTGAGAGGCTCTTCAAGCCGTAACCCTAAGGAGGATGAGAAGAACCACCCCAAGTATGTGGTTCCTCGAGTCACAGAAGTTTGAGCGTGCGAGTGGCCAAGTGATGATTTTTTGCGCGCCGCTAGGCTTTATGAAGACTTTTATTACTTGGTGGAGAACGCAGGTCTTACTGCGTTCGTTGAAGATAAGTTCTCACAATACCTCCTCCTCAGCAATATTTTCGTTCAAAGCTTCAACTTTAATCCGAGGAAGAATCCTCCCATGGTTGAGTTGATGTTATACGATGTCCCCAGTGCATGACGCTACAGGATTTTTGCAATGTATGCAAATTACCTTATGTTGGGGATATCCGTGACCCTCGTCCATGGGACTTGGAGGATTTCATTGGTACTATTGCTGTTGGAGAGGAGAGAGGAGTGTCTCACGCTAGAATTGCTAGCATACATTTTCCTGTGCTTCGGTACTTCTCACTATTTGTGGGGAAATGTTTGATTGGCCGTGGGGAGGCTGGATCACTTAGTTCTCCAGACCTTGCGGTTTTGCGCGAAGGCCTTTATAACGATAAGACTTATAGCCTAGGTGCTATAGTGGCCCAGCAGTTGAACACCAACCGTTCCAAGGGTGTTTTCTATGGAGGTATCTATGCTACCCGTCTTGCCAGACACTTTGAGATACCCATTAGACTGGGAGAGGAAGGAGAGATGCTTCTCCCTGAGAAATATCTGGATTATGACAACATGGTTCGCCATGATTTTCTGGATAGAGATGCTAGTAGACGGATGATTTATAACCTGGTATTTAGTCAGGGTACTCGAGAGACTATTACTTTGCCTGCTCCTTCTTTGTTCGATCTTCATGCAGGCAAGTACACTATTATGCCCTTGGACATCTACGCATATTGGGGCTTGGCCCAACCACAGGTGCCCGTGCCCGAGCCGCCAGTCGAGTACCAGACGCCAGTTTATTAGTGGGAGCCAGAGGAGCTCACACAGCAGTGCCATCCATAGTCTGCTCCGGAGTATCCCGGAGCTAGTGATTTCCCACCTTGGGAGTAGACCAAGCTAGGCCAAAGGCCTAAGCTTGGGGGAGTACGTGTTCTCACCGACTTTACATTCATGCTTATGCTTTCACTTTGTTAGCCGGTGTTACACTTTGCCACTGTATTATCCATGCTAGTTTATTTTCGTTTTCTCGTTTTGTGTCCTTTTGGGAAAACCCAAAAAGATTTTTCTTTCTTCTTTTGCTTGTTGGGAGTTTTCCCGTGTAAATAGTTTTCTTTTTCTTTGGGTCAAGGTAGAAGATATTGGTTATAATGTTTAGTTGCTCTTGCATGCAAACCTGTTTAGCTTTCAAAGAGCCATATTACTCTGTCTTCTCCTTTGTGTTTGCCTGCAGATTCATCTTAGTCCAATGCATGAGCGCTCTTATTATTGTTCACATCATTCGATCGTGCAAATGAAAGGCAATAATGATGATATATGATGAAGTGCAGATTCATCTATTTTGTTTTTGTAAATATGACTAGCTTGTCATCCCAGATTCAGCTTTGTTGTGAGAGAACCATGTTTGCAATGACAACTTAGAGATCATAGTTTCTGATGCCATGCTTATTTAGCTGAGAGCTTATAATTGTTTGTCTTGAATGCCAACATAGATTTTGAGATGACTATGAGGTAGTATGATAGGATGGTATTCTCCTTTGAATGATTCAAGTGGCTTGACTTCGCGCATGTTCATGCATGTAGTTGAAACAAAATCAACATAGCCTCTATGATGTTCGTGTTCATGGTGATTTATATCCTGTTCATGCTTGCATCCAATGTTAGTCAAACTCATTGCATCTTGATGACTGTTGTCGCTCTCTAGTTGGTCACTTCCCAGTCTTTTGCTAGCCTTCACTTGTACTAAGCGGAATATTGCTTGTGCATCCACTTCCATAAACCCAAAAGTTTTTCCATGAGAGTCCACCATACCTACCTATTTGCGGTATCTACCTGCCGTTCCAAGTAAATTTGCATGTGCCACTCTCTAAACCTTCAAGAAATAATCTGTTTTGCATGCCCGAACCGCTCATGTGGTGACAGAGGGCTATTAGTATCTTCCATGCTAGGAGTGTTATCCTCGACATGTGTTTATTCACTGTCATTCACGAGAAAGGGGCCGGTAACTGGAATGCCCAGTTCCACGCTTAAATCCAAAACATAACTGTAAAACAAGACTCCCCCCGGATTGATGTTAGTATGGACGGTACCCGAGGATTCGGCTAGCCGTGGAGTGTGATTGATTGGTGGTGGGGGAGTTAAAACTTTACTTTTCTGTTTGGGAACCGCCTATAGAATGAATAGCATGGAAGATATTGAGAACTCTTGGTCATTGCGTTGACAATGAAAGCATGCCACCCAAAATTATTATCATTGTTTTCAAAGCTTGAGCTCTGGCACCTTTGCAAATCAATGCTTCCCTCTGCGAAGGGCATGTCTATTTATTTGCATGTTGAGTCATACTCTTCTTATATAAGCACCAATTAGAGAGCACCTATGTCATTTTTATGCTTTGCTTTTGATTGATATTGAGGATGACTATGACTGGATCTTCGTTGCAATGAATTACAATGTTTATTCAGCCCTTGATCTTTGAAAGTGCTCTGCGTTTATGTTTTGTGGTCTCAGAAAGAGCTAGCGTGATACCACCTATTCATATTGCTTCATGCTTGTTTTGATTGAAGTGTTGGTAGTTGAAACTCATTATTATTTGCTCGTTAGCTGATTATGCCATTGATATTAGTTTACCGTGAGACCTTTGTGTCACTTGCTTATGTGGTTAACTTGTGATCTTGCTGAAATTCTGGTTATGAGTTGGACATAGTTGCAACAACAAGATCAAACAGAGTTTGTCAAAGTTTTTCTTTCTCTCTCAGTTTGTCAACTGAGTTGCTTGAGGACAAGCAAGGTTTTAAGCTTGGGGGAGTTGACACGTCTCCATCGTATCTACTTTTCCAAACTCTTTTGCGCTTGTTTTGGACTCTAATTTGCATGATTTGAATTGAACTAACCTGGACTAACACTATTTTACGCAGAATTGCCTTGGTGTTATTTTTTGTGCAGAAATGAAAGTTTTGAGAACGTCCTAAAAATTTACGGAGAATATTTTTGGAAAATATGAAAAATACCTGCGCAAAGATCCACTGGAGGAGGTGGGCCAGTGGGCCACAAGCCCTGTAGCCGCCACCCCCCTGGTGGCGGCTAGCAAGCTTGTGGAGCCCACGTGGCTCTGCCGCCCCCAATCTCAGCTCTATAAGTTCACTTTCGTCCCAGAAAAAAACAAGAGAGAAGATTTCGTCGCGTTTACGATACGGAGGCGCTACCACAACATGTTCTTCATCTGGAGGGCAGATCTGGAATCCGTTTTGGGATCCGGAGAGGGGAAATCGTCGCCATCGTCATCATCAACATTCTTCCCTCTCCAATTCCATGAAGCTCTTTGTCGTTCGTGATTAATCTATTCGTAGGCTCGCTGGGCGGTGATGAGTAGGATGAGATCAATCATGTAATCGAGTTAGTTTTGATGGGGATTGATCCCTAGTATCCACTATGTTCTGAGATTGATGTTGCTACTATTTTGCCATGCTTAATGCTTGTCACTAGGGCCCGAGTGCCATGATTTCAAATCTAAAATTATTATGTTGTCACCAATATATGTGTGTTTTAGATCCGATCTTGCAAGTTGTAGTTACCTACTATGTGTTATGATCCGGCAACCCCGGAGTGACAATAACCGAAACCACTCCCGGTGATGACCATAGTTTGAGGAGTTCATGTGTTCACCAAGTGCTAATGCGTTTGTCCGCTTCTTTATTAAAAGGAGAACCTTAATATCCCGTAGTTTTCTTTTGGACCCTGCTGCCACGGGAGGGATGGACAATAGATGTCATGCAAGTTCTTTTCACTAAGCACGTATGACGACACACGGAATACATGCCTACATCACATTGACGAATGGGAGCTAGCCACATATCTCTCCGTGTTATAACTGTTGCATGATGATTATCATCCAAACAAATCACCGAGCCGTTACCTACGAGTTTGTCCCACTGCTGCTGTTACTTGTCTTGCTCTGCTGCTACTGCCGTTACTACTATTGCTGCTGCTGTTTGTTGTCTTGCTGTTACTTGCTACTATTGCTACTTGCTACTGATGTCACTACTGTTGTTCCTTGCCACTGCTATTACTCGTTACTTTGCTGCTACTACTTTGCTTGCAGATACTAATCTTTCAGGTGCGGTTGAATCAGACAAATTCAGCTGCTAATACTCGAGAGTATCCTCTCACCTCCTGTTGGCGAATCAACAAATTTGGGTCGAATACTTTACCCTCAAAAACTGCTGCGAACCCACGCGCTGGTGGGCCGTCAACAACATTCTTCTAGTGCCGTTGCCAGGGAGTGCTAGCAGCATTCTTCTGGTGCCGTTGCAGGGGAAGGTCTGTTGTCACAGAATCAGCTTTCGTCTAGCTATTGCCAGAGAGTGCCAATCACATATATCTCCACGTATTTTGTTTATAAAACCGTATGGCTAGATTGCCTTGTTTGCCGTAAATATTTGTCCTTGTAAAGGCTTTATAAAGTAGGAAAAACATTCCTTGGTTACTGGTCGAGGAGGTTGAAGCCGATGGTCGGTCAACAATGTCTTGTACAATGCGGATTCGAGCATTAATGTTGTAAAGTACCCGGATACATAGAATCATTACATATAAATTGTGTCAAACGTAACAAAGTTTGTGTCAAGAAAATATCAATCCTTAATTTGACAACCTGTGCCGAAATTAAGACTTTGGAGCTATTGCATTGCCTATTAAAGGAAGAAAAATGGAAGTGCAATATGGTTTCCGAGGAGATTCGATCCTCGGGTCGGTTGGCCGTACCCAACCCGAATCTCACGGGATATAGCACATCGTGTTCTCATGCAGATTTTACCAATCGACCTGAGCCTCACGGGCTACTGGGATCAACGGTTTTATGTTTTACTTCAGGTGTATCTCGGATTTTTGGCCGATACACAGCTTGAGGGCGACTATCTATACATCTCGGTAGTAAATAAATTGGGGCGATCGGAAATAAATTCCATAAAAAACATCCCAAGACTGAGGTGGTGCACCACCTCGGAAGCAGTCCGGCATAAAGCTCGGATGCGAATTTCTTGCTCCATAAAATACTATTCCCGCATTTAATCTAGGATGAACTCCTTCAAATTTTAGAGACCGATGTAATCTGTGACACCTCGGATACCGACCAACGTTGGACCTCGGCTCCAAAAATTCACCTCAGATGCAGTTCACTATTGGAGCTCGCACGCAAGAGGACACCATCGCACGGGAAACACTTCAAACTCGAGGTATGGCGTAAAAAATAACAAGGCATTGATAATGCCCGGTTTATTAAAAGAGCTCCTCGGATTCCCACGTGTAAACTCTTTGGATACACCTCGGCGATCCTCAAGATCTGAGAGGAGAAGATTGGTTGAACCAGCTTTCAAGACTGACGACCGAAGATGAGGACCTGTTCGGAAGAACCAAGAAGCGTCACCAACTTGAAGACCGGTTCTGGGTGCTGCTAATGGTGTCTTGGACTAGGGGATACTCACGACGTCATCTCTTGACCAGGTGGGTCAGGCAGAGGATCCCCATGGAGATTCACTAGTGGGGCACTTCGGGCAGCCCATGATGCATACAAGGTAGATTCCACAAGACTTCACCCACAAGGCAAGGACTGCATTAAATCCTAAGCCTCTGGTACATTATATAAACCGAGGACACAAGCTAGTCAATAGAGGATCTGACAATCATAATCGATAGTCTCTTGGTAGATTCGTGTACTCTGTACTATCCCCATATCAATATAATCAAAAGTAGGACATAGAGTATAACCTCCTCGAGAGAGCCCGAACCTCGGTAAATCCTGTGTCCATGTTACCATCGCTCCAAGACGCCTAGATTAGGGTCCCGACTATGAGATTTGCCATATTGAGAACTGACAACATGCAATCTATGGATGTCAGCTTCACATAGAGGGTATTCACTAGTAGGAAAAACCTTATAGGTAGGAGGCTAGTAGTAGCGCTGGAATACGGCACACGCTGCTCCTACTTAGGAGTAGCGCAGGATCTGACAAGCGCTACTAGTCATGGCCGTAGTAGTAGCGCTTGATTTGTAAACAGCGCTACTGCTAAACGTGGCCGAACGAGCCCACCGACGGTAGCAGTAGTAGCAGCGCGCGCTTGGGAAAAGCTACTACTAAGTAGAATAGCAGTAGCTGGGGTTCTAATCCAGCGCTGCTACTATATGTCCTAGGTCAATTAGTAGTAGCGCTGGGTTAGAAACAACGCTACTGCTAAGTTAGTAGTACTGCTGGATCCAATCCAACGCTACTGGTACGTTTAGTTAACCGGCTCCAAAATACCCTAACTCCCCCTTTCCCTCCACTCCTTCCTTCTCCCCCTCGCCCCCGCTCGCTCTTGTGTCAACGCCGCCGCCCGCTGGATCCCTCACTGCGCGTCCCTGCGTGCGCCCTCGACCCCCCCTCCAAGCGCCATCGGTCGACTCCCCCCCTCCCCTCCCGCTCTGGTAAGACCCCCGCCCACTCCTCCCCATGCCTCTGTCCCTCACGTCGGACACCCCCGCCCCCTCCTCTCCATGCCATGGTATAGCTAGAGATCAGGGGGATAAGTAGTAGAAGAGGAGGAGGAGAAGAAAAATAAGTAGTAGAGGAGGAGGAGAAGTAGAAGAAGAGGAGGAGGATAAGAAGAGGAGGAGAATAAAAGGAAGCAGGAGAGGAGGAGAAGAAGAAAATATTTACAATTCTGTTTTTTTGTAATTTAATTGCTATAACTATAAGGTTAGTGCTACATTATTAGGGTTAGTAATATTTAGGATTAGGTTAGGGTTAGAAGAAGAAGAAAGATGAACAAAAATAAGAAAATAAGAAGAGGAAAAAGGAAAATAATAAGAGGAGGAGAAGAAAAGAAGAAGAAGGAGAAGGAGAAGAAGAAGAAGAGGAGAGGAGAAGAAGAGGAAAAATAGAAGAACAGGAGAATTAGAAGAAGAGGTGAAGTAGAAGAAAAATAGGAGAAGAAGAAGCGGAGAAGAAAATAATAATAATAATAATAATAAGAAGAAGAAGAGAATAAAAGGAAGAAGAAGAGGAGGAGAAGAAGAAATAGGTTAGCTAGTGTGCTAGGTTAAATCTGCTTTTTCGTCATTTGATTGCTATTGGTATTAATTTTGCTCGCTAAGTTTGTGTTAATGCATCACATATTGTTTTGCGTTAATTAAGTACCCCGTTCAGTAATGTTGGTCGTTTCTGTCATGGTCACGCGAATTAAAAATATCCTCAGTTTTGCCGGAATGTTCGAGTGGCCTATGTTTTGCCCGAATGTTGATTCATTTCCGTTTTGGCAAATTTCAGGCGCTCCATATGTCCACTTTTTAGCAAAGGCCATGCCGAAAATTTCCATGAATTTCGGCATGACTTGTGCTAGAAACTAGGACATATTGAGTGCCCGGGAATTCCCGGTAAGGGGAATGAATCAACATTCCCACCAAATATAGTCCCCCTGTTATTATGCATGCTTCTGTTTATATATAGATGTTCAATTCTTTCCATATAGTGTCACGGTTATTGTTTACGCATTTACAAACATGTTCGATGGATTATAAGTTAAATTACCACATTAAAACAGAAAATGTCTAACGATGATTTTTGGGAGTATGAATATTGCGGAGACTATCGGGGTTTGTGCGACAAGCCTCATTTGCGAGACGACAGGTTATTCAGCATCAAGCTTGACGAGACCTTCGAATATTCTCTGGTATGCAATGATGACAAGCGTTTTTTCGTAATTAAGCATGCATGACTTATCTTTCTTTGCTTCAACGTGTAATTTCTGTTTTATACAATTCGACTAGTTCCTCCCTTGCCATGCAAGAAGATATGTGTTGGAGAGGCTCGGTTTCGAAGACCACGAGAGTATGGAGACGAGGAGAGCTAACCTGATGACTATACATGGTCACATATTTTTGATCAAAGTAATGAATTCAAGTTTTAACAAAGAAATAGGGTGCCAAAATTGAGAAGACCTTTGCAAGGCATATGGATTTCAAAAGAGTATGGAAATAACCTTCGATCTTCGTCCTGAAGATAATATGCGAGGTGATACGTCCATTTTGCATCATGCTTTCATGTTGATATTTATTGCTTTTTGGGATGTTATATTACTTGTGGTACCATATTTATGCCTTTTCTCTCTTATTTTGCAAGGTTTATTTGAAGAGGGAGAATTCAGGCAGCTGGAATTCTGGACTAGAAAAGGAGCAAATCCTAGTCCAATATTCTGCACATCTCCAAATGCCCTGAAAAGTTACGTGGATTTTTTCTAGATTATATAAAAAATACTAGGCGAAAGAACTACCGGAGGGGGGCCACCAGGCCTCCACAAGCCCCCACTCCGCCACCCCCTGGTGGCGCAGGGCAAACTTGTGGGCTGCCTGGCGGCCCACTAGTTCCCCCCTTTTTGCTATATGAAGGGTTTTGGTCTAGAAAAAATCAATAGGGACCTTTTTCGTGGTTTCTCCGCCGCCACGAGGCGAAACTTGAGCAGATCCAATCTAGAGCTCCGACAGGACGATCCAGCCGGGAAAACTTCCCTCCCGGAGGGGGGAATCATCGCCATCGTCATCACCAACACTCCTCTCGTCGGAGGGGAGGCATCTTCATCAACATTATCATCAGCACCATCTCCTCTCCAATCCCTAGTTCATCTCTTGTAACCAATATTCGTCTCGCAACTCCGATTGGTACTTGTAAGGTTGCTAGTAGTGTTGATTACTCTTTGTAGTTGATGCTAGTTGGATTACTTGGTGGAAGAGTTTATGTTCAGATCCTTGATGCTATTCATTACACCTCTGGTCATGATTATGATTATGTTTTGTGACTAGTTACTTTTGTTCCTGAGGACATGGGATAAGTCATGCTGATAATAGTCATGTGAATTTGATATTCGTTCGGTATTTTGATATGTTTTATGTTGTTTTTCCTCTAGTGGTGTTATGTGAACGTCGACTACATAACACTTCACCATATTTGGGCCTAGAGGAAGGCATTGGGAAGTAGTAAGTAGATGATGGGTTGCTGGAGTGACAGAAGCTTAAACCCCAGTCTATGCGTTGCTTCCTGAGGGGCTGATTTGGATCCACTAGTTTAATGCTATGGTTAGACATTGTCTTAATTCTTATTTAGTAGATGCAGATGCTTGCGAGAGAGGTTAATCATAAGTGGGATGCTTGTCCAAGTAATGGCAGTACCCAAGCGCCGGTCCACCCACATATCAAACTATCAAAGTAGCGAACGCGAATCATATGAACATGATGAAACTAGCATGACAGAAATTCCCGTGTGTCCTCGGGAGCGTTTTTCCTCCTATAAGACTTTGTTCAGGCTTGTCCCTTGCTACAAAAGGGATTGGGCCACTTGCTGCACCGTTTCTACTACTTGTTACTTGTTACTCTTTGTTTGTTACGTTTCACCTCGCTACACAATCACTTGTTACCGCTACTTTGAGTGCTTGCAGTTATTACCTTGCTGAAATCCGTTTATCAAAGCCTTCTGCTCCTCGTTGGGTTTGACACTCTTACTTATCGAAAGGACAACGATTGATCCCCTATACTTGTGGGTCATCAAGACTCTTTTCTGGTGCCGTTGCCGGGGAGTGAAGCGCCTTTGGTAAGTGGAAATTGGTAAGGAAACATTTTTATACTATGCTGAAATTTATTGTCACTTCTCACTATGGAAACTGTTCCTTTGAGGAGTTTGTTCGGGGTATCTTCACCCCGAACGGCAGTACGAGGAGTTGCTCCTCAACCTGAGGTACCTACTGAAAATATCTTTTATGAAATTCCTTCGAGTATGCTTGAGAAACTGCTGGCTAATCCTTTCACAGGAGATGGATCTTCACATCCAGACTTGCATCTGATCTATGTAGATGAAGTTCGTGGTTTATTTAAGCTTGCAGGTTTGCCCGAGGATGAGGTAAAGAAGAAAGTCTTTCCTTTATCCTTGAAGGATAAGGCGTTGACATGGTATAGGCTATGTGATGATACTGGATCATGGGCTACAATCGGTTGAAATTGGAATTTCATCAAAAGTTTTATCATATGCATTAGTACATCGTGATCGGAACTTTATTTATAACTTTTGGCCTCGTGACAGGGAAAGCATAGCTCAAGCTTGGGGGAGGCTTAAATCAATGCTATATTCATGCCCCAATCATGAGCTCTCGAGAGAAATCATCACTCAAAAGTTTTATGATCGGCTTTCTCATGAAGATCGTACCATGCTTGACACTTCTTGTGCCGGTTCTTTTATGAAGAAGGATATTGATCACAAGTGGAATATATTGGAGAGAATCAAACGCAACTCTGAAGATTGGGAGCTGGAGGAAGGTAAGGAGTCAGGTATGAATTTCCAGTTTGATTGTGTTAAATCTTTTCTTGAGACAAACACTTCTAGAGATTTTAGCGCTAAGTATGGACTTGACTCTGAGATGGTAGCTTCTCTATGTGAATCTTTTGCTGCTCATGTTGATCTTCACAAAGAGAAGTGGTTTAAATATCATCCTCCTGTAGAAAGAAACATAGTCAAAACCAATCTAGTTGAGGAGAAAATCATTGCTTTTAGTGATCTGTTGTTCCTTGTGCTTACATTGAGAAACCACCATACCCTGCTAGGATAAAGGATTATTCTAAAGCTCCAGCTGTGATACGTAGGGATTACATTAGATCACTTGCATCCCCTGAGGAGATTAGAGTTGAACCTAGTGTTGCTATTATCAAATATCTCTTAGCCGAAGACGTAGATGGGCATGTTATCAAATTCTGTGAGGACTCTGCTAGAATTGCTAAACCTCACGCGAAAGACAAACACGGACCTGTAGTTGGCCTGCCCGTTGTTTCTGTTAAGATAGGAGATCACTGTTACCATGGTTTATGTGATATGGGAGCTAGTGTTAGTGCAACACCCCGTTCTCTATATGATGAAATCAAAGATGAGATTGCACCTGCTGAGTTAGAACCCATTGATGTCACTATTACGCTAGCTAATAGAGACACTATTTTCCCTCTGGGAATTGTGAGAGACATAGAAGTCATGTGTGGTAAGACGAAGTATCCTACTGATTTCCTCGTCCTTGGTACTGCACAAGATAGCTTTTGTCCCATCATATTCAGTAGACCCTTTCTCAACACTTTCAATGCTCACATTGATTGCATTAAGCAGACTGTCACAGTAAGTTTCGAGGGTGTGTCTCATGAATTTAACTTCTCCAAGTTTGGAAGACAAACCCATGAAAGAGAGTCGCCTGGTAGAGATGAAATCATTGCTCTTGCCTCTATTGCCGTACCTCCTACAGATCCTTTAGAGCAATATCTGCTTGAGCATGAAAATGATATGCATATGGAAGAGAGAGATGAGATAGATAAAATTATCTTAGAACAATATCCTATTCTCAAGAATAATCTGCCTGTTGAACTACTTGGGGATCCTCCCCCACCGAAGGGTGATCCTGTGTTCGAGCTTAAACAGTTGCCTGATACTCTTAAGTATGCCTATCTTGATGAGAAGGAGATATATCTTGTCATTATTAGTGCTTGCCTCTCAGAGCGCGAAGAGAAGAAGTTACTAAAAACTCTGAGGAAGCACCGCGCTGCTATTGGATATACTCTTGATGATCTTAAGGGTATTAGTCCTGCTCTATGTCAGCACAAGATTAAAACCGATCCTGACTTTAAACCAGTTGCTGATCATCAAAGGAGATTAAATCCTAAGATGAAAGAGGTCGTTAGAAAAGAAATATTAAAGCTTCTGGAAGTAGGAATCATTTATCCTGTTGCTCATAGTGATTGGGTAAGTCCAGTACATTGCGTACCTAAGAAGGGAGGTATCACCGTCGTTCCTAATGATAAGGATGAACTAATCCCACAAAGGATTATTACCGGCTATAGAATGGTTATAGACTTCCGGAAACTGAACAAGGCAACCAGGAAAGATCATTATCCTTTGCCGTTCATCGACCAAATGCTAGAAAGGCTATCAAAGCACACACACTTCTGCTTTCTAGACGGTTATTCAGGTTTCTCGCAAATATCTGTTGCACAATCTGATCAAGAGAAAACCACTTTCACCTGCCCTTTCGGTACCTTTGCCTATAGACGTATGCCTTTTGGCTTATGTAATGCACGTGCTACCTTCCAAAGATGTATGATGGATATATTCTCTGACTTTTGTGAAAAGATTGTCGAGGTTTTCATGGATGACTTCTCCGTTTACGGGTCTTCCTTTGATGATTGCCTCAGCAACCTTGATCGAGTCTTACAGAGATGCGAAGAAATCAACCTCGTCTTGAATTGGGAGAAGTGCCACTTTATGGTTAATGAAGGTATCGTCTTAGGACACAAAATCTCTGAAAGAGGCATTGAAGTTGATAAGTCTAAGATTGATGCAATTGAGAAAATGCCTTTCCCCACAGATATCAGAGGTATACGAAGTTTCCTAGGTCATGCTGGTTTCTATGGAAGGTTCATTAAAGACTTCTCTAAGATTTCTAGGCCTCTTACCAACCTCTTGCAGAAGGATGTTCCTTTTGTTTTTGATGAGGATTGTGAGGAAGCTTTCGAAATACTTAAGAAGGCTTTGATAACCACACATATTGTTCAACCACCTGACTGGAACTTGCCCTTTGAAATCATGTGTGACTCTAGTGATTATGCTGTTGGTGCTGTTCTAGGACAAAGAGTTGACAAGAAGTTGAATGTCATTCACTACGCTAGTAAAACTCTAGACAATGCCCAAAGAAACTATGCCACTACAGAGAAGGAATTTTTAGCAGTCGTGTTTGCATGTGAAAAGTTCAGATCTTACATAGTTTACTCCAAAGTCACTATTCACTCTGATCATGCTGCTATTAAGTACCTCATGCAGAAGAAGGACGCTAAGCCTAGGCTGATCAGATGGGTTCTCCTGCTACAGGAATTTGATTTGCACGTCGTTGACCGAAAGGGTGCTGAAAACCCTGTAGCAGATAACTTGTCTAGGCTAGAAAATGTCCTTGATGACCCACTACCTATTGATGACAGCTTTCCTGATGAGCAATTAAATGTCATCCGAACTTCACATAGTGCACCGTGGTATGCCGATTATGCAAACTATATCGTAGCCAAATACATACCACCCAGTTTCACCTATCAGCAAAAGAAGAAATTCTTCTTTGATTTGAGACACTACTTTTGGGATGATCCTCACCTTTATAAGGAAGGAGTATATGGTGTTATTAGACGTTGTGTGCCTGAACATGAACAGGGACAGATCCTGCAGAAGTGTCATTCCGAAGGCTACGGAGGACACAATGCTGGAGATAGAACTGCCCATAAGGTATTGCAATCAGGTTTCTATTGGCCCACTCTCTTCAAGGATGCCCGTACGTTTGTCTTGTCTTGTGACGAATGCCAAAGAATAGGGAACATGAGTAAGCGTCAGGAAATGCCTATGAACTATTCACTTGTCATTGAACCATTTGATGTCTGGGGCTTTGATTATATGGGACCCTTCCCGAGTTCCAATGGGTACACTCACATCTTAGTTGCTATGGATTACGTTACTAAGTGGGTAGAAGCTATCCCCACTAAAAATGCTGATCACCACACCTCTATTAAGATGCTTAAAAAAGTCATATGCCGAAGATTTGGAGTCCCTGGATACTTGATGACTGATGGCGGTTCACACTTCATTCATGGTGTTTTCCGCAAGATGCTAGCTAAGTATGATGTCAACCATAGAGTTGCATCTCCTTATCATCCTCAGTCTAGTGGTCAAGTGGAGTTGAGTAATAGGGAGATCAGGTTGATCCTACAAAAGACCATCAATAGATCTCGAAAGAACTGGTCTAGCAAACTTGACGATGCACTATGGGCTTATAGGACTGCTTATAAGAATCCCATGGGCATGTCACCGTATAAAATGGTTTACGGTAAGGCCTGTCATTTACCTCTTGAGCTGGAACACAAAGCTTATTAGGCAATCAAAGAGCTCAACTTTGATTTCAAACTTGCCGGTGAGAAGCGATTGTTTGATATCAGCTCGTTAGATGAATGGAGAGCCCAGGCATATGAAAATGCCAGGTTGTTCAAGGAAAAGGTTAAGAGATGGCACGACAAACGAATACAGAAATGAGAGTTCAATGTAGGTGATTATGTCTTGCTATACAATTCTCGTTTGAGGTTCTTTGCAGGCAAGCTTCTCTCTAAATGGGAAGGTCCCTATGTTGTCGAGGAACTATATCATTCTGGTGCCATCAAAATCAACAACACGGAAGGAAACTTTCCTAGATTGGTAAATGGGCAAATAATCAAGCATTACATCTCTGGTACTCCCATAAATGTTGAGACCAATATCATCAATGTCATAACTCCAGAGGAGTACATAAGGGATGTTTATCAGCCTGTTTCAGACCTTGAAAATGAAGATTTATCTGTTTCGGCAAGAAATTGGACTCCGATACTTTTCCAATAGGAAATTTCTTACGTTTTGGAATTTTTGGAAAATTAGAAAAATAAAAAGCAGTCCGGAGAGCGAACGAGGCGGCCACAAGCCCTGTCACCGCCCCCTACCCCCTGGTGGCAGAGGGCAAGCTTATGGGCACCTCGTGTGCCTCTCGGACTCCGTTTTCTTGTGGAGGACTCCTTCTGGCCCCAGAAAAAATCAATATATAGTCGCCCGAAGGTTTTGATCTCCGTATCGCGTAGTTTTCCTCTGTTTTCGTTTCGAGCCTGTTTTTGTGACAGATCTAGATCATCATGACTTCCCCAAACGCTCCTAAGGACAAGATCTTCGAGAAGGTCATCAATCCCTACCTCACGGAAGTGCTGAAACACCCTCAATCTATCAAGATGAGCAAGGGAATGTTGCACATCCGTGATGTTGAGGGGCCTAAGAAGACCGGAAGCATGGAGACGAGGCTCGAAGCAATGGAGCAACAAGTCTTCAAGTGCCAAGGGATGGTGGAGCGTGGACTCAACGCCAACCACACGATGATCACGGAGTTCACTAGCAATCACAAGATGGATGCCATTGATATTGGGAAACACCTCTCCAGGCTCTATGATAGGGTTGATCAACTTCAGGGCCAGATCTATGACCTGCAGAACCAAAACTATGAGTATGAGTACAGATTTAATTCAATAAGGTTGGCTGCAGATTTGAGGATTCCGACGACTAGTTCATCCTGCCATGATGGAGCACCTATGCCTTGGAAGACGGAGGATCAGACTACTCCGACAACAACACCACAATCACCGCCAAAGGAAGACAACTAACTTGGTATGGGCAATCCCCTTGGCTTCTGCCAAGCTTGGGGGAGTTGCCCTGGTATCGTATCACCTTTATATCTTTTGCTTTTACCTTTGTTTTAGTTCTTTCCTTTTCATTTTTTATTTCTTCTTTTAGAGGAATAAGTCTTTAGTTTTTAGTTTGAGTCTTTTGCTTTTGTCTCTTCCCCGATGTATTCTAGCTTACGAGCTATATAATAATGAGTATCTTAGTCAAGGGCTTTGCTTTGTGCCATGATCAATAGTATGAAAAGAATGATAGCATGAAAGATCATGAGACGATCTTATGGAAAGTGATAACTTCACTTATGACACGTATGATGATTGAAACTTGTTGAGAATAAGTCAACATAGACCTCAGTCATTGTTGCAACTAGTAAGAAGTAATAAGGAAAGAGAGGTTCACATATAAATATATCATCTTAGACACTTTTTACAATTGTGAGCACTCACCAAACTATTACATGCCTAGGAGTAGATGTTGGACAAGGAAGACAACATAATGAATTGTGTTTGCTTGATTCCAAACAATGTTGATTAGAGATCCCTTAGCATGTGACGATTGCTTCCACCTCATATTAGCCAAAACTCCCGCACCAAGTAGAGATACTACTTGTGCATCCATAAACCTCCAACCAGTTTTGCCATGAGAGTCCACCATACCTACCTATGGATTGAATAAGATCCTTCAAGTAAGTTGTCATCGGTGCAAGCAATAAAAATTGCTCTCTAATATGCATGATCTATTAGTGTGTGGAAAACAAGCTTTCTACGAACCTGTGATGAGGAAGACATAAAAGAGATAGACTGCATAATAAAGTTCTTTATCACAGGAGGCAATATAAAGTGACGTTCCTCCGCACTAAGAGGACACGCATTCAAACCTCAAAAGCGCATGACAACCTCTGCTTCCCTCTGCGAAGGGCCTATCTTGTACCTTTACTTTTTACCCTTGTAAGAGTCATGGTGATCTTCACCAATTCCCTTTTTGCCTTTGTCTTGGCTACCGTCACATGTTTGGGAAAGATCTATATTCATATATCAACTTGGAGTTGAGTACTCATGCTTTATTGTTGTTGACTTTACCCTTGAGGTAAATGGTTGGGAGGCAAAACTATAAGCCCATATCTTCCTCTATGTCCAGCTGAAAACTTTGACACCATGAATACCACGTGAGTTGTAACAATTGTGGAAAACAAAAGAGATGATTGAGTATGTGGGTTTGCCTTACAAGCTCTTATTTGACTCTTTGTGATGTTGTGATAAATTGCAATTTCTTCAATGACTATGGACTATTGTTGGTTACTTCTCGGTAATAATTTTGGCTTCATGCTTTGCTCTCTGAAGGAATTGTTACTTTCCCATAAGAATCTTTATGATATATTGCTGTCCTATGTGTGATCATGATGCCCTCATGTCCGTATTATGTTTTATCAACACCTTCGTCCCTCAACATGTGGACATGTTTATGGAACTTGGTTTTCGCTTGAGGACAAGCGAGGTCTAAGCTTGGGGGAGTTGATACGTCCATTTTGCATCATGCTTTCATGGTGATATTTATTGCTTTTTAGGTTGTTATATTACTTGTGGTACCATATTTATGCCTTTTCTCTCTTATTTTGCAAGGTTTATTTGAAGAGGGAGAATTCAGGCAACTGGAATTCTGGACTGGAAAAGGAGCAAATCCTAGTCCACTATTCTGCACATCTCCAAATGCCCTGAAAAGTTACGTGGATTTTTTCTGGATTATATAAAAAATACAAGGCGAAAGAACTACCGGAGGGGGGCCACCAGGCCTCCACAAGCCCCCACTCCGCCACCACCCCCCTGGTGGCGCAGGGCAAGCTTGTGGGCTGCCTGGCGGCTCACTAGCTCCCCCTTTTTGCTATATGAAGGGTTTTGGTCTGGAAAAAATCAATAGGGACCTTTTTCGTGGTTTCGCCGCCGCCACGAGGCGGAACTTGAGCAGATCCAATCTAGAGCTCCGGCAGGACGATCCTGTCGGGGAAACTTCCCTCCCGGAGGGGGGAATCATCGCCATCGTCATCACCAACACTCCTCTCTCGGAGGGGAGGCATCTTCATCGACATCTTCATCAGCACCATCTCCTCTCCAATCCCTAGTTCATCTCTTGTAACCAATATTCGTCTCGCAACTCCGATTGGTACTTGTAAGGTTGCTAGTAGTGTTGATTACTCTTTGTAGTTGATGCTAGTTGGATTACTTGGTGGAAGAGTTTATGTTCAGATCCTTGATCCTATTCATGACAGCTCTGGTCATGATTACGATTATGTCTTGTGAGTAGTTACTTTTGTTCCTGAGGACATGGGATAAGTCATGCTGATAATAGTCATGTGAATTTGACATTCGTTCGGTATTTTGATATGTTGTATGTTGTTTTTCCTCTAGTGGTGTTATGTGAACTTCGACTACATAACACTTCACCATATTTGGGCCTAGAGGAAGGCATTGGGAAGTAGTAAGTAGATGATGGGTTGCTGGAGTGACAGAAGCTTAAGCCCGAGTCTATGCGTTGCTTCGTGAGGGGCTGATTTGGATCCACTAGTTTAATGATATGGTTAGACTTTGTCTTAATTCTTCTATTGTAGTTGCAGATGCTTGCGAGAGAGGTTAATCATAAGTGGGATGCTTGTCCAAGTAAGGGCAGTACCCAAGCGCTGGTCCACCCACATATCAAACTATCAAAGTAACGAACGCGAATCATATGAACATGATGAAACTAGCATGACATAAATTCCCGTGTGTCCTCGGGAGGATTTTTCCTCCTATAAGACTTTGTTCAGGCTTGTCCCTTGCTACAAAAGGGATTGGGCCACTTGCTGCATCGTTGCTACTACTTGTTACTTGTTACTCTTTGCTTGCTACGTTTCACCTCGCTACACAATTACTTGTTACCGCTACTTTCAGTGCTTGCAGTTATCAGAGCCTTCTTCTCCTCGTTGGGTTCGACACTCTTACTTATCGAAATGACTACGATTGATCCCCTACACTTGTGGGTCATCACGAGGCAACATCGACATTTGGGTGGTTGTCGATATGCTTCCTGTTTTACCTCCATGTGAGTTCCTCAACCATATTTTTCAAGTAATTTGCATTCTATATTTAGAAATAGTTGGTGTTCATCCATATACTGATTTTGTTACATTATAATTTACAGCTTATTTCGTTTCTTCGAGTGAATTATGGAAAATAATTGACACGACACACTACACGTATGGATCACATCTAACTTGGGAGGAGAATGATGTTCTTCTCTACTTTCTTGTTGGTGTCCTTGTTGCTAGGGATAACTTTCCGTATAATTTGGGAATTGGCCCAAATTATACATTTTACATGCCACTAGTGCATAGGTTGAGGGCGGATGACATTCGTCGAAATATCTTGGTAAGAGTTTGCTAATTAAGTACGCTCTACTATTGCATAAATGGTGTTGATTACATTGCTAACTAGGTTATTATTATGTTCTTCAACAGCAACTACCAAATGATGTAGTGCCTTTGTTGATTCACCCAGAAGTTCATATGAAAATTACAAGCCCGTTGCGGGCTGAGTTCGATGCTCCATACTCGACTAACCCTAAATCAAAAAGGCTCCAAATTAAAGCATGGAGAGAAATAAAAAAGGAACACAAGCCACAAGTTGGAGGCCGTTGGATCTCTGTGCGTCATCACGAAGACATAGGCGTTATTCTGTTTTATGACATTATACCTAGGAGTGAGGACTAGGTCTTATGAAAGACAAGTTTTTCTAGTTTATATTAACTTGGCATGATCGATTGGGATGCATGCATATGATGACTATTATGATGTTTTTCTGTTTTATGAGATTTTAACTTGGTATATGATTAAGATGATGCTGAGTGTTAGATGAGTACGTAAGATGATGATGAGTTATATGACATGACTTTTGTGCCATGACTTGTGTGTATTGCTATTTTCGAGATTTGATGATATTTGTGTTGGATAACGATGTATATATTGGATAAGGATGATAATGGTATAAATGACGAGACTACTTTATGTGTATGATATGATGAGAATAATGCATGTTTATTACGATATGATGAAACTATTCTTTAGAGCATGCACAAATACATAGAGGGGGCAAAAATACAACAGGAATTAAATATTGAAAGCAAAAATATTAGCAGTAGCGCTGGATTATTAGGAGTAGCACTGGCTTAGGAGTAGTGCTTTATATATTCGAGCGCTACTACTAATGTAGATACCAGTAGTGCGTTAAATCCAGCGCTACTGCCAACAGGTTAGCTGTAGCACTGCCCCAGCAGTACTAGTAAGGGAAAAATCAGCGCTACTGGTTGGCTTTCTCCTAGTAGTGATTGTTGGCCATCGTTAGCAATGGGATTTCAACCTAGTGCATGTAGCTGATGGGATAACAAAAAAATGGTGGTGACAACACATGATTGATTCCAATTTGGTGGTGCTTATTGAGTACATAGTCTCGAGCCCTAGGATGAAAACCCAAGGCCTGAACCAAGTGGGTTCTACATGACAATCGTGATAGTTTTCATTGTTATCTTGTTGAAGACATTCCTTGGACACACTCGGACTTGTTCTTGAGAGTGAAAACTTAGAATTTGGGCCCTCGTGGTTACGATGATGTTTGAGTGTCGTTTCCTTCCGAAAGGTGTTGCTAATGAAGCACATTGTTGTCTTTGTGGCGTCAAGAGATAGTTGTCGCGGACAAGACCCTTGATGTAGTTTGTTGATCGTTGTGTTCTATTTTTCCTTAGGGATAATTTTGGTATTGTATGACCTTGCTCTTTGTTCGCATGCTTTGTGTGTGTGTGTGTGTGTGTTTTGGCATTGAGTATGTGCTCTATCTATACCTACCAATAAAGGAAGACGATATTCTTGTTCTGTCATGCTATTTTGTAGAAAATCCCTTGATGTTTCTTGTAATCAATTGACAGTCTAGTTTTAAGTCAGATTTTTTGCTTTTGCAGCAGCCCACCCAATGTTTCTGGTAATCAACCCATAGGACAATTTGAAGTCATATTTTTGGTTTTGCTTGAAACCCCATGATATTTGTGTTAACAAACCCATAGTACATATAAAGTGTTTTCTTATAATTACTCATATCTTTTAAGTTTAACTTCAAATTTAACATGTTATATATGAAATTCGATTGGAAAAATGGCTTAAACCTGAACATGGTTTTATTTTACCTATTAATTATTTAAAAAATGCTATTTAGGATGCAACTTTAATTAATATGGCATGATCATTCTTTCATACTCGTGCCGATTCGGATTAGAAATGAACACCTTAGCAAAATCAGGATTGGACACGGACGGACCATTTATAACCACACATGCACGCCTCCCGAAAACTTTACAGAAAAAATAACATTTCTTATCTTGCGTCGAGAGAGGGAGACACCTTAAATTTCACAACATTCAAACACATTCTGATTGTGTTAGCAGTGAGGCAACCGTCGGCAAGTGTTGGCATGAGGATAAGAGTTCGAGGTGTTGAAATAAAGGATGTGGATCTATTGGATCTTGAGTTATATTCTTGAGTTGCGTGAGTGTGATATTCTTGACTTTCCATTACAACGCACGGGCTGTTTTTGATAGGTGTTCATTCCATTTATATGTTTTAATGCTTCATTCTAAGTGAATCAAATCCATGCACGACAGAAAAAAAATACAATACAAAAGAAAGGAGGGACACATCAGTTCTGATGACGAGCTCGTGCAAGCAATAAAATCCAAAGCAATTAAAATATTGAAAGATTCTGATTTTTTTTGTATGAAACTTTGACTAATGTTTTCATAACTTGCAAAATTTCATCATCATATGACATTCATGGAATATGTGGCAAAAAAATATTGATGCTCCAAAACGGTATCTTCAAACACATTTTAGAACATTGATTTTGTTTCTTCTGTCACATTTTACACAATGTCATCTGGTGATGAAATTTTGAAAGTTATGAAAACATTTGTCAAAGTTTCACCCAAAAAAATTAAATTTGTTTGACTTTTTTATGATTTTACTATTTACCCGAGGTCATGTGAGCTGGGGATTTAGAGTATCGCTTTCAGGAAAGGAGCAAAATCTTTGGCGTGTCATGCTTTTTAGTCCTACTATCCGATTAGTGACCACATCGATCCGATCTACAGCACTCATATACACGAGGGAGGTACGAGCATGCCGCCGGCGACACCACCGTCGACGTTTTCGCACTGTGACTCTGTGGCGACGCCGCGCTTGACGTACCTCAGGTCGATGTCCCTGAGTTCTAGTCCATGGCACGGGCTCGCGCCGCTGCACGACAGCTTCACCGCGACCTGCGTCGCCGACACGCCTCTGATGTTCTTGAACTTGACATCGCTTATCTTCACCACGGACGGCCGCTGCGCTTGCATGATTAATTCTGTGAGGCTTAAACCGTAAGATCGGTTTCTTGGATTTGATAAGAAATTAGAAGATGTGGTTCTGACCGATTCATGGCGGCAGGAGCTGGAGCTGTAGGGACAGTACTCCTGGTCGATGATGATTGGGTTGCGGACCTTCCTCATGACGATGTCTTCGAAGACGAGACCGGACACGACCGAGCCCGGACGGAGCCCGCCGCGCCACGTCTTGATGCGTACGCCGTTGGCGGTGCCGGCGAGGGTGCAGTTGGACACACGCAGCCCGCGCACGTCCTCCTCGCCTGGGTGCCTCCCGAGGCTGCCCACGCTGATACCGTGGCCGGGTCCGCAAGACACCCCGGACACGGTGATGTCGGCGCTCCCCGGGCCGACGGAGACGCAGTCGTCCCCTGTGGCGATGGCCGTGTCGGTGATGCGCACGTTGGAGGAGCCCTGGATGTGGACGCCGTCGGTGTTGGGGCTGTCCCGCGGAGCCCGGATGGTGACGCGATGGATGGACACGTCCTGGCTGCCGATGATGATCACGTGGAAGAACTTGCTATTCAGCGACGTCACCGCCGTGATGGTCACGTTCCTGACGCGCCCGAGCTTTATCGACTGCCGGTGCCGGAGCAGAGTCCCAAGAAATGGTTAAGGAGAAGTTCTATCATATCATATCACGATGTTGGCCGAGCAGCTCAGTTGAGACAGTGAGAAACTAGCGCGGCTTACGACGGGGAGGGGCTTGCAGTTCGGATTCGTTGGGCACTCGTTGAGGTGCCACGACGACTCGCCGCGGCCGTCGAACGTGCCGCCGCCCGTGACGAGCAGCCCGTCGATGCTGGCGAAGTTGATCCACTCGTGGCTGCCCCGGAACGCGGCCAGGTCGTCGGGTGCGCGGAGGACGCCGGCGAGGCGCACTTCCATGTAGCCCTTGCACGGCCCCCGGAAGACCACCGGCTGGAGCCGGTACTCGCCCTTGGGGATCACGACGGCGGCCCTCCCCGGCGACGCGCACGCCTTCATCCACGCCCTTATAAAAGCCTGCAGAGAAGGAAGCCCCTAAACTTGCAAATTCCTCGTGGCACGAATGGTTAAACCGCGACAATCGATTACCTTCGAGTCATCCGTCTCTCCGTCGGCAATAGCGCCGAAGTCCATAACGTCGAATACCTGGCGTCCGGCATGGGCGACCTCCAGGCACCACCTAGCCGAGATCATGAAAAACAGAGCAACCAGGGGAAACGCCATGTCTGATCTCCTACGGAGAAACAAACTCATCAGCGATGAGCATCACAAGCAGGGCATGTATGTCTCGCCATTTTATAATCGTACGAGCTCGATCGCATCAGATGCACGCAACTGCTGCAGGCGCAAAGGCACCTGGGCGTTCGGTTATGCTTGGCGATCTCACTCCCATAACGCATTCTTGAAAGTGTATGATTCAGTAGTGTTGTCTGTTAGGCAATGACTGAAGAAAGAACTAAAGAATTGGTGCTGTTAGTTAGGCTGCTACTCTTGCCATGAGCCCACGTTT
Organism: Hordeum vulgare subsp. vulgare; assembly: GCF_904849725.1. Classification (NCBI taxonomy): domain Eukaryota; kingdom Viridiplantae; phylum Streptophyta; class Magnoliopsida; order Poales; family Poaceae; genus Hordeum; species Hordeum vulgare. Next base: position 554,079,123 of record NC_058524.1, on the reverse strand, counting down.
CGTGGCTAGATTATCTCCGACATCATTAACAGCTGTCCGTCAACGACGAGTACCTGCACACTGGTAAAAAACCAAGATCTCCCATCAAGTTATATTGACAGGCACATGCGTCGTGTCAGTGATGTCAAATCTTGAGTTTGGGATGGAAATCCCATGACCGACCTATGATTAGACTCGTCATCTTCGGCATGCGTGCATTGTTTCTTCTCGAAAGCTTAGTTTGGACTGTTTGCATTGTTTCTTCTCGAAAGCTTAGTTTGGACTTCCCAGAAATGTGAATTAAAAAAATAAAACTTAGTTTGGACTGTTTGCTCAAAAGATACTCCCTCTGTACCGAAATATATGTCGCTGGAGCCGCTCCAGCGACATATATTTCGGTACAGAGGGAGTATCTTTTGAGCAAACAGTCCAAACTAAGTTTTATTTTTTTAATTCACATTTCTGGGAAGTCCAAACTAAGCTTTCGAGAAGAAACAATGCAAACAGTCCAAACTAAGCTTTCGAGAAGAAACAATGCACGCATGCCGAAGATGACGATATTTCGGTATAGAGGGAGTATAATGGTTTGAAAACTGAAAGACAAAAATAAAACCATGTGCCTGCCTGCACTTGCGTGCCCCAAATCCGCTCCTCTATAAGTTTTATACTTTTTGTTTATTTTTGTGTTTTATAATAGGGTTAGCCGCTGCCCGGTAGAGCTACTCTCGGAAGGCACATGGCATCAGGGTTTTTTGGTTCAAAGTTCCTCGGCTGCTAGATTTTGTCTTATGACTAATATATGGTCATGTTCATCAATTGATGCCACAACCCGTGTATCATCTTGTTTTTTCAAAAATAAAATAAATAGTAGATGTCCAAGATAAGGTAGAAGGATGTTTGGTTGACGCCTCCTTGCATCGTTCTCCCATAGGGTGACATGTGCGGCGCCAGCTCCTACCGGCGCAACCCCCTCCCCCTTCGTCTTCTCCTCCCCGCCCCAGCCTAAGGCATCCCCCGGGTAAAGCCCTGTCGGATCTGGCGACGACGGGCAACATCTCTCAAAACGGTGCCATCCCTTGAGCATGGGGCTCGGGTGGTGGTCGACGGCACGACGCTCCCCCTATGTGCGGTGCTAAGCACTGAAGTGGTGGTGCACGGCGGTGCTTGTGGGCCCACCGGCAGAACATGATGTGGTTGTGATAACGTCGATGGACCGGGGGCTGCAATAGCGGCGACATTGTTGCGGGAGCTCGGGCACGCTGCATCCTAGATCCGTGGTAGGTCTTCCCGTGGATATGGAGGTTGACATAGGGCGTAATGGCTGATCATGACCTTCGACTGAGGTTGGAAAGTTCAAGCGGACCTAGGGTTGTTTGTGCACGGACATTGCTGGCCTTGTTGCTAGCCGACCAGGTGGTTGTGGCTCCACGCGTAGCGCCTGGTCTAGCCTCTTGGGGCACCGAGGTGGCTGCTGCTCCGCAGTGAGATGGCAGCTCACTGCTGCGAGCTAGGTTGTGCTCATTAGGTAGAGGTTGGTGGAGCATGGCCTGCGTTAGGGAGTAGTGATCATGGCGGACCGGCTGCTCTCGTCAGAGGCATAGAAGGCAGTGTCGGGAGAAAGTCGATCTCCGGCTATGGTCAGAGCTCGCAGTGGCGGCGGTCGTGGGCGTTGCTACCATCTGGAGTGCGGCGTTGTGGTGATGTGATCCTATACCTTGCCGTCCCTGCTCAGTTATGTGCTCATCTGGATCATATAATGGTGGCACCCTCTTGTGCGAATCATTTTTGGAGTAGGGATCATTCGGGGACCGGTGTTGGTTTGACAGTGGTGGTGGTGCTGCCGGCTTGGGGTGGACGATGATTGTTTGGTGGTGTTCTTCGGGGTTTGGCGGCGGAGCCTTTGGCTCCGCAGAGCGGCCATCTGTTCCCCCATCATGAAGGTGTCTCACCCATGTTGCTGGCATGCTTAAGACCCTCCCATGGGTGTCGATGTGTGGCAGCGAGCTCGGTGCTCTTGGTGATGTCTTGGTTCATCTTGTCTCATTGATGGCGTAACATTTTGCCCCAACATGCTAATCGTCCTGATACCTTGGCGGAGATCCTAATCAAGGTTTGTGTTTAGTTGCACTTGTTGATTGGGGATGCATATAAGTTGTGTCATGGTGTCAGTACGCATGCCAGCGGTGGGCTAAAAAGGCTAGCAATGGCGGGCGAGGCTCCTACGGGTGCCCGCCACTTCTATAACCACGTTAGTGGCGGGCGTCCACTTGCCACTCCTAGAGCCTCTGAAGCGGTGATCGAGAGTGTTTGCTCGCCACTGGTAGAATCTACGGAGTGGCGGGTATGTGCCTGTGCCCACCACTAGTAGTTCTCGTTGCAGTGGCGTGCTTAGTAGACTGTCCACCACTCTAAGCTTAGGCATGTGAACTGAAAAATGCAGCCACAACAAGGATTGTGATGCCATGGTTGCGTTTTGCATGAAACCACTTTGAGAAATTCAATACTAGGAGCATATAAAATACACATATTAAGCCTAGACATGAAAGTTCATTAGGTAATTAGTACTCCCAAAAAATCTACTAACACTTCATATTTGTTCAAGTTACCAAACCAACATCAAAGTATCACACCAACATCAAAGTATCATGGGCATCTTAACTAAGAGTTCATCGTCTTGGAGATATTCTACATGGACCTTATTTATAAATAAGGTCTCTAACAACCATCATGTGGAAGTTGTTCCAGGTAATCCTTATCGTGATGGTCACTGCTGTGTCAACCCTTAGTCATTTCTTCCCCTTCAGGAATTCCAGCCGACCGACCTATTGAACAATATGCAGCCCTCTATGTTCGTCTTGTATTGAACGCTGGTGACAGGACCTACAGTTCCAAGGCATACTCCGTGCCAGCAGCAGGGATATCCTCTCCGGAAATCATCTTCATAGGTAATTTATATGATCCCCGCTACTAAATGAAAAACAGAGCATGCAATGTTTGACATCTCGCCATATATTTTTGTGAACAAAAAAGAGAGAAATGAATACAAAAGATACCATGGTGTATTTCACGATGTTGGTCTTAGTAAAATGGTTTACAGATGGCCTCCCAAGTAGTGTACATTTTTTTGAGGGGGGCATGTAGTGTACACTTGATCATAGGATCGCTATGAGATTGACCTTCTCGTTATCAATAAGTCCTTTCATTCTTTGAGAGAAGATTGGACTTCTCGTCATCGATATCGGCTCATTAATGGCGTAGAGATTCAGATCCTCCCGAAGATACAGTTCCACCAAGGGACCAGTGTTTTGCCATTCATGGGAGCTGATGAACGCCTCGGCCTTCAGTTGCTCCCGCTCCTCGGCCTTGGAGAATATCCTCGTGTGAGGAGGCGTTATCTGACTCACGCGCCAAGCATACTGAGGAAGGCTGAGTTGAGATCTTGCTTCTGGTACTCGAGTGCCTTGGCATCATAAGCGCGCGCCGCTTCCTCCACAATGTCGAATGTGTTGAGCCATGGCTTCTTGTCAGTGTTAGGGTTTTTGATTTGGGTGCCCCACATCCCCCACGGCCTCCGGAAACCACGATACCTAGTGTTGTGTGCCATTGCGGTTAGAACATGCAGATAAATAGATTTGAAAATATACAAAAAATTGGCATGACCTCTAGTGTAGAAAGGACACAACAAGTGCTAGAAATTTGGTGAAATGGAAATAAATCAATGTTTGGCCAAAACTTTACCTCTTAGTATGAATCTGTGTCAAGAACTGAAAAAATCTAGTACAACACAATATGAATCACAAAAATGGGCTTTACCTCTCCATAAAAAGGGAAAGATTAAGTGCTAGAAATTCGGGGAAATGGAAATAAATCAACATTTTTTTCAAATTTTAGCTCTTAGTATGTATCCCTATTGAGAACTTAACACATTTACTAAAACACTATAAACTAAAGTTAAAAATTTATAAACTAAAACTACAATTAGAAACTATTAATCTATAGTATGTCGAAACTATAACTAGAAACCTCATTTAAAAACTTTATAAACTACAACCACAAATTACATTTAGGAACTACCAATCTACAGTTTTTCAAAACTATAATTGAAAAAAATTGATATAAACTAAAAACTATAGTTTGGCTAACCCTAACCCACAGTTATCCGTGTGTGTGGCGGCCACGTGGCCGTGGGTGGCGCGGAGGAGGGCCAGAAAGAAAGGCGGAGATTACGTGTTAGAGCAAAGGACGGTGACGGTGGGGAGACCAGTGGCTTGAGGATGAGGGTAACGGGGTGACCTGCAGGTTGAGGGCAACGATGACGGGGTGGTCGGTGGGTCAAAGCAACGATGACCGTGGCGTAAGAAAGGAGAGGATGGCGATGGCTGCAATGGGCGGGAGGAGGGGATATCGAAAAGAGCGAGATGGAGGAGAGTGAGAGTGAGAGAGAGAAAGGGAGAAAGTGAAGAAGAGGGTGCGGATTGCGTGCATGAAGATGTAGTTAATCGGACACGACGAGCGCACCAGATGACTCACCACTCCTAATTTGGGGTGGCAGCTGACAATCTGATAGTCAAATTTGACGAGTCCAACTGAATAACTTACTTGTGGCAGGAAGGTCATAATGCCTGCTAGAGGTTATATCTGCATGATTTTTTAAGTTGGTTGCACGCATTCAACTGTACGGGGCCTTTGGCGTGCCCACCACTGCTACCTACAACAACAATCGCGGGGAGTCCTAGGCTCTCACCACTAGAAGCATTACTCATGCAGCCTCTCTCAGCGGTGCATATTTGTGATGTGTGATGCATTCCGCCCACCACTGATGTCCCTATAGTTCTGGAAGTCACATCATGGCACCCGCCACTAGTACTACTCCAAATTAGCCATGGCGGGTGATAAGTTTCGCCCGCCACAAAAGTGTGTTCACCTATAAGCCCTTTCCCAGTAGTGGGTTCGTTAGGCTGCTTGCAAAGTTTTGGTATTTTGATCCCTCGACGACACCCCATATCTACAAGTGTCTTTCATGGCGATGATTCTTCTTTCTACAAGCTTGGTGAGCCATATCCGGACGCTGCTTGTACAATTTTTGACCCAGCTTCTATCATAAATGGAGGCAACTTCTTCAGTTTTTCGTTGCAACATGTACAATTTTCGGCTATGTTTCCCTCATAAATAAGGTCAACTTGTTTATATTATTGATTTAGACTCCCATGTAAACTGGATGAGCGAAATCTTAAGGGGTTACTCCTAGCTTTGGCAACTTTTTGACAAATATATACAGGTGGGGAACCTCTCCCCTCCCCCAGGTGATCGCTCCTACTTCTATACTGCGTTGGGATTTTCCCAAAGTAGAGCGGAGATGCAACACAGTAGAGATAAGTATTTCCCTTAGTGAGAACCATAGTTGTTGAACTAATAGGAGAACAAGCGATATTTTTGGTTTTTTTGTGATATGATTTATAAATATAAAATCAAATAGCAGTAAATAAAAGGCCGTGATATTTTTGGTTTTTTTGTGATATGATTTATGAAGACCACGGGGGCATAGTTTTAGGTAGAGGCTTCTCTATTGAAGAAAGCATAAGGTGGGTAAAAAATTTACTGTTGGACAATTGATAGAAAAGCGCATAGTTATGTACTATTTATTCACGACAATGATCACATATATAGACATCACGTCCATAAGCAAGTAGACCGATTCCTGTCTTCAGCTACTATTATTACACCATCCATCGACTGTTATCTAACATGCATCTAGAGAATTAAGTAAAAACCATTGTTTCGGATATCGCTTATCGTTATCGTCGCGGTGGGCTGGAGATAATTGATTAACTGAACAATCGTATGTTTAATCGATTTTATCGATGGACTATTAATTTGCCAGTTTTTTTATAAGTCACATGTTTCAAGCACTGACAAGGAAAAAATAGAAAAAGACCACTTAAACAGTATACCTTTAAATAGGACTATACTACAGAATAGTACATGGTTATATACCAGTAGCACATTGCCTTTTTGCATGTTTCAAAATTCAAATAAGACAACTGTGACAGCCCGATGCCGACGCCCCAGAAGATTCCCCTTTATTTACGTTTCCATCGTGTGATTAGTTTTATTCGTTGCATCTTTATTTAGTTTGCATCGTCGCATCATGCATGGCATCTTGCTTCGTCTGTCGCGTGTGGTGTTTTGAGTGTGTGTGCTTCGAGTGCTCACCGAGTCTTAGTGCGATAGAAACTCCCCATCTCTCCACTTTTTCGTTTGTGCGGTTTGCTTAAGTTTCCCGTTTTAAACATGTAGTTAAAAGGGTTCGTCTTCTTCTTTTCAATAAAAGTCCTTTTATTAAATGTGGGGACAACCCCTTGGGTTTCCTTTTTTCCGTTTGTTTATTTTCTAAAACAGACTCTTTTCTTTTCTTCTTTAAAGAGCCTTTATTTTATTCTTTAAACAAAAGGGGTTTGGTTTTATTCTTTTGTAAGAAAAGAGTTTTATTTTATTCTTTTGTTAAAAGAGTTTTATTTTAATTCTTAAAAGGGTTTCATTTTTTATTTGTTTTAAAAAAAGCCCAACCCTATTTTATAGTTGGGGTATTTTTTTTAAAGGAGCCAAAATCATTTTTTTATCTTGTTAAAATCGTTTTATTTTAGAGTGTGATTTTCTGTTTTTTTAAAGGGATAAAAAACATAAAGAGAGAGGAGGAGGCCCACTTGGGCCGCAACCGAGCTTCCCCTCCCTTGCCCTAGCGCCCCAGCCCGATCCCCCTATTTCCCCTCGATCCGCTGTGTCGTCGTCTTCCCAAGCGCAGCCTCCTCCCGTTCCATCCTCCCCTCTCCACCCCGTGCGCCGCCCTCACCCCGCCGGTGCTCGCCCCGCTGCCAGGCTTCCCCGCAGGTGCCCGAGCCGGCCGCTTGTTCCCCCGCGCCGTCGGCCTCGACCCGAGGTCCTCTGTCGCGCCGCCTCGTGTGCCTGCAGCGCCAACCTCGCCGAGAGGCGCCGCCCCGCGTGTTCCTTCCTCCCGCGCCAGGGCCCCATGGCCTCACCTCCCCGGGTCCCCTGCCCTCGCCGCGCCTCCCGGTCACGAGTCCCGAGCCGCCGCAGCAGCCCCCTGCCGCCTGCAGGTCGTCGTTCCCCATGGAGCGGAGATGCTCCACCGTCTCCCGCGCCGGAGCCATGTGCCGTGGTCTCCTCCAGGTCCCGTGCTCGCCAAGACCTTCAAGCCCGGCCTCCTGCTCTGCTGCACCGCTGGCCTTGCCGTTGTGCCTGCCTGCCTCGTTGTGCCGTTGCTGTCGCGATTTGCTGTTGCTGCCTGCTATGCTGCGAGCGAGTGCTGGTGCTTGCCGTTTGCTGCTGCTGGTAGTTGCAGGTAGCTGCTTGCTCTTGCTGCCGGCTGCTGCCACTACAAGAAATATGCTCATACATGATGTTTTTCAAGATGTCGTTGATGAATTCGTCATAAATCTATGACGATTTCATCCGAGATTGTCGTAAGCCGTTTGAGGGGATCAAATCTACATATAAATTACGACGATGTGAGTCAAAAACGTCGTAACCGCATAAGATGATATCGTTATAACTTTTACGACGATTATAAAAATGTCGTAGCATGTTCTAACTATGTTAACATGACAATCCTAACCAGTGGTTGAATACTAGTATTACGGTGGCCGACGACGAGCTTCTGCTGGCTGCTCCTTCCTTGGTTCCTCCCACATTCCCCGACTCCATCCTTTAGCCCTCCGGTCCTCACAAGCTAGGGGCAGACCTCCAAGATGAACATAATAGATGCGGCCCGTCCTTCACTTTTTGGTTGTTCTACATGGACGCACCTACGTGTCGCTTCGAGTAGCCACCCAATAGTGTCGGCCCAGCACAGATAAGCTTTAAACGCCATTTTTATTTTGTTTTCCTATATATTATTTATTTATTTACTTTCTGTTTGTATTTTAAAATATTCTGAATATATCTATTATAAAAGGACTTCATATATACAATATTGTATAATGTCTATGAAAAAAAGATACCAAAACATATATATGAATATTCTGAAACATATATACAAAATTGTGTTTTTTATTTTTTGTTTGTATTTCAAAATATTCTGAATATATATACTATAAACGAACTTTATATAAAAATAATATTTTCTAAGAAAAAATAGATACGAAGGCATATATATGAAAAAAACATATATTTAAAAAAATTAAACGTTTATATAAAATGTTTCTGATGCATAAACATTATATAGACATGAAGAAATATGTGGCAAAAACTAATAATCATATTAAGAGTGTATATGTTTTTTCCAACATAAAAAAAAACACAATGTGTATGAAAAAAAGTAGACAAAAAATATGTTTTCAAAAATGTTAATCATATATTTGGAAAAACATAATTGTGTATATATAAAAAGTTAATCATATATTTGTTAAATGCTAATTTTTTATATAAAAAAATAGTCCTGGTGTATATGAATATGAATAATCAGTCATATGTATATGAATAATTGTTCATGGAACTGGATTTTTTTAATGTGTATATTCATGCTCCATACAAAAAAAGAAAGAAAAAAATCAATGATAATCGACAAAGAAGTAAATAAACAGAGAAAACCAATGAAAACGAGTGCAAAAGAATGGAAACAAAAAAAAAATGAAAAGACATGCTGAAAACTAGGTAAGAAACAAAGAAGATGAAATAATAATTAAAATAAAAAAACAAAAGAATAAAAATCATTGAAAACGGAGAAGCAAGCAAAGAAACCAAAGAAAAATGGAGGGAAAAAAGCAAAAGGAAGAAAGAAACACAAAAATCCAATGAGAAACGAAGAGAAAAAGCTATGAAGAAAGCCAAAAGAAAAACAAAAATGACAAAAATATCAGAAACCGAAGCAAACAACAAACCAGTGGGGACCAAGTGAGGAATGCACGAATATTGGCTGGCTCATTAGGACAACTACAACGCGATGAAAAGTCTACGCCTGTTTATCCAAATCAAAATAAACAAAAACACCGATAGAAGGCGCCATCGTAAACCCAAAATATGGCTCTACAACGTGATGAAAAGTTTGTGCGTGTTTATCCAAATCAAAATAAACAAAAACACCAATAGAAGGCGCCAACGTAAACCCAAAATATGGCTCCTCACTGTTCATCTAGATGCATTTCTGATCCATATTTATGATGAATTTGTGTCACACGGACAAGAGACACACACGTCTTGTTTCACTTCAATTTCCATCTTGGTATCGCGTGTTTCCCGTCCGAAGTTCAAGTCTCTCTGAATGCAAGCATGTCATCGGAGGGGGGCTCATCCACTTCTCCTGCCACTCCTGTTCACATATGACCACACTTGCTCCTTGTGAGCGACAGATAACCATAACTAGCACACGTGTATATCATGTGGTTCTTCTACAACAAGGGCAAGGTCAAATGTAAGTTCGACACGGTGCTTCGCATTGGTGCCGTGGGTAGGGAGGGCTCACCAGCTACTGGACCGACTCTACATCCTGATACACTACGTGTCGTATCATTGGCAGTATCGTGTGCTACTGCCGTGGCACGATGTCAACATTCCCCACGGTTGGCACCTCGACCCCCATCGGATCCTAGGACATAATGCAAAGGTTTTCCAAGTTTTTGATTTGTTTTGAATTTTTCATGCCCGTTTCAAAATGCGGTCAAAACGGTGGGCATGACCGTTCCTAGCTGGTGGTTGAATAT